>NW_026989854.1:3263213-3915856 GCF_036321535.1 Camelus dromedarius
CGGTATTTCTCGTAGAGGGAAGCTATGTGAATTACATATCTATTGGTTAGAACCCTCTCCAGGAGAGTTTTACTGAAAAATCTGCCTCAGTTTCGAAACTGGTGTTATGAAAACGCTGTGAAATCAGAGTAAATGCTTTAAGGTGACAATATGTCTTCAACGGTTTATTAAAGATCGGTAATTCACATGATAACATCTCAGCAGT
The DNA here is from genome assembly GCF_036321535.1 of Camelus dromedarius. Classification (NCBI taxonomy): domain Eukaryota; kingdom Metazoa; phylum Chordata; class Mammalia; order Artiodactyla; family Camelidae; genus Camelus; species Camelus dromedarius. The sequence goes on from NW_026989854.1 coordinate 3,263,419, forward strand.
GAATATTGGTTGTATCTATGCTGCATGTACCGTTTTTGGAACACGGAATGTTACGGTGACGGTATCTATGAAAATGAGATGTCTATTGGATGGAACATGCAACAAGAGAATTTTTCTGGGAAAACTGCCTGATTTTCGAAACTGACGTTAGTAAAATTCTGCGAAATGTGAGTAAATATTTCTAGGTGAAAATATGTCTAGTATGGTGGATGAAAGATCGATAATCCACATGCTCACACTAATTAAAGAATGATTGTCGAATCCTTGATGCATGAAACATGTTCAGAACACGGAATGTCACGGTGAGTGAACTACTTAAATTACATATCTTTTGGGTAGAACTCGCTCCAAGAGCATTTTTCTGTGAAATCAGCCTCATTTTCAAAACTGGCATTAGGAAAAACCTGAGAAAATATTTCTAAGTGTGAATATGCCTTGAATGGGGAATTTAAGTCCGGTAATCCACGTAACCAAATATGAAGGGAATAATTTTCATAGCCGTGACATATTTAGCGTGTTCGGAACACGGAAATTCACGGTAATGAAACTATGTAAATTAAATTTCTAATGGGTAGAACTAGCTGGAATAGAATTTTTCTGCAAAAATTGCTTGATTCTCGAATGGGATGTTTGGATAAAGCTGCGAAATGAGAGAAAATATTTGTAGGTGTAAAGATGCCTTTATGTTGGAAGAAAGTTTGGTAATCCACATTTTCACAAAATATTAAAGAATCTTTTTTCTTATCCATGATGCATGTACCATGTTCGGAACGTGGAATTTCAAGGTGGTTGAAACAATGTAAACTACTTTTCTATTGGGTAGAACACACTCCAAGAGAATTTTTCTGCCAAAACTGCTTCATTTTTGAAACTAGCGTTAGGAAAATGCTGCCAAATCTGAGAAAATACTTCTAAGTATCAATATTCAATGTATTGTGATGAAAGTTCGGTAATCCACATGCTAACAATTCTGTAGTGATTATTTGTCGAATCCGTTATGCATGTAGAATGTTCGGAACACGGAATGTCACGGTGAGGAAATTTATGTAAATTATTTTTCCGTAGGTTAGAAATCGCTCCAAGAGATTTTTCCTGTGATAAAAGCCTGATTTTTGAAACTAGAATTAGGAATATGCTGTGAACTCAGATTAATCAATTCTAGGTGTAAGTATACCTTGTATGGTGGATGAAAGTTCGGCAATCCGCATACTAACAACTCCGTAGAGAATATTTGTCGAATCCGAGATACATGAAGGGTGTTCGGAACACAGAATATCACGGTGAGGGAATCTATGTAAAATACATTTCTCTTGGGTAGAACTCACTCCAAGAGATTTTTTCTGCGAAATCTGACTCATTTATGAAACTGGCATTTGGAAATTTCTTCAAAATCAGAGAAAATGCTTCAAACTGTCAATATGCCTTGTATTGTGATGGAAGTTCATAAAGCCACATGCAAACAAACCAGATGTGAATAATTGTAGAAAGCCTATGCATGTAGCGTGATCGTATGATGGAAATGTTAGGTGATGGAATCTATGTAAATTTCATGTCTATTTGGTAGAACGCGCTCCAAAAACTTTTTCCTGAGAAAACGGCCTGATTTTCGAAACTGGCATTAGGAAAAGGCTGCAAATTCAGAGTTAATGTTTCTAGGTTTAAATCTGCCTTGTATGGTGGATGAAAGTTCTGTAAAACACATGTACATAACTCATTAAAAATGTTTGTCAAATCCGGGAAGTATGTAGCGTGTTCGGAAATTGGAATGTCACTGCGAGGGAAAGTATGTAAATTACATTTCTATTGGGAAGTACTTGCTCCGCGAGAATTTTTTGCGAATCTGCCTCATTTTCAAAACTGGCATTAGGAAAATCTTTTGAAATATGGGAAACTGCTTCAATGTGTCAATATGGCATATATGGTGGATGAATATTTGGTAATTATTATGCTACCAACTCTGTATTAAATATTTGTCGAATACGTGATGCATGTAGATTTTTGGGAACACGGAATTTCACGATGACGGGTTCTATGTAAATTTCATGTCTATTGGATAGAACTCACTCCAAGAGGATTTCTCTGGGAAAACTGCATGATTTTAGAAACTGAGATAAGGAGAAATCTACTAAATCAGAATAAAACTTTCTATGTATAAATATGCATTGTAAGGTGGATGAATGTTCAGTAATACACATGTACACAACTCATTAAAGAATGTTTGTCAAATCCGTGATGCATGTAACGTGTTCAGAACACAGAATGTCACGGTGAGCGAATCCACATAAATTACATGTCTATTTGTTAGAACCTGCTCCAAGAGGATTTTGCCGTGAACTCTGACTCATTTTTGAAACTGGCATTTGAGAAGCTCTGTGAAATCAGAGAAAATGTTTCTAAGCAAGAATATGCCTTGTATTGTGATGAAAGTCCTGTCATCCTCATGCAAACAACTCTATACTTTATTTTTGTCGAAACTTTTCTGCATGTAGCGTGTTCGAAACACGTAATTTCACAGAGGGGGAATCTATGTAATTTACGTATCTATTGGGTAGAACTCGCTCCAAGAGTTTTTTCCTTTGAAAACTGCCTGATAGTCGAAACTGCTATTAGGAAGAAGCTGCGAAATCAGAGTTAATGTTTCTATGTGTCAATATGCCTTGTATGGTGGATGAAAGATCTGTAATACACATGTACATAAATCATTAAAAATGTTTGAGAAATCCGTGATGCATGTAGCATGTTCGGAACACGGAATGTCACGGACAGGGAAACTATGTGAATTACATATCTATTGGTTAGAACCCTCTCCAGGGGAGTTTTACTGAAAAATCTGCCTCAGTTTCGAAACTGGTGTTATGAAAACGCTGTGAAATCAGAGTAAATGCTTTAAGGTGACAATATGTCTTCAATGGTTTATTAAAGATCGGTAATTCACATGATAACATCTCAGCAGTGAATATTGGTTGTATCTATGCTGCATGAACCGTTTTTGGAACACGGAATGTTACGGTGACGGTATCTATGAAAATGAGATGTCTATTGGATGGAACATGCAACAAGAGAATTTTTCTGGGAAAACTGCCTGATTTTCGAAACTGACGTTAATAAAATTCTGCGAAATGTGAGTAAATATTTCTAGGTGAAAATATGTCTAGTATGGTGGATGAAAGATCGATAATCCACATGCTCACACTCATTAAAGAATGATTGTCGAATCCTTGATGCATGAAACATGTTCAGAACACGGAATGTCACGGTGAGTGAACTACTTAAATTACATATCTTTTGGGTAGAACTCGCTCCAAGAGCATTTTTCTGTGAAATCAGCCTCATTTTCAAAACTGGCATTAGGAAAAACCTGAGAAAATATTTCTAAGTGTGAATATGCCTTGAATGGGGAATTTAAGTCCGGTAATCCACGTAACCAACTATGAAGGGAATAATTTTCATAGCCGTGACATATTTAGCGTGTTCGGAACACGGAAATTCACGGTAATGAAACTATGTAAATTAAAATTCTAATGGGTAGAACTAGCTAGAATAGAATTTTTCGGCGAAAATTGCTTGATTCTCGAATGGGATGTTTGGATAAAGCTGCGAAATGAGAGAAAATATTTGTAGGTGTAAAGATGCCTTTATGTTGGAAGAAAGTTTGGTAATCCACATTTTCACAAAGTATTAAAGAATCTTTTTCTTATCCATGATGCATGTACCATGTTCGGAACGTGGAATTTCACGGTGGTTGAAACAATGTAAACTACTTTTCTATTGGGTAGAACACACTCCAAGAGAATTTTTCTGCCAAAACTGCTTCATTTTTGAAACTAGCGTTAGGAAAATGCTGCAAAATCTGAGAAAATAATTCTAAGTATCAATATTCAATGTATTGTGATGAAAGTTCGGTAATCCACATGCTAACAAATCTGTAGTGATTATTTGTCGAATCCGTTATGCATGTAGAATGTTCGGAACACGGAATGTCACGGTGAGGAAATTTATTTAAATTATTTTTCCGTAGGTTAGAAATCGCTCCAAGAGTTTTTTCCTGTGATAAAGCCTGATTTTTGAAACTAGAATTAGGAATATGCTGTGAACTCAGATTAATCAATTCTAGGTGTAATTATACCTTATATGGTGGATGAAAGTTCGGCAATCCACATACTAACAACTCCGTAGAGAATATTTGTCGAATCCGAGATATATGAAGGGTGTTCGGAACACAGAATATCACGGTGAGCGAATCTATGTAAAATACATTTCTCTTGGGTAGAACTAACTCCAAGAGTTTTTCTGCGAAATCTGCCTCATTTATGAAACTGGCATTTGGAAATTTCTTCAAAATCAGAGAAAATGCTTCAAACTGTCAATATGCCTTGTATTGTGATGGAAGTTCATAAAGCCACATGCAAACAAACCTGATGTGAATAATTGTAGAAAGCCTATGCATGTAGCGTGATCGTATGATGGAAATGTAAGGTGATGGAATCTATGAAAATTTCATTTCTATTTGGTAGAACGCGCTCCAAAAACTTTTTCCTGAGAAAACGCCCTGATTTTCGAAACTGGCATTAGGAAAAGGCTGCAAATTCAGAGTTAAAGTTTCTAGGTTTAAATATGCCTTGTATGGTGGATGAAAGTTCTGTAAAACACATGTACATAACTCATTAAAAATGTTTGTCAAATCCGGGAAGTATGTAGCGTGTTCGGAAATTGGAATGTCACTGCGAGGGAAACTATGTAAATTACATTTCTATTGGGAAGTACTTGCTCCGCGAGAATTTTTTGCGAATCTGCCTCATTTTCAAAACTGGCATTAGGAAAATCTTTTGAAATATGGGAAAGTGCTTCAATGTGTCAATATGGCATATATGGTGGATGAATATTTGGTAATCATTATGCTACCAACTCTGTAGTGAATATTTGTCGAATACGTGATGCATGTAGATTTTTGGGAACACGGAATTTCACGATGACGGGTTCTATGTAAATTGCATGACTATTGGATCGAACTCGCTCCAAGAGGATTTCTCTGGGAAAACTGCATGATTTTAGAAACTGAGATTAGGAGAAATCTACTAAATCAGAATAAAACTTTCTATGTATAAATATGCATTGTAAGGTGGATGAATGTTCAGTAATACACATGTACACAACTCATTAAAGAATGTTTGTCAAATCCGTGATGCATGTAACGTGTTCAGAACACAGAATGTCACGGTGAGCGAATCCACATAAATTACATGTCTATTTGTTAGAACCTGCTCCAAGAGGATTTTGCCGTGAACTCTGACTCATTTTTGAAACTGGCATTTGAGAAGCTCTGTGAAATCAGAGAAAATGCTTCTAAGCAAGAATATGCCTTGTATTGTGATGAAAGTCCTGTCATCCTCATGCAAACAACTCTATACTTTATTTTTGTCGAAACTTTTCTGCATGTAGCGTGTTCGAAACACGTAATTTCACAGTGGGGGAATCTATGTAATTTACGTATCTATTGGGTAGAACTCGCTCCAAGAGTTTTTTCCTTTGAAAACTGCCTGATAGTCGAAACTGCTATTAGGAAGAAGCTGCGAAATCAGAGTTAATGTTTCTATGTGTCAATATGCCTTGTATGGTGGATGAAAGATCTGTAATACACATGTACATAAATCATTAAAAATGTTTGAGAAATCCGTGATGTATGTAGCATGTTCGGAACACGGAATGTCACGGACAGGGAAACTATGTGAATTACATATCTATTGGTTAGAACCCTCTCCAGGGGAGTTTTACTGAAAAATCTGCCTCAGTTTCGAAACTGGTGTTATGAAAACGCTCTGAAATCAGAGTAAATGCTTTAAGGTGACAATATGTCTTCAATGGTTTATTAAAGATCGGTAATTCACATGATAACATCTCAGCAGTGAATATTGGTTGTATCTATGCTGCATGAACCGTTTTTGGAACACGGAATGTTACGGTGACGGTATCTATGAAAATGAGATGTCTATTGGATGGAACATGCAACAAGAGAATTTTTCTGGGAAAACTGCCTGATTTTCGAAACTGATGTTAGTAAAATTCTGCGAAATGTGAGTAAATATTTCTAGGTGAAAATATGTCTAGTATGGTGGATGAAAGATCGATAATCCACATGCTCACACTCATTAAAGAATGATTGTCGAATCCTTGATGCATGAAACATGTTCAGAACACGGAATGTCACGGTGAGTGAACTACTTAAATTACATATCTTTTGGGTAGAACTCGCTCCAAGAGCATTTTTCTGTGAAATCAGCCTCATTTTCCAATCTGGCATTAGGAAAAACCTGAGAAAATATTTCTTAGTGTGAATATGCCTTGAATGGGGAATTTAAGTCCGGTAATCCACGTAACCAAATATGAAGGGAATAATTTTCATAGCCGTGACATATTTAGCGTGTTCGGAACACGGAAATTCACGGTAATGAAACTATGTAAATTAAAATTCTAATGGGTAGAACTAGCTAGAATAGAATTTTTTGGCGAAAATTGCTTGATCCTCGAATGGGATGTTTGGATAAAGCTGCGAAATGAGAGAAAATATTTGTAGGTGTAAAAATGCCTTTATGTTGGAAGAAAGTTTGGTAATCCATATTTTCACTAAATATTAAAGAATCTTTTTTCTTATCCATGATGCATGTACCATGTTCGGAACGTGGAATTTCACGGTGGTTGAAACAATGTAAACTACTTTTCTATTGGGTAGAACACACTCCAAGAGAATTTTTCTGCCAAAACTGCTTCATTTTTGAAACTAGCGTTAGGAAAATGCTGCAAAATCTGAGAAAATACTTCTAAGTATCAATATTCAATGTATTGTGATGAAAGTTCGGTAATCCACATGCTAACAAATCTGTAGTGATTATTTGTCGAAACCGTTATGCATGTAGAATGTTCGGAACACGGAATGTCACGGTGAGGAAATTTATGTAAATTATTTTTCCGTAGGTTAGAAATCGCTCCAAGAGATTTTTCCTGTGATAAAAGCCTGATATTTGAAACTAGAATTAGGAATATGCTGTGAACTCAGATTAATCAATTCTAGGTGTAAGTATACCTTGTATGGTGGATGAAAGTTCGGCAATCCACATACAAACAACTCCGTAGAGAATATTTGTCGAATCCGAGATACATGAAAGGTGTTCGGAACACAGAATATCACGGTGAGCGAATCTATGTAAAATACATTTCTCTTGGGTAGAACTCACTCGAAGAGATTTTTTCTGCGAAATCTGCCTCATTTATGAAACTGGCATTTGGAAATTTCTTCAAAATCAGAGAAAATGCTTCAAACTGTCAATATGCCTTGTATTGTGATGGAAGTTCATAAAGCCACATGCAAACAAACCTGATGTGAATAATTGTAGAAAGCCTATGCATGTAGCGTGATCGTATGTTGGAAATGTAAGGTGATGGAATCTATGTAAATTTCATGTCTATTTGGTAGGACGGGCTCCAAAAACTTTTTCCTGAGAAAACGGCCTGATTATCGAAACTGGCATTAGGAAAAGGCTGCAAATTCAGAGTTAATGTTTCTAGGTTTAAATATGCCTTGTATGGTGGATGAAAGTTCTGTAAAACACATGTACATAACTCATTAAAAATGTTTGTCAAATCCGGGAAGTATGTAGCGTGTTCGGAAATTGGAATGTCACTGCGAGGGAAACTATGTAAATTACATTTCTATTGGGAAGTACTTGCTCCGCGAGAATATTTTGCGAATCTGCCTCATTTTCAAAACTGGCATTAGGAAAATCTTTTGAAATATGGGAAAGTGCTTCAATGTGTCAATATGGCATATATGGTGGATGAATATTTGGTAATCATTATGCTACCAACTCTGTAGTGAATATTTGTCGAATACCTGATGCATGTAGATTTTTGGGAACACGGAATTTCACGATGACGGGTTCTATGTAAATTGCATGTCTATTGGATAGAACTCGCTCCAAGAGGATTTCTCTGGGAAAACTGCATGATTTTAGAAACTGAGATTAGGAGAAATCTACTAAATCAGAATAAAACTTTCTATGTATAAATATGCATTGTAAGGTGGATGAATGTTCAGTAATACACATGTACACAACTCATTAAAGAATGTTTGTCAAATCCGTGATGCATGTAACGTGTTCAGAACACAGAATGTCACGGTGAGCGAATCCACATAAATTACATGTCTATTTGTTAGAACCTGCTCCAAGAGGATTTTGCCGTGAACTCTGACTCATTTTTGAAACTGGCATTTGAGAAGCTCTGTGAAATCAGAGAAAATGCTTCTAAGCAAGAATATGCCTTGTATTGTGATGAAAGTCCTGTCATCCTCATGCAAACAACTCTATACTTTATTTTTGTCGAAACTTTTCTGCATGTAGCGTGTTCGAAACACGTAATTTCACAGTGGGGGAATCTATGTAATTTACGTATCTATTGGGTAGAACTCGCTCCAAGAGTTTTTTCCTTTGAAAACTGCCTGATAGTCGAAACTGCTATTAGGAAGAAGCTGCGAAATCAGAGTTAATGTTTCTATGTGTCAATATGCCTTGTATGGTGGATGAAAGATCTGTAATACACATGTACATAAATCATTAAAAATGTTTGAGAAATCCGTGATGTACGTAGCATGTTCGGAACACGGAATGTCACGGACAGGGAAACTATGTGAATTACATATCTATTGGTTAGAACCCTCTCCAGGAGAGTTTTACTGAAAAATCTGCCTCAGTTTCGAAACTGGTGTTATGAAAACGCTGTGAAATCAGAGTAAATGCTTTAAGGTGACAATATGTCTTCAATGGTTTATTAAAGATCGGTAATTCACATGATAACATCTCAGCAGTGAATATTGGTTGTATCTATGCTGCATGAACCGTTTTTGGAACACGGAATGTTACGGTGACGGTATCTATGAAAATGAGATGTCTATTGGATGGAACATGCAACAAGAGAATTTTTCTGGGAAAACTGCCTGATTTTCGAAACTGACGTTAATAAAATTCTGCGAAATGTGAGTAAATATTTCTAGGTGAAAATATGTCTAGTATGGTGGATGAAAGATCGATAATCCACATGCTCACACTCATTAAAGAATGATTGTCGAATCCTTGATGCATGAAACATGTTCAGAACACGGAATGTCACGGTGAGTGAACTACTTAAATTACATATCTTTTGGGTAGAACTCGCTCCAAGAGCATTTTTCTGTGAAATCAGCCTCATTTTCCAATCTGGCATTAGGAAAAACCTGAGAAAATATTTCTAAGTGTGAATATGCCTTGAATGGGGAATTTAAGTCCGGTAATCCACGTAACCAACTATGAAGGGAATAATTTTCATACCCGTGACATATTTAGCGTGTTCGGAACACGGAAATTCACGGTAATGAAACTATGTAAATTAAAATTCTAATGGGTAGAACTAGCTAGAATAGAATTTTTCGGCGAAAATTGCTTGATTCTCGAATGGGATGTTTGGATAAAGCTGCGAAATGAGAGAAAATATTTGTAGGTGTAAAGATGCCTTTATGTTGGAAGAAAGTTTGGTAATCCACATTTTCACAAAATATTAAAGAATCTTTTTTCTTATCCATGATGCATGTACCATGTTCGGAACGTGGAATTTCACGGTGGTTGAAACAATGTAAACTACTTTTCTATTGGGTAGAACACACTCCAAGAGAATTTTTCTGCCAAAACTGCTTCATTTTTGAAACTAGCGTTAGGAAAATGCTGCAAAATCTGAGAAAATACTTCTAAGTATCAATATTCAATGTATTGTGATGAAAGTTCGGTAATCCACATGCGAACAAATCTGTAGTGATTATTTGTCGAATCCGTTATGCATGTAGAATGTTCGGAACACGGAATGTCACGGTGAGGAAATTTATGTAAATTATTTTTCCGTAGGTTAGAAATGGCTCCAAGAGATTTTTCCTGTGATAAAAGCCTGATATTTGAAACTAGAATTAGGAATATGCTGTGAACTCAGATTAATCAATTCTAGGTGTAAGTATACCTTGTATGGTGGATGAAAGTTCGGCAATCCACATACAAACAACTCCGTAGAGAATATTTGTCGAATCCGAGATACATGAAAGGTGTTCGTAACACAGAATATCACGGTGAGCGAATCTATGTAAAATACATTTCTCTTGGGTAGAACTCACTCGAAGAGATTTTTTCTGCGAAATCTGCCTCATTTATGAAACTGGCATTTGGAAATTTCTTCAAAATCAGAGAAAATGCTTCAAACTGTCAATATGCCTTGTATTGTGATGGAAGTTCATAAAGCCACATGCAAACAAACCTGATGTGAATAATTGTAGAAAGCCTATGCATGTAGCGTGATCGTATGTTGGAAATGTAAGGTGATGGAATCTATGTAAATTTCATGTCTATTTGGTAGGACGGGCTCCAAAAACTTTTTCCTGAGAAAACGGCCTGATTATCGAAACTGGCATTAGGAAAAGGCTGCAAATTCAGAGTTAATGTTTCTAGGTTTAAATATGCCTTGTATGGTGGATGAAAGTTCTGTAAAACACATGTACATAACTCATTAAAAATGTTTGTCAAATCCGGGAAGTATGTAGCGTGTTCGGAAATTGGAATGTCACTGCGAGGGAAACTATGTAAATTACATTTCTATTGGGAAGTACTTGCTCCGCGAGAATATTTTGCGAATCTGCCTCATTTTCAAAACTGGCATTAGGAAAATCTTTTGAAATATGGGAAAGTGCTTCAATGTGTCAATATGGCATATATGGTGGATGAATATTTGGTAATCATTATGCTACCAACTCTGTAGTGAATATTTGTCGAATACGTGATGCATGTAGATTTTTGGGAACACGGAATTTCACGATGACGGGTTCTATGTAAATTGCATGTCTATTGGATCGAACTCGCTCCAAGAGGATTTCTCTGGGAAAACTGCATGATTTTAGAAACTGAGATTAGGAGAAATCTACTAAATCAGAATAAAAGTTTCTATGTATAAATATGCATTGTAAGGTGGATGAATGTTCAGTAATACACATGTACACAACTCATTAAAGAATGTTTGTCAAATCCGTGATGCATGTAACGTGTTCAGAACACAGAATGTCACGGTGAGCGAATCCACATAAATTACATGTCTATTTGTTAGAACCTGCTCCAAGAGGATTTTGCCGTGAACTCTGACTCATTTTTGAAACTGGCATTTGAGAAGCTCTGTGAAATCAGAGAAAATGCTTCTAAGCAAGAATATGCCTTGTATTGTGATGAAAGTCCTGTCATCCTCATGCAAACAACTCTATACTTTATTTTTGTCGAAACTTTTCTGCATGTAGCGTGTTCGAAACACGTAATTTCACAGTGGGGGAATCTATGTAATTTACGTATCTATTGGGTAGAACTCGCTCCAAGAGTTTTTTCCTTTGAAAACTGCCTGATAGTCGAAACTGCTATTAGGAAGAAGCTGCGAAATCAGAGTTAATGTTTCTATGTGTCAATATGCCTTGTATGGTGGATGAAAGATCTGTAATACACATGTACATAAATCATTAAAAATGTTTGAGAAATCCGTGATGTATGTAGCATGTTCGGAACACGGAATGTCACGGACAGGGAAACTATGTGAATTACATATCTATTGGTTAGAACCCTCTCCAGGAGAGTTTTACTGAAAAATCTGCCTCAGTTTCGAAACTGGTGTTATGAAAACGCTGTGAAATCAGAGTAAATGCTTTAAGGTGACAATATGTCTTCAATGGTTTATTAAAGATCGGTAATTCACATGATAACATCTCAGCAGTGAATATTGGTTGTATCTATGCTGCATGAACCGTTTTTGGAACACGGAATGTTACGGTGACGGTATCTATGAAAATGAGATGTCTATTGGATGGAACATGCAACAAGAGAATTTTTCTGGCAAAACTGCCTGATTTTCGAAACTGACGTTAATAAAATTCTGCGAAATGTGAGTAAATATTTCTAGGTGAAAATATGTCTAGTATGGTGGATGAAAGATCGATAATCCACATGCTCACACTCATTAAAGAATGATTGTCGAATCCTTGATGCATGAAACATGTTCAGAACACGGAATGTCACGGTGAGTGAACTACTTAAATTACATATCTTTTGGGTAGAACTCGCTCCAAGAGCATTTTTCTGTGAAATCAGCCTCATTTTCAAAACTGGCATTAGGAAAAACCTGAGAAAATATTTCTAAGTGTGAATATGCCTTGAATGGGGAATTTAAGTCCGGTAATCCACGTAACCAACTATGAAGGGAATAATTTTCATAGCCGTGACATATTTAGCGTGTTCGGAACACGGAAATTCACGGTAATGAAACTATGTAAATTAAAATTCTAATGGGTAGAACTAGCTAGAATAGAATTTTTCGGCGAAAATTGCTTGATTCTCGAATGGGATGTTTGGATAAAGCTGCGAAATGAGAGAAAATATTTGTAGGTGTAAAGATGCCTTTATGTTGGAAGAAAGTTTGGTAATCCACATTTTCACAAAGTATTAAAGAATCTTTTTCTTATCCATGATGCATGTACCATGTTCGGAACGTGGAATTTCACGGTGGTTGAAACAATGTAAACTACTTTTCTATTGGGTAGAACACACTCCAAGAGAATTTTTCTGCCAAAACTGCTTCATTTTTGAAACTAGCGTTAGGAAAATGCTGCAAAATCTGAGAAAATACTTCTAAGTATCAATATTCAATGTATTGTGATGAAAGTTCGGTAATCCACATGCTAACAAATCTGTAGTGATTATTTGTCGAATCCGTTATGCATGTAGAATGTTCGGAACACGGAATGTCACGGTGAGGAAATTTATGTAAATTATTTTTCCGTAGGTTAGAAATCGCTCCAAGAGTTTTTTCCTGTGATAAAAGCCTGATATTTGAAACTAGAATTAGGAATATGCTGTGAACTCAGATTAATCAATTCTAGGTGTAAGTATACCTTGTATGGTGGATGAAAGTTCGGCAATCCACATACTAACAACTCCGTAGAGAATATTTGTCGAATCCGAGATATATGAAGGGTGTTCGGAACACAGAATATCACGGTGAGCGAATCTATGTAAAATACATTTCTCTTGGGTAGAACTAACTCCAAGAGTTTTTTTCTGCGAAATCTGCCTCATTTATGAAACTGGCATTTGGAAATTTCTTCAAAATCAGAGAAAATGCTTCAAACTGTCAATATGCCTTGTATTGTGATGGAAGTTCATAAAGCCACATGCAAACAAACCTGATGTGAATAATTGTAGAAAGCCTATGCATGTAGCGTGATCGTATGATGGAAATGTAAGGTGATGGAATCTATGAAAATTTCATTTCTATTTGGTAGAACGCGCTCCAAAAACTTTTTCCTGAGAAAACGGCCTGATTATCGAAACTGGCATTAGGAAAAGGCTGCAAATTCAGAGTTAATGTTTCTAGGTTTAAATATGCCTTGTATGGTGGATGAAAGTTCTGTAAAACACATGTACATAACTCATTAAAAATGTTTGTCAAATCCGGGAAGTATGTAGCGTGTTCGGAAATTGGAATGTCACTGCGAGGGAAACTATGTAAATTACATTTCTATTGGGAAGTACTTGCTCCGCGAGGATTTTTTGCGAATCTGCCTCATTTTCAAAACTGGCATTAGGAAAATCTTTTGAAATATGGGAAAGTGCTTCAATGTGTCAATATGGCATATATGGTGGATGAATATTTGGTAATCATTATGCTACCAACTCTGTAGTGAATATTTGTCGAATACGTGATGCATGTAGATTTTTGGGAACACAGAATTTCACGATGACGGGTTCTATGTAAATTGCATGTCTATTGGATCGAACTCGCTCCAAGAGGATTTCTCTGGGAAAACTGCATGATTTTAGAAACTGAGATTAGGAGAAATCTACTAAATCAGAATAAAACTTTCTATGTATAAATATGCATTGTAAGGTGGATGAATGTTCAGTAATACACATGTACACAACTCATTAAAGAATGTTTGTCAAATCCGTGATGCATGTAACGTGTTCAGAACACAGAATGTCAAGGTGAGCGAATCCACATAAATTACATGTCTATTTGTTAGAACCTGCTCCAAGAGGATTTTGCCGTGAACTCTGACTCATTTTTGAAACTGGCATTTGAGAAGCTCTGTGAAATCAGAGAAAATGCTTCTAAGCAAGAATATGCCTTGTATTGTGATGAAAGTCCTGTCATCCTCATGCAAACAACTCTATACTTTATTTTTGTCGAAACTTTTCTGCATGTAGCGTGTTCGAAACACGTAATTTCACCGTGGGGGAATATATGTAATTTACGTATCTATTGGGTAGAACTCGCTCCAAGAGTTTTTTCCTTTGAAAACTGCCTGATAGTCGAAACTGCTATTAGGAAGAAGCTGCGAAATCAGAGTTAATGTTTCTATGTGTCAATATGCCTTGTATGGTGGATGAAAGATCTGTAATACACATGTACATAAATCATTAAAAATGTTTGAGAAATCCGTGATGTATGTAGCATGTTCGGAACACGGAATGTCACGGACAGGGAAACTATGTGAATTACATATCTATTGGTTAGAACCCTCTCCAGGGGAGTTTTACTGAAAAATCTGCCTCAGTTTCGAAACTGGTGTTATGAAAACGCTGTGAAATCAGAGTAAATGCTTTAAGGTTACAATATGTCTTCAATGGTTTATTAAAGATCGGTAATTCACATGATAACATCTCAGCAGTGAATATTGGTTGTATCTATGCTGCATGAACCGTTTTTGGAACACGGAATGTTACGGTGACGGTATCTATGAAAATGAGATGTCTATTGGATGGAACATGCAACAAGAGAATTTTTCTGGGGAAACTGCCTGATTTTCGAAACTGATGTTAGTAAAATTCTGCGAAATGTGAGTAAATATTTCTAGGTGAAAATATGTCTAGTATGGTGGATGAAAGATCGATAATCCACATGCTCACACTCATTAAAGAATGATTGTCGAATCCTTGATGCATGAAACATGTTCAGAACACGGAATGTCACGGTGAGTGAACTACTTAAATTACATATCTTTTGGGTAGAACTCGCTCCAAGAGCATTTTTCTGTGAAATCAGCCTCATTTTCAAAACTGGCATTAGGAAAAACCTGAGAAAATATTTCTTAGTGTGAATATGCCTTGAATGGGGAATTTAAGTCCGGTAATCCACGTAACCAAATATGAAGGGAATAATTTTCATAGCCGTGACATATTTAGCGTGTTCGGAACACGGAAATTCACGGTAATGAAACTATGTAAATTAAAATTCTAATGGGTAGAACTAGCTAGAATAGAATTTTTCGGCGAAAATTGCTTGATTCTCGAATGGGATGTTTGGATAAAGCTGCGAAATGAGAGAAAATATTTGTAGGTGTTAAAATGCCTTTATGTTGGAAGAAAGTTTGGTAATCCATATTTTCACTAAATATTAAAGAATCTATTTTCTTATCCATGATGCATGTACCATGTTCGGAACGTGGAATTTCACGGTGGTTGAAACAATGTAAACTACTTTTCTATTGGGTAGAACACACTCCAAGAGAATTTTTCTGCCAAAACTGCTTCATTTTTGAAACTAGCGTTAGGAAAATGCTGCAAAATCTGAGAAAATACTTCTAAGTATCAATATTCAATGTATTGTGATGAAAGTTCGGTAATCCACATGCTAACAAATCTGTAGTGATTATTTGTCGAATCCGTTATGCATGTAGAATGTTCGGAACACGGAATGTCACGGTGAGGAAATTTATGTAAATTATTTTCCGTAGGTTAGAAATCGCTCCAAGAGTTTTTTCCTGTCATAAAGCCTGATTTTTGAAACTAGAATTAGGAATATGCTATGAACTCAGATTAATCAATTCTAGGTGTAAGTATACCTTGTATGGTGGATGAAAGTTCGGCAATCCGCATACTAACAACTCCGTAGAGAATATTTGTCGAATCCGAGATACATGAAGAGTGTTCGGAACACAGAATATCACGGTGAGCGAATCTATGTAAAATACATTTCTCTTGGGTAGAACTCACTCCAAGAGTCTTTTTCTGCGAAATCTGCCTCATTTATGAAACTGGCATTTGGAAATTTCTTCAAAATCAGAGAAAATGCTTCAAACTGTCAATATGCCTTGTATTGTGATGGAAATTCATAAAGCCACATGCAAACAAACCTGATGTGAATAATTGTAGAAAGCCTATGCATGTAGTGTGATCGTATGATGGAAATGTAAGGTGATGGAATCTATGTAAACTTCATGTCTATTAGGTAGAACGAGCTCCAAAAATTTTTTCCTGAGAAAACGGCCTGATTTTCGAAACTGGCATTTGGAAAAGGCTGCAAATTCAGAGTTAATGTTTCTAGGTTTAAATATGCCTTGTATGGTGGATGAAAGTTCTGTAAAACACATGTACATAACTCATTAAAAATGTTTGTCAAATCCGGGAAGTATGTAGCGTGTTCGGAAATTGGAATGTCACTGCGAGGGAAACTATGTAAATTACATTTCTATTGGGAAGTACTTGCTCCGCTAGAATTTTTGCGAATCTGCCTCATTTTCAAAACTGGCATTAGGAAAATCTTTTGAAATATGGGAAAGTGCTTCAATGTGTCAATATGGCATATATGGTGGATGAATATTTGGTAATCATTATGCTACCAACTCTGTAGTGAATATTTGTCGAATACGTGATGCATGTAGATTTTTGGGAACACGGAATTTCACGATGACGGGTTCTATGTAAATTGCATGTCTATTGGATCGAACTCGCTCCAAGAGGATTTCTCTGGGAAAACTGCATGATTTTAGAAACTGAGATTAGGAGAAATCTACTAAATCAGAATAAAAGTTTCTATGTATAAATATGCATTGTAAGGTGGATGAATGTTCAGTAATACACATGTACACAACTCATTAAAGAATGTTTGTCAAATCCGTGATGCATGTAACGTGTTCAGAACACAGAATGTCACGGTGAGCGAATCCACATAAATTACATGTCTATTTGTTAGAACCTGCTCCAAGAGGATTTTGCCGTGAACTCTGACTCATTTTTGAAACTGGCATTTGAGAAGCTCTGTGAAATCAGAGAAAATGCTTCTAAGCAAGAATATGCCTTGTATTGTGATGAAAGTCCTGTCATCCTCATGCAAACAACTCTATACTTTATTTTTGTCGAAACTTTTCTGCATGTAGTGTGTTCGAAACACGTAATTTCACAGTGGGGGAATCTATGTAATTTACGTATCTATTGGGTAGAACTCGCTCCAAGAGTTTTTTCCTTTGAAAACTGCCTGATAGTCGAAACTGCTATTAGGAAGAAGCTGCGAAATCAGAGTTAATGTTTCTATGTGTCAATATGCCTTGTATGGTGGATGAAAGATCTGTAATACACATGTACATAAATCATTAAAAATGTTTGAGAAATCCGTGATGTATGTAGCATGTTCGGAACACGGAATGTCACGGACAGGGAAACTATGTGAATTACATATCTATTGGTTAGAACCCTCTCCAGGAGAGTTTTACTGAAAAATCTGCCTCAGTTTCGAAACTGGTGTTATGAAAACGCTGTGAAATCAGAGTAAATGCTTTAAGGTGACAATATGTCTTCAATGGTTTATTAAAGATCGGTAATTCACATGATAACATCTCAGCAGTGAATATTGGTTGTATCTATGCTGCATGAACCGTTTTTGGAACACGGAATGTTACGGTGACGGTATCTATGAAAATGAGATGTCTATTGGATGGAACATGCAACAAGAGAATTTTTCTGGGAAAACTGCCTGATTTTCGAAACTGATGTTAGTAAAATTCTGCGAAATGTGAGTAAATATTTCTAGGTGAAAATATGTCTAGTATGGTGGATGAAAGATCGATAATCCACATGCTCACACTCATTAAAGAATGATTGTCGAATCCTTGATGCATGAAACATGTTCAGAACACGGAATGTCACGGTGAGTGAACTACTTAAATTACATATCTTTTGGGTAGAACTCGCTCCAAGAGCATTTTTCTGTGAAATCAGCCTCATTTTCAAAACTGGCATTAGGAAAAACCTGAGAAAATATTTCTTAGTGTGAATATGCCTTGAATGGGGAATTTAAGTCCGGTAATCCACGTAACCAAATATGAAGGGAATAATTTTCATAGCCGTGACATATTTAGCGTGTTCGGAACACGGAAATTCACGGTAATGAAACTATGTAAATTAAAATTCTAATGGGTAGAACTAGCTAGAATAGAATTTTTCGGCGAAAATTGCTTGATTCTCGAATGGGATGTTTGGATAAAGCTGCGAAATGAGAGAAAATATTTGTAGGTGTTAAAATGCCTTTATGTTGGAAGAAAGTTTGGTAATCCATATTTTCACTAAATATTAAAGAATCTTTTTTCTTATCCATGATGCATGTACCATGTTCGGAACGTGGAATTTCACGGTGGTTGAAACAATGTAAACTACTTTTCTATTGGGTAGAACACACTCCAAGAGAATTTTTCTGCCAAAACTGCTTCATTTTTGAAACTAGCGTTAGGAAAATGCTGCAAAATCTGAGAAAATACTTCTAAGTATCAATATTCAATGTATTGTGATGAAAGTTCGGTAATCCACATGCTAACAAATCTGTAGTGATTATTTGTCGAATCCGTTATGCATGTAGAATGTTCGGAACACGGAATGTCACGGTGAGGAAATTTATGTAAATTATTTTCCGTAGGTTAGAAATCGCTCCAAGAGTTTTTTCCTGTGATAAAGCCTGATTTTTGAAACTAGAATTAGGAATATGCTGTGAACTCAGATTAATCAATTCTAGGTGTAAGTATACCTTGTATGGTGGATGAAAGTTCGGCAATCCGCATACTAACAACTCCGTAGAGAATATTTGTCGAATCCGAGATACATGAAGAGTGTTCGGAACACAGAATATCACGGTGAGCGAATCTATGTAAAATACATTTCTCTTGGGTAGAACTCACTCCAAGAGTCTTTTTCTGCGAAATCTGCCTCATTTATGAAACTGGCATTTGGAAATTTCTTCAAAATCAGAGAAAATGCTTCAAACTGTCAATATGCCTTGTATTGTGATGGAAATTCATAAAGCCACATGCAAACAAACCTGATGTGAATAATTGTAGAAAGCCTATGCATGTAGCGTGATCGTATGATGGAAATGTAAGGTGATGGAATCTATGTAAACTTCATGTCTATTAGGTAGAACGAGCTCCAAAAATTTTTTCCTGAGAAAACGGCCTGATTTTCGAAACTGGCATTTGGAAAAGGCTGCAAATTCAGAGTTAATGTTTCTAGGTTTAAATATGCCTTGTATGGTGGATGAAAGTTCTGTAAAACACATGTACATAACTCATTAAAAATGTTTGTCAAATCCGGGAAGTATGTAGCGGGTTCGGAAATTGGAATGTCACTGCGAGGGAAACTATGTAAATTACATTTCTATTGGGAAGTACTTGCTCCGCTAGAATTTTTTGCGAATCTGCCTCATTTTCAAAACTGGCATTAGGAAAATCTTTTGAAATATGGGAAAGTGCTTCAATGTGTCAATATGGCATATATGGTGGATGAATATTTGGTAATCATTATGCTACCAACTCTGTAGTGAATATTTGTCGAATACGTGATGCATGTAGATTTTTGGGAACACGGAATTTCACGATGACGGGTTCTATGTAAATTGCATGTCTATTGGATCGAACTCGCTCCAAGAGGATTTCTCTGGGAAAACTGCATGATTTTAGAAACTGAGATTAGGAGAAATCTACTAAATCAGAATAAAAGTTTCTATGTATAAATATGCATTGTAAGGTGGATGAATGTTCAGTAATACACATGTACACAACTCATTAAAGAATGTTTGTCAAATCCGTGATGCATGTAACGTGTTCAGAACACAGAATGTCACGGTGAGCGAATCCACATAAATTACATGTCTATTTGTTAGAACCTGCTCCAAGAGGATTTTGCCGTGAACTCTGACTCATTTTTGAAACTGGCATTTGAGAAGCTCTGTGAAATCAGAGAAAATGCTTCTAAGCAAGAATATGCCTTGTATTGTGATGAAAGTCCTGTCATCCTCATGCAAACAACTCTATACTTTATTTTTGTCGAAACTTTTCTGCATGTAGCGTGTTCGAAACACGTAATTTCACAGTGGGGGAATCTATGTAATTTACGTATCTATTGGGTAGAACTCGCTCCAAGAGTTTTTTCCTTTGAAAACTGCCTGATAGTCGAAACTGCTATTAGGAAGAAGCTGCGAAATCAGAGTTAATGTTTCTATGTGTCAATATGCCTTGTATGGTGGATGAAAGATCTGTAATACACATGTACATAAATCATTAAAAATGTTTGAGAAATCCGTGATGTATGTAGCATGTTCGGAACACGGAATGTCACGGACAGGGAAACTATGTGAATTACATATCTATTGGTTAGAACCCTCTCCAGGAGAGTTTTACTGAAAAATCTGCCTCAGTTTCGAAACTGGTGTTATGAAAACGCTGTGAAATCAGAGTAAATGCTTTAAGGTGACAATATGTCTTCAATGGTTTATTAAAGATCGGTAATTCACATGATAACATCTCAGCAGTGAATATTGGTTGTATCTATGCTGCATGAACCGTTTTTGGAACACGGAATGTTACGGTGACGGTATCTATGAAAATGAGATGTCTATTGGATGGAACATGCAACAAGAGAATTTTTCTGGGAAAACTGCCTGATTTTCGAAACTGACGTTAATAAAATTCTGCGAAATGTGAGTAAATATTTCTAGGTGAAAATATGTCTAGTATGGTGGATGAAAGATCGATAATCCACATGCTCACACTCATTAAAGAATGATTGTCGAATCCTTGATGCATGAAACATGTTCAGAACACGGAATGTCACGGTGAGTGAACTACTTAAATTACATATCTTTTGGGTAGAACTCGCTCCAAGAGCATTTTTCTGTGAAATCAGCCTCATTTTCAAAACTGGCATTAGGAAAAACCTGAGAAAATATTTCTTAGTGTGAATATGCCTTGAATGGGGAATTTAAGTCCGGTAATCCACGTAACCAAATATGAAGGGAATAATTTTCATAGCCGTGACATATTTAGCGTGTTCGGAACACGGAAATTCACGGTAATGAAACTATGTAAATTAAAATTCTAATGGGTAGAACTAGCTAGAATAGAATTTTTCGGCGAAAATTGCTTGATTCTCGAATGGGATGTTTGGATAAAGCTGCGAAATGAGAGAAAATATTTGTAGGTGTTAAAATGCCTTTATGTTGGAAGAAAGTTTGGTAATCCATATTTTCACTAAATATTAAAGAATCTTTTTTCTTATCCATGATGCATGTACCATGTTCGGAACGTGGAATTTCACGGTGGTTGAAACAATGTAAACTACTTTTCTATTGGGTAGAACACACTCCAAGAGAATATTTCTGCCAAAACTGCTTCATTTTTGAAACTAGCGTTAGGAAAATGCTGCAAAATCTGAGAAAATACTTCTAAGTATCAATATTCAATGTATTGTGATGAAAGTTCGGTAATCCACATGCTAACAAATCTGTAGTGATTATTTGTCGAATCCGTTATGCATGTAGAATGTTCGGAACACGGAATGTCACGGTGAGGAAATTTATGTAAATTATTTTCCGTAGGTTAGAAATCGCTCCAAGAGTTTTTTCCTGTCATAAAGCCTGATTTTTGAAACTAGAATTAGGAATATGCTGTGAACTCAGATTAATCAATTCTAGGTGTAAGTATACCTTGTATGGTGGATGAAAGTTCGGCAATCCGCATACTAACAACTCCGTAGAGAATATTTGTCGAATCCGAGATACATGAAGAGTGTTCGGAACACAGAATATCACGGTGAGCGAATCTATGTAAAATACATTTCTCTTGGGTAGAACTCACTCCAAGAGTCTTTTTCTGCGAAATCTGCCTCATTTATGAAACTGGCATTTGGAAATTTCTTCAAAATCAGAGAAAATGCTTCAAACTGTCAATATGCCTTGTATTGTGATGGAAATTCATAAAGCCACATGCAAACAAACCTGATGTGAATAATTGTAGAAAGCCTATGCATGTAGCGTGATCGTATGATGGAAATGTAAGGTGATGGAATCTATGTAAACTTCATGTCTATTAGGTAGAACGAGCTCCAAAAATTTTTTCCTGAGAAAACGGCCTGATTTTCGAAACTGGCATTTGGAAAAGGCTGCAAATTCAGAGTTAATGTTTCTAGGTTTAAATATGCCTTGTATGGTGGATGAAAGTTCTGTAAAACACATGTACATAACTCATTAAAAATGTTTGTCAAATCCGGGAAGTATGTAGCGGGTTCGGAAATTGGAATGTCACTGCGAGGGAAACTATGTAAATTACATTTCTATTGGGAAGTACTTGCTCCGCTAGAATTTTTTGCGAATCTGCCTCATTTTCAAAACTGGCATTAGGAAAATCTTTTGAAATATGGGAAAGTGCTTCAATGTGTCAATATGGCATATATGGTGGATGAATATATGGTAATCATTATACTATCAACTCTGTAGTGAATATTTGTCGAATACGTGATGCATGTAGATTTTTGGGAACACGGAATTTCACGATGACGGGTTCTATGTAAATTGCATGTCTATTGGATAGAACTCGCTCCAAGAGGATTTCTCTGGGAAAACTGCATGATTTTAGAAACTGAGATTAGGAGAAATCTACTAAATCAGAATAAAAGTTTCTATGTATAAATATGCATTGTAAGGTGGATGAATGTTCAGTAATACACATGTACACAACTCATTAAAGAATGTTTGTCAAATCCGTGATGCATGTAACGTGTTCAGAACACAGAATGTCACGGTGAGCGAATCCACATAAATTACATGTCTATTTGTTAGAACCTGCTCCAAGAGGATTTTGCCGTGAACTCTGACTCATTTTTGAAACTGGCATTTGAGAAGCTCTGTGAAATCAGAGAAAATGCTTCTAAGCAAGAATATGCCTTGTATTGTGATGAAAGTCCTGTCATCCTCATGCAAACAACTCTATACTTTATTTTTGTCGAAACTTTTCTGCATGTAGCGTGTTCGAAACACGTAATTTCACAGTGGGGGAATCTATGTAATTTACGTATCTATTGGGTAGAACTCGCTCCAAGAGTTTTTTCCTTTGAAAACTGCCTGATAGTCGAAACTGCTATTAGGAAGAAGCTGCGAAATCAGAGTTAATGTTTCTATGTGTCAATATGCCTTGTATGGTGGATGAAAGATCTGTAATACACATGTACATAAATCATTAAAAATGTTTGAGAAATCCGTGATGTATGTAGCATGTTCGGAACACGGAATGTCACGGACAGGGAAACTATGTGAATTACATATCTATTGGTTAGAACCCTCTCCAGGAGAGTTTTACTGAAAAATCTGCCTCAGTTTCGAAACTGGTGTTATGAAAACGCTGTGAAATCAGAGTAAATGCTTTAAGGTGACAATATGTCTTCAATGGTTTATTAAAGATCGGTAATTCACATGATAACATCTCAGCAGTGAATATTGGTTGTATGTATGCTGCATGAACCGTTTTTGGAACACGGAATGTTACGGTGACGGTATCTATGAAAATGAGATGTCTATTGGATGGAACATGCAACAAGAGAATTTTTCTGGGAAAACTGCCTGATTTTCGAAACTGACGTTAATAAAATTCTGCGAAATGTGAGTAAATATTTCTAGGTGAAAATATGTCTAGTATGGTGGATGAAAGGTCGATAATCCACATGCTCACACTCATTAAAGAATGATTGTCGAATCCTTGATGCATGAAACATGTTCAGAACACGGAATGTCACGGTGAGTGAACTACTTAAATTACATATCTTTTGGGTAGAACTCGCTCCAAGAGCATTTTTCTGTGAAATCAGCCTCATTTTCAAAACTGGCATTAGGAAAAACCTGAGAAAATATTTCTAAGTGTGAATATGCCTTGAATGGGGAATTTAAGTCCGGTAATCCACGTAACCAAATATGAAGGGAATAATTTTCATAGCCGTGACATATTTAGCGTGTTCGGAACACGGAAATTCACGGTAATGAAACTATGTAAATTAAAATTCTAATGGGTAGAACTAGCTAGAATAGAATTTTTCGGCGAAAATTGCTTGATTCTCGAATGGGATGTTTGGATAAAGCTGCGAAATGAGAGAAAATATTTGTAGGTGTAAAGATGCCTTTATGTTGGAAGAAAGTTTGGTAATCCACATTTTCACAAAGTATTAAAGAATCTTTTTCTTAACCATGATGCATGTACCATGTTCGGAACGTGGAATTTCACGGTGGTTGAAACAATGTAAACTACTTTTCTATTGGGTAGAACACACTCCAAGAGAATTTTTCTGCCAAAACTGCTTCATTTTTGAAACTAGCGTTAGGAAAATGCTGCAAAATCTGAGAAAATACTTCTAAGTATCAATATTCAATGTATTGTGATGAAAGTTCGGTAATCCACATGCTAACAAATCTGTAGTGATTATTTGTCGAATCCGTTATGCATGTAGAATGTTCGGAACACGGAATGTCACGGTGAGGAAATTTATGTAAATTATTTTCCGTAGGTTAGAAATCGCTCCAAGAGTTTTTTCCTGTGATAAAGCCTGATTTTTGAAACTAGAATTAGGAATATGCTGTGAACTCAGATTAATCAATTCTAGGTGTAAGTATACCTTGTATGGTGGATGAAAGTTCGGCAATCCGCATACTAACAACTCCGTAGAGAATATTTGTCGAATCCGAGATACATGAAGAGTGTTCGGAACACAGAATATCACGGTGAGCGAATCTATGTAAAATACATTTCTCTTGGGTAGAACTCACTCCAAGAGTCTTTTTCTGCGAAATCTGCCTCATTTATGAAACTGGCATTTGGAAATTTCTTCAAAATCAGAGAAAATGCTTCAAACTGTCAATATGCCTTGTATTGTGATGGAAATTCATAAAGCCACATGCAAACAAACCTGATGTGAATAATTGTAGAAAGCCTATGCATGTAGCGTGATCGTATGATGGAAATGTAAGGTGATGGAATCTATGTAAACTTCATGTCTATTAGGTAGAACGAGCTCCAAAAATTTTTTCCTGAGAAAACGGCCTGATTTTCGAAACTGGCATTTGGAAAAGGCTGCAAATTCAGAGTTAATGTTTCTAGGTTTAAATATGCCTTGTATGGTGGATGAAAGTTCTGTAAAACACATGTACATAACTCATTAAAAATGTTTGTCAAATCCGGGAAGTATGTAGCGGGTTCGGAAATTGGAATGTCACTGCGAGGGAAACTATGTAAATTACATTTCTATTGGGAAGTACTTGCTCCGCTAGAATTTTTTGCGAATCTGCCTCATTTTCAAAACTGGCATTAGGAAAATCTTTTGAAATATGGGAAAGTGCTTCAATGTGTCAATATGGCATATATGGTGGATGAATATTTGGTAATCATTATGCTACCAACTCTGTAGTGAATATTTGTCGAATACGTAATGCATGTAGATTTTTGGGAACACGGAATTTCACGATGATGGGTTCTATGTAAATTGCATGTCTATTGGATCGAACTCGCTCCAAGAGGATTTCTCTGGGAAAACTGCATGATTTTAGAAACTGAGATTAGGAGAAATCTACTAAATCAGAATAAAAGTTTCTATGTATAAATATGCATTGTAAGGTGGATGAATGTTCAGTAATACACATGTACACAACTCATTAAAGAATGTTTGTCAAATCCGTGATGCATGTAACGTGTTCAGAACACAGAATGTCACGGTGAGCGAATCCACATAAATTACATGTCTATTTGTTAGAACCTGCTCCAAGAGGATTTTGCCGTGAACTCTGACTCATTTTTGAAACTGGCATTTGAGAAGCTCTGTGAAATCAGAGAAAATGCTTCTAAGCAAGAATATGCCTTGTATTGTGATGAAAGTCCTGTCATCCTCATGCAAACAACTCTATACTTTATTTTTGTCGAAACTTTTCTGCATGTAGCGTGTTCGAAACACGTAATTTCACAGTGGGGGAATCTATGTAATTTACGTATCTATTGGGTAGAACTCGCTCCAAGAGTTTTTTCCTTTGAAAACTGCCTGATAGTCGAAACTGCTATTAGGAAGAAGCTGCGAAATCAGAGTTAATGTTTCTATGTGTCAATATGCCTTGTATGGTGGATGAAAGATCTGTAATACACATGTACATAAATCATTAAAAATGTTTGAGAAATCCGTGATGTATGTAGCATGTTCGGAACACGGAATGTCACGGACAGGGAAACTATGTGAATTACATATCTATTGGTTAGAACCCTCTCCAGGAGAGTTTTACTGAAAAATCTGCCTCAGTTTCGAAACTGGTGTTATGAAAACGCTGTGAAATCAGAGTAAATGCTTTAAGGTGACAATATGTCTTCAATGGTTTATTAAAGATCGGTAATTCACATGATAACATCTCAGCAGTGAATATTGGTTGTATCTATGCTGCATGAACCGTTTTTGGAACACGGAATGTTACGGTGACGGTATCTATGAAAATGAGATGTCTATTGGATGGAACATGCAACAAGAGAATTTTTCTGGGAAAACTGCCTGATTTTCGAAACTGACGTTAATAAAATTCTGCGAAATGTGAGTAAATATTTCTAGGTGAAAATATGTCTAGTATGGTGGATGAAAGGTCGATAATCCACATGCTCACACTCATTAAAGAATGATTGTCGAATCCTTGATGCATGAAACATGTTCAGAACACGGAATGTCACGGTGAGTGAACTACTTAAATTACATATCTTTTGGGTAGAACTCGCTCCAAGAGCATTTTTCTGTGAAATCAGCCTCATTTTCAAAACTGGCATTAGGAAAAACCTGAGAAAATATTTCTAAGTGTGAATATGCCTTGAATGGGGAATTTAAGTCCGGTAATCCACGTAACCAAATATGAAGGGAATAATTTTCATAGCCGTGACATATTTAGCGTGTTCGGAACACGGAAATTCACGGTAATGAAACTATGTAAATTAAAATTCTAATGGGTAGAACTAGCTAGAATAGAATTTTTCGGCGAAAATTGCTTGATTCTCGAATGGGATGTTTGGATAAAGCTGCGAAATGAGAGAAAATATTTGTAGGTGTAAAGATGCCTTTATGTTGGAAGAAAGTTTGGTAATCCACATTTTCACAAAGTATTAAAGAATCTTTTTCTTAACCATGATGCATGTACCATGTTCGGAACGTGGAATTTCACGGTGGTTGAAACAATGTAAACTACTTTTCTATTGGGTAGAACACACTCCAAGAGAATTTTTCTGCCAAAACTGCTTCATTTTTGAAACTAGCGTTAGGAAAATGCTGCAAAATCTGAGAAAATACTTCTAAGTATCAATATTCAATGTATTGTGATGAAAGTTCGGTAATCCACATGCTAACAAATCTGTAGTGATTATTTGTCGAATCCGTTATGCATGTAGAATGTTCGGAACACGGAATGTCACGGTGAGGAAATTTATGTAAATTATTTTCCGTAGGTTAGAAATCGCTCCAAGAGTTTTTTCCTGTGATAAAGCCTGATTTTTGAAACTAGAATTAGGAATATGCTGTGAACTCAGATTAATCAATTCTAGGTGTAAGTATACCTTGTATGGTGGATGAAAGTTCGGCAATCCGCATACTAACAACTCCGTAGAGAATATTTGTCGAATCCGAGATACATGAAGAGTGTTCGGAACACAGAATATCACGGTGAGCGAATCTATGTAAAATACATTTCTCTTGGGTAGAACTCACTCCAAGAGTCTTTTTCTGCGAAATCTGCCTCATTTATGAAACTGGCATTTGGAAATTTCTTCAAAATCAGAGAAAATGCTTCAAACTGTCAATATGCCTTGTATTGTGATGGAAATTCATAAAGCCACATGCAAACAAACCTGATGTGAATAATTGTAGAAAGCCTATGCATGTAGCGTGATCGTATGATGGAAATGTAAGGTGATGGAATCTATGTAAACTTCATGTCTATTAGGTAGAACGAGCTCCAAAAATTTTTTCCTGAGAAAACGGCCTGATTTTCGAAACTGGCATTTGGAAAAGGCTGCAAATTCAGAGTTAATGTTTCTAGGTTTAAATATGCCTTGTATGGTGGATGAAAGTTCTGTAAAACACATGTACATAACTCATTAAAAATGTTTGTCAAATCCGGGAAGTATGTAGCGTGTTCGGAAATTGGAATGTCACTGCGAGGGAAACTATGTAAATTACATTTCTATTGGGAAGTACTTGCTCCGCTAGAATTTTTTGCGAATCTGCCTCATTTTCAAAACTGGCATTAGGAAAATCTTTTGAAATATGGGAAAGTGCTTCAATGTGTCAATATGGCATATATGGTGGATGAATATTTGGTAATCATTATGCTACCAACTCTGTAGTGAATATTTGTCGAATACGTGATGCATGTAGATTTTTGGGAACACGGAATTTCACGATGACGGGTTCTATGTAAATTGCATGTCTATTGGATAGAACTCGCTCCAAGAGGATTTCTCTGGGAAAACTGCATGATTTTAGAAACTGAGATTAGGAGAAATCTACTAAATCAGAATAAAAGTTTCTATGTATAAATATGCATTGTAAGGTGGATGAATGTTCAGTAATACACATGTACACAACTCATTAAAGAATGTTTGTCAAATCCGTGATGCATGTAACGTGTTCAGAACACAGAATGTCACGGTGAGCGAATCCACATAAATTACATGTCTATTTGTTAGAACCTGCTCCAAGAGGATTTTGCCGTGAACTCTGACTCATTTTTGAAACTGGCATTTGAGAAGCTCTGTGAAATCAGAGAAAATGCTTCTAAGCAAGAATATGCCTTGTATTGTGATGAAAGTCCTGTCATCCTCATGCAAACAACTCTATACTTTATTTTTGTCGAAACTTTTCTGCATGTAGCGTGTTCGAAACACGTAATTTCACAGTGGGGGAATCTATGTAATTTACGTATCTATTGGGTAGAACTCGCTCCAAGAGTTTTTTCCTTTGAAAACTGCCTGATAGTCGAAACTGCTATTAGGAAGAAGCTGCGAAATCAGAGTTAATGTTTCTATGTGTCAATATGCCTTGTATGGTGGATGAAAGATCTGTAATACACATGTACATAAATCATTAAAAATGTTTGAGAAATCCGTGATGTATGTAGCATGTTCGGAACACGGAATGTCACGGACAGGGAAACTATGTGAATTACATATCTATTGGTTAGAACCCTCTCCAGGAGAGTTTTACTGAAAAATCTGCCTCAGTTTCGAAACTGGTGTTATGAAAACGCTGTGAAATCAGAGTAAATGCTTTAAGGTGACAATATGTCTTCAATGGTTTATTAAAGATCGGTAATTCACATGATAACATCTCAGCAGTGAATATTGGTTGTATGTATGCTGCATGAACCGTTTTTGGAACACGGAATGTTACGGTGACGGTATCTATGAAAATGAGATGTCTATTGGATGGAACATGCAACAAGAGAATTTTTCTGGGAAAACTGCCTGATTTTCGAAACTGACGTTAATAAAATTCTGCGAAATGTGAGTAAATATTTCTAGGTGAAAATATGTCTAGTATGGTGGATGAAAGATCGATAATCCACATGCTCACACTCATTAAAGAATGATTGTCGAATCCTTGATGCATGAAACATGTTCAGAACACGGAATGTCACGGTGAGTGAACTACTTAAATTACATATCTTTTGGGTAGAACTCGCTCCAAGAGCATTTTTCTGTGAAATCAGCCTCATTTTCAAAACTGGCATTAGGAAAAACCTGAGAAAATATTTCTAAGTGTGAATATGCCTTGAATGGGGAATTTAAGTCCGGTAATCCACGTAACCAAATATGAAGGGAATAATTTTCATAGCCGTGACATATTTAGCGTGTTCGGAACACGGAAATTCACGGTAATGAAACTATGTAAATTAAAATTCTAATGGGTAGAACTAGCTAGAATAGAATTTTTCGGCGAAAATTGCTTGATTCTCGAATGGGATGTTTGGATAAAGCTGCGAAATGAGAGAAAATATTTGTAGGTGTTAAAATGCCTTTATGTTGGAAGAAAGTTTGGTAATCCATATTTTCACTAAATATTAAAGAATCTTTTTTCTTATCCATGATGCATGTACCATGTTCGGAACGTGGAATTTCACGGTGGTTGAAACAATGTAAACTACTTTTCTATTGGGTAGAACACACTCCAAGAGAATATTTCTGCCAAAACTGCTTCATTTTTGAAACTAGCGTTAGGAAAATGCTGCAAAATCTGAGAAAATACTTCTAAGTATCAATATTCAATGTATTGTGATGAAAGTTCGGTAATCCACATGCTAACAAATCTGTAGTGATTATTTGTCGAATCCGTTATGCATGTAGAATGTTCGGAACACGGAATGTCACGGTGAGGAAATTTATGTAAATTATTTTCCGTAGGTTAGAAATCGCTCCAAGAGTTTTTTCCTGTGATAAAGCCTGATTTTTGAAACTAGAATTAGGAATATGCTGTGAACTCAGATTAATCAATTCTAGGTGTAAGTATACCTTGTATGGTGGATGAAAGTTCGGCAATCCGCATACTAACAACTCCGTAGAGAATATTTGTCGAATCCGAGATACATGAAGAGTGTTCGGAACACAGAATATCACGGTGAGCGAATCTATGTAAAATACATTTCTCTTGGGTAGAACTCACTCCAAGAGTCTTTTTCTGCGAAATCTGCCTCATTTATGAAACTGGCATTTGGAAATTTCTTCAAAATCAGAGAAAATGCTTCAAACTGTCAATATGCCTTGTATTGTGATGGAAATTCATAAAGCCACATGCAAACAAACCTGATGTGAATAATTGTAGAAAGCCTATGCATGTAGCGTGATCGTATGATGGAAATGTAAGGTGATGGAATCTATGTAAACTTCATGTCTATTAGGTAGAAAGAGCTCCAAAAATTTTTTCCTGAGAAAACGGCCTGATTTTCGAAACTGGCATTTGGAAAAGGCTGCAAATTCAGAGTTAATGTTTCTAGGTTTAAATATGCCTTGTATGGTGGATGAAAGTTCTGTAAAACACATGTACATAACTCATTAAAAATGTTTGTCAAATCCGGGAAGTATGTAGCGGGTTCGGAAATTGGAATGTCACTGCGAGGGAAACTATGTAAATTACATTTCTATTGGGAAGTACTTGCTCCGCTAGAATTTTTTGCGAATCTGCCTCATTTTCAAAACTGGCATTAGGAAAATCTTTTGAAATATGGGAAAGTGCTTCAATGTGTCAATATGGCATATATGGTGGATGAATATTTGGTAATCATTATGCTACCAACTCTGTAGTGAATATTTGTCGAATACGTGATGCATGTAGATTTTTGGGAACACGGAATTTCACGATGACGGGTTCTATGTAAATTGCATGTCTATTGGATCGAACTCGCTCCAAGAGGATTTCTCTGGGAAAACTGCATGATTTTAGAAACTGAGATTAGGAGAAATCTACTAAATCAGAATAAAACTTTCTATGTATAAATATGCATTGTAAGGTGGATGAATGTTCAGTAATACACATGTACACAACTCATTAAAGAATGTTTGTCAAATCCGTGATGCATGTAACGTGTTCAGAACACAGAATGTCACGGTGAGCGAATCCACATAAATTACATGTCTATTTGTTAGAACCTGCTCCAAGAGGATTTTGCCGTGAACTCTGACTCATTTTTGAAACTGGCATTTGAGAAGCTCTGTGAAATCAGAGAAAATGCTTCTAAGCAAGAATATGCCTTGTATTGTGATGAAAGTCCTGTCATCCTCATGCAAACAACTCTATACTTTATTTTTGTCGAAACTTTTCTGCATGTAGCGTGTTCGAAACACGTAATTTCACAGTGGGGGAATCTATGTAATTTACGTATCTATTGGGTAGAACTCGCTCCAAGAGTTTTTTCCTTTGAAAACTGCCTGATAGTCGAAACTGCTATTAGGAAGAAGCTGCGAAATCAGAGTTAATGTTTCTATGTGTCAATATGCCTTGTATGGTGGATGAAAGATCTGTAATACACATGTACATAAATCATTAAAAATGTTTGAGAAATCCGTGATGTATGTAGCATGTTCGGAACACGGAATGTCACGGACAGGGAAACTATGTGAATTACATATCTATTGGTTAGAACCCTCTCCAGGAGAGTTTTACTGAAAAATCTGCCTCAGTTTCGAAACTGGTGTTATGAAAACGCTGTGAAATCAGAGTAAATGCTTTAAGGTGACAATATGTCTTCAATGGTTTATTAAAGATCGGTAATTCACATGATAACATCTCAGCAGTGAATATTGGTTGTATGTATGCTGCATGAACCGTTTTTGGAACACGGAATGTTACGGTGACGGTATCTATGAAAATGAGATGTCTATTGGATGGAACATGCAACAAGAGAATTTTTCTGGGAAAACTGCCTGATTTTCGAAACTGACGTTAATAAAATTCTGCGAAATGTGAGTAAATATTTCTAGGTGAAAATATGTCTAGTATGGTGGATGAAAGGTCGATAATCCACATGCTCACACTCATTAAAGAATGATTGTCGAATCCTTGATGCATGAAACATGTTCAGAACACGGAATGTCACGGTGAGTGAACTACTTAAATTACATATCTTTTGGGTAGAACTCGCTCCAAGAGCATTTTTCTGTGAAATCAGCCTCATTTTCAAACTGGCATTAGGAAAAACCTGAGAAAATATTTCTAAGTGTGAATATGCCTTGAATGGGGAATTTAAGTCCGGTAATCCACGTAACCAAATATGAAGGGAATAATTTTCATAGCCGTGACATATTTAGCGTGTTCGGAACACGGAAATTCACGGTAATGAAACTATGTAAATTAAAATTCTAATGGGTAGAACTAGCTAGAATAGAATTTTTCGGCGAAAATTGCTTGATTCTCGAATGGGATGTTTGGATAAAGCTGCGAAATGAGAGAAAATATTTGTAGGTGTTAAAATGCCTTTATGTTGGAAGAAAGTTTGGTAATCCATATTTTCACTAAATATTAAAGAATCTTTTTTCTTATCCATGATGCATGTACCATGTTCGGAACGTGGAAATTCACGGTGGTTGAAACAATGTAAACTACTTTTCTATTGGGTAGAACAAACTCCAAGAGAATTTTTCTGCCAAAACTGCTTCATTTTTGAAACTAGCGTTAGGAAAATGCTGCAAAATCTGAGAAAATACTTCTAAGTATCAATATTCAATGTATTGTGATGAAAGTTCGGTAATCCACATGCTAACAAATCTGTAGTGATTATTTGTCGAATCCGTTATGCATGTAGAATGTTCGGAACACGGAATGTCACGGTGAGGAAATTTATGTAAATTATTTTCCGTAGGTTAGAAATCGCTCCAAGAGTTTTTTCCTGTGATAAAGCCTGATTTTTGAAACTAGAATTAGGAATATGCTGTGAACTCAGATTAATCAATTCTAGGTGTAAGTATACCTTGTATGGTGGATGAAAGTTCGGCAATCCGCATACTAACAACTCCGTAGAGAATATTTGTCGAATCCGAGATACATGAAGAGTGTTCGGAACACAGAATATCACGGTGAGCGAATCTATGTAAAATACATTTCTCTTGGGTAGAACTCACTCCAAGAGACTTTTTCTGCGAAATCTGCCTCATTTATGAAACTGGCATTTGGAAATTTCTTCAAAATCAGAGAAAATGCTTCAAACTGTCAATATGCCTTGTATTGTGATGGAAATTCATAAAGCCACATGCAAACAAACCTGATGTGAATAATTGTAGAAAGCCTATGCATGTAGCGTGATCGTATGATGGAAATGTAAGGTGATGGAATCTATGTAAACTTCATGTCTATTAGGTAGAACGAGCTCCAAAAATTTTTTCCTGAGAAAACGGCCTGATTTTCGAAACTGGCATTTGGAAAAGGCTGCAAATTCAGAGTTAATGTTTCTAGGTTTAAATATGCCTTGTATGGTGGATGAAAGTTCTGTAAAACACATGTACATAACTCATTAAAAATGTTTGTCAAATCCAGGAAGTATGTAGCGGGTTCGGAAATTGGAATGTCACTGCGAGGGAAACTATGTAAATTACATTTCTATTGGGAAGTACTTGCTCCGCTAGAATTTTTTGCGAATCTGCCTCATTTTCAAAACTGGCATTAGGAAAATCTTTTGAAATATGGGAAAGTGCTTCAATGTGTCAATATGGCATATATGGTGGATGAAT
The DNA here is from genome assembly GCF_036321535.1 of Camelus dromedarius. Taxonomy (NCBI): domain Eukaryota; kingdom Metazoa; phylum Chordata; class Mammalia; order Artiodactyla; family Camelidae; genus Camelus; species Camelus dromedarius. Next base: position 3,297,821 of record NW_026989854.1, read on the forward strand.
ATTTGGTAATCATTATGCTACCAACTCTGTAGTGAATATTTGTCGAATACGTGATGCATGTAGATTTTTGGGAACACGGAATTTCACGATGACGGGTTCTATGTAAATTGCATGTCTATTGGATCGAACTCGCTCCAAGAGGATTTCTCTGGGAAAACTGCATGATTTTAGAAACTGAGATTAGGAGAAATCTACTAAATCAGAATAAAACTTTCTATGTATAAATATGCATTGTAAGGTGGATGAATGTTCAGTAATACACATGTACACAACTCATTAAAGAATGTTTGTCAAATCCGTGATGCATGTAACGTGTTCAGAACACAGAATGTCACGGTGAGCGAATCCACATAAATTACATGTCTATTTGTTAGAACCTGCTCCAAGAGGATTTTGCCGTGAACTCTGACTCATTTTTGAAACTGGCATTTGAGAAGCTCTGTGAAATCAGAGAAAATGCTTCTAAGCAAGAATATGCCTTGTATTGTGATGAAAGTCCTGTCATCCTCATGCAAACAACTCTATACTTTATTTTTGTCAAAACTTTTCTGCATGTAGCGTGTTCGAAACACGTAATTTCACAGTGGGGGAATCTATGTAATTTACGTATCTATTGGGTAGAACTCGCTCCAAGAGTTTTTTCCTTTGAAAACTGCCTGATAGTCGAAACTGCTATTAGGAAGAAGCTGCGAAATCAGAGTTAATGTTTCTATGTGTCAATATGCCTTGTATGGTGGATGAAAGATCTGTAATACACATGTACATAAATCATTAAAAATGTTTGAGAAATCCGTGATGTATGTAGCATGTTCGGAACACGGAATGTCACGGACAGGGAAACTATGTGAATTACATATCTATTGGTTAGAACCCTCTCCAGGAGAGTTTTACTGAAAAATCTGCCTCAGTTTCGAAACTGGTGTTATGAAAACGCTGTGAAATCAGAGTAAATGCTTTAAGGTGACAATATGTCTTCAATGGTTTATTAAAGATCGGTAATTCACATGATAACATCTCAGCAGTGAATATTGGTTGTATGTATGCTGCATGAACCGTTTTTGGAACACGGAATGTTACGGTGACGGTATCTATGAAAATGAGATGTCTATTGGATGGAACATGCAACAAGAGAATTTTTCTGGGAAAACTGCCTGATTTTCGAAACTGACGTTAATAAAATTCTGCGAAATGTGAGTAAATATTTCTAGGTGAAAATATGTCTAGTATGGTGGATGAAAGGTCGATAATCCACATGCTCACACTCATTAAAGAATGATTGTCGAATCCTTGATGCATGAAACATGTTCAGAACACGGAATGTCACGGTGAGTGAACTACTTAAATTACATATCTTTTGGGTAGAACTCGCTCCAAGAGCATTTTTCTGTGAAATCAGCCTCATTTTCAAAACTGGCATTAGGAAAAACCTGAGAAAATATTTCTAAGTGTGAATATGCCTTGAATGGGGAATTTAAGTCCGGTAATCCACGTAACCAAATATGAAGGGAATAATTTTCATAGCCGTGACATATTTAGCGTGTTCGGAACACGGAAATTCACGGTAATGAAACTATGTAAATTAAAATTCTAATGGGTAGAACTAGCTAGAATAGAATTTTTCGGCGAAAATTGCTTGATTCTCGAATGGGATGTTTGGATAAAGCTGCGAAATGAGAGAAAATATTTGTAGGTGTTAAAATGCCTTTATGTTGGAAGAAAGTTTGGTAATCCATATTTTCACTAAATATTAAAGAATCTTTTTTCTTATCCATGATGCATGTACCATGTTCGGAACGTGGAAATTCACGGTGGTTGAAACAATGTAAACTACTTTTCTATTGGGTAGAACACACTCCAAGGGAATATTTCTGCCAAAACTGCTTCATTTTTGAAACTAGCGTTAGGAAAATGCTGCAAAATCTGAGAAAATACTTCTAAGTATCAATATTCAATGTATTGTGATGAAAGTTCGGTAATCCACATGCTAACAAATCTGTAGTGATTATTTGTCGAATCCGTTATGCATGTAGAATGTTCGGAACACGGAATGTCACGGTGAGGAAATTTATGTAAATTATTTTCCGTAGGTTAGAAATCGCTCCAAGAGTTTTTTCCTGTGATAAAGCCTGATTTTTGAAACTAGAATTAGGAATATGCTGTGAACTCAGATTAATCAATTCTAGGTGTAAGTATACCTTGTATGGTGGATGAAAGTTCGGCAATCCGCATACTAACAACTCCGTAGAGAATATTTGTCGAATCCGAGATACAAGAAGAGTGTTCGGAACACAGAACATCACGGTGAGCGAATCTATGTAAAATACATTTCTCTTGGGTAGAACACACTCCAAGAGTCTTTTTCTGCGAAATCTGCCTCATTTATGAAACTGGCATTTGGAAATTTCTTCAAAATCAGAGAAAATGCTTCAAACTGTCAATATGCCTTGTATTGTGATGGAAATTCATAAAGCCACATGCAAACAAACCTGATGTGAATAATTGTAGAAAGCCTATGCATGTAGCGTGATCGTATGATGGAAATGTAAGGTGATGGAATCTATGTAAACTTCATGTCTATTAGGTAGAACGAGCTCCAAAAATTTTTTCCTGAGAAAACGGCCTGATTTTCGAAACTGGCATTTGGAAAAGGCTGCAAATTAAGAGTTAATGTTTCTAGGTTTAAATATGCCTTGTATGGTGGATGAAAGTTCTGTAAAACACATGTACATAACTCATTAAAAATGTTTGTCAAATCCGGGAAGTATGTAGCGGGTTCGGAAATTGGAATGTCACTGCGAGGGAAACTATGTAAATTACATTTCTATTGGGAAGTACTTGCTCCGCTAGAATTTTTTGCGAATCTGCCTCATTTTCAAAACTGGCATTAGGAAAATCTTTTGAAATATGGGAAAGTGCTTCAATGTGTCAATATGGCATATATGGTGGATGAATATTTGGTAATCATTATGCTACCAACTCTGTAGTGAATATTTGTCGAATACGTGATGCATGTAGATTTTTGGGAACACGGAATTTCACGATGACGGGTTCTATGTAAATTGCATGTCTATTGGATCGAACTCGCTCCAAGAGGATTTCTCTGGGAAAACTGCATGATTTTAGAAACTGAGATTAGGAGAAATCTACTAAATCAGAATAAAAGTTTCTATGTATAAATATGCATTGTAAGGTGGATGAATGTTCAGTAATACACATGTACACAACTCATTAAAGAATGTTTGTCAAATCCGTGATGCATGTAACGTGTTCAGAACACAGAATGTCACGGTGAGCGAATCCACATAAATTACATGTCTATTTGTTAGAACCTGCTCCAAGAGGATTTTGCCGTGAACTCTGACTCATTTTTGAAACTGGCATTTGAGAAGCTCTGTGAAATCAGAGAAAATGCTTCTAAGCAAGAATATGCCTTGTATTGTGATGAAAGTCCTGTCATCCTCATGCAAACAACTCTATACTTTATTTTTGTCGAAACTTTTCTGCATGTAGCGTGTTCGAAACACGTAATTTCACAGTGGGGGAATCTATGTAATTTACGTATCTATTGGGTAGAACTCGCTCCAAGAGTTTTTTCCTTTGAAAACTGCCTGATAGTCGAAACTGCTATTAGGAAGAAGCTGCGAAATCAGAGTTAATGTTTCTATGTGTCAATATGCCTTGTATGGTGGATGAAAGATCTGTAATACACATGTACATAAATCATTAAAAATGTTTGAGAAATCCGTGATGTACGTAGCATGTTCGGAACACGGAATGTCACGGACAGGGAAACTATGTGAATTACATATCTATTGGTTAGAACCCTCTCCAGGAGAGTTTTACTGAAAAATCTGCCTCAGTTTCGAAACTGGTGTTATGAAAACGCTGTGAAATCAGAGTAAATGCTTTAAGGTGACAATATGTCTTCAATGGTTTATTAAAGATCGGTAATTCACATGATAACATCTCAGCAGTGAATATTGGTTGTATGTATGCTGCATGAACCGTTTTTGGAACACGGAATGTTACGGTGACGGTATCTATGAAAATGAGATGTCTATTGGATGGAACATGCAACAAGAGAATTTTTCTGGGAAAACTGCCTGATTTTCGAAACTGACGTTAATAAAATTCTGCGAAATGTGAGTAAATATTTCTAGGTGAAAATATGTCTAGTATGGTGGATGAAAGGTCGATAATCCACATGCTCACACTCATTAAAGAATGATTGTCGAATCCTTGATGCATGAAACATGTTCAGAACACGGAATGTCACGGTGAGTGAACTACTTAAATTACATATCTTTTGGGTAGAACTCGCTCCAAGAGCATTTTTCTGTGAAATCAGCCTCATTTTCAAAACTGGCATTAGGAAAAACCTGAGAAAATATTTCTAAGTGTGAATATGCCTTGAATGGGGAATTTAAGTCCGGTAATCCACGTAACCAAATATGAAGGGAATAATTTTCATAGCCGTGACATATTTAGCGTGTTCGGAACACGGAAATTCACGGTAATGAAACTATGTAAATTAAAATTCTAATGGGTAGAACTAGCTAGAATAGAATTTTTCGGCGAAAATTGCTTGATTCTCGAATGGGATGTTTGGATAAAGCTGCGAAATGAGAGAAAATATTTGTAGGTGTTAAAATGCCTTTATGTTGGAAGAAAGTTTGGTAATCCATATTTTCACTAAATATTAAAGAATCTTTTTTCTTATCCATGATGCATGTACCATGTTCGGAACGTGGAATTTCACGGTGGCTGAAACAATGTAAACTACTTTTCTATTGGGTAGAACACACTCCAAGAGAATTTTTCTGCCAAAACTGCTTCATTTTTGAAACTAGCGTTAGGAAAATGCTGCAAAATCTGAGAAAATATTTCTAAGTATCAATATTCAATGTATTGTGATGAAAGTTCGGTAATCCACATGCTAACAAATCTGTAGTGATTATTTGTCGAATCCGTTATGCATGTAGAATGTTCGGAACACGGAATGTCACGGTGAGGAAATTTATGTAAATTATTTTTCCGTAGGTTAGAAATCGCTCCAAGTGTTTTTTCCTGTGATAAAGCCTGATTTTTGAAACTAGAATTAGGAATATGCTGTGAACTCAGATTAATCAATTCTAGGTGTAAGTATACCTTCTATGGTGGATGAAAGTTCGGCAATCCGCATACAAACAACTCCGTAGAGAATATTTGTCGAATCCGAGATACATGAAGAGTGTTCGGAACACAGAATATCACGGTGAGCGAATCTATGTAAAATACATTTCTCTTGGGTAGAACTCACTCCAAGAGATTTTTCTGCGAAACCTGCCTCATTTATGAAACTGGCATTTGGAAATATCTTCAAAATCAGAGAAAATGCTTCAAACTGTCAATATGCCTTGTATTGTGATGGAAGTTCATAAAGCCACATGCAAACAAACCTGATGTGAATAATTGTAGAAAGCCTATGCATGTAGCGTGATCGTATGATGGAAATGTAAGGTGATGGAATCTATGTAAATTTCATGTCTATTTGGTAGAACGCGCTCCAAAAATTTTTTCCTGAGAAAACGGCCTGATTTTTGAAACTGGCATTTGGAAAAGGCTGCAAATTCAGAGTTAATGTTTCTAGGTTTAAATATACCTTGTATGGTTGATGAAAGTTCTGTAAAACACATGTACATAACTCATTAAAAATGTTTGTCAAATCCGGGAAGTATGTAGCGTGTTCGGAAATTGGAATGTCACTGCGAGGGAAACTATGTAAATTACATTTCTATTGGGAAGTACTTGCTCCGCGAGAATTTTTTGTGAATCTGTCTCATTTTAAAAACTGGCATTAGGAAAATCTTTTGAAATATGGGAAAGTGCTTCAATGTGTCAATATGGCATATATGGTGGATGAATATTTGGTAATCATTATGCTACCAACTCTGTAGTGAATATTTGTCGAATACGTGATGCATGTAGATTTTTGGGAACACGGAATTTCACGATGATGGGTTCTATGTAAATTGCATGTCTATTGGATAGAACTCGCTCCAAGAGGATTTCTCTGGGAAAACTGCATGATTTTAGAAACTGAGATTAGGAGAAATCTACTAAATCAGAATAAAACTTTCTATGTATAAATATGCATTGTAAGGTGGATGAATGTTCAGTAATACACATGTACACAACTCATTAAAGAATGTTTGTCAAATCCGTGATGCATGTAACGTGTTCAGAACACAGAATGTCACGGTGAGCGAATCCACATAAATTACATGTCTATTTGTTAGAACCTGCTCCAAGAGGATTTTGCCGTGAACTCTGACTCATTTTTGAAACTGGCATTTGAGAAGCTCTGTGAAATCAGAGAAAATGCTTCTAAGCAAGAATATGCCTTGTATTGTGATGAAAGTCCTGTCATCCTCATGCAAACAACTCTATACTTTATTTTTGTCGAAACTTTTCTGCATGTAGCGTGTTCGAAACACGTAATTTCACAGTGGGGGAATCTATGTAATTTACGTATCTATTGGGTAGAACTCGCTCCAAGAGTTTTTTCCTTTGAAAACTGCCTGATAGTCGAAACTGCTATTAGGAAGAAGCTGCGAAATCAGAGTTAATGTTTCTATGTGTCAATATGCCTTGTATGGTGGATGAAAGATCTGTAATACACATGTACATAAATCATTAAAAATGTTTGAGAAATCCGTGATGTATGTAGCATGTTCGGAACACGGAATGTCACGGACAGGGAAACTATGTGAATTACATATCTATTGGTTAGAACCCTCTCCAGGAGAGTTTTACTGAAAAATCTGCCTCAGTTTCGAAACTGGTGTTATGAAAACGCTGTGAAATCAGAGTAAATGCTTTAAGGTGACAATATGTCTTCAATGGTTTATTAAAGATCGGTAATTCACATGATAACATCTCAGCAGTGAATATTGGTTGTATGTATGCTGCATGAACCGTTTTTGGAACACGGAATGTTACGGTGACGGTATCTATGAAAATGAGATGTCTATTGGATGGAACATGCAACAAGAGAATTTTTCTGGGAAAACTGCCTGATTTTCGAAACTGACGTTAATAAAATTCTGCGAAATGTGAGTAAATATTTCTAGGTGAAAATATGTCTAGTATGGTGGATGAAAGGTCGATAATCCACATGCTCACACTCATTAAAGAATGATTGTCGAATCCTTGATGCATGAAACATGTTCAGAACACGGAATGTCACGGTGAGTGAACTACTTAAATTACATATCTTTTGGGTAGAACTCGCTCCAAGAGCATTTTTCTGTGAAATCAGCCTCATTTTCAAAACTGGCATTAGGAAAAACCTGAGAAAATATTTCTAAGTGTGAATATGCCTTGAATGGGGAATTTAAGTCCGGTAATCCACGTAACCAAATATGAAGGGAATAATTTTCATAGCCGTGACATATTTAGCGTGTTCGGAACACGGAAATTCACGGTAATGAAACTATGTAAATTAAAATTCTAATGGGTAGAACTAGCTAGAATAGAATTTTTCGGCGAAAATTGCTTGATTCTCGAATGGGATGTTTGGATAAAGCTGCGAAATGAGAGAAAATATATGTAGGTGTAAAGATGCCTTTATGTTGGAAGAAAATTTGGTAATCCACATTTTCACAAAATATTAAAGAATCTTTTTTTTAACCATGATGCATGTACCATGTTCGGAACGTGGAAATTCACGGTGGTTGAAACAATGTAAACTACTTTTCTATTGGGTAGAACACACTCCAAGAGAATTTTTCTGCCAAAACTGCTTCATTTTTGAAACAAGCGTTAGGAAAATGCTGCAAAATCTGAGAAAATACTTCTAAGTATCAATATTCAATGTATTGTGATGAAAGTTCGGTAATCCACATGCTAACAAATCTGTAGTGATTATTTGTCGAATCCGTTATGCATGTAGAATGTTCGGAACACGGAATGTCACGGTGAGGAAATTTATGTAAATTATTTTTCCGTAGGTTAGAAATCGCTCCAAGAGTTTTTTCCTGTGATAAAAGCCTGATTTTTGAAACTAGAATTAGGAATAAGCTGTGAACTCAGATTAATCAATTCTAGGTGTAAGTATACCTTGTATGGTGGATGAAAGTTCGGCAATCCGCATACTAACAACTCCGTAGAGAATATTTGTCGAATCCGAGATACATGAAGAGTGTTCGGAACACAGAATATCACGGTGAGCGAATCTATGTAAAATACATTTCTCTTGGGTAGAACTCACTCCAAGAGTTTTTTCTGCGAAATCTGCCTCATTTATGAAACTGGCATTTTGAAATATCTTCAGAATCAGGGAAAATGCTTCAAACTGTTAATATGCCTTGTATTGTGATGGAAGTTCATAAAGCCACATGCAAACAAACCTGATGTGAATAATTGTAGAAAGCCTATGCATGTAGCGTGATCGTATGATGGAAATGTAAGGTGATGGAATCTATGTAAATTTCATGTCTATTTGGTAGAACGCGCTCCAAAAATTTTTTCCTCAGAAAACGGCCTGATTTTTGAAACTGGCATTAGGAAAAGGCTGCAAATTCAGAGTTAATGTTTCTAGGTTTAAATATGCCTTGTATGGTGGATGAAAGTTCTGTAAAACACATGTACATAACTCATTAAAAATGTTTGTCAAATCCGGGATGTATGTAGCGTTTTCGGAAATTGGAATGTCACTGCGAGGGAAACTATGTAAATTACATTTCTATTGAGAAGTACTTGCTCCGCGAGAATTTTTTGCGAATCTGCCTCATTTTCAAAACTGGCATTAGGAAAATCTTTTGAAATATGGGAAAGTGCTTCAATGTGTCAATATGGCATATATGGTGGATGAATATTTGGTAATCATTATGCTACCAACTCTGTAGTGAATATTTGTCGAATACGTGATGCATGTAGATTTTTGGGAACACGGAATTTCACGATGATGGGTTCTATGTAAATTGCATGTCTATTGGATAGAACTCGCTCCAAGAGGATTTCTCTGGGAAAACTGCATGATTTTAGAAACTGAGATTAGGAGAAATCTACTAAATCAGAATAAAACTTTCTATGTATAAATATGCATTGTAAGGTGGATGAATGTTCAGTAATACACATGTACACAACTCATTAAAGAATGTTTGTCAAATCCGTGATGCATGTAACGTGTTCAGAACACAGAATGTCACGGTGAGCGAATCCACATAAATTACATGTCTATTTGTTAGAACCTGCTCCAAGAGGATTTTGCCGTGAACTCTGACTCATTTTTGAAACTGGCATTTGAGAAGCTCTGTGAAATCAGAGAAAATGCTTCTAAGCAAGAATATGCCTTGTATTGTGATGAAAGTCCTGTCATCCTCATGCAAACAACTCTATACTTTATTTTTGTCGAAACTTTTCTGCATGTAGCGTGTTCGAAACACGTAATTTCACAGTGGGGGAATCTATGTAATTTACGTATCTATTGGGTAGAACTCGCTCCAAGAGTTTTTTCCTTTGAAAACTGCCTGATAGTCGAAACTGCTATTAGGAAGAAGCTGCGAAATCAGAGTTAATGTTTCTATGTGTCAATATGCCTTGTATGGTGGATGAAAGATCTGTAATACACATGTACATAAATCATTAAAAATGTTTGAGAAATCCGTGATGTATGTAGCATGTTCGGAACACGGAATGTCACGGACAGGGAAACTATGTGAATTACATATCTATTGGTTAGAACCCTCTCCAGGAGAGTTTTACTGAAAAATCTGCCTCAGTTTCGAAACTGGTGTTATGAAAACGCTGTGAAATCAGAGTAAATGCTTTAAGGTGACAATATGTCTTCAATGGTTTATTAAAGATCGGTAATTCACATGATAACATCTCAGCAGTGAATATTGGTTGTATGTATGCTGCATGAACCGTTTTTGGAACACGGAATGTTACGGTGACGGTATCTATGAAAATGAGATGTCTATTGGATGGAACATGCAACAAGAGAATTTTTCTGGGAAAACTGCCTGATTTTCGAAACTGACGTTAATAAAATTCTGCGAAATGTGAGTAAATATTTCTAGGTGAAAATATGTCTAGTATGGTGGATGAAAGGTCGATAATCCACATGCTCACACTCATTAAAGAATGATTGTCGAATCCTTGATGCATGAAACATGTTCAGAACACGGAATGTCACGGTGAGTGAACTACTTAAATTACATATCTTTTGGGTAGAACTCGCTCCAAGAGCATTTTTCTGTGAAATCAGCCTCATTTTCAAAACTGGCATTAGGAAAAACCTGAGAAAATATTTCTAAGTGTGAATATGCCTTGAATGGGGAATTTAAGTCCGGTAATCCACGTAACCAAATATGAAGGGAATAATTTTCATAGCCGTGACATATTTAGCGTGTTCGGAACACGGAAATTCACGGTAATGAAACTATGTAAATTAAAATTCTAATGGGTAGAACTAGCTAGAATAGAATTTTTCGGCGAAAATTGCTTGATTCTCGAATGGGATGTTTGGATAAAGCTGCGAAATGAGAGAAAATATTTGTAGGTGTTAAAATGCCTTTATGTTGGAAGAAAGTTTGGTAATCCATATTTTCACTAAATATTAAAGAATCTTTTTTCTTATCCATGATGCATGTACCATGTTCGGAACGTGGAATTTCACGGTGGCTGAAACAATGTAAACTACTTTTCTATTGGGTAGAACACACTCCAAGAGAATTTTTCTGCCAAAACTGCTTCATTTTTGAAACTAGCGTTAGGAAAATGCTGCAAAATCTGAGAAAATATTTCTAAGTATCAATATTCAATGTATTGTGATGAAAGTTCGGTAATCCACATGCTAACAAATCTGTAGTGATTATTTGTCGAATCCGTTATGCATGTAGAATGTTCGGAACACGGAATGTCACGGTGAGGAAATTTATGTAAATTATTTTTCCGTAGGTTAGAAATCGCTCCAAGTGTTTTTTCCTGTGATAAAGCCTGATTTTTGAAACTAGAATTAGGAATATGCTGTGAACTCAGATTAATCAATTCTAGGTGTAAGTATACCTTCTATGGTGGATGAAAGTTCGGCAATCCGCATACAAACAACTCCGTAGAGAATATTTGTCGAATCCGAGATACATGAAGAGTGTTCGGAACACAGAATATCACGGTGAGCGAATCTATGTAAAATACATTTCTCTTGGGTAGAACTCACTCCAAGAGTTTTTTCTGCGAAACCTGCCTCATTTATGAAACTGGCATTTGGAAATATCTTCAAAATCAGAGAAAATGCTTCAAACTGTCAATATGCCTTGTATTGTGATGGAAGTTCATAAAGCCACATGCAAACAAACCTGATGTGAATAATTGTAGAAAGCCTATGCATGTAGCGTGATCGTATGATGGAAATGTAAGGTGATGGAATCTATGTAAATTTCATGTCTATTTGGTAGAACGCGCTCCAAAAATTTTTTCCTGAGAAAACGGCCTGATTTTTGAAACTGGCATTTGGAAAAGGCTGCAAATTCAGAGTTAATGTTTCTAGGTTTAAATATACCTTGTATGGTTGATGAAAGTTCTGTAAAACACATGTACATAACTCATTAAAAATGTTTGTCAAATCCGGGAAGTATGTAGCGTGTTCGGAAATTGGAATGTCACTGCGAGGGAAACTATGTAAATTACATTTCTATTGGGAAGTACTTGCTCCGCTAGAATTTTTTGTGAATCTGTCTCATTTTAAAAACTGGCATTAGGAAAATCTTTTGAAATATGGGAAAGTGCTTCAATGTGTCAATATGGCATATATGGTGGATGAATATTTGGTAATCATTATGCTACCAACTCTGTAGTGAATATTTGTCGAATACCTGATGCATGTAGATTTTTGGGAACACGGAATTTCACGATGACGGGTTCTATGTAAATTGCATGTCTATTGGATAGAACTCGCTCCAAGAGGATTTCTCTGGGAAAACTGCATGATTTTAGAAACTGAGATTAGGAGAAATCTACTAAATCAGAATAAAACTTTCTATGTATAAATATGCATTGTAAGGTGGATGAATGTTCAGTAATACACATGTACACAACTCATTAAAGAATGTTTGTCAAATCCGTGATGCATGTAACGTGTTCAGAACACAGAATGTCACGGTGAGCGAATCCACATAAATTACATGTCTATTTGTTAGAACCTGCTCCAAGAGGATTTTGCCGTGAACTCTGACTCATTTTTGAAACTGGCATTTGAGAAGCTCTGTGAAATCAGAGAAAATGCTTCTAAGCAAGAATATGCCTTGTATTGTGATGAAAGTCCTGTCATCCTCATGCAAACAACTCTATACTTTATTTTTGTCGAAACTTTTCTGCATGTAGCGTGTTCGAAACACGTAATTTCACAGTGGGGGAATCTATGTAATTTACGTATCTATTGGGTAGAACTCGCTCCAAGAGTTTTTTCCTTTGAAAACTGCCTGATAGTCGAAACTGCTATTAGGAAGAAGCTGCGAAATCAGAGTTAATGTTTCTATGTGTCAATATGCCTTGTATGGTGGATGAAAGATCTGTAATACACATGTACATAAATCATTAAAAATGTTTGAGAAATCCGTGATGTATGTAGCATGTTCGGAACACGGAATGTCACGGACAGGGAAACTATGTGAATTACATATCTATTGGTTAGAACCCTCTCCAGGAGAGTTTTACTGAAAAATCTGCCTCAGTTTCGAAACTGGTGTTATGAAAACGCTGTGAAATCAGAGTAAATGCTTTAAGGTGACAATATGTCTTCAATGGTTTATTAAAGATCGGTAATTCACATGATAACATCTCAGCAGTGAATATTGGTTGTATGTATGCTGCATGAACCGTTTTTGGAACACGGAATGTTACGGTGACGGTATCTATGAAAATGAGATGTCTATTGGATGGAACATGCAACAAGAGAATTTTTCTGGGAAAACTGCCTGATTTTCGAAACTGACGTTAATAAAATTCTGCGAAATGTGAGTAAATATTTCTAGGTGAAAATATGTCTAGTATGGTGGATGAAAGGTCGATAATCCACATGCTCACACTCATTAAAGAATGATTGTCGAATCCTTGATGCATGAAACATGTTCAGAACACGGAATGTCACGGTGAGTGAACTACTTAAATTACATATCTTTTGGGTAGAACTCGCTCCAAGAGCATTTTTCTGTGAAATCAGCCTCATTTTAAAAACTGGCATTAGGAAAAACCTGAGAAAATATTTCTAAGTGTGAATATGCCTTGAATGGGGAATTTAAGTCCGGTAATCCACGTAACCAAATATGAAGGGAATAATTTTCATAGCCGTGACATATTTAGCGTGTTCGGAACACGGAAATTCACGGTAATGAAACTATGTAAATTAAAATTCTAATGGGTAGAACTAGCTAGAATAGAATTTTTCGGCGAAAATTGCTTGATTCTCGAATGGGATGTTTGGATAAAGCTGCGAAATGAGAGAAAATATATGTAGGTGTAAAGATGCCTTTATGTTGGAAGAAAATTTGGTAATCCACATTTTCACAAAATATTAAAGAATCTTTTTTTTAACCATGATGCATGTACCATGTTCGGAACGTGGAAATTCACGGTGGTTGAAACAATGTAAACTACTTTTCTATTGGGTAGAACACACTCCAAGAGAATTTTTCTGCCAAAACTGCTTCATTTTTGAAACAAGCGTTAGGAAAATGCTGCAAAATCTGAGAAAATACTTCTAAGTATCAATATTCAATGTATTGTGATGAAAGTTCGGTAATCCACATGCTAACAAATCTGTAGTGATTATTTGTCGAATCCGTTATGCATGTAGAATGTTCGGAACACGGAATGTCACGGTGAGGAAATTTATGTAAATTATTTTTCCGTAGGTTAGAAATCGCTCCAAGAGTTTTTTCCTGTGATAAAAGCCTGATTTTTGAAACTAGAATTAGGAATAAGCTGTGAACTCAGATTAATCAATTCTAGGTGTAAGTATACCTTGTATGGTGGATGAAAGTTCGGCAATCCGCATACTAACAACTCCGTAGAGAATATTTGTCGAATCCGAGATACATGAAGAGTGTTCGGAACACAGAATATCACGGTGAGCGAATCTATGTAAAATACATTTCTCTTGGGTAGAACTCACTCCAAGAGTTTTTTCTGCGAAATCTGCCTCATTTATGAAACTGGCATTTTGAAATATCTTCAGAATCAGGGAAAATGCTTCAAACTGTTAATATGCCTTGTATTGTGATGGAAGTTCATAAAGCCACATGCAAACAAACCTGATGTGAATAATTGTAGAAAGCCTATGCATGTAGCGTGATCGTATGATGGAAATGTAAGGTGATGGAATCTATGTAAATTTCATGTCTATTTGGTAGAACGCGCTCCAAAAATTTTTTCCTCAGAAAACGGCCTGATTTTTGAAACTGGCATTAGGAAAAGGCTGCAAATTCAGAGTTAATGTTTCTAGGTTTAAATATGCCTTGTATGGTGGATGAAAGTTCTGTAAAACACATGTACATAACTCATTAAAAATGTTTGTCAAATCCGGGATGTATGTAGCGTTTTCGGAAATTGGAATGTCACTGCGAGGGAAACTATGTAAATTACATTTCTATTGAGAAGTACTTGCTCCGCGAGAATTTTTTGCGAATCTGCCTCATTTTCAAAACTGGCATTAGGAAAATCTTTTGAAATATGGGAAAGTGCTTCAATGTGTCAATATGGCATATATGGTGGATGAATATTTGGTAATCATTATGCTACCAACTCTGTAGTGAATATTTGTCGAATACGTGATGCATGTAGATTTTTGGGAACACGGAATTTCACGATGATGGGTTCTATGTAAATTGCATGTCTATTGGATAGAACTCGCTCCAAGAGGATTTCTCTGGGAAAACTGCATGATTTTAGAAACTGAGATTAGGAGAAATCTACTAAATCAGAATAAAACTTTCTATGTATAAATATGCATTGTAAGGTGGATGAATGTTCAGTAATACACATGTACACAACTCATTAAAGAATGTTTGTCAAATCCGTGATGCATGTAACGTGTTCAGAACACAGAATGTCACGGTGAGCGAATCCACATAAATTACATGTCTATTTGTTAGAACCTGCTCCAAGAGGATTTTGCCGTGAACTCTGACTCATTTTTGAAACTGGCATTTGAGAAGCTCTGTGAAATCAGAGAAAATGCTTCTAAGCAAGAATATGCCTTGTATTGTGATGAAAGTCCTGTCATCCTCATGCAAACAACTCTATACTTTATTTTTGTCGAAACTTTTCTGCATGTAGCGTGTTCGAAACACGTAATTTCACAGTGGGGGAATCTATGTAATTTACGTATCTATTGGGTAGAACTCGCTCCAAGAGTTTTTTCCTTTGAAAACTGCCTGATAGTCGAAACTGCTATTAGGAAGAAGCTGCGAAATCAGAGTTAATGTTTCTATGTGTCAATATGCCTTGTATGGTGGATGAAAGATCTGTAATACACATGTACATAAATCATTAAAAATGTTTGAGAAATCCGTGATGTATGTAGCATGTTCGGAACACGGAATGTCACGGACAGGGAAACTATGTGAATTACATATCTATTGGTTAGAACCCTCTCCAGGAGAGTTTTACTGAAAAATCTGCCTCAGTTTCGAAACTGGTGTTATGAAAACGCTGTGAAATCAGAGTAAATGCTTTAAGGTGACAATATGTCTTCAATGGTTTATTAAAGATCGGTAATTCACATGATAACATCTCAGCAGTGAATATTGGTTGTATGTATGCTGCATGAACCGTTTTTGGAACACGGAATGTTACGGTGACGGTATCTATGAAAATGAGATGTCTATTGGATGGAACATGCAACAAGAGAATTTTTCTGGGAAAACTGCCTGATTTTCGAAACTGACGTTAATAAAATTCTGCGAAATGTGAGTAAATATTTCTAGGTGAAAATATGTCTAGTATGGTGGATGAAAGGTCGATAATCCACATGCTCACACTCATTAAAGAATGATTGTCGAATCCTTGATGCATGAAACATGTTCAGAACACGGAATGTCACGGTGAGTGAACTACTTAAATTACATATCTTTTGGGTAGAACTCGCTCCAAGAGCATTTTTCTGTGAAATCAGCCTCATTTTCAAAACTGGCATTAGGAAAAACCTGAGAAAATATTTCTAAGTGTGAATATGCCTTGAATGGGGAATTTAAGTCCGGTAATCCACGTAACCAAATATGAAGGGAATAATTTTCATAGCCGTGACATATTTAGCGTGTTCGGAACACGGAAATTCACGGTAATGAAACTATGTAAATTAAAATTCTAATGGGTAGAACTAGCTAGAATAGAATTTTTCGGCGAAAATTGCTTGATTCTCGAATGGGATGTTTGGATAAAGCTGCGAAATGAGAGAAAATATTTGTAGGTGTTAAAATGCCTTTATGTTGGAAGAAAGTTTGGTAATCCATATTTTCACTAAATATTAAAGAATCTTTTTTCTTATCCATGATGCATGTACCATGTTCGGAACGTGGAATTTCACGGTGGCTGAAACAATGTAAACTACTTTTCTATTGGGTAGAACACACTCCAAGAGAATTTTTCTGCCAAAACTGCTTCATTTTTGAAACTAGCGTTAGGAAAATGCTGCAAAATCTGAGAAAATATTTCTAAGTATCAATATTCAATGTATTGTGATGAAAGTTCGGTAATCCACATGCTAACAAATCTGTAGTGATTATTTGTCGAATCCGTTATGCATGTAGAATGTTCGGAACACGGAATGTCACGGTGAGGAAATTTATGTAAATTATTTTTCCGTAGGTTAGAAATCGCTCCAAGTGTTTTTTCCTGTGATAAAGCCTGATTTTTGAAACTAGAATTAGGAATATGCTGTGAACTCAGATTAATCAATTCTAGGTGTAAGTATACCTTCTATGGTGGATGAAAGTTCGGCAATCCGCATACAAACAACTCCGTAGAGAATATTTGTCGAATCCGAGATACATGAAGAGTGTTCGGAACACAGAATATCACGGTGAGCGAATCTATGTAAAATACATTTCTCTTGGGTAGAACTCACTCCAAGAGTTTTTTCTGCGAAACCTGCCTCATTTATGAAACTGGCATTTGGAAATATCTTCAAAATCAGAGAAAATGCTTCAAACTGTCAATATGCCTTGTATTGTGATGGAAGTTCATAAAGCCACATGCAAACAAACCTGATGTGAATAATTGTAGAAAGCCTATGCATGTAGCGTGATCGTATGATGGAAATGTAAGGTGATGGAATCTATGTAAATTTCATGTCTATTTGGTAGAACGCGCTCCAAAAATTTTTTCCTGAGAAAACGGCCTGATTTTTGAAACTGGCATTTGGAAAAGGCTGCAAATTCAGAGTTAATGTTTCTAGGTTTAAATATACCTTGTATGGTTGATGAAAGTTCTGTAAAACACATGTACATAACTCATTAAAAATGTTTGTCAAATCCGGGAAGTATGTAGCGTGTTCGGAAATTGGAATGTCACTGCGAGGGAAACTATGTAAATTACATTTCTATTGGGAAGTACTTGCTCCGCTAGAATTTTTTGTGAATCTGTCTCATTTTAAAAACTGGCATTAGGAAAATCTTTTGAAATATGGGAAAGTGCTTCAATGTGTCAATATGGCATATATGGTGGATGAATATTTGGTAATCATTATGCTACCAACTCTGTAGTGAATATTTGTCGAATACCTGATGCATGTAGATTTTTGGGAACACGGAATTTCACGATGACGGGTTCTATGTAAATTGCATGTCTATTGGATAGAACTCGCTCCAAGAGGATTTCTCTGGGAAAACTGCATGATTTTAGAAACTGAGATTAGGAGAAATCTACTAAATCAGAATAAAACTTTCTATGTATAAATATGCATTGTAAGGTGGATGAATGTTCAGTAATACACATGTACACAACTCATTAAAGAATGTTTGTCAAATCCGTGATGCATGTAACGTGTTCAGAACACAGAATGTCACGGTGAGCGAATCCACATAAATTACATGTCTATTTGTTAGAACCTGCTCCAAGAGGATTTTGCCGTGAACTCTGACTCATTTTTGAAACTGGCATTTGAGAAGCTCTGTGAAATCAGAGAAAATGCTTCTAAGCAAGAATATGCCTTGTATTGTGATGAAAGTCCTGTCATCCTCATGCAAACAACTCTATACTTTATTTTTGTCGAAACTTTTCTGCATGTAGCGTGTTCGAAACACGTAATTTCACAGTGGGGGAATCTATGTAATTTACGTATCTATTGGGTAGAACTCGCTCCAAGAGTTTTTTCCTTTGAAAACTGCCTGATAGTCGAAACTGCTATTAGGAAGAAGCTGCGAAATCAGAGTTAATGTTTCTATGTGTCAATATGCCTTGTATGGTGGATGAAAGATCTGTAATACACATGTACATAAATCATTAAAAATGTTTGAGAAATCCGTGATGTATGTAGCATGTTCGGAACACGGAATGTCACGGACAGGGAAACTATGTGAATTACATATCTATTGGTTAGAACCCTCTCCAGGAGAGTTTTACTGAAAAATCTGCCTCAGTTTCGAAACTGGTGTTATGAAAACGCTGTGAAATCAGAGTAAATGCTTTAAGGTGACAATATGTCTTCAATGGTTTATTAAAGATCGGTAATTCACATGATAACATCTCAGCAGTGAATATTGGTTGTATGTATGCTGCATGAACCGTTTTTGGAACACGGAATGTTACGGTGACGGTATCTATGAAAATGAGATGTCTATTGGATGGAACATGCAACAAGAGAATTTTTCTGGGAAAACTGCCTGATTTTCGAAACTGACGTTAATAAAATTCTGCGAAATGTGAGTAAATATTTCTAGGTGAAAATATGTCTAGTATGGTGGATGAAAGGTCGATAATCCACATGCTCACACTCATTAAAGAATGATTGTCGAATCCTTGATGCATGAAACATGTTCAGAACACGGAATGTCACGGTGAGTGAACTACTTAAATTACATATCTTTTGGGTAGAACTCGCTCCAAGAGCATTTTTCTGTGAAATCAGCCTCATTTTAAAAACTGGCATTAGGAAAAACCTGAGAAAATATTTCTAAGTGTGAATATGCCTTGAATGGGGAATTTAAGTCCGGTAATCCACGTAACCAAATATGAAGGGAATAATTTTCATAGCCGTGACATATTTAGCGTGTTCGGAACACGGAAATTCACGGTAATGAAACTATGTAAATTAAAATTCTAATGGGTAGAACTAGCTAGAATAGAATTTTTCGGCGAAAATTGCTTGATTCTCGAATGGGATGTTTGGATAAAGCTGCGAAATGAGAGAAAATATATGTAGGTGTAAAGATGCCTTTATGTTGGAAGAAAATTTGGTAATCCACATTTTCACAAAATATTAAAGAATCTTTTTTTTAACCATGATGCATGTACCATGTTCGGAACGTGGAAATTCACGGTGGTTGAAACAATGTAAACTACTTTTCTATTGGGTAGAACACACTCCAAGAGAATTTTTCTGCCAAAACTGCTTCATTTTTGAAACAAGCGTTAGGAAAATGCTGCAAAATCTGAGAAAATACTTCTAAGTATCAATATTCAATGTATTGTGATGAAAGTTCGGTAATCCACATGCTAACAAATCTGTAGTGATTATTTGTCGAATCCGTTATGCATGTAGAATGTTCGGAACACGGAATGTCACGGTGAGGAAATTTATGTAAATTATTTTTCCGTAGGTTAGAAATCGCTCCAAGAGTTTTTTCCTGTGATAAAAGCCTGATTTTTGAAACTAGAATTAGGAATAAGCTGTGAACTCAGATTAATCAATTCTAGGTGTAAGTATACCTTGTATGGTGGATGAAAGTTCGGCAATCCGCATACTAACAACTCCGTAGAGAATATTTGTCGAATCCGAGATACATGAAGAGTGTTCGGAACACAGAATATCACGGTGAGCGAATCTATGTAAAATACATTTCTCTTGGGTAGAACTCACTCCAAGAGTTTTTTCTGCGAAATCTGCCTCATTTATGAAACTGGCATTTTGAAATATCTTCAGAATCAGGGAAAATGCTTCAAACTGTTAATATGCCTTGTATTGTGATGGAAGTTCATAAAGCCACATGCAAACAAACCTGATGTGAATAATTGTAGAAAGCCTATGCATGTAGCGTGATCGTATGATGGAAATGTAAGGTGATGGAATCTATGTAAATTTCATGTCTATTTGGTAGAACGCGCTCCAAAAATTTTTTCCTCAGAAAACGGCCTGATTTTTGAAACTGGCATTAGGAAAAGGCTGCAAATTCAGAGTTAATGTTTCTAGGTTTAAATATGCCTTGTATGGTGGATGAAAGTTCTGTAAAACACATGTACATAACTCATTAAAAATGTTTGTCAAATCCGGGATGTATGTAGCGTTTTCGGAAATTGGAATGTCACTGCGAGGGAAACTATGTAAATTACATTTCTATTGAGAAGTACTTGCTCCGCGAGAATTTTTTGCGAATCTGCCTCATTTTCAAAACTGGCATTAGGAAAATCTTTTGAAATATGGGAAAGTGCTTCAATGTGTCAATATGGCATATATGGTGGATGAATATTTGGTAATCATTATGCTACCAACTCTGTAGTGAATATTTGTCGAATACGTGATGCATGTAGATTTTTGGGAACACGGAATTTCACGATGATGGGTTCTATGTAAATTGCATGTCTATTGGATAGAACTCGCTCCAAGAGGATTTCTCTGGGAAAACTGCATGATTTTAGAAACTGAGATTAGGAGAAATCTACTAAATCAGAATAAAACTTTCTATGTATAAATATGCATTGTAAGGTGGATGAATGTTCAGTAATACACATGTACACAACTCATTAAAGAATGTTTGTCAAATCCGTGATGCATGTAACGTGTTCAGAACACAGAATGTCACGGTGAGCGAATCCACATAAATTACATGTCTATTTGTTAGAACCTGCTCCAAGAGGATTTTGCCGTGAACTCTGACTCATTTTTGAAACTGGCATTTGAGAAGCTCTGTGAAATCAGAGAAAATGCTTCTAAGCAAGAATATGCCTTGTATTGTGATGAAAGTCCTGTCATCCTCATGCAAACAACTCTATACTTTATTTTTGTCGAAACTTTTCTGCATGTAGCGTGTTCGAAACACGTAATTTCACAGTGGGGGAATCTATGTAATTTACGTATCTATTGGGTAGAACTCGCTCCAAGAGTTTTTTCCTTTGAAAACTGCCTGATAGTCGAAACTGCTATTAGGAAGAAGCTGCGAAATCAGAGTTAATGTTTCTATGTGTCAATATGCCTTGTATGGTGGATGAAAGATCTGTAATACACATGTACATAAATCATTAAAAATGTTTGAGAAATCCGTGATGTATGTAGCATGTTCGGAACACGGAATGTCACGGACAGGGAAACTATGTGAATTACATATCTATTGGTTAGAACCCTCTCCAGGAGAGTTTTACTGAAAAATCTGCCTCAGTTTCGAAACTGGTGTTATGAAAACGCTGTGAAATCAGAGTAAATGCTTTAAGGTGACAATATGTCTTCAATGGTTTATTAAAGATCGGTAATTCACATGATAACATCTCAGCAGTGAATATTGGTTGTATGTATGCTGCATGAACCGTTTTTGGAACACGGAATGTTACGGTGACGGTATCTATGAAAATGAGATGTCTATTGGATGGAACATGCAACAAGAGAATTTTTCTGGGAAAACTGCCTGATTTTCGAAACTGACGTTAATAAAATTCTGCGAAATGTGAGTAAATATTTCTAGGTGAAAATATGTCTAGTATGGTGGATGAAAGGTCGATAATCCACATGCTCACACTCATTAAAGAATGATTGTCGAATCCTTGATGCATGAAACATGTTCAGAACACGGAATGTCACGGTGAGTGAACTACTTAAATTACATATCTTTTGGGTAGAACTCGCTCCAAGAGCATTTTTCTGTGAAATCAGCCTCATTTTCAAAACTGGCATTAGGAAAAACCTGAGAAAATATTTCTAAGTGTGAATATGCCTTGAATGGGGAATTTAAGTCCGGTAATCCACGTAACCAAATATGAAGGGAATAATTTTCATAGCCGTGACATATTTAGCGTGTTCGGAACACGGAAATTCACGGTAATGAAACTATGTAAATTAAAATTCTAATGGGTAGAACTAGCTAGAATAGAATTTTTCGGCGAAAATTGCTTGATTCTCGAATGGGATGTTTGGATAAAGCTGCGAAATGAGAGAAAATATTTGTAGGTGTTAAAATGCCTTTATGTTGGAAGAAAGTTTGGTAATCCATATTTTCACTAAATATTAAAGAATCTTTTTTCTTATCCATGATGCATGTACCATGTTCGGAACGTGGAATTTCACGGTGGCTGAAACAATGTAAACTACTTTTCTATTGGGTAGAACACACTCCAAGAGAATTTTTCTGCCAAAACTGCTTCATTTTTGAAACTAGCGTTAGGAAAATGCTGCAAAATCTGAGAAAATATTTCTAAGTATCAATATTCAATGTATTGTGATGAAAGTTCGGTAATCCACATGCTAACAAATCTGTAGTGATTATTTGTCGAATCCGTTATGCATGTAGAATGTTCGGAACACGGAATGTCACGGTGAGGAAATTTATGTAAATTATTTTTCCGTAGGTTAGAAATCGCTCCAAGTGTTTTTTCCTGTGATAAAGCCTGATTTTTGAAACTAGAATTAGGAATATGCTGTGAACTCAGATTAATCAATTCTAGGTGTAAGTATACCTTCTATGGTGGATGAAAGTTCGGCAATCCGCATACAAACAACTCCGTAGAGAATATTTGTCGAATCCGAGATACATGAAGAGTGTTCGGAACACAGAATATCACGGTGAGCGAATCTATGTAAAATACATTTCTCTTGGGTAGAACTCACTCCAAGAGTTTTTTCTGCGAAACCTGCCTCATTTATGAAACTGGCATTTGGAAATATCTTCAAAATCAGAGAAAATGCTTCAAACTGTCAATATGCCTTGTATTGTGATGGAAGTTCATAAAGCCACATGCAAACAAACCTGATGTGAATAATTGTAGAAAGCCTATGCATGTAGCGTGATCGTATGATGGAAATGTAAGGTGATGGAATCTATGTAAATTTCATGTCTATTTGGTAGAACGCGCTCCAAAAATTTTTTCCTGAGAAAACGGCCTGATTTTTGAAACTGGCATTTGGAAAAGGCTGCAAATTCAGAGTTAATGTTTCTAGGTTTAAATATACCTTGTATGGTTGATGAAAGTTCTGTAAAACACATGTACATAACTCATTAAAAATGTTTGTCAAATCCGGGAAGTATGTAGCGTGTTCGGAAATTGGAATGTCACTGCGAGGGAAACTATGTAAATTACATTTCTATTGGGAAGTACTTGCTCCGCTAGAATTTTTTGTGAATCTGTCTCATTTTAAAAACTGGCATTAGGAAAATCTTTTGAAATATGGGAAAGTGCTTCAATGTGTCAATATGGCATATATGGTGGATGAATATTTGGTAATCATTATGCTACCAACTCTGTAGTGAATATTTGTCGAATACCTGATGCATGTAGATTTTTGGGAACACGGAATTTCACGATGACGGGTTCTATGTAAATTGCATGTCTATTGGATAGAACTCGCTCCAAGAGGATTTCTCTGGGAAAACTGCATGATTTTAGAAACTGAGATTAGGAGAAATCTACTAAATCAGAATAAAACTTTCTATGTATAAATATGCATTGTAAGGTGGATGAATGTTCAGTAATACACATGTACACAACTCATTAAAGAATGTTTGTCAAATCCGTGATGCATGTAACGTGTTCAGAACACAGAATGTCACGGTGAGCGAATCCACATAAATTACATGTCTATTTGTTAGAACCTGCTCCAAGAGGATTTTGCCGTGAACTCTGACTCATTTTTGAAACTGGCATTTGAGAAGCTCTGTGAAATCAGAGAAAATGCTTCTAAGCAAGAATATGCCTTGTATTGTGATGAAAGTCCTGTCATCCTCATGCAAACAACTCTATACTTTATTTTTGTCGAAACTTTTCTGCATGTAGCGTGTTCGAAACACGTAATTTCACAGTGGGGGAATCTATGTAATTTACGTATCTATTGGGTAGAACTCGCTCCAAGAGTTTTTTCCTTTGAAAACTGCCTGATAGTCGAAACTGCTATTAGGAAGAAGCTGCGAAATCAGAGTTAATGTTTCTATGTGTCAATATGCCTTGTATGGTGGATGAAAGATCTGTAATACACATGTACATAAATCATTAAAAATGTTTGAGAAATCCGTGATGTATGTAGCATGTTCGGAACACGGAATGTCACGGACAGGGAAACTATGTGAATTACATATCTATTGGTTAGAACCCTCTCCAGGAGAGTTTTACTGAAAAATCTGCCTCAGTTTCGAAACTGGTGTTATGAAAACGCTGTGAAATCAGAGTAAATGCTTTAAGGTGACAATATGTCTTCAATGGTTTATTAAAGATCGGTAATTCACATGATAACATCTCAGCAGTGAATATTGGTTGTATCTATGCTGCATGAACCGTTTTTGGAACACGGAATGTTACGGTGACGGTATCTATGAAAATGAGATGTCTATTGGATGGAACATGCAACAAGAGAATTTTTCTGGGAAAACTGCCTGATTTTCGAAACTGACGTTAATAAAATTCTGCGAAATGTGAGTAAATATTTCTAGGTGAAAATATGTCTAGTATGGTGGATGAAAGGTCGATAATCCACATGCTCACACTCATTAAAGAATGATTGTCGAATCCTTGATGCATGAAACATGTTCAGAACACGGAATGTCACGGTGAGTGAACTACTTAAATTACATATCTTTTGGGTAGAACTCGCTCCAAGAGCATTTTTCTGTGAAATCAGCCTCATTTTAAAAACTGGCATTAGGAAAAACCTGAGAAATATTTCTAAGTGTGAATATGCCTTGAATGGGGAATTTAAGTCCGGTAATCCATGTAACCAAATATGAAGGGAATAATTTTCATAGCCGTGACATATTTAGCGTGTTCGGAACACGGAAATTCACGGTAATGAAACTATGTAAATTAAAATTCTAATGGGTAGAACTAGCTAGAATAGAATTTTTCGGCGAAAATTGCTTGATTCTCGAATGGGATGTTTGGATAAAGCTGCGAAATGAGAGAAAATATATGTAGGTGTAAAGATGCCTTTATGTTGGAAGAAAATTTGGTAATCCACATTTTCACAAAATATTAAAGAATCTTTTTTCTTATCCATGATGCATGTACCATGTTCGGAACGTGGAAATTCACGGTGGTTGAAACAATGTAAACTACTTTTCTATTGGGTAGAACACACTCCAAGAGAATTTTTCTGCCAAAACTGCTTCATTTTTGAAACTAGCGTTAGGAAAATGCTGCAAAATCTGGGAAAATACTTCTAAGTATCAATATTCAATGTATTGTGATGAAAGTTCGGTAATCCACATGCTAACAAATCTGTAGTGATTATTTGTCGAATCCGTTATGCATGTAGAATGTTCGGAACACGGAATGTCACGGTGAGGAAATTTATGTAAATTATTTTTCCGTAGGTTAGAAATCGCTCCAAGTGTTTTTTCCTGTGATAAAGCCTGATTTTTGAAACTAGAATTAGGAATATGCTGTGAACTCAGATTAATCAATTCTAGGTGTAAGTATACCTTCTATGGTGGATGAAAGTTCGGCAATCCGCATACAAACAACTCCGTAGAGAATATTTGTCGAATCCGAGATACATGAAGAGTGTTCGGAACACAGAATATCACGGTGAGCGAATCTATGTAAAATACATTTCTCTTGGGTAGAACTCACTCCAAGAGTTTTTTCTGCGAAACCTGCCTCATTTATGAAACTGGCATTTGGAAATATCTTCAAAATCAGAGAAAATGCTTCAAACTGTCAATATGCCTTGTATTGTGATGGAAGTTCATAAAGCCACATGCAAACAAACCTGATGTGAATAATTGTAGAAAGCCTATGCATGTAGCGTGATCGTATGATGGAAATGTAAGGTGATGGAATCTATGTAAATTTCATGTCTATTTGGTAGAACGCGCTCCAAAAATTTTTTCCTGAGAAAACGGCCTGATTTTTGAAACTGGCATTTGGAAAAGGCTGCAAATTCAGAGTTAATGTTTCTAGGTTTAAATATACCTTGTATGGTTGATGAAAGTTCTGTAAAACACATGTACATAACTCATTAAAAATGTTTGTCAAATCCGGGAAGTATGTAGCGTGTTCGGAAATTGGAATGTCACTGCGAGGGAAACTATGTAAATTACATTTCTATTGGGAAGTACTTGCTCCGCTAGAATTTTTTGTGAATCTGTCTCATTTTAAAAACTGGCATTAGGAAAATCTTTTGAAATATGGGAAAGTGCTTCAATGTGTCAATATGGCATATATGGTGGATGAATATTTGGTAATCATTATGCTACCAACTCTGTAGTGAATATTTGTCGAATACCTGATGCATGTAGATTTTTGGGAACACGGAATTTCACGATGACGGGTTCTATGTAAATTGCATGTCTATTGGATAGAACTCGCTCCAAGAGGATTTCTCTGGGAAAACTGCATGATTTTAGAAACTGAGATTAGGAGAAATCTACTAAATCAGAATAAAACTTTCTATGTATAAATATGCATTGTAAGGTGGATGAATGTTCAGTAATACACATGTACACAACTCATTAAAGAATGTTTGTCAAATCCGTGATGCATGTAACGTGTTCAGAACACAGAATGTCACGGTGAGCGAATCCACATAAATTACATGTCTATTTGTTAGAACCTGCTCCAAGAGGATTTTGCCGTGAACTCTGACTCATTTTTGAAACTGGCATTTGAGAAGCTCTGTGAAATCAGAGAAAATGCTTCTAAGCAAGAATATGCCTTGTATTGTGATGAAAGTCCTGTCATCCTCATGCAAACAACTCTATACTTTATTTTTGTCGAAACTTTTCTGCATGTAGCGTGTTCGAAACACGTAATTTCACAGTGGGGGAATCTATGTAATTTACGTATCTATTGGGTAGAACTCGCTCCAAGAGTTTTTTCCTTTGAAAACTGCCTGATAGTCGAAACTGCTATTAGGAAGAAGCTGCGAAATCAGAGTTAATGTTTCTATGTGTCAATATGCCTTGTATGGTGGATGAAAGATCTGTAATACACATGTACATAAATCATTAAAAATGTTTGAGAAATCCGTGATGTATGTAGCATGTTCGGAACACGGAATGTCACGGACAGGGAAACTATGTGAATTACATATCTATTGGTTAGAACCCTCTCCAGGAGAGTTTTACTGAAAAATCTGCCTCAGTTTCGAAACTGGTGTTATGAAAACGCTGTGAAATCAGAGTAAATGCTTTAAGGTGACAATATGTCTTCAATGGTTTATTAAAGATCGGTAATTCACATGATAACATCTCAGCAGTGAATATTGGTTGTATCTATGCTGCATGAACCGTTTTTGGAACACGGAATGTTACGGTGACGGTATCTATGAAAATGAGATGTCTATTGGATGGAACATGCAACAAGAGAATTTTTCTGGGAAAACTGCCTGATTTTCGAAACTGACGTTAATAAAATTCTGCGAAATGTGAGTAAATATTTCTAGGTGAAAATATGTCTAGTATGGTGGATGAAAGGTCGATAATCCACATGCTCACACTCATTAAAGAATGATTGTCGAATCCTTGATGCATGAAACATGTTCAGAACACGGAATGTCACGGTGAGTGAACTACTTAAATTACATATCTTTTGGGTAGAACTCGCTCCAAGAGCATTTTTCTGTGAAATCAGCCTCATTTTAAAAACTGGCATTAGGAAAAACCTGAGAAATATTTCTAAGTGTGAATATGCCTTGAATGGGGAATTTAAGTCCGGTAATCCATGTAACCAAATATGAAGGGAATAATTTTCATAGCCGTGACATATTTAGCGTGTTCGGAACACGGAAATTCACGGTAATGAAACTATGTAAATTAAAATTCTAATGGGTAGAACTAGCTAGAATAGAATTTTTCGGCGAAAATTGCTTGATTCTCGAATGGGATGTTTGGATAAAGCTGCGAAATGAGAGAAAATATATGTAGGTGTAAAGATGCCTTTATGTTGGAAGAAAATTTGGTAATCCACATTTTCACAAAATATTAAAGAATCTTTTTTCTTATCCATGATGCATGTACCATGTTCGGAACGTGGAAATTCACGGTGGTTGAAACAATGTAAACTACTTTTCTATTGGGTAGAACACACTCCAAGAGAATTTTTCTGCCAAAACTGCTTCATTTTTGAAACTAGCGTTAGGAAAATGCTGCAAAATCTGGGAAAATACTTCTAAGTATCAATATTCAATGTATTGTGATGAAAGTTCGGTAATCCACATGCTAACAAATCTGTAGTGATTATTTGTCGAATCCGTTATGCATGTAGAATGTTCGGAACACGGAATGTCACGGTGAGGAAATTTATGTAAATTATTTTTCCGTAGGTTAGAAATCGCTCCAAGTGTTTTTTCCTGTGATAAAGCCTGATTTTTGAAACTAGAATTAGGAATATGCTGTGAACTCAGATTAATCAATTCTAGGTGTAAGTATACCTTCTATGGTGGATGAAAGTTCGGCAATCCGCATACAAACAACTCCGTAGAGAATATTTGTCGAATCCGAGATACATGAAGAGTGTTCGGAACACAGAATATCACGGTGAGCGAATCTATGTAAAATACATTTCTCTTGGGTAGAACTCACTCCAAGAGTTTTTTCTGCGAAACCTGCCTCATTTATGAAACTGGCATTTGGAAATATCTTCAAAATCAGAGAAAATGCTTCAAACTGTCAATATGCCTTGTATTGTGATGGAAGTTCATAAAGCCACATGCAAACAAACCTGATGTGAATAATTGTAGAAAGCCTATGCATGTAGCGTGATCGTATGATGGAAATGTAAGGTGATGGAATCTATGTAAATTTCATGTCTATTTGGTAGAACGCGCTCCAAAAATTTTTTCCTGAGAAAACGGCCTGATTTTTGAAACTGGCATTTGGAAAAGGCTGCAAATTCAGAGTTAATGTTTCTAGGTTTAAATATACCTTGTATGGTTGATGAAAGTTCTGTAAAACACATGTACATAACTCATTAAAAATGTTTGTCAAATCCGGGAAGTATGTAGCGTGTTCGGAAATTGGAATGTCACTGCGAGGGAAACTATGTAAATTACATTTCTATTGGGAAGTACTTGCTCCGCTAGAATTTTTTGTGAATCTGTCTCATTTTAAAAACTGGCATTAGGAAAATCTTTTGAAATATGGGAAAGTGCTTCAATGTGTCAATATGGCATATATGGTGGATGAATATTTGGTAATCATTATGCTACCAACTCTGTAGTGAATATTTGTCGAATACCTGATGCATGTAGATTTTTGGGAACACGGAATTTCACGATGACGGGTTCTATGTAAATTGCATGTCTATTGGATAGAACTCGCTCCAAGAGGATTTCTCTGGGAAAACTGCATGATTTTAGAAACTGAGATTAGGAGAAATCTACTAAATCAGAATAAAACTTTCTATGTATAAATATGCATTGTAAGGTGGATGAATGTTCAGTAATACACATGTACACAACTCATTAAAGAATGTTTGTCAAATCCGTGATGCATGTAACGTGTTCAGAACACAGAATGTCACGGTGAGCGAATCCACATAAATTACATGTCTATTTGTTAGAACCTGCTCCAAGAGGATTTTGCCGTGAACTCTGACTCATTTTTGAAACTGGCATTTGAGAAGCTCTGTGAAATCAGAGAAAATGCTTCTAAGCAAGAATATGCCTTGTATTGTGATGAAAGTCCTGTCATCCTCATGCAAACAACTCTATACTTTATTTTTGTCGAAACTTTTCTGCATGTAGCGTGTTCGAAACACGTAATTTCACAGTGGGGGAATCTATGTAATTTACGTATCTATTGGGTAGAACTCGCTCCAAGAGTTTTTTCCTTTGAAA
Organism: Camelus dromedarius; assembly: GCF_036321535.1. Taxonomy (NCBI): domain Eukaryota; kingdom Metazoa; phylum Chordata; class Mammalia; order Artiodactyla; family Camelidae; genus Camelus; species Camelus dromedarius. The sequence continues at coordinate 3,327,990 of NW_026989854.1, forward strand.
ACTGCCTGATAGTCGAAACTGCTATTAGGAAGAAGCTGCGAAATCAGAGTTAATGTTTCTATGTGTCAATATGCCTTGTATGGTGGATGAAAGATCTGTAATACACATGTACATAAATCATTAAAAATGTTTGAGAAATCCGTGATGTATGTAGCATGTTCGGAACACGGAATGTCACGGACAGGGAAACTATGTGAATTACATATCTATTGGTTAGAACCCTCTCCAGGAGAGTTTTACTGAAAAATCTGCCTCAGTTTCGAAACTGGTGTTATGAAAACGCTGTGAAATCAGAGTAAATGCTTTAAGGTGACAATATGTCTTCAATGGTTTATTAAAGATCGGTAATTCACATGATAACATCTCAGCAGTGAATATTGGTTGTATGTATGCTGCATGAACCGTTTTTGGAACACGGAATGTTACGGTGACGGTATCTATGAAAATGAGATGTCTATTGGATGGAACATGCAACAAGAGAATTTTTCTGGGAAAACTGCCTGATTTTCGAAACTGACGTTAATAAAATTCTGCGAAATGTGAGTAAATATTTCTAGGTGAAAATATGTCTAGTATGGTGGATGAAAGGTCGATAATCCACATGCTCACACTCATTAAAGAATGATTGTCGAATCCTTGATGCATGAAACATGTTCAGAACACGGAATGTCACGGTGAGTGAACTACTTAAATTACATATCTTTTGGGTAGAACTCGCTCCAAGAGCATTTTTCTGTGAAATCAGCCTCATTTTCAAAACTGGCATTAGGAAAAACCTGAGAAAATATTTCTAAGTGTGAATATGCCTTGAATGGGGAATTTAAGTCCGGTAATCCACGTAACCAAATATGAAGGGAATAATTTTCATAGCCGTGACATATTTAGCGTGTTCGGAACACGGAAATTCACGGTAATGAAACTATGTAAATTAAAATTCTAATGGGTAGAACTAGCTAGAATAGAATTTTTCGGCAAAAATTGCTTGATTCTCGAATGGGATGTTTGGATAAAGCTGCGAAATGAGAGAAAATATATGTAGGTGTAAAGATGCCTTTATGTTGGAAGAAAATTTGGTAATCCACATTTTCACAAAATATTAAAGAATCTTTTTTCTTATCCATGATGCATGTACCATGTTCGGAACGTGGAAATTCACGGTGGTTGAAACAATGTAAACTACTTTTCTATTGGGTAGAACACACTCCAAGAGAATTTTTCTGCCAAAACTGCTTCATTTTTGAAACTAGCGTTAGGAAAATGCTGCAAAATCTGGGAAAATACTTCTAAGTATCAATATTCAATGTATTGTGATGAAAGTTCGGTAATCCACATGCTAACAAATCTGTAGTGATTATTTGTCGAATCCGTTATGCATGTAGAATGTTCGGAACACGGAATGTCACGGTGAGGAAATTTATGTAAATTATTTTTCCGTAGGTTAGAAATCGCTCCAAGTGTTTTTTCCTGTGATAAAGCCTGATTTTTGAAACTAGAATTAGGAATATGCTGTGAACTCAGATTAATCAATTCTAGGTGTAAGTATACCTTCTATGGTGGATGAAAGTTCGGCAATCCGCATACAAACAACTCCGTAGAGAATATTTGTCGAATCCGAGATACATGAAGAGTGTTCGGAACACAGAATATCACGGTGAGCGAATCTATGTAAAATACATTTCTCTTGGGTAGAACTCACTCCAAGAGTTTTTTCTGCGAAACCTGCCTCATTTATGAAACTGGCATTTGGAAATTTCTTCAAAATCAGGGAAAATGCTTCAAACTGTCAATATGCCTTGTATTGTGATGGAAGTTCATAAAGCCACATGCAAACAAACCTGATGTGAATAATTGTAGAAAGCCTATGCATGTAGCGTGATCGTATGATGGAAATGTAAGGTGATGGAATCTATGTAAATTTCATGTCTATTTGGTAGAACGCGCTCCAAAAATTTTTTCCTGAGAAAACGGCCTGATTTTTGAAACTGGCATTTGGAAAAGGCTGCAAATTCAGAGTTAATGTTTCTAGGTTTAAATATACCTTGTATGGTTGATGAAAGTTCTGTAAAACACATGTACATAACTCATTAAAAATGTTTGTCAAATCCGGGAAGTATGTAGCGTGTTCGGAAATTGGAATGTCACTGCGAGGGAAACTATGTAAATTACATTTCTATTGGGAAGTACTTGCTCCGCTAGAATTTTTTGTGAATCTGTCTCATTTTAAAAACTGGCATTAGGAAAATCTTTTGAAATATGGGAAAGTGCTTCAATGTGTCAATATGGCATATATGGTGGATGAATATTTGGTAATCATTATGCTACCAACTCTGTAGTGAATATTTGTCGAATACCTGATGCATGTAGATTTTTGGGAACACGGAATTTCACGATGACGGGTTCTATGTAAATTGCATGTCTATTGGATAGAACTCGCTCCAAGAGGATTTCTCTGGGAAAACTGCATGATTTTAGAAACTGAGATTAGGAGAAATCTACTAAATCAGAATAAAACTTTCTATGTATAAATATGCATTGTAAGGTGGATGAATGTTCAGTAATACACATGTACACAACTCATTAAAGAATGTTTGTCAAATCCGTGATGCATGTAACGTGTTCAGAACACAGAATGTCACGGTGAGCGAATCCACATAAATTACATGTCTATTTGTTAGAACCTGCTCCAAGAGGATTTTGCCGTGAACTCTGACTCATTTTTGAAACTGGCATTTGAGAAGCTCTGTGAAATCAGAGAAAATGCTTCTAAGCAAGAATATGCCTTGTATTGTGATGAAAGTCCTGTCATCCTCATGCAAACAACTCTATACTTTATTTTTGTCGAAACTTTTCTGCATGTAGCGTGTTCGAAACACGTAATTTCACAGTGGGGGAATCTATGTAATTTACGTATCTATTGGGTAGAACTCGCTCCAAGAGTTTTTTCCTTTGAAAACTGCCTGATAGTCGAAACTGCTATTAGGAAGAAGCTGCGAAATCAGAGTTAATGTTTCTATGTGTCAATATGCCTTGTATGGTGGATGAAAGATCTGTAATACACATGTACATAAATCATTAAAAATGTTTGAGAAATCCGTGATGTATGTAGCATGTTCGGAACACGGAATGTCACGGACAGGGAAACTATGTGAATTACATATCTATTGGTTAGAACCCTCTCCAGGAGAGTTTTACTGAAAAATCTGCCTCAGTTTCGAAACTGGTGTTATGAAAACGCTGTGAAATCAGAGTAAATGCTTTAAGGTGACAATATGTCTTCAATGGTTTATTAAAGATCGGTAATTCACATGATAACATCTCAGCAGTGAATATTGGTTGTATGTATGCTGCATGAACCGTTTTTGGAACACGGAATGTTACGGTGACGGTATCTATGAAAATGAGATGTCTATTGGATGGAACATGCAACAAGAGAATTTTTCTGGGAAAACTGCCTGATTTTCGAAACTGACGTTAATAAAATTCTGCGAAATGTGAGTAAATATTTCTAGGTGAAAATATGTCTAGTATGGTGGATGAAAGGTCGATAATCCACATGCTCACACTCATTAAAGAATGATTGTCGAATCCTTGATGCATGAAACATGTTCAGAACACGGAATGTCACGGTGAGTGAACTACTTAAATTACATATCTTTTGGGTAGAACTCGCTCCAAGAGCATTTTTCTGTGAAATCAGCCTCATTTTCAAAACTGGCATTAGGAAAAACCTGAGAAAATATTTCTAAGTGTGAATATGCCTTGAATGGGGAATTTAAGTCCGGTAATCCACGTAACCAAATATGAAGGGAATAATTTTCATAGCCGTGACATATTTAGCGTGTTCGGAACACGGAAATTCACGGTAATGAAACTATGTAAATTAAAATTCTAATGGGTAGAACTAGCTAGAATAGAATTTTTCGGCGAAAATTGCTTGATTCTCGAATGGGATGTTTGGATAAAGCTGCGAAATGAGAGAAAATATATGTAGGTGTAAAGATGCCTTTATGTTGGAAGAAAATTTGGTAATCCACATTTTCACAAAATATTAAAGAATCTTTTTTCTTATCCATGATGCATGTACCATGTTCGGAACGTGGAAATTCACGGTGGTTGAAACAATGTAAACTACTTTTCTATTGGGTAGAACACACTCCAAGAGAATTTTTCTGCCAAAACTGCTTCATTTTTGAAACTAGCGTTAGGAAAATGCTGCAAAATCTGGGAAAATACTTCTAAGTATCAATATTCAATGTATTGTGATGAAAGTTCGGTAATCCACATGCTAACAAATCTGTAGTGATTATTTGTCGAATCCGTTATGCATGTAGAATGTTCGGAACACGGAATGTCACGGTGAGGAAATTTATGTAAATTATTTTTCCGTAGGTTAGAAATCGCTCCAAGTGTTTTTTCCTGTGATAAAGCCTGATTTTTGAAACTAGAATTAGGAATATGCTGTGAACTCAGATTAATCAATTCTAGGTGTAAGTATACCTTCTATGGTGGATGAAAGTTCGGCAATCCGCATACAAACAACTCCGTAGAGAATATTTGTCGAATCCGAGATACATGAAGAGTGTTCGGAACACAGAATATCACGGTGAGCGAATCTATGTAAAATACATTTCTCTTGGGTAGAACTCACTCCAAGAGTTTTTTCTGCGAAATCTGCCTCATTTATGAAACTGGCATTTTGAAATATCTTCAAAATCAGGGAAAATGCTTCAAACTGTCAATATGCCTTGTATTGTGATGGAAGTTCATAAAGCCACATGCAAACAAACCTGATGTGAATAATTGTAGAAAGCCTATGCATGTAGCGTGATCGTATGATGGAAATGTAAGGTGATGGAATCTATGTAAATTTCATGTCTATTTGGTAGAACGCGCTCCAAAAATTTTTTCCTCAGAAAACGGCCTGATTTTTGAAACTGGCATTAGGAAAAGGCTGCAAATTCAGAGTTAATATTTCTAGGTTTAAATATGCCTTGTATGGTGGATGAAAGTTCTGTAAAACACATGTACATAACTCATTAAAAATGTTTGTCAAATCCGGGATGTATGTAGCGTGTTCGGAAATTGGAATGTCACTGCGAGGGAAACTATGTAAATTACATTTCTATTGAGAAGTACTTGCTCCGCGAGAATTTTTTGCGAATCTGCCTCATTTTCAAAACTGGCATTAGGAAAATCTTTTGAAATATGGGAAAGTGCTTCAATGTGTCAATATGGCATATATGGTGGATGAATATTTGGTAATCATTATGCTACCAACTCTGTAGTGAATATTTGTCGAATACCTGATGCATGTAGATTTTTGGGAACACGGAATTTCACGATGACGGGTTCTATGTAAATTGCATGTCTATTGGATAGAACTCGCTCCAAGAGGATTTCTCTGGGAAAACTGCATGATTTTAGAAACTGAGATTAGGAGAAATCTACTAAATCAGAATAAAACTTTCTATGTATAAATATGCATTGTAAGGTGGATGAATGTTCAGTAATACACATGTACACAACTCATTAAAGAATGTTTGTCAAATCCGTGATGCATGTAACGTGTTCAGAACACAGAATGTCACGGTGAGCGAATCCACATAAATTACATGTCTATTTGTTAGAACCTGCTCCAAGAGGATTTTGCCGTGAACTCTGACTCATTTTTGAAACTGGCATTTGAGAAGCTCTGTGAAATCAGAGAAAATGCTTCTAAGCAAGAATATGCCTTGTATTGTGATGAAAGTCCTGTCATCCTCATGCAAACAACTCTATACTTTATTTTTGTCGAAACTTTTCTGCATGTAGCGTGTTCGAAACACGTAATTTCACAGTGGGGGAATCTATGTAATTTACGTATCTATTGGGTAGAACTCGCTCCAAGAGTTTTTTCCTTTGAAAACTGCCTGATAGTCGAAACTGCTATTAGGAAGAAGCTGCGAAATCAGAGTTAATGTTTCTATGTGTCAATATGCCTTGTATGGTGGATGAAAGATCTGTAATACACATGTACATAAATCATTAAAAATGTTTGAGAAATCCGTGATGTATGTAGCATGTTCGGAACACGGAATGTCACGGACAGGGAAACTATGTGAATTACATATCTATTGGTTAGAACCCTCTCCAGGAGAGTTTTACTGAAAAATCTGCCTCAGTTTCGAAACTGGTGTTATGAAAACGCTGTGAAATCAGAGTAAATGCTTTAAGGTGACAATATGTCTTCAATGGTTTATTAAAGATCGGTAATTCACATGATAACATCTCAGCAGTGAATATTGGTTGTATGTATGCTGCATGAACCGTTTTTGGAACACGGAATGTTACGGTGACGGTATCTATGAAAATGAGATGTCTATTGGATGGAACATGCAACAAGAGAATTTTTCTGGGAAAACTGCCTGATTTTCGAAACTGACGTTAATAAAATTCTGCGAAATGTGAGTAAATATTTCTAGGTGAAAATATGTCTAGTATGGTGGATGAAAGGTCGATAATCCACATGCTCACACTCATTAAAGAATGATTGTCGAATCCTTGATGCATGAAACATGTTCAGAACACGGAATGTCACGGTGAGTGAACTACTTAAATTACATATCTTTTGGGTAGAACTCGCTCCAAGAGCATTTTTCTGTGAAATCAGCCTCATTTTCAAAACTGGCATTAGGAAAAACCTGAGAAAATATTTCTAAGTGTGAATATGCCTTGAATGGGGAATTTAAGTCCGGTAATCCACGTAACCAAATATGAAGGGAATAATTTTCATAGCCGTGACATATTTAGCGTGTTCGGAACACGGAAATTCACGGTAATGAAACTATGTAAATTAAAATTCTAATGGGTAGAACTAGCTAGAATAGAATTTTTCGGCGAAAATTGCTTGATTCTCGAATGGGATGTTTGGATAAAGCTGCGAAATGAGAGAAAATATATGTAGGTGTAAAGATGCCTTTATGTTGGAAGAAAATTTGGTAATCCACATTTTCACAAAATATTAAAGAATCTTTTTTCTTATCCATGATGCATGTACCATGTTCGGAACGTGGAAATTCACGGTGGTTGAAACAATGTAAACTACTTTTCTATTGGGTAGAACACACTCCAAGAGAATTTTTCTGCCAAAACTGCTTCATTTTTGAAACTAGCGTTAGGAAAATGCTGCAAAATCTGGGAAAATACTTCTAAGTATCAATATTCAATGTATTGTGATGAAAGTTCGGTAATCCACATGCTAACAAATCTGTAGTGATTATTTGTCGAATCCGTTATGCATGTAGAATGTTCGGAACACGGAATGTCACGGTGAGGAAATTTATGTAAATTATTTTTCCGTAGGTTAGAAATCGCTCCAAGTGTTTTTTCCTGTGATAAAGCCTGATTTTTGAAACTAGAATTAGGAATATGCTGTGAACTCAGATTAATCAATTCTAGGTGTAAGTATACCTTCTATGGTGGATGAAAGTTCGGCAATCCGCATACAAACAACTCCGTAGAGAATATTTGTCGAATCCGAGATACATGAAGAGTGTTCGGAACACAGAATATCACGGTGAGCGAATCTATGTAAAATACATTTCTCTTGGGTAGAACTCACTCCAAGAGTTTTTTCTGCGAAATCTGCCTCATTTATGAAACTGGCATTTTGAAATATCTTCAAAATCAGGGAAAATGCTTCAAACTGTCAATATGCCTTGTATTGTGATGGAAGTTCATAAAGCCACATGCAAACAAACCTGATGTGAATAATTGTAGAAAGCCTATGCATGTAGCGTGATCGTATGATGGAAATGTAAGGTGATGGAATCTATGTAAATTTCATGTCTATTTGGTAGAACGCGCTCCAAAAATTTTTTCCTCAGAAAACGGCCTGATTTTTGAAACTGGCATTAGGAAAAGGCTGCAAATTCAGAGTTAATATTTCTAGGTTTAAATATGCCTTGTATGGTGGATGAAAGTTCTGTAAAACACATGTACATAACTCATTAAAAATGTTTGTCAAATCCGGGATGTATGTAGCGTGTTCGGAAATTGGAATGTCACTGCGAGGGAAACTATGTAAATTACATTTCTATTGAGAAGTACTTGCTCCGCGAGAATTTTTTGCGAATCTGCCTCATTTTCAAAACTGGCATTAGGAAAATCTTTTGAAATATGGGAAAGTGCTTCAATGTGTCAATATGGCATATATGGTGGATGAATATTTGGTAATCATTATGCTACCAACTCTGTAGTGAATATTTGTCGAATACGTGATGCATGTAGATTTTTGGGAACACGGAATTTCACGATGATGGGTTCTATGTAAATTGCATGTCTATTGGATAGAACTCGCTCCAAGAGGATTTCTCTGGGAAAACTGCATGATTTTAGAAACTGAGATTAGGAGAAATCTACTAAATCAGAATAAAACTTTCTATGTATAAATATGCATTGTAAGGTGGATGAATGTTCAGTAATACACATGTACACAACTCATTAAAGAATGTTTGTCAAATCCGTGATGCATGTAACGTGTTCAGAACACAGAATGTCACGGTGAGCGAATCCACATAAATTACATGTCTATTTGTTAGAACCTGCTCCAAGAGGATTTTGCCGTGAACTCTGACTCATTTTTGAAACTGGCATTTGAGAAGCTCTGTGAAATCAGAGAAAATGCTTCTAAGCAAGAATATGCCTTGTATTGTGATGAAAGTCCTGTCATCCTCATGCAAACAACTCTATACTTTATTTTTGTCGAATCTTTTCTGCATGTAGCGTGTTCGAAACACGTAATTTCACAGTGGGGGAATCTATGTAATTTACGTATCTATTGGGTAGAACTCGCTCCAAGAGTTTTTTCCTTTGAAAACTGCCTGATAGTCGAAACTGCTATTAGGAAGAAGCTGCGAAATCAGAGTTAATGTTTCTATGTGTCAATATGCCTTGTATGGTGGATGAAAGATCTGTAATACACATGTACATAAATCATTAAAAATGTTTGAGAAATCCGTGATGTATGTAGCATGTTCGGAACACGGAATGTCACGGACAGGGAAACTATGTGAATTACATATCTATTGGTTAGAACCCTCTCCAGGAGAGTTTTACTGAAAAATCTGCCTCAGTTTCGAAACTGGTGTTATGAAAACGCTGTGAAATCAGAGTAAATGCTTTAAGGTGACAATATGTCTTCAATGGTTTATTAAAGATCGGTAATTCACATGATAACATCTCAGCAGTGAATATTGGTTGTATGTATGCTGCATGAACCGTTTTTGGAACACGGAATGTTACGGTGACGGTATCTATGAAAATGAGATGTCTATTGGATGGAACATGCAACAAGAGAATTTTTCTGGGAAAACTGCCTGATTTTCGAAACTGACGTTAATAAAATTCTGCGAAATGTGAGTAAATATTTCTAGGTGAAAATATGTCTATTATGGTGGATGAAAGGTCGATAATCCACATGCTCACACTCATTAAAGAATGATTGTCGAATCCTTGATGCATGAAACATGTTCAGAACACGGAATGTCACGGTGAGTGAACTACTTAAATTACATATCTTTTGGGTAGAACTCGCTCCAAGAGCATTTTTCTGTGAAATCAGCCTCATTTCCAAAACTGGCATTAAGAAAAACCTGAGAAAATATTTCTAAGTGTGAATATGCCTTGAATGGGGAATTTAAGTCCGGTAATCCACGTAACCAAATATAAAGGGAATAATTTTCATAGCCGTGACATATTTAGCGTGTTCGGAACACGGAAATTCACGGTAATGAAACTATGTAAATTAAAATTCTAATGGGTAGAACTAGCTAGAATAGAATTTTTCGGCGAAAATTGCTTGATTCTCGAATGGGATGTTTGGATAAAGCTGCGAAATGAGAGAAAATATTTGTAGGTGTAAAGATGCCTTTATGTTGGAAGAAAGTTTGGTAATCCACATTTTCACAAAATATTAAAGAATCTTTTTTCTTATCCATGATGCATGTACCATGTTCGGAACGTGGAAATTCACGGTGGTTGAAACAATGTAAACTACTTTTCTATTGGGTAGAACAAACTCCAAGAGAATTTTTCTGCCAAAACTGCTTCATTTTTGAAACTAGCGTTAGGAAAATGCTGCAAAATCTGAGAAAATACTTCTAAGTATCAATATTCAATGTATTGTGATGAAAGTTCGGTAATCCACATGCTAACAAATCTGTAGTGATTATTTGTCGAATCCGAGATACATGAGGAGTGTTCGGAACACAGAATATCACGGTGAGCGAATCTATGTAAAATACATTTCTCTTGGGTAGAACTCACTCCAAGAGGTTTTCTCTGCGAAATCTGCCTCATTTATGATACTGGCATTTGGAAATATCTTCAAAATCAGAGAAAATGCTTCAAACTGTCAATATGCCTTGTATTGTGATGGAAGTTCATAAATCCACATGCAAACAAACCTGATGTGAATAATTGTAGAAAGCCTATGCATGTAGCGTGATTGTATGATGGAAATGTAAGGTGATGGAATCTATGTAAATTTCAGATCTATTTGGTAGAACGCGCTCGAAAAACTTTTTCCTGAGAAAACGTCCTGATTTTCGAAACTGGCATTAGGAAAAGGCTGCAAATTCAGAGTTAATGTTTCTAGGTTTAAATATGCCTTGTATGGTGGATGAAAGTTCTGTAAAACACATGTACATAACTCATTAAAAATGTTTGTCAAATCCGGGAAGTATGTAGCGTGTTCGGAAATTGGAATGTCACTGCGAGGGAAACTATGTAAATTACATTTCTATTGGGAAGTACTTGCTCCGCGAGAATTTTTTGCGAATCTGCCTCATTTTCAAAACTGGCATTAGGAAAATCTTTTGAAATATGGGAAAGTGCTTCAATGTGTCAATATGGCATATATGGTGGATGAATATTTGGTAATCATTATGCTACCAACTCTGTAGTGAATATTTGTCGAATACGTGATGCATGTAGATTTTTGGGAACACGGAATTTCACGATGATGGGTTCTATGTAAATTGCATGTCTATTGGATAGAACTCGCTCCAAGAGGATTTCTCTGGGAAAACTGCATGATTTTAGAAACTGAGATTAGGAGAAATCTACTAAATCAGAATAAAACTTTCTATGTATAAATATGCATTGTAAGGTGGATGAATGTTCAGTAATACACATGTACACAACTCATTAAAGAATGTTTGTCAAATCCGTGATGCATGTAACGTGTTCAGAACACAGAATGTCACGGTGAGCGAATCCACATAAATTACATGTCTATTTGTTAGAACCTGCTCCAAGAGGATTTTGCCGTGAACTCTGACTCATTTTTGAAACTGGCATTTGAGAAGCTCTGTGAAATCAGAGAAAATGCTTCTAAGCAAGAATATGCCTTGTATTGTGATGAAAGTCCTGTCATCCTCATGCAAACAACTCTATACTTTATTTTTGTCGAATCTTTTCTGCATGTAGCGTGTTCGAAACACGTAATTTCACAGTGGGGGAATCTATGTAATTTACGTATCTATTGGGTAGAACTCGCTCCAAGAGTTTTTTCCTTTGAAAACTGCCTGATAGTCGAAACTGCTATTAGGAAGAAGCTGCGAAATCAGAGTTAATGTTTCTATGTGTCAATATGCCTTGTATGGTGGATGAAAGATCTGTAATACACATGTACATAAATCATTAAAAATGTTTGAGAAATCCGTGATGTATGTAGCATGTTCGGAACACGGAATGTCACGGAGAGGGAAACTATGTGAATTACATATCTATTGGTTAGAACCCTCTCCAGGAGAGTTTTACTGAAAAATCTGCCTCAGTTTCGAAACTGGTGTTATGAAAACGCTGTGAAATCAGAGTAAATGCTTTAAGGTGACAATATGTCTTCAATGGTTTATTAAAGATCGGTAATTCACATGATAACATCTCAGCAGTGAATATTGGTTGTATCTATGCTGCATGAACCGTTTTTGGAACACGGAATGTTACGGTGACGGTATCTATGAAAATGAGATGTCTATTGGATGGAACATGCAACAAGAGAATTTTTCTGGGAAAACTGCCTGATTTTCGAAACTGACGTTAATAAAATTCTGCGAAATGTGAGTAAATATTTCTAGGTGAAAATATGTCTAGTATGGTGGATGAAAGATCGATAATCCACATGCTCACACTCATTAAAGAATGATTGTCGAATCCTTGATGCATGAAACATGTTCAGAACACGGAATGTCACGGTGAGTGAACTACTTAAATTACATATCTTTTGGGTAGAACTCGCTCCAAGAGCATTTTTCTGTGAAATCAGCCTCATTTTCCAATCTGGCATTAGGAAAAACCTGAGAAAATATTTCTAAGTGTGAATATGCCTTGAATAGGGAATTTAAGTCCGGTAATCCACGTAACCAACTATGAAGTTAATAATTTTCATAGCCGTGACATATTTAGCGTGTTCGGAACACGGAAATTCACGGTAATGAAACTATGTAAATTAAAATTCTAATGGGTAGAACTAGCTAGAATAGAATTTTTCGGCGAAAATTGCTTGATTCTCGAATGGGATGTTTGGATAAAGCTGCGAAATGAGAGAAAATATTTGTAGGTGTAAAGATGCCTTTATGTTGGAAGAAAGTTTGGTAATCCACATTTTCACAAAATATTAAAGAATCTTTTTTCTTATCCATGATGCATGTACCATGTTCGGAACGTGGAAATTCACGGTGGTTGAAACAATGTAAACTACTTTTCTATTGGGTAGAACAAACTCCAAGAGAATTTTTCTGCCAAAACTGCTTCATTTTTGAAACAAGCGTTAGGAAAATGCTGCAAAATCTGAGAAAATACTTCTAAGTATCAATATTCAATGTATTGTGATGAAAGTTCGGTAATCCACATGCTAACAAATCTGTAGTGATTATTTGTCGAATCCGAGATACATGAGGAGTGTTCGGAACACAGAATATCACGGTGAGCGAATCTATGTAAAATACATTTCTCTTGGGTAGAACTCACTCCAAGAGGTTTTCTCTGCGAAATCTGCCTCATTTATGAAACTGGCATTTGGAAATATCTTCAAAATCAGAGAAAATGCTTCAAACTGTCAATATGCCTTGTATTGTGATGGAAGTTCATAAAGCCACATGCAAACAAACCTGATGTGAATAATTGTAGAAAGCCTATGCATGTAGCGTGATCGTATGATGGAAATGTAAGGTGATGGAATCTATGTAAATTTCATGTCTATTTGGTAGAACGCGCTCGAAAAACTTTTTCCTGAGAAAACGTCCTGATTTTCGAAACTGGCATTAGGAAAAGGCTGCAAATTCAGAGTTAATGTTTCTAGGTTTAAATATGCCTTGTATGGTGGATGAAAGTTCTGTAAAACACATGTACATAACTCATTAAAAATGTTTGTCAAATCCGGGAAGTATGTAGCGTGTTCGGAAATTGGAATGTCACTGCGAGGGAAACTATGTAAATTACATTTCTATTGGGAAGTACTTGCTCCGCTAGAATTTTTTGCGAATCTGCCTCATTTTCAAAACTGGCATTAGGAAAATCTTTTGAAATATGGGAAAGTGCTTCAATGTGTCAATATGGCATATATGGTGGATGAATATTTGGTAATCATTATGCTACCAACTCTGTAGTGAATATTTGTCGAATACCTGATGCATGTAGATTTTTGGGAACACGGAATTTCACGATGACGGGTTCTATGTAAATTGCATGTCTATTGGATCGAACTCGCTCCAGGAGGATTTCTCTGGGAAAACTGCATGATTTTAGAAACTGAGATTAGGAGAAATCTACTAAATCAGAATAAAACTTTCTATGTATAAATATGCATTGTAAGGTGGATGAATGTTCAGTAATACACATGTACACAACTCATTAAAGAATGTTTGTCAAATCCGTGATGCATGTAACGTGTTCAGAACACAGAATGTCACGGTGAGCGAATCCACATAAATTACATGTCTATTTGTTAGAACCTGCTCCAAGAGGATTTTGCCGTGAACTCTGACTCATTTTTGAAACTGGCATTTGAGAAGCTCTGTGAAATCAGAGAAAATGCTTCTAAGCAAGAATATGCCTTGTATTGTGATGAAAGTCCTGTCATCCTCATGCAAACAACTCTATACTTTATTTTTGTCGAAACTTTTCTGCATGTAGCGTGTTCGAAACACGTAATTTCACAGTGGGGGAATCTATGTAATTTACGTATCTATTGGGTAGAACTCGCTCCAAGAGTTTTTTCCTTTGAAAACTGCCTGATAGTCGAAACTGCTATTAGGAAGAAGCTGCGAAATCAGAGTTAATGTTTCTATGTGTCAATATGCCTTGTATGGTGGATGAAAGATCTGTAATACACATGTACATAAATCATTAAAAATGTTTGAGAAATCCGTGATGTATGTAGCATGTTCGGAACACGGAATGTCACGGAGAGGGAAACTATGTGAATTACATATCTATTGGTTAGAACCCTCTCCAGGAGAGTTTTACTGAAAAATCTGCCTCAGTTTCGAAACTGGTGTTATGAAAACGCTGTGAAATCAGAGTAAATGCTTTAAGGTGACAATATGTCTTCAATGGTTTATTAAAGATCGGTAATTCACATGATAACATCTCAGCAGTGAATATTGGTTGTATCTATGCTGCATGAACCGTTTTTGGAACACGGAATGTTACGGTGACGGTATCTATGAAAATGAGATGTCTATTGGATGGAACATGCAACAAGAGAATTTTTCTGGGAAAACTGCCTGATTTTCGAAACTGACGTTAATAAAATTCTGCGAAATGTGAGTAAATATTTCTAGGTGAAAATATGTCTAGTATGGTGGATGAAAGGTCGATAATCAACATGCTCACACTCATTAAAGAATGATTGTCGAATCCTTGATGCATGAAACATGTTCAGAACACGGAATGTCACGGTGAGTGAACTACTTAAATTACATATCTTTTGGGTAGAACTCGCTCCAAGAGCATTTTTCTGTGAAATCAGCCTCATTTCCAAAACTGGCATTAAGAAAAACCTGAGAAAATATTTCTAAGTGTGAATATGCCTTGAATGGGGAATTTAAGTCCGGTAATCCACGTAACCAAATATGAAGGTAATAATTTTCATAGCCGTGACATATTTAGCGTGTTCGGAACACGGAAATTCACGGTAATGAAACTATGTAAATTAAAATTCTAATGGGTAGAACTAGCTAGAATAGAATTTTTCGGCGAAAATTGCTTGATTCTCGAATGGGATGTTTGGATAAAGCTGCGAAATGAGAGAAAATATTTGTAGGTGTAAAGATGCCTTTATGTTGGAAGAAAGTTTGGTAATCCACATTTTCACAAAATATTAAAGAATCTTTTTTCTTATCCATGATGCATGTACCATGTTCGGAACGTGGAAATTCACGGTGGTTGAAACAATGTAAACTACTTTTCTATTGGGTAGAACAAACTCCAAGAGAATTTTTCTGCCAAAACTGTTTCATTTTTGAAACAAGCGTTAGGAAAATGCTGCAAAATCTGAGAAAATACTTCTAAGTATCAATATTCAATGTATTGTGATGAAAGTTCGGTAATCCACATGCTAACAAATCTGTAGTGATTATTTGTCGAATCCGAGATACATGAGGAGTGTTCGGAACACAGAATATCACGGTGAGCGAATCTATGTAAAATACATTTCTCTTGGGTAGAACTCACTCCAAGAGGTTTTCTCTGCGAAATCTGCCTCATTTATGAAACTGGCATTTGGAAATATCTTCAAAATCAGAGAAAATGCTTCAAACTGTCAATATGCCTTGTATTGTGATGGAAGTTCATAAAGCCACATGCAAACAAACCTGATGTGAATAATTGTAGAAAGCCTATGCATGTAGCGTGATCGTATGATGGAAATGTAAGGTGATGGAATCTATGTAAATTTCATGTCTATTTGGTAGAACGCGCTCGAAAAACTTTTTCCTGAGAAAACGTCCTGATTTTCGAAACTGGCATTAGGAAAAGGCTGCAAATTCAGAGTTAATGTTTCTAGGTTTAAATATGCCTTGTATGGTGGATGAAAGTTCTGTAAAACACATGTACATAACTCATTAAAAATGTTTGTCAAATCCGGGAAGTATGTAGCGTGTTCGGAAATTGGAATGTCACTGCGAGGGAAACTATGTAAATTACATTTCTATTGGGAAGTACTTGCTCCGCTAGAATTTTTTGCGAATCTGCCTCATTTTCAAAACTGGCATTAGGAAAATCTTTTGAAATATGGGAAAGTGCTTCAATGTGTCAATATGGCATATATGGTGGATGAATATTTGGTAATCATTATGCTACCAACTCTGTAGTGAATATTTGTCGAATACGTGATGCATGTAGATTTTTGGGAACACGGAATTTCACGATGACGGGTTCTATGTAAATTGCATGTCTATTGGATCGAACTCGCTCCAGGAGGATTTCTCTGGGAAAACTGCATGATTTTAGAAACTGAGATTAGGAGAAATCTACTAAATCAGAATAAAACTTTCTATGTATAAATATGCATTGTAAGGTGGATGAATGTTCAGTAATACACATGTACACAACTCATTAAAGAATGTTTGTCAAATCCGTGATGCATGTAACGTGTTCAGAACACAGAATGTCACGGTGAGCGAATCCACATAAATTACATGTCTATTTGTTAGAACCTGCTCCAAGAGGATTTTGCCGTGAACTCTGACTCATTTTTGAAACTGGCATTTGAGAAGCTCTGTGAAATCAGAGAAAATGCTTCTAAGCAAGAATATGCCTTGTATTGTGATGAAAGTCCTGTCATCCTCATGCAAACAACTCTATACTTTATTTTTGTCGAAACTTTTCTGCATGTAGCGTGTTCGAAACACGTAATTTCACAGTGGGGGAATCTATGTAATTTACGTATCTATTGGGTAGAACTCGCTCCAAGAGTTTTTTCCTTTGAAAACTGCCTGATAGTCGAAACTGCTATTAGGAAGAAGCTGCGAAATCAGAGTTAATGTTTCTATGTGTCAATATGCCTTGTATGGTGGATGAAAGATCTGTAATACACATGTACATAAATCATTAAAAATGTTTGAGAAATCCGTGATGTATGTAGCATGTTCGGAACACGGAATGTCACGGAGAGGGAAACTATGTGAATTACATATCTATTGGTTAGAACCCTCTCCAGGAGAGTTTTACTGAAAAATCTGCCTCAGTTTCGAAACTGGTGTTATGAAAACGCTGTGAAATCAGAGTAAATGCTTTAAGGTGACAATATGTCTTCAATGGTTTATTAAAGATCGGTAATTCACATGATAACATCTCAGCAGTGAATATTGGTTGTATCTATGCTGCATGAACCGTTTTTGGAACACGGAATGTTACGGTGACGGTATCTATGAAAATGAGATGTCTATTGGATGGAACATGCAACAAGAGAATTTTTCTGGGAAAACTGCCTGATTTTCGAAACTGACGTTAATAAAATTCTGCGAAATGTGAGTAAATATTTCTAGGTGAAAATATGTCTAGTATGGTGGATGAAAGGTCGATAATCAACATGCTCACACTCATTAAAGAATGATTGTCGAATCCTTGATGCATGAAACATGTTCAGAACACGGAATGTCACGGTGAGTGAACTACTTAAATTACATATCTTTTGGGTAGAACTCGCTCCAAGAGCATTTTTCTGTGAAATCAGCCTCATTTCCAAAACTGGCATTAAGAAAAACCTGAGAAAATATTTCTAAGTGTGAATATGCCTTGAATGGGGAATTTAAGTCCGGTAATCCACGTAACCAAATATGAAGGTAATAATTTTCATAGCCGTGACATATTTAGCGTGTTCGGAACACGGAAATTCACGGTAATGAAACTATGTAAATTAAAATTCTAATGGGTAGAACTAGCTAGAATAGAATTTTTCGGCGAAAATTGCTTGATTCTCGAATGGGATGTTTGGATAAAGCTGCGAAATGAGAGAAAATATTTGTAGGTGTAAAGATGCCTTTATGTTGGAAGAAAGTTTGGTAATCCACATTTTCACAAAATATTAAAGAATCTTTTTTCTTATCCATGATGCATGTACCATGTTCGGAACGTGGAAATTCACGGTGGTTGAAACAATGTAAACTACTTTTCTATTGGGTAGAACAAACTCCAAGAGAATTTTTCTGCCAAAACTGCTTCATTTTTGAAACTAGCGTTAGGAAAATGCTGCAAAATCTGAGAAAATACTTCTAAGTATCAATATTCAATGTATTGTGATGAAAGTTCGGTAATCCACATGCTAACAAATCTGTAGTGATTATTTGTCGAATCCGAGATACATGAGGAGTGTTCGGAACACAGAATATCACGGTGAGCGAATCTATGTAAAATACATTTCTCTTGGGTAGAACTCACTCCAAGAGGTTTTCTCTGCGAAATCTGCCTCATTTATGAAACTGGCATTTGGAAATATCTTCAAAATCAGAGAAAATGCTTCAAACTGTCAATATGCCTTGTATTGTGATGGAAGTTCATAAAGCCACATGCAAACAAACCTGATGTGAATAATTGTAGAAAGCCTATGCATGTAGCGTGATCGTATGATGGAAATGTAAGGTGATGGAATCTATGTAAATTTCAGGTCTATTTGGTAGAACGCGCTCGAAAAACTTTTTCCTGAGAAAACGTCCTGATTTTCGAAACTGGCATTAGGAAAAGGCTGCAAATTCAGAGTTAATGTTTCTAGGTTTAAATATGCCTTGTATGGTGGATGAAAGTTCTGTAAAACACATGTACATAACTCATTAAAAATGTTTGTCAAATCCGGGAAGTATGTAGCGTGTTCGGAAATTGGAATGTCACTGCGAGGGAAACTATGTAAATTACATTTCTATTGGGAAGTACTTGCTCCGCGAGAATTTTTTGCGAATCTGCCTCATTTTCAAAACTGGCATTAGGAAAATCTTTTGAAATATGGGAAAGTGCTTCAATGTGTCAATATGGCATATATGGTGGATGAATATTTGGTAATCATTATGCTACCAACTCTGTAGTGAATATTTGTCGAATACGTGATGCATGTAGATTTTTGGGAACACGGAATTTCACGATGACGGGTTCTATGTAAATTGCATGTCTATTGGATCGAACTCGCTCCAAGAGGATTTCTCTGGGAAAACTGCATGATTTTAGAAACTGAGATTAGGAGAAATCTACTAAATCAGAATAAAACTTTCTATGTATAAATATGCATTGTAAGGTGGATGAATGTTCAGTAATACACATGTACACAACTCATTAAAGAATGTTTGTCAAATCCGTGATGCATGTAACGTGTTCAGAACACAGAATGTCACGGTGAGCGAATCCACATAAATTACATGTCTATTTGTTAGAACCTGCTCCAAGAGGATTTTGCCGTGAACTCTGACTCATTTTTGAAACTGGCATTTGAGAAGCTCTGTGAAATCAGAGAAAATGCTTCTAAGCAAGAATATGCCTTGTATTGTGATGAAAGTCCTGTCATCCTCATGCAAACAACTCTATACTTTATTTTTGTCGAAACTTTTCTGCATGTAGCGTGTTCGAAACACGTAATTTCACAGTGGGGGAATCTATGTAATTTACGTATCTATTGGGTAGAACTCGCTCCAAGAGTTTTTTCCTTTGAAAACTGCCTGATAGTCGAAACTGCTATTAGGAAGAAGCTGCGAAATCAGAGTTAATGTTTCTATGTGTCAATATGCCTTGTATGGTGGATGAAAGATCTGTAATACACATGTACATAAATCATTAAAAATGTTTGAGAAATCCGTGATGTATGTAGCATGTTCGGAACACGGAATGTCACGGAGAGGGAAACTATGTGAATTACATATCTATTGGTTAGAACCCTCTCCAGGAGAGTTTTACTGAAAAATCTGCCTCAGTTTCGAAACTGGTGTTATGAAAACGCTGTGAAATCAGAGTAAATGCTTTAAGGTGACAATATGTCTTCAATGGTTTATTAAAGATCGGTAATTCACATGATAACATCTCAGCAGTGAATATTGGTTGTATCTATGCTGCATGAACCGTTTTTGGAACACGGAATGTTACGGTGACGGTATCTATGAAAATGAGATGTCTATTGGATGGAACATGCAACAAGAGAATTTTTCTGGGAAAACTGCCTGATTTTCGAAACTGACGTTAATAAAATTCTGCGAAATGTGAGTAAATATTTCTAGGTGAAAATATGTCTAGTATGGTGGATGAAAGATCGATAATCCACATGCTCACACTCATTAAAGAATGATTGTCGAATCCTTGATGCATGAAACATGTTCAGAACACGGAATGTCACGGTGAGTGAACTACTTAAATTACATATCTTTTGGGTAGAACTCGCTCCAAGAGCATTTTTCTGTGAAATCAGCCTCATTTTCCAATCTGGCATTAGGAAAAACCTGAGAAAATATTTCTAAGTGTGAATATGCCTTGAATAGGGAATTAAAGTCCGGTAATCCACGTAACCAACTATGAAGTTAATAATTTTCATAGCCGTGACATATTTAGCGTGTTCGGAACACGGAAATTCACGGTAATGAAACTATGTAAATTAAAATTCTAATGGGTAGAACTAGCTAGAATAGAATTTTTCGGCGAAAATTGCTTGATTCTCGAATGGGATGTTTGGATAAAGCTGCGAAATGAGAGAAAATATTTGTAGGTGTAAAGATGCCTTTATGTTGGAAGAAAGTTTGGTAATCCACATTTTCACAAAATATTAAAGAATCTTTTTTCTTATCCATGATGCATGTACCATGTTCGGAACGTGGAAATTCACGGTGGTTGAAACAATGTAAACTACTTTTCTATTGGGTAGAACAAACTCCAAGAGAATTTTTCTGCCAAAACTGCTTCATTTTTGAAACTAGCGTTAGGAAAATGCTGCAAAATCTGAGAAAATACTTCTAAGTATCAATATTCAATGTATTGTGATGAAAGTTCGGTAATCCACATGCTAACAAATCTGTAGTGATTATTTGTCGAATCCGAGATACATGAGGAGTGTTCGGAACACAGAATATCACGGTGAGCGAATCTATGTAAAATACATTTCTCTTGGGTAGAACTCACTCCAAGAGGTTTTCTCTGCGAAATCTGCCTCATTTATGAAACTGGCATTTGGAAATATCTTCAAAATCAGAGAAAATGCTTCAAACTGTCAATATGCCTTGTATTGTGATGGAAGTTCATAAATCCACATGCAAACAAACCTGATGTGAATAATTGTAGAAAGCCTATGCATGTAGCGTGATTGTATGATGGAAATGTAAGGTGATGGAATCTATGTAAATTTCAGGTCTATTTGGTAGAACGCGCTCGAAAAACTTTTTCCTGAGAAAACGTCCTGATTTTCGAAACTGGCATTAGGAAAAGGCTGCAAATTCAGAGTTAATGTTTCTAGGTTTAAATATGCCTTGTATGGTGGATGAAAGTTCTGTAAAACACATGTACATAACTCATTAAAAATGTTTGTCAAATCCGGGAAGTATGTAGCGTGTTCGGAAATTGGAATGTCACTGCGAGGGAAACTATGTAAATTACATTTCTATTGGGAAGTACTTGCTCCGCGAGAATTTTTTGCGAATCTGCCTCATTTTCAAAACTGGCATTAGGAAAATCTTTTGAAATATGGGAAAGTGCTTCAATGTGTCAATATGGCATATATGGTGGATGAATATTTGGTAATCATTATGCTACCAACTCTGTAGTGAATATTTGTCGAATACGTGATGCATGTAGATTTTTGGGAACACGGAATTTCACGATGACGGGTTCTATGTAAATTGCATGTCTATTGGATCGAACTCGCTCCAAGAGGATTTCTCTGGGAAAACTGCATGATTTTAGAAACTGAGATTAGGAGAAATCTACTAAATCAGAATAAAACTTTCTATGTATAAATATGCATTGTAAGGTGGATGAATGTTCAGTAATACACATGTACACAACTCATTAAAGAATGTTTGTCAAATCCGTGATGCATGTAACGTGTTCAGAACACAGAATGTCACGGTGAGCGAATCCACATAAATTACATGTCTATTTGTTAGAACCTGCTCCAAGAGGATTTTGCCGTGAACTCTGACTCATTTTTGAAACTGGCATTTGAGAAGCTCTGTGAAATCAGAGAAAATGCTTCTAAGCAAGAATATGCCTTGTATTGTGATGAAAGTCCTGTCATCCTCATGCAAACAACTCTATACTTTATTTTTGTCGAAACTTTTCTGCATGTAGCGTGTTCGAAACACGTAATTTCACAGTGGGGGAATCTATGTAATTTACGTATCTATTGGGTAGAACTCGCTCCAAGAGTTTTTTCCTTTGAAAACTGCCTGATAGTCGAAACTGCTATTAGGAAGAAGCTGCGAAATCAGAGTTAATGTTTCTATGTGTCAATATGCCTTGTATGGTGGATGAAAGATCTGTAATACACATGTACATAAATCATTAAAAATGTTTGAGAAATCCGTGATGTATGTAGCATGTTCGGAACACGGAATGTCACGGAGAGGGAAACTATGTGAATTACATATCTATTGGTTAGAACCCTCTCCAGGAGAGTTTTACTGAAAAATCTGCCTCAGTTTCGAAACTGGTGTTATGAAAACGCTGTGAAATCAGAGTAAATGCTTTAAGGTGACAATATGTCTTCAATGGTTTATTAAAGATCGGTAATTCACATGATAACATCTCAGCAGTGAATATTGGTTGTATCTATGCTGCATGAACCGTTTTTGGAACACGGAATGTTACGGTGACGGTATCTATGAAAATGAGATGTCTATTGGATGGAACATGCAACAAGAGAATTTTTCTGGGAAAACTGCCTGATTTTCGAAACTGACGTTAATAAAATTCTGCGAAATGTGAGTAAATATTTCTAGGTGAAAATATGTCTAGTATGGTGGATGAAAGATCGATAATCCACATGCTCACACTCATTAAAGAATGATTGTCGAATCCTTGATGCATGAAACATGTTCAGAACACGGAATGTCACGGTGAGTGAACTACTTAAATTACATATCTTTTGGGTAGAACTCGCTCCAAGAGCATTTTTCTGTGAAATCAGCCTCATTTTCCAATCTGGCATTAGGAAAAACCTGAGAAAATATTTCTAAGTGTGAATATGCCTTGAATAGGGAATTTAAGTCCGGTAATCCACGTAACCAACTATGAAGTTAATAATTTTCATAGCCGTGACATATTTAGCGTGTTCGGAACACGGAAATTCACGGTAATGAAACTATGTAAATTAAAATTCTAATGGGTAGAACTAGCTAGAATAGAATTTTTCGGCGAAAATTGCTTGATTCTCGAATGGGATGTTTGGATAAAGCTGCGAAATGAGAGAAAATATTTGTAGGTGTAAAGATGCCTTTATGTTGGAAGAAAGTTTGGTAATCCACATTTTCACAAAATATTAAAGAATCTTTTTTCTTATCCATGATGCATGTACCATGTTCGGAACGTGGAAATTCACGGTGGTTGAAACAATGTAAACTACTTTTCTATTGGGTAGAACAAACTCCAAGAGAATTTTTCTGCCAAAACTGCTTCATTTTTGAAACAAGCGTTAGGAAAATGCTGCAAAATCTGAGAAAATACTTCTAAGTATCAATATTCAATGTATTGTGATGAAAGTTCGGTAATCCACATGCTAACAAATCTGTAGTGATTATTTGTCGAATCCGAGATACATGAGGAGTGTTCGGAACACAGAATATCACGGTGAGCGAATCTATGTAAAATACATTTCTCTTGGGTAGAACTCACTCCAAGAGGTTTTCTCTGCGAAATCTGCCTCATTTATGAAACTGGCATTTGGAAATATCTTCAAAATCAGAGAAAATGCTTCAAACTGTCAATATGCCTTGTATTGTGATGGAAGTTCATAAAGCCACATGCAAACAAACCTGATGTGAATAATTGTAGAAAGCCTATGCATGTAGCGTGATCGTATGATGGAAATGTAAGGTGATGGAATCTATGTAAATTTCAGGTCTATTTGGTAGAACGCGCTCGAAAAACTTTTTCCTGAGAAAACGTCCTGATTTTCGAAACTGGCATTAGGAAAAGGCTGCAAATTCAGAGTTAATGTTTCTAGGTTTAAATATGCCTTGTATGGTGGATGAAAGTTCTGTAAAACACATGTACATAACTCATTAAAAATGTTTGTCAAATCCGGGAAGTATGTAGCGTGTTCGGAAATTGGAATGTCACTGCGAGGGAAACTATGTAAATTACATTTCTATTGGGAAGTACTTGCTCCGCGAGAATTTTTTGCGAATCTGCCTCATTTTCAAAACTGGCATTAGGAAAATCTTTTGAAATATGGGAAAGTGCTTCAATGTGTCAATATGGCATATATGGTGGATGAATATTTGGTAATCATTATGCTACCAACTCTGTAGTGAATATTTGTCGAATACGTGATGCATGTAGATTTTTGGGAACACGGAATTTCACGATGACGGGTTCTATGTAAATTGCATGTCTATTGGATCGAACTCGCTCCAAGAGGATTTCTCTGGGAAAACTGCATGATTTTAGAAACTGAGATTAGGAGAAATCTACTAAATCAGAATAAAACTTTCTATGTATAAATATGCATTGTAAGGTGGATGAATGTTCAGTAATACACATGTACACAACTCATTAAAGAATGTTTGTCAAATCCGTGATGCATGTAACGTGTTCAGAACACAGAATGTCACGGTGAGCGAATCCACATAAATTACATGTCTATTTGTTAGAACCTGCTCCAAGAGGATTTTGCCGTGAACTCTGACTCATTTTTGAAACTGGCATTTGAGAAGCTCTGTGAAATCAGAGAAAATGCTTCTAAGCAAGAATATGCCTTGTATTGTGATGAAAGTCCTGTCATCCTCATGCAAACAACTCTATACTTTATTTTTGTCGAAACTTTTCTGCATGTAGCGTGTTCGAAACACGTAATTTCACAGTGGGGGAATCTATGTAATTTACGTATCTATTGGGTAGAACTCGCTCCAAGAGTTTTTTCCTTTGAAAACTGCCTGATAGTCGAAACTGCTATTAGGAAGAAGCTGCGAAATCAGAGTTAATGTTTCTATGTGTCAATATGCCTTGTATGGTGGATGAAAGATCTGTAATACACATGTACATAAATCATTAAAAATGTTTGAGAAATCCGTGATGTATGTAGCATGTTCGGAACACGGAATGTCACGGACAGGGAAACTATGTGAATTACATATCTATTGGTTAGAACCCTCTCCAGGAGAGTTTTACTGAAAAATCTGCCTCAGTTTCGAAACTGGTGTTATGAAAACGCTGTGAAATCAGAGTAAATGCTTTAAGGTGACAATATGTCTTCAACGGTTTATTAAAGATCGGTAATTCACATGATAACATCTCAGCAGTGAATATTGGTTGTATCTATGCTGCATGAACCGTTTTTGGAACACGGAATGTTACGGTGACGGTATCTATGAAAATGAGATGTCTATTGGATGGAACATGCAACAAGAGAATTTTTCTGGGAAAACTGCCTGATTTTCGAAACTGACGATAATAAAATTCTGCGAAATGTGAGTAAATATTTCTAGGTGAAAATATGTCTAGTATGGTGGATGAAAGATCGATAATCCACATGCTCACACTCATTAAAGAATGATTGTCGAATCCTTGATGCATGAAACATGTTCAGAACACGGAATGTCACGGTGAGTGAACTACTTAAATTACATATCTTTTGGGTAGAACTCGCTCCAAGAGCATTTTTCTGTGAAATCAGCCTCATTCTCAAAACTGGCATTAGGAAAAACCTGAGAAAATTTTTCTAAGTGTGAATATGCCTTGAATGGGGAATTTAAGTCCGGTAATCCACGTAACCAAATATGAAGGGAGTAATTTTCATAGCCTTGACATATTTAGCGTGTTCAGAACACGGAAATTCACGGTAATGAAACTATGTAAATTAAAATTCTAATGGGTAGAACTAGCTAGAATAGAATTTTTCGGCGAAAATTGCTTGATTCTCGAATGGGATGTTTGGATAAAGCTGCGAAATGAGAGAAAATATTTGTAGGTGTAAAGATGCCTTTATGTTGGAAGAAAGTTTGGTAATCCACATTTTCACAAAATATTAAAGAATCTTTTTTCTTATCCGTGATGCATGTACCATGTTCGGAACGTGGAATTTCACGGTGGTTGAAACAATGTAAACTACTTTTCTATTGGGTAGAACACACTCCAAGAGGATTTTTCAGCGAAAACTGCTTCATTTTTAAAACTAGCGTTAGGAAAATGCTGTAAAATCTGAGAAAATACTTCTAAGTATCAATATTCAATGTATTGTGATGAAAGTTCGGTAATCCACATGCTAACAAATCTGTAGTGATTATTTGTCGAATCCGTTATGCATGTAGAATGTTCGGAACACGGAATGTCATGGTGAGGAAATTTAGGTAAATTACGTTTCCGTAGGTTAGAAATCGATCCAAGAGATTTTTCCTGAGATAACAGCCTGATTTTTGAAACTAGAATTAGGAATAAGCTGCAAACTCAGATTAATCAATTGTAGGTGTAAATATGCCTTGTATGGTGGATGAAAGTTCGGCAATCTGCATACTAACAACTCCGTAGAGAATATTTGTCGAATCCGAGATACATGAAAAGTGTTCGGAACACAGAATAACACAGTGAGTGAATCTATGTAAAATACATTTCTCTTGGGTAGAACTCACTCCAAGAGGTTTTCTCTGCGAAATCTGCCTCATTTATGAAACTGGCATTTGGAAATATCTTCAAAATCAGAGAAAATGCTTCAAACTGTCAATATGCCTTGTATTGTGATGGAAGTTCATAAAGCCACATGCAAACAAACCTGATGTGAATAATTGTAGAAAGCCTATGCATGTAGCGTGATCGTATGATGGAAATGTAAGGTGATGGAATCTATGTAAATTTCATGTCTATTTGGTAGAACGCGCTCGAAAAACTTTTTCCTGAGAAAACGTCCTGTTTTTCGAAACTGGCATTAAGAAAAAGCTGCAAATTCAGAGTTAATGTTTCTAGGTTTAAATATGCCTTGTATGGTGGATGAAAGTTCTGTAAAACACATGTACATAACTCATTAAAAATGTTTGTCAAATCCGGGAAGTATGTAGCGTGTTCGGAAATTGGAATGTCACTGCGAGGGAAACTATGTAAATTACATTTCTATTGGGAAGTACTTGCTCCGCGAGAATATTTTGCGAATCTGCCTCATTTTCAATACTGGCATTAGGAAAATCTTTTGAAATATGTGAAAGTGCTTCAATGTGTCAATATGGCATATATGGTGGGTGAATATTTGGTAATCATTATGCTACCAACTCTGTAGTGAATATTTGTCGAATACGTGATGCATGTAGATTTTTGGGAACACGGAATTTCACGATGACGGGTTTTATGTAAATTGCATGTCTATTGCATAGAACTCGCTCCAAGAGGATTTCTCTGGGAAAACTGCATGATTTTAGAAACTGAGTTTAGGAGAAATCTACTAAATCAGAATAAAACTTTCTATGTATAAATATGCATTGTAAGGTGGATGAATGTTCAGTAATACACATGTACACAACTCATTAAAGAATGTTTGTCAAATCCGTGATGCATGTAACGTGTTCAGAACACAGAATATCACGGTGAGCGAATCCACATAAATTACATGTCTATTTGTTAGAACCTGCTCCAAGAGGATTTTGCCGTGAACTCTGACTCATTTTTGAAACTGGCATTTGAGAAGCTCTGTGAAATCAGAGAAAATGCTTCTAAGCAAGAATATGCCTTGTATTGTGATGAAAGTCCTGTCATCCTCATGCAAACAACTCTATACTTTATTTTTGTCGAAACTTTTCTGCATGTAGCGTGTTCGAAACACGTAATTTCACAGTGGGGGAATCTATGTAATTTACGTATCTATTGGGTAGAACTCGCTCCAAGAGTTTTTTCCTTTGAAAACTGCCTGATAGTCGAAACTGCTATTAGGAAGAAGCTGCGAAATCAGAGTTAATGTTTCTATGTGTCAATATGCCTTGTATGGTGGATGAAAGATCTGTAATACACATGTACATAAATCATTAAAAATGTTTGAGAAATCCGTGATGTATGTAGCATGTTCGGAACACGGAATGTCACGGATAGGGAAACTATGTGAATTACATATCTATTGGTTAGAACCCTCTCCAGGAGAGTTTTACTGAAAAATCTGCCTCAGTTTCAAAACTGGTGTCATGAAAACGCAGTGAAATCAGAGTAAATGCTTTAAGGTGACAATATGTCTTCTATGGTTTACTAAAGATCTGTAATTCACATGCTAACAACTCAGAAGTGAATATTTGTTGTATCTTTGGTGCATGAAATGTTTTCGGAACACGGAATGTTACTGTGACAGTATCTATGAAAATGAGATATCTATTGGATGGAACATTCAACAAGAGAATTTTTCTGGGAAAACTGCCTGATTTTCGAAACTGACGATAATAAAATTCTGCGAAATGTGAGTAAATATTTCTAGGTGAAAATATGTCTAGTATGGTGGATGAAAGATCGATAATCCACATGCTCACACTCATTAAAGAATGATTGTCGAATCCTTGATGCATGAAACATGTTCAGAACACGGAATGTCACGGTGAGTGAACTACTTAAATTACATATCTTTTGGGTAGAACTCGCTCCAAGAGCATTTTTCTGTGAAATCAGCCTCATTCTCAAAACTGGCATTAGGAAAAACCTGAGAAAATTTTTCTAAGTGTGAATATGCCTTGAATGGGGAATTTAAGTCCGGTAATCCACGTAACCAAATATGAAGGGAATAATTTTCATAGCCTTGACATATTTAGCGTGTTCAGAACACGGAAATTCACGGTAATGAAACTATGTAAATTAAAATTCTAATGGGTAGAACTAGCTAGAATAGAATTTTTCGGCGAAAATTGCTTGATTCTCGAATGGGATGTTTGGATAAAGCTGCGAAATGAGAGAAAATATTTGTAGGTGTAAAGATGCCTTTATGTTGGAAGAAAGTTTGGTAATCCACATTTTCACAAAATATTAAAGAATCTTTTTTCTTATCCGTGATGCATGTACCATGTTCGGAACGTGGAATTTCACGGTGGTTGAAACAATGTAAACTACTTTTCTATTGGGTAGAACACACTCCAAGAGGATTTTTCAGCGAAAACTGCTTCATTTTTAAAACTAGCGTTAGGAAAATGCTGTAAAATCTGAGAAAATACTTCTAAGTATCAATATTCAATGTATTGTGATGAAAGTTCGGTAATCCACATGCTAACAAATCTGTAGTGATTATTTGTCGAATCCGTTATGCATGTAGAATGTTCGGAACACGGAATGTCACGGTGAGGAAATTTAGGTAAATTAAGTTTCCGTAGGTTAGAAATCGATCCAAGAGATTTTTCCTGAGATAACAGCCTGATTTTTGAAACTAGAATTAGGAATAAGCTGCAAACTCAGATTAATCAATTGTAGGTGTAAATATGCCTTGTATGGTGAATGAAAGTTCGGCAATCTGCATACTAACAACTCCGTAGAGAATATTTGTCGAATCCGAGATACATGAAAAGTGTTCGGAACACAGAATATCACAGTGAGTGAATCTATGTAAAATACATTTCTCTTGGGTAGAACTCACTCCAAGAGGTTTTCTCTGTGAAATCTGCCTCATTTTTGAAACTGGCATTTGGAAATTTTTTCAAAATCAGAGAAAATGCTTCAAACTGTCAATATGCCTTGTATTGTGATGGAAGTTCATAAATCCACATGCAAACAAACCTGATGTGAATAATTGTAGAAAGCCTATGCATGTAGCGTGATCGTATGTTGGAAATGTAAGGTGATGGAATCTATGTAAATTTCATGTCTATTTGGTAGAACGCGCTCCAAAAATTTTTTCCTGAGAAAACGGCCTGATTTTCGAAACTGGCATTAAGAAAAAGCTGCAAATTCAGAGTTAATGTTTCTAGGTTTAAATATGCCTTGTATGGTGGATGAAAGTTCTGTAAAACACATGTACATAACTCATTAAAAATGTTTGTCAAATCCGGGAAGTATGTAGCGTGTTCGGAAATTGGAATGTCACTGCGAGGGAAACTATGTAAATTACATTTCTATTGGGAAGTATTTGCTCCGCGAGAATATTTTGCGAATCTGCCTCATTTTCAATACTGGCATTAGGAAAATCTTTTGAAATATGTGAAAGTGCTTCAATGTGTCAATATGGCATATATGGTGGGTGAATATTTGGTAATCATTATGCTACCAACTCTGTAGTGAATATTTGTCGAATACGTGATGCATGTAGATTTTTGGGAACACGGAATTTCACGATGACGGGTTTTATGTAAATTGCATGTCTATTGCATAGAACTCGCTCCAAGAGGATTTCTCTGGGAAAACTGCATGATTTTAGAAACTGAGTTTAGGAGAAATCTACTAAATCAGAATAAAACTTTCTATGTATAAATATGCATTGTAAGGTGGATGAATGTTCAGTAATACACATGTACACAACTCATTAAAGAATGTTTGTCAAATCCGTGATGCATGTAACGTGTTCAGAACACAGAATGTCACGGTGAGCGAATCCACATAAATTACATGTCTATTTGTTAAAACCTGCTCCAAGAGGATTTTGCCATGAACTCTGACTCATTTTTGAAACTGGCATTTGAGAAGCTCTGTGAAATCAGAGAAAATGCTTCTAAGCAAGAATATGCCTTGTATTGTGATGAAAGTCCTGTCATCCTCATGCAAACAACTCTATACTTTATTTTTGTCGAAACTTTTCTGCATGTAGCGTGTTCGAAACACGTAATTTCACAGTGGGGGAATCTATGTAATTTACGTATCTATTGGGTAGAACTCGCTCCAAGAGTTTTTTCCTTTGAAAACTGCCTGATAGTCGAAACTGCTATTAGGAAGAAGCTGCGAAATCAGAGTTAATGTTTCTATGTGTCAATATGCCTTGTATGGTGGATGAAAGATCTGTAATACACATGTACATAAATCATTAAAAATGTTTGAGAAATCCGTGATGTATGTAGCATGTTCGGAACACGGAATGTCACGGATAGGGAAACTATGTGAATTACATATCTATTGGTTAGAACCCTCTCCAGGAGAGTTTTACTGAAAAATCTGCCTCAGTTTCAAAACTGGTGTCATGAAAACGCAGTGAAATCAGAGTAAATGCTTTAAGGTGACAATATGTCTTCTATGGTTTACTAAAGATCTGTAATTCACATGCTAACAACTCAGAAGTGAATATTTGTTGTATCTTTGGTGCATGAAATGTTTTCGGAACACGGAATGTTACTGTGACAGTATCTATGAAAATGAGATATCTATTGGATGGAACATTCAACAAGAGAATTTTTCTGGGAAAACTGCCTGATTTTCGAAACTGACGATAATAAAATTCTGCGAAATGTGAGTAAATATTTCTAGGTGAAAATATGTCTAGTATGGTGGATGAAAGATCGATAATCCACATGCTCACACTCATTAAAGAATGATTGTCGAATCCTTGATGCATGAAACATGTTCAGAACACGGAATGTCACGGTGAGTGAACTACTTAAATTACATATCTTTTGGGTAGAACTCGCTCCAAGAGCATTTTTCTGTGAAATCAGCCTCATTCTCAAAACTGGCATTAGGAAAAACCTGAGAAAATTTTTCTAAGTGTGAATATGCCTTGAATGGGGAATTTAAGTCCGGTAATCCACGTAACCAAATATGAAGGGAATAATTTTCATAGCCTTGACATATTTAGCGTGTTCAGAACACGGAAATTCACGGTAATGAAACTATGTAAATTAAAATTCTAATGGGTAGAACTAGCTAGAATAGAATTTTTCGGCGAAAATTGCTTGATTCTCGAATGGGATGTTTGGATAAAGCTGCGAAATGAGAGAAAATATTTGTAGGTGTAAAGATGCCTTTATGTTGGAAGAAAGTTTGGTAATCCACATTTTCACAAAATATTAAAGAATCTTTTTTCTTATCCGTGATGCATGTACCATGTTCGGAACGTGGAATTTCACGGTGGTTGAAACAATGTAAACTACTTTTCTATTGGGTAGAACACACTCCAAGAGGATTTTTCAGCGAAAACTGCTTCATTTTTAAAACTAGCGTTAGGAAAATGCTGTAAAATCTGAGAAAATACTTCTAAGTATCAATATTCAATGTATTGTGATGAAAGTTCGGTAATCCACATGCTAACAAATCTGTAGTGATTATTTGTCGAATCCGTTATGCATGTAGAATGTTCGGAACACGGAATGTCACGGTGAGGAAATTTAGGTAAATTAAGTTTCCGTAGGTTAGAAATCGATCCAAGAGATTTTTCCTGAGATAACAGCCTGATTTTTGAAACTAGAATTAGGAATAAGCTGCAAACTCAGATTAATCAATTGTAGGTGTAAATATGCCTTGTATGGTGAATGAAAGTTCGGCAATCTGCATACTAACAACTCCGTAGAGAATATTTGTCGAATCCGAGATACATGAAAAGTGTTCGGAACACAGAATATCACAGTGAGTGAATCTATGTAAAATACATTTCTCTTGGGTAGAACTCACTCCAAGAGGTTTTCTCTGTGAAATCTGCCTCATTTTTGAAACTGGCATTTGGAAATTTTTTCAAAATCAGAGAAAATGCTTCAAACTGTCAATATGCCTTGTATTGTGATGGAAGTTCATAAATCCACATGCAAACAAACCTGATGTGAATAATTGTAGAAAGCCTATGCATGTAGCGTGATCGTATGTTGGAAATGTAAGGTGATGGAATCTATGTAAATTTCATGTCTATTTGGTAGAACGCGCTCCAAAAATTTTTTCCTGAGAAAACGGCCTGATTTTCGAAACTGGCATTAAGAAAAAGCTGCAAATTCAGAGTTAATGTTTCTAGGTTTAAATATGCCTTGTATGGTGGATGAAAGTTCTGTAAAACACATGTACATAACTCATTAAAAATGTTTGTCAAATCCGGGAAGTATGTAGCGTGTTCGGAAATTGGAATGTCACTGCGAGGGAAACTATGTAAATTACATTTCTATTGGGAAGTATTTGCTCCGCGAGAATATTTTGCGAATCTGCCTCATTTTCAATACTGGCATTAGGAAAATCTTTTGAAATATGTGAAAGTGCTTCAATGTGTCAATATGGCATATATGGTGGGTGAATATTTGGTAATCATTATGCTACCAACTCTGTAGTGAATATTTGTCGAATACGTGATGCATGTAGATTTTTGGGAACACGGAATTTCACGATGACGGGTTTTATGTAAATTGCATGTCTATTGCATAGAACTCGCTCCAAGAGGATTTCTCTGGGAAAACTGCATGATTTTAGAAACTGAGTTTAGGAGAAATCTACTAAATCAGAATAAAACTTTCTATGTATAAATATGCATTGTAAGGTGGATGAATGTTCAGTAATACACATGTACACAACTCATTAAAGAATGTTTGTCAAATCCGTGATGCATGTAACGTGTTCAGAACACAGAATGTCACGGTGAGCGAATCCACATAAATTACATGTCTATTTGTTAAAACCTGCTCCAAGAGGATTTTGCCATGAACTCTGACTCATTTTTGAAACTGGCATTTGAGAAGCTCTGTGAAATCAGAGAAAATGCTTCTAAGCAAGAATATGCCTTGTATTGTGATGAAAGTCCTGTCATCCTCATGCAAACAACTCTATACTTTATTTTTGTCGAAACTTTTCTGCATGTAGCGTGTTCGAAACACGTAATTTCACAGTGGGGGAATCTATGTAATTTACGTATCTATTGGGTAGAACTCGCTCCAAGAGTTTTTTCCTTTGAAAACTGCCTGATAGTCGAAACTGCTATTAGGAAGAAGCTGCGAAATCAGAGTTAATGTTTCTATGTGTCAATATGCCTTGTATGGTGGATGAAAGATCTGTAATACACATGTACATAAATCATTAAAAATGTTTGAGAAATCCGTGATGTATGTAGCATGTTCGGAACACGGAATGTCACGGATAGGGAAACTATGTGAATTACATATCTATTGGTTAGAACCCTCTCCAGGAGAGTTTTACTGAAAAATCTGCCTCAGTTTCAAAACTGGTGTCATGAAAACGCAATGAAATCAGAGTAAATGCTTTAAGGTGACAATATGTCTTCTATGGTTTACTAAAGATCTGTAATTCACATGCTAACAACTCAGAAGTGAATATTTGTTGTATCTTTGGTGCATGAAATGTTTTCGGAACACGGAATGTTACTGTGACAGTATCTATGAAAATGAGATATCTATTGGATGGAACATTCAACAAGAGAATTTTTCTGGGAAAACTGCCTGATTTTCGAAACTGACGATAATAAAATTCTGCGAAATGTGAGTAAATATTTCTAGGTGAAAATATGTCTAGTATGGTGGATGAAAGATCGATAATCCACATGCTCACACTCATTAAAGAATGATTGTCGAATCCTTGATGCATGAAACATGTTCAGAACACGGAATGTCACGGTGAGTGAACTACTTAAATTACATATCTTTTGGGTAGAACTCGCTCCAAGAGCATTTTTCTGTGAAATCAGCCTCATTCTCAAAACTGGCATTAGGAAAAACCTGAGAAAATTTTTCTAAGTGTGAATATGCCTTGAATGGGGAATTTAAGTCCGGTAATCCACGTAACCAAATATGAAGGGAATAATTTTCATAGCCTTGACATATTTAGCGTGTTCAGAACACGGAAATTCACGGTAATGAAACTATGTAAATTAAAATTCTAATGGGTAGAACTAGCTAGAATAGAATTTTTCGGCGAAAATTGCTTGATTCTCGAATGGGATGTTTGGATAAAGCTGCGAAATGAGAGAAAATATTTGTAGGTGTAAAGATGCCTTTATGTTGGAAGAAAGTTTGGTAATCCACATTTTCACAAAATATTAAAGAATCTTTTTTCTTATCCGTGATGCATGTACCATGTTCGGAACGTGGAATTTCACGGTGGTTGAAACAATGTAAACTACTTTTCTATTGGGTAGAACACACTCCAAGAGGATTTTTCAGCGAAAACTGCTTCATTTTTAAAACTAGCGTTAGGAAAATGCTGTAAAATCTGAGAAAATACTTCTAAGTATCAATATTCAATGTATTGTGATGAAAGTTCGGTAATCCACATGCTAACAAATCTGTAGTGATTATTTGTCGAATCCGTTATGCATGTAGAATGTTCGGAACACGGAATGTCACGGTGAGGAAATTTAGGTAAATTAAGTTTCCGTAGGTTAGAAATCGATCCAAGAGATTTTTCCTGAGATAACAGCCTGATTTTTGAAACTAGAATTAGGAATAAGCTGCAAACTCAGATTAATCAATTGTAGGTGTAAATATGCCTTGTATGGTGAATGAAAGTTCGGCAATCTGCATACTAACAACTCCGTAGAGAATATTTGTCGAATCCGAGATACATGAAAAGTGTTCGGAACACAGAATATCACAGTGAGTGAATCTATGTAAAATACATTTCTCTTGGGTAGAACTCACTCCAAGAGGTTTTCTCTGTGAAATCTGCCTCATTTTTGAAACTGGCATTTGGAAATTTTTTCAAAATCAGAGAAAATGCTTCAAACTGTCAATATGCCTTGTATTGTGATGGAAGTTCATAAATCCACATGCAAACAAACCTGATGTGAATAATTGTAGAAAGCCTATGCATGTAGCGTGATCGTATGTTGGAAATGTAAGGTGATGGAATCTATGTAAATTTCATGTCTATTTGGTAGAACGCGCTCCAAAAATTTTTTCCTGAGAAAACGGCCTGATTTTCGAAACTGGCATTAAGAAAAAGCTGCAAATTCAGAGTTAATGTTTCTAGGTTTAAATATGCCTTGTATGGTGGATGAAAGTTCTGTAAAACACATGTACATAACTCATTAAAAATGTTTGTCAAATCCGGGAAGTATGTAGCGTGTTCGGAAATTGGAATGTCACTGCGAGGGAAACTATGTAAATTACATTTCTATTGGGAAGTATTTGCTCCGCGAGAATATTTTGCGAATCTGCCTCATTTTCAATACTGGCATTAGGAAAATCTTTTGAAATATGTGAAAGTGCTTCAATGTGTCAATATGGCATATATGGTGGGTGAATATTTGGTAATCATTATGCTACCAACTCTGTAGTGAATATTTGTCGAATACGTGATGCATGTAGATTTTTGGGAACACGGAATTTCACGATGACGGGTTTTATGTAAATTGCATGTCTATTGCATAGAACTCGCTCCAAGAGGATTTCTCTGGGAAAACTGCATGATTTTAGAAACTGAGTTTAGGAGAAATCTACTAAATCAGAATAAAACTTTCTATGTATAAATATGCATTGTAAGGTGGATGAATGTTCAGTAATACACATGTACACAACTCATTAAAGAATGTTTGTCAAATCCGTGATGCATGTAACGTGTTCAGAACACAGAATGTCACGGTGAGCGAATCCACATAAATTACATGTCTATTTGTTAGAACCTGCTCCAAGAGGATTTTGCCATGAACTCTGACTCATTTTTGAAACTGGCATTTGAGAAGCTCTGTGAAATCAGAGAAAATGCTTCTAAGCAAGAATATGCCTTGTATTGTGATGAAAGTCCTGTCATCCTCATGCAAACAACTCTATACTTTATTTTTGTCGAAACTTTTCTGCATGTAGCGTGTTCGAAACACGTAATTTCACAGTGGGGGAATCTATGTAATTTACGTATCTATTGGGTAGAACTCGCTCCAAGAGTTTTTTCCTTTGAAAACTGCCTGATAGTCGAAACTGCTATTAGGAAGAAGCTGCGAAATCAGAGTTAATGTTTCTATGTGTCAATATGCCTTGTATGGTGGATGAAAGATCTGTAATACACATGTACATAAATCATTAAAAATGTTTGAGAAATCCGTGATGTATGTAGCATGTTCGGAACACGGAATGTCACGGATAGGGAAACTATGTGAATTACATATCTATTGGTTAGAACCCTCTCCAGGAGAGTTTTACTGAAAAATCTGCCTCAGTTTCAAAACTGGTGTCATGAAAACGCAGTGAAATCAGAGTAAATGCTTTAAGGTGACAATATGTCTTCTATGGTTTACTAAAGATCTGTAATTCACATGCTAACAACTCAGAAGTGAATATTTGTTGTATCTTTGGTGCATGAAATGTTTTCGGAACACGGAATGTTACTGTGACAGTATCTATGAAAATGAGATATCTATTGGATGGAACATTCAACAAGAGAATTTTTCTGGGAAAACTGCCTGATTTTCGAAACTGACGATAATAAAATTCTGCGAAATGTGAGTAAATATTTCTAGGTGAAAATATGTCTAGTATGGTGGATGAAAGATCGATAATCCACATGCTCACACTCATTAAAGAATGATTGTCGAATCCTTGATGCATGAAACATGTTCAGAACACGGAATGTCACGGTGAGTGAACTACTTAAATTACATATCTTTTGGGTAGAACTCGCTCCAAGAGCATTTTTCTGTGAAATCAGCCTCATTCTCAAAACTGGCATTAGGAAAAACCTGAGAAAATTTTTCTAAGTGTGAATATGCCTTGAATGGGGAATTTAAGTCCGGTAATCCACGTAACCAAATATGAAGGGAATAATTTTCATAGCCTTGACATATTTAGCGTGTTCAGAACACGGAAATTCACGGTAATGAAACTATGTAAATTAAAATTCTAATGGGTAGAACTAGCTAGAATAGAATTTTTCGGCGAAAATTGCTTGATTCTCGAATGGGATGTTTGGATAAAGCTGCGAAATGAGAGAAAATATTTGTAGGTGTAAAGATGCCTTTATGTTGGAAGAAAGTTTGGTAATCCACATTTTCACAAAATATTAAAGAATCTTTTTTCTTATCCGTGATGCATGTACCATGTTCGGAACGTGGAATTTCACGGTGGTTGAAACAATGTAAACTACTTTTCTATTGGGTAGAACACACTCCAAGAGGATTTTTCAGCGAAAACTGCTTCATTTTTAAAACTAGCGTTAGGAAAATGCTGTAAAATCTGAGAAAATACTTCTAAGTATCAATATTCAATGTATTGTGATGAAAGTTCGGTAATCCACATGCTAACAAATCTGTAGTGATTATTTGTCGAATCCGTTATGCATGTAGAATGTTCGGAACACGGAATGTCACGGTGAGGAAATTTAGGTAAATTAAGTTTCCGTAGGTTAGAAATCGATCCAAGAGATTTTTCCTGAGATAACAGCCTGATTTTTGAAACTAGAATTAGGAATAAGCTGCAAACTCAGATTAATCAATTGTAGGTGTAAATATGCCTTGTATGGTGAATGAAAGTTCGGCAATCTGCATACTAACAACTCCGTAGAGAATATTTGTCGAATCCGAGATACATGAAAAGTGTTCGGAACACAGAATATCACAGTGAGTGAATCTATGTAAAATACATTTCTCTTGGGTAGAACTCACTCCAAGAGGTTTTCTCTGTGAAATCTGCCTCATTTTTGAAACTGGCATTTGGAAATTTTTTCAAAATCAGAGAAAATGCTTCAAACTGTCAATATGCCTTGTATTGTGATGGAAGTTCATAAATCCACATGCAAACAAACCTGATGTGAATAATTGTAGAAAGCCTATGCATGTAGCGTGATCGTATGTTGGAAATGTAAGGTGATGGAATCTATGTAAATTTCATGTCTATTTGGTAGAACGCGCTCCAAAAATTTTTTCCTGAGAAAACGGCCTGATTTTCGAAACTGGCATTAAGAAAAAGCTGCAAATTCAGAGTTAATGTTTCTAGGTTTAAATATGCCTTGTATGGTGGATGAAAGTTCTGTAAAACACATGTACATAACTCATTAAAAATGTTTGTCAAATCCGGGAAGTATGTAGCGTGTTCGGAAATTGGAATGTCACTGCGAGGGAAACTATGTAAATTACATTTCTATTGGGAAGTATTTGCTCCGCGAGAATATTTTGCGAATCTGCCTCATTTTCAATACTGGCATTAGGAAAATCTTTTGAAATATGTGAAAGTGCTTCAATGTGTCAATATGGCATATATGGTGGGTGAATATTTGGTAATCATTATGCTACCAACTCTGTAGTGAATATTTGTCGAATACGTGATGCATGTAGATTTTTGGGAACACGGAATTTCACGATGACGGGTTTTATGTAAATTGCATGTCTATTGCATAGAACTCGCTCCAAGAGGATTTCTCTGGGAAAACTGCATGATTTTAGAAACTGAGTTTAGGAGAAATCTACTAAATCAGAATAAAACTTTCTATGTATAAATATGCATTGTAAGGTGGATGAATGTTCAGTAATACACATGTACACAACTCATTAAAGAATGTTTGTCAAATCCGTGATGCATGTAACGTGTTCAGAACACAGAATGTCACGGTGAGCGAATCCACATAAATTACATGTCTATTTGTTAGAACCTGCTCCAAGAGGATTTTGCCATGAACTCTGACTCATTTTTGAAACTGGCATTTGAGAAGCTCTGTGAAATCAGAGAAAATGCTTCTAAGCAAGAATATGCCTTGTATTGTGATGAAAGTCCTGTCATCCTCATGCAAACAACTCTATACTTTATTTTTGTCGAAACTTTTCTGCATGTAGCGTGTTCGAAACACGTAATTTCACAGTGGGGGAATCTATGTAATTTACGTATCTATTGGGTAGAACTCGCTCCAAGAGTTTTTTCCTTTGAAAACTGCCTGATAGTCGAAACTGCTATTAGGAAGAAGCTGCGAAATCAGAGTTAATGTTTCTATGTGTCAATATGCCTTGTATGGTGGATGAAAGATCTGTAATACACATGTACATAAATCATTAAAAATGTTTGAGAAATCCGTGATGTATGTAGCATGTTCGGAACACGGAATGTCACGGATAGGGAAACTATGTGAATTACATATCTATTGGTTAGAACCCTCTCCAGGAGAGTTTTACTGAAAAATCTGCCTCAGTTTCAAAACTGGTGTCATGAAAACGCAGTGAAATCAGAGTAAATGCTTTAAGGTGACAATATGTCTTCTATGGTTTACTAAAGATCTGTAATTCACATGCTAACAACTCAGAAGTGAATATTTGTTGTATCTTTGGTGCATGAAATGTTTTCGGAACACGGAATGTTACTGTGACAGTATCTATGAAAATGAGATATCTATTGGATGGAACATTCAACAAGAGAATTTTTCTGGGAAAACTGCCTGATTTTCGAAACTGACGATAATAAAATTCTGCGAAATGTGAGTAAATATTTCTAGGTGAAAATATGTCTAGTATGGTGGATGAAAGATCGATAATCCACATGCTCACACTCATTAAAGAATGATTGTCGAATCCTTGATGCATGAAACATGTTCAGAACACGGAATGTCACGGTGAGTGAACTACTTAAATTACATATCTTTTGGGTAGAACTCGCTCCAAGAGCATTTTTCTGTGAAATCAGCCTCATTCTCAAAATTGGCATTAGGAAAAACCTGAGAAAATTTTTCTAAGTGTGAATATGCCTTGAATGGGGAATTTAAGTCCGGTAATCCACGTAACCAAATATGAAGGGAATAATTTTCATAGCCTTGACATATTTAGCGTGTTCAGAACACGGAAATTCACGGTAATGAAACTATGTAAATTAAAATTCTAATGGGTAGAACTAGCTAGAATAGAATTTTTCGGCGAAAATTGCTTGATTCTCGAATGGGATGTTTGGATAAAGCTGCGAAATGAGAGAAAATATTTGTAGGTGTAAAGATGCCTTTATGTTGGAAGAAAGTTTGGTAATCCACATTTTCACAAAATATTAAAGAATCTTTTTTCTTATCCGTGATGCATGTACCATGTTCGGAACGTGGAATTTCACGGTGGTTGAAACAATGTAAACTACTTTTCTATTGGGTAGAACACACTCCAAGAGGATTTTTCAGCGAAAACTGCTTCATTTTTAAAACTAGCGTTAGGAAAATGCTGTAAAATCTGAGAAAATACTTCTAAGTATCAATATTCAATGTATTGTGATGAAAGTTCGGTAATCCACATGCTAACAAATCTGTAGTGATTATTTGTCGAATCCGTTATGCATGTAGAATGTTCGGAACACGGAATGTCACGGTGAGGAAATTTAGGTAAATTAAGTTTCCGTAGGTTAGAAATCGATCCAAGAGATTTTTCCTGAGATAACAGCCTGATTTTTGAAACTAGAATTAGGAATAAGCTGCAAACTCAGATTAATCAATTGTAGGTGTAAATATGCCTTGTATGGTGAATGAAAGTTCGGCAATCTGCATACTAACAACTCCGTAGAGAATATTTGTCGAATCCGAGATACATGAAAAGTGTTCGGAACACAGAATATCACAGTGAGTGAATCTATGTAAAATACATTTCTCTTGGGTAGAACTCACTCCAAGAGGTTTTCTCTGTGAAATCTGCCTCATTTTTGAAACTGGCATTTGGAAATTTTTTCAAAATCAGAGAAAATGCTTCAAACTGTCAATATGCCTTGTATTGTGATGGAAGTTCATAAATCCACATGCAAACAAACCTGATGTGAATAATTGTAGAAAGCCTATGCATGTAGCGTGATCGTATGTTGGAAATGTAAGGTGATGGAATCTATGTAAATTTCATGTCTATTTGGTAGAACGCGCTCCAAAAATTTTTTCCTGAGAAAACGGCCTGATTTTCGAAACTGGCATTAAGAAAAAGCTGCAAATTCAGAGTTAATGTTTCTAGGTTTAAATATGCCTTGTATGGTGGATGAAAGTTCTGTAAAACACATGTACATAACTCATTAAAAATGTTTGTCAAATCCGGGAAGTATGTAGCGTGTTCGGAAATTGGAATGTCACTGCGAGGGAAACTATGTAAATTACATTTCTATTGGGAAGTATTTGCTCCGCGAGAATATTTTGCGAATCTGCCTCATTTTCAATACTGGCATTAGGAAAATCTTTTGAAATATGTGAAAGTGCTTCAATGTGTCAATATGGCATATATGGTGGGTGAATATTTGGTAATCATTATGCTACCAACTCTGTAGTGAATATTTGTCGAATACGTGATGCATGTAGATTTTTGGGAACACGGAATTTCACGATGACGGGTTTTATGTAAATTGCATGTCTATTGCATAGAACTCGCTCCAAGAGGATTTCTCTGGGAAAACTGCATGATTTTAGAAACTGAGTTTAGGAGAAATCTACTAAATCAGAATAAAACTTTCTATGTATAAATATGCATTGTAAGGTGGATGAATGTTCAGTAATACACATGTACACAACTCATTAAAGAATGTTTGTCAAATCCGTGATGCATGTAACGTGTTCAGAACACAGAATGTCACGGTGAGCGAATCCACATAAATTACATGTCTATTTGTTAGAACCTGCTCCAAGAGGATTTTGCCATGAACTCTGACTCATTTTTGAAACTGGCATTTGAGAAGCTCTGTGAAATCAGAGAAAATGCTTCTAAGCAAGAATATGCCTTGTATTGTGATGAAAGTCCTGTCATCCTCATGCAAACAACTCTATACTTTATTTTTGTCGAAACTTTTCTGCATGTAGCGTGTTCGAAACACGTAATTTCACAGTGGGGGAATCTATGTAATTTACGTATCTATTGGGTAGAACTCGCTCCAAGAGTTTTTTCCTTTGAAAACTGCCTGATAGTCGAAACTGCTATTAGGAAGAAGCTGCGAAATCAGAGTTAATGTTTCTATGTGTCAATATGCCTTGTATGGTGGATGAAAGATCTGTAATACACATGTACATAAATCATTAAAAATGTTTGAGAAATCCGTGATGTATGTAGCATGTTCGGAACACGGAATGTCACGGATAGGGAAACTATGTGAATTACATATCTATTGGTTAGAACCCTCTCCAGGAGAGTTTTACTGAAAAATCTGCCTCAGTTTCAAAACTGGTGTCATGAAAACGCAGTGAAATCAGAGTAAATGCTTTAAGGTGACAATATGTCTTCTATGGTTTACTAAAGATCTGTAATTCACATGCTAACAACTCAGAAGTGAATATTTGTTGTATCTTTGGTGCATGAAATGTTTTCGGAACACGGAATGTTACTGTGACAGTATCTATGAAAATGAGATATCTATTGGATGGAACATTCAACAAGAGAATTTTTCTGGGAAAACTGCCTGATTTTCGAAACTGACGATAATAAAATTCTGCGAAATGTGAGTAAATATTTCTAGGTGAAAATATGTCTTGTATGGTGGATGAAAGTTCAATAATACACATGCTCACACTCATTAAAGAATGATTGTCGAATCCTTGATGCATGTAACATGTTCAAAACATGGAATGTCACGGTGATTGAACTGCTTAAATTACATATCTTTTGGGTAGAACACGCACCAAGAGGATTTTTCTGTGAAATCAGCCTCATTTTCAAACCTGGCATTAGGAAAAACCTGAGAAATTATTTCTAAGTGTGAATATGCCTTGAATGGGGAATTTAAGTCCCGTAATCCACATAACCAAATATGAAGGGAATACTTTTCAAAACCGTGACTTATTTAGCGTGTTCGTAACACGGAAATTTATGGAAATGAAACTATGTAAATTAAAATTCTAATGGGTAGAACTAGCTAGAATAGAATTTTTCGGCGAAAATTGCTTGATACTCGAATGGGATGTTTGGATAAAGCTGCGAAATGAGAGAAAATATTTGTAGGTGTAAAGATGCCTTTATGTTGGAAGAAAGATTGGTAATCCACATTTTCACAAAATATTAAAGAATCTTTTTTCTTATCCGTGATGCATGTACCATGTTCGGAACGTGGAATTTCACGGTGGTTGAAACAATGTAAACTACTTTTCTATTGGGTAGAGCACACTCCAAGAGAATTTTTTAGCGAAAACTGCTTCATTTTTGAAACTAGCACTAGGAAAATGCTGCAAAATCTGAGAAAATACTTCTAAGTATCAATATTCAACGTATTGTGATGAAAGTTCGGTAATCCCCATGCTAACAAATCTGTAGTGATTATTTGTCGAATCCGTTATGCATGTAGAATGTTCGGAACACGGAATGTCACGGTGAGGAAATTTAGGTAAATTACGTTTCCGTAGGTTAGAAAACGCTCCAAGAGATTTTTCCTGAGATAAG
This sequence comes from Camelus dromedarius, assembly GCF_036321535.1. NCBI lineage: Eukaryota > Metazoa > Chordata > Mammalia > Artiodactyla > Camelidae > Camelus > Camelus dromedarius. Next base: position 3,372,280 of record NW_026989854.1, read on the forward strand.
AGCCTGATTTTTGAAACTAGAATTAGGAATAAGCTGCAAACTCAGATTAATCATTTCTAGGTGTAAATATGCCTTGTATGGTGGATGAAATTTCGGCAATCTGCATACTAACAACTCCGTAGAGAATATTTGTCGAATCCGAGATACATGAAGAGTGTTCGGAACACAGAATATCACGGTGAGCGAATATATGTAAAATAAATTTCTCTTGGGTAGAACTCACTCCAAGAGTTTTTTCTGCGAAATCTGCCTCATTTATGAAACTGGCATTTGGAAATATCTTCAAAATCAGAGAAAATGCTTCAAACTGTCAATATGCCTTGTATTGTGATGGAAGGTCATAAAGACACATGCAAACAAACCTGATGTGAATAATTGTAGAAAGCCTATGCATTTAGCGTGATCGTATGATGGAAATGTAATGTGATGGAATCTATGTAAATTTCATGTGTATTTGGTAGAACGCGCTCCAAAAATTTTTTCCTGAGAAAACGGCCTGATTTTCGAAACTGGCATTAGGAAAAGGCTGCAAATTCAGAGTTAATGTTTCTAGGTTTAAATATGCCTTGTATGGTGGATGAAAGTTCTGTAAAACACATGTACATAACTCATTAAAAATGTTTGTCAAATCCGGGAAGTATGTAGCGTGTTCGGAAATTGGAATGTCACTGCGAGGGAAACTATTTAAATTACATTTCTATTGGGAAGTACTTGCTCCGCGAGAATTTTTTGCGAATCTGCCTCATTTTCAAAACTGGCATTAGGAAAATCTTTTGAAATATGGGAAAATGCTTCAATGTGTCAATATGGCATATATGGTGGATGAATATTTGGTAATCATTATGCTACCAACTCTGTAGTGAATATTTGTCGAATACGTGATGCATGTAGATTTTTGGGAACACGGAATTTCACGATGACGGGTTCTATGTAAATTGCATGTCTATTGGATAGAACTCGCTCCAAGAGGATTTCTCTGGGAAAACTGCATGATTTTAGAAACTGAGATTAGGAGAAATCTACTAAATCAGAATAAAATTTTCTATGTATAAATATGCATTGTAAGGTGGATGAATGTTCAGTAATACACATGTACACAACTCATTAAAGAATGTTTGTCAAATCCGTGATGCATGTAACGTGTTCAGAACACAGAATGTCACGGTGAGCGAATCCACATAAATTACATGTCTATTTGTTAGAACCTGCTCCAAGAGGATTTTGCCGTGAACTCTGACTCATTTTTGAAACTGGCATTTGAGAAGCTCTGTGAAATCAGAGAAAATGCTTCTAAGCAAGAATATGCCTTGTATTGTGATGAAAGTCCTGTCATCCTCATGCAAACAACTCTATACTTTATTTTTGTCGAAACTTTTCTGCATGTAGCGTGTTCGAAACACGTAATTTCACAGTGGGGGAATCTATGTAATTTACGTATCTATTGGGTAGAACTCGCTCCAAGAGTTTTTTCCTTTGAAAACTGCCTGATAGTCGAAACTGCTATTAGGAAGAAGCTGCGAAATCAGAGTTAATGTTTCTATGTGTCAATATGCCTTGTATGGTGGATGAAAGATCTGTAATACACATGTACATAAATCATTAAAAATGTTTGAGAAATCCGTGATGTATGTAGCATGTTCGGAACACGGAATGTCACGGAGAGGGAAACTATGTGAATTACATATCTATTGGTTAGAACCCTCTCCAGGAGAGTTTTACTGAAAAATCTGCCTCAGTTTCGAAACTGGTGTTATGAAAACGCTGTGAAATCAGAGTAAATGCTTTAAGGTGACAATATGTCTTCAATGGTTTACTAAAAATCTCTAATTCACATGCTAACAACTCAGATGTGAATATTTGTTGTATCTTTGGTGCATGAAACGTTTTCGGAACACGAAATGTTACGGTGACATTATCTATGAAAATGAGATATCTATTGGATGGAACATTCAACAAGAGAATTTTTCTGGCAAAACTGCCTGATTTTCGAAACTGACGTTAGTAAAATTCTGCGAAATGTGAGTAAATATTTCTAGGTGAAAATATGTCTTGTATGGTGGATGAAAGTTCGATAATACACATGCTCACACTCATTAAAGAATGATTGTCGAATCCTTGATGCATGTAACATGTTCAGAACATGGAATGTCACGGTGAGTGAACTGCTTAAATTACATATCTTTTGGGTAGAACTCGCTCCAAGAGCATTTTACTGTGAAATCAGCTTCATTTTCAATACTGGCATTAGGAAATACCTGAGAAATCTGAGAAAATGTCTCTAAGTGTGAATATGCCTTGAATGGGGAATTTATGTCCCGTAATCCACGTAACCAACTATGAAGGGAATACTTTTCATATCCGTGACTTATTTGCGTGTTCGGAACACGGAAATTCACGGTAATGAAACTATGTAAATTAAAATTCTAATGGGTAGAAGTAGCTTGAATAGAATTTTTCTGTGAAAATTGCCTGATTTTCGAATTAGACGTTTGGATAAATCTGTGAAATGAGAGTAAATACTTGTAGGTGTAAATATGCCTTGTATGGTGGATGTAAGATTGGTAATCCAAATGCTAACATCTCAGTAGTGTATATTTGTCGAATCCGAGATACATGAATTGTGTTCGGAACACAAAATGTCATGATGACATATCTATGTAAATTACCTGTCTATTGGGTAGAACCTGCTCCAAGAGCATTTTTCTGCCAAATCTGCCTCATTGTCTAAAGTGGCATTAAAACTAAACTGTGAAATCTGAGAAAATTTTTCAAAGTGTCAGTAAGCCTTGTATGGTGATGAAAGTGCTGTAATCCACATGCTAACAACACTGTAGTGAATACTTGTCGAATCCGAGATGCATGCAGTGTGTTCGGAACACGGAATTTGACGGTGATTGAATCCATGTAAATTACATGTCTATAGGTTAGAACACGCTCCAAGAGATTTTTGCAGTGAAATCTGCCTCATTTTAGAAACTGGCTTTTGGAAAACGCAGTGAAATTAGAGAAAATGCTTCTAAGCTTCAATATGCCTTGTATTTTGATGAAAGTCCTGTAATCCACATGCAAGGAACTCTGTAGTGTATTTTTGTCGAAACCTTTCTGAATGTAGCGTGTTCAAAACACATAATTTCTCATCGGGGGAATCTATGTAATTTACATATCTATTGTGTACAACACACTCCAGCAGTTATTTCCTTTGAAAACTGCCTGATGTTCGGAACTGCTAATAGGAAAACGCTGCGAACTCAGAGATAATGTTTCTAGGTGTAAATATGCCTTGTATGGTGGATGAAAGGTCTGTAATAATCATGTAAACAGCTATTTAAAAATGTTTGTCATATCCGTGATGTATGTAGCATGTTCAGAACACGGACTGTCACGGTGAGGGAAACTATGTAAATTATATAGGTATTGGTTAGAACCCGCTCCAGGAGCATTTACTGTAATATCTGCCTCTGATTGGAAACTGGTGTTATGAAAACGCTGCAAAATCTGAGTAAATGCTTTCAGGTCACAATATGTCCTCAATGGTTTATTAAAGATCTATAATTCACATGCTATCAACTCAGCAGTGAATATTTGTTGAATCCGTTTTTCATGTAAGGTTTTCTGAACACGGAATGTTACGGTGACGGTATCTATGAAAATGAGATTTCTATTGGATAGAACATGCACCTAGAGAATTTCTATGCGAAAACTGTCTGATTTTCGAAACTGCCATTAGGAAATTTCTGCAAAATCTTAGTAAATGTTTCTAGGTGAAAATATGCCTTGTATGGTTGATGAAAGTTTCGTAATCCACATGCACACAGTGATTAAAGAATGTTTGTCGAATCCGTGATGCATGTAACATGTTCAGAACACGGAATGTCACGCTGAGTGATACAATTTAAATTACATATCTTTTGGGTATAACTCACTCCAAGGGACTTTTTCTGTGAAATCTGCCTCAATTTCAAAACTGCTGTTAGGAAAACAATGAGAAATCTGAGAAAATGTTTCTAAGTGTCAGTATGCATTGAATGGGGAATGAAAGTCCGGTAATCCACATGTTAACAACTATGAAGTGAATATTTTTCAAATCCGTGATTTATTCAGCTTGTTCGGGACACGGAATTTCAAGGTAATGAAACTATGTAAATTTCAATTGTATTGTGTAGAACTAGCTTGAATAGACTTTTTTGCGAAAATTGCATGATTTTCGAATTTGATGTTTGGATAAAGCTGCGAAAAGACAGTAAATATATGTAGGTGTAAATATGCCTTATATGGTGGATGAAACTTCGGTTATCCACATGCTAACTCTGTAGTGAATATTTGTCGAATCAGAGATACATGAAGCTTGTTCAGAACACAGAATATCATGGTGAGCGAATCTCTGTAAATTACATGTCAGTTGGGTAGAACTCATTCCAAGAGCATTTATCTGAAAAATCTGCCTCATTTTCAAATCTGGTGTTAGGAAAAAACTTCAAAATATGAGAAAATGCTTCTAAGTGTCAATATGTCTTGGGTGGTGGATGAAAGTATGGTAATCCACATGCTAACAATTCTGTAGTGAATATTTGTCGAATCCGAGATACATGAAGAGTGTTCGGAACACAGAATATCACAGTGAGCGAATCAATGTAAAATACATTTCTCTTGGGTAGAACTCACTCCAAGAGGTTTTCTCTGCGAAATTTGCCTCATTTTTGAAACTGGCATTTGGAAATATCTTCAAAATCAGAGAAAATGCTTCAAACTGTCAATATGCCTTGTATTGTGATGAAAGTTCATAAAGCCACATGCAAACAAACCTGATGTGAATAATTGTAGAAAGCCTATGCATGTAGCGTGATCGTATGTTGGAAATTTAAGGTGATGGAATCTATGTAAATTTCATGTCTATTGGGTAGAACACGCTCCAAAAAATTTTTCCTGAGAAAACGGCCTGATTTTCGAAACTGGCATTAAGAAAAGGCTGCAAATTCAGAGTTAATGTTTCTAGGTTTAAATATGCCTTGTATAGTGGATGAAAGTTCTGTAAAACACATGTACGTAACTCATTAAAAATGTTTGTCAAATCCGGGAATTATGTAGCGTGTTCGGGAATTGGAAAGTCACTGCGAGGGAAACTATGTAAATTACATTTCTATTGGGAAGTACTTGCTCCGCTAGAATTTTTTGCGAATCTGCCTCATTTTCAAAACTGGCATTAGGAAAATCTTTTGAAATATGGGAAAGTGCTTCAATGTGTCAATATGGCATATATGGTGGATGAATATTTGGTAATCATTATGCTACCAACTCTGTAGTGAATATTTGTCGAATACGTGATGCATTAGATTTTTGGGAACACGGAATTTCACGATGACGGGTTCTATGTAAATTGCATGTCTATTGGATCGAACTCGCTCCAAGAGGATTTCTCTGGGAAAACTGCATGATTTTAGAAACTGAGATTAGGAGAAATCTACTAAATCAGAATAAAACTTTCTATGTATAAATATGCATTGTAAGGTGGATGAATGTTCAGTAATACACATGTACACAACTCATTAAAGAATGTTTGTCAAATCCGTGATGCATGTAACGTGTTCAGAACACAGAATGTCACGGTGAGCGAATCCACATAAATTACATGTCTATTTGTTAGAACCTGCTCCAAGAGGATTTTGCCGTGAACTCTGACTCATTTTTGAAACTGGCATTTGAGAAGCTCTGTGAAATCAGAGAAAATGCTTCTAAGCAAGAATATGCCTTGTATTGTGATGAAAGTCCTGTCATCCTCATGCAAACAACTCTATACTTTATTTTTGTCGAAACTTTTCTGCATGTAGCGTGTTCGAAACACGTAATTTCACAGTGGGGGAATCTATGTAATTTACGTATCTATTGGGTAGAACTCGCTCCAAGAGTTTTTTCCTTTGAAAACTGCCTGATAGTCAAAACTGCTATTAGGAAGAAGCTGCGAAATCAGAGTTAATGTTTCTATGTGTCAATATGCCTTGTATGGTGGATGAAAGATCTGTAATACACATGTACATAAATCATTAAAAATGTTTGAGAAATCCGTGATGTATGTAGCATGTTCGGAACACGGAATGTCACGGACAGGGAAACTATGTGAATTACATATCTATTGGTTAGAACCCTCTCCAGGAGAGTTTTACTGAAAAATCTGCCTCAGTTTCGAAACTGGTGTTATGAAAACGCTGTGAAATCAGAGTAAATTCTTTAAGGTGACAATATGTCTTCAATGGTTTACTAAAAATCTCTAATTCACATGCTAACAACTCAGATGTGAATATTTGTTGTATCTTTGGTGCATGAAACGTTTTCGGAACACGGAATGTTACGGTGACATTATCTATGAAAATGAGATATCTATTGGATGGAACATTCAACAAGAGAATTTTTCTGGCAAAACTGCCTGATTTTCGAAACTGACGTTAGTAAAATTCTGCGAAATGTGAGTAAATATTTCTAGGTGAAAATATGTCTTGTATGGTGGATGAAAGTTCGATAATACACATGCTCACACTCATTAAAGAATGATTGTCGAATCCTTGATGCATGTAACATGTTCAGAACATGGAATGTCACGGTGAGTGAACTGCTTAAATTACATATCTTTTGGGTAGAACTCGCTCCAAGAGCATTTTACTGTGAAATCAGCTTCATTTTCAATACTGGCATTAGGAAATACCTGAGAAATCTGAGAAAATGTCTCTAAGTGTGAATATGCCTTGAATGGGGAATTTATGTCCCGTAATCCACGTAACCAACTATGAAGGGAATACTTTTCATATCCGTGACTTATTTGCGTGTTCGGAACACGGAAATTCACGGTAATGAAACTATGTAAATTAAAATTCTAATGGGTAGAAGTAGCTTGAATAGAATTTTTGTGTGAAAATTGCCTGATTTTCGAATTAGACGTTTGGATAAATCTGTGAAATGAGAGTAAATACTTGTAGGTGTAAATATGCCTTGTATGGTGGATGTAAGATTGGTAATCCAAATGCTAACATCTCAGTAGTGTATATTTGTCGAATCCGAGATACATGAATTGTGTTCGGAACACAAAATGTCATGATGACATATCTATGTAAATTACCTGTCTATTGGGTAGAACCTGCTCCAAGAGCATTTTTCTGCCAAATCTGCCTCATTGTCTAAAGTGGCATTAAAACTAAACTGTGAAATCTGAGAAAATTTTTCAAAGTGTCAGTAAGCCTTGTATGGTGATGAAAGTGCTGTAATCCACATGCTAACAACACTGTAGTGAATACTTGTCGAATCCGAGATGCATGCAGTGTGTTCGGAACATGGAATTTGACGGTGATCGAATCCATGTAAATTACATGTCTATAGGTTAGAACACGCTCCAAGAGATTTTTGCAGTGAAATCTGCCTCATTTTAGAAACTGGCTTTTGGAAAACGCAGTGAAATTAGAGAAAATGCTTCTAAGCTTCAATATGCCTTGTATTTTGATGAAAGTCCTGTAATCCACATGCAAGGAACTCTGTAGTGTATTTTTGTCGAAACCTTTCTGAATGTAGCGTGTTCAAAACACATAATTTCTCATCGGGGGAATCTATGTAATTTACATATCTATTGTGTACAACACACTCCAGCAGTTATTTCCTTTGAAAACTGCCTGATGTTCGGAACTGCTAATAGGAAAACGCTGCGAACTCAGAGATAATGTTTCTAGGTGTAAATATGCCTTGTATGGTGGATGAAAGATCTGTAATAATCATGTAAACAGCTATTGAAAAATGTTTGTCATATCCGTGATGTATGTAGCATGTTCAGAACACGGACTGTCACGGTGAGGGAAACTATGTAAATTATATAGGTATTGGTTAGAACCCGCTCCAGGAGCATTTACTGTAATATCTGCCTCTGATTGGAAACTGGTGTTATGAAAACGCTGCAAAATCTGAGTAAATGCTTTCAGGTCACAATATGTCCTCAATGGTTTATTAAAGATCTATAATTCACATGCTATCAACTCAGCAGTGAATATTTGTTGAATCCGTTTTTCATGTAAGGTTTTCTGAACACGGAATGTTACGGTGACGGTATCTATGAAAATGAGATTTCTATTGGATAGAACATGCACCTAGAGAATTTCTATGCGAAAACTGTCTGATTTTCGAAACTGCCATTAGGAAATTTCTGCAAAATCTTAGTAAATGTTTCTAGGTGAAAATATGCCTTGTATGGTTGATGAAAGTTTCGTAATCCACATGCACACAGTGATTAAAGAATGTTTGTCGAATCCGTGATGCATGTAACATGTTCAGAACACGGAATATCACGCTGAGTGATACAATTTAAATTACATATCTTTTGGGTATAACTCACTCCAAGGGACTTTTTCTGTGAAATCTGCCTCAATTTCAAAACTGCTGTTAGGAAAACAATGAGAATTCTGAGAAAATATTTCTAAGTGTCAGTATGCATTGAATGGGGAATGAAAGTCCTGTAATCCACATGTTAACAACTATGAAGTGAATATTTTTCAAATCCGTGATTTATTCAGCTTGTTCGGGACACGGAATTTCAAGGTAATGAAACTATGTAAATTTCAATTGTATTGTGTAGAACTAGCTTGAATAGACTTTTTTGCGAAAATTGCATGATTTTCGAATTTGATGTTTGGATAAAGCTGCGAAAAGACAGTAAATATTTGTAGGTGTAATTATGCATATATGGTGGATGAAACTTCGGTTATCCACATGCTAACTCTGTAGTGAATATTTGTCGAATCAGAGATACATGAAGCTTGTTCAGAACACAGAATATCATGGTGAGCGAATCTCTGTAAATTACATGTCAGTTGGGTAGAACTCATTCCAAGAGCATTTATCTGAAAAATCTGCCTCATTTTCAAATCTGGTGTTAGGAAAAAACTTCAAAATATGAGAAAATGCTTCTAAGTGTCAATATGTCTTGGGTGGTGGATGAAAGTTTGGTAATCCACATGCTAACAACTCTGTAGTGAATATTTGTCGAATCCGAGATACATGAAGAGTGTTCGGAACACAGAATATCACAGTGAGCGAATCTATGTAAAATACATTTCTCTTGGGTAGAACTCACTCCAAGAGGTTTTCTCTGCGAAATCTGCCTCATTTTTGAAACTGGCAATTGGAAATATCTTCAAAATCAGAGAAAATGCTTCAAACTGTCAATATGCCTTGTATTGTGATGAAAGTTCATAAAGCCACATGCAAACAAACCTGATGTGAATAATTGTAGAAAGCCTATGCATGTAGCGTGATCGTATGTTGGAAATTTAAGGTGATGGAATCTATGTAAATTTCATGTCTATTGGGTAGAACACGCTCCAAAAAATTTTTCCTGAGAAAACGGCCTGATTTTCGAAACTGGCATTAAGAAAAGGCTGCAAATTCAGAGTTAATGTTTCTAGGTTTAAATATGCCTTGTATGGTGGATGAAAGTTCTGTAAAACACATGTACGTAACTCATTAAAAATGTTTGTCAAATCCGGGAAGTATGTAGCGTGTTCGGGAATTGGAAAGTCACTGCGAGGGAAACTATGTAAATTACATTTCTATTGGGAAGTACTTGCTCCGCGAGAATTTTTTGCAAATCTGCCTCATTTTCAAAACTGGCATTAGGAAAATCTTTTGAAATATGGGAAAGTGCTTCAATGTGTCAATATGGCATATATGGTGGATGAATATTTGGTAATCATTATGCTACCAACTCTGTAGTGAATATTTGTCGAATACGTGATGCATGTAGATTTTTGGGAACACGGAATTTCACGATGACGGGTTCTATGTAAATTGCATGTCTATTGGATCGAACTCGCTCCAAGAGGATTTCTCTGGGAAAACTGCATGATTTTAGAAACTGAGATTAGGAGAAATCTACTAAATCAGAATAAAACTTTCTATGTATAAATATGCATTGTAAGGTGGTTGAATGTTCAGTAATACACATGTACACAACTCATTAAAGAATGTTTGTCAAATCCGTGATGCATGTAACGTGTTCAGAACACAGAATGTCACGGTGAGCGAATCCACATAAATTACATGTCTATTTGTTAGAACCTGCTCCAAGAGGATTTTGCCGTGAACTCTGGCTCATTTTTGAAACTGGCATTTGAGAAGCTCTGTGAAATCAGAGAAAATGCTTCTAAGCAAGAATATGCCTTGTATTGTGATGAAAGTCCTGTCATCCTCATGCAAACAACTCTATACTTTATTTTTGTCGAAACTTTTCTGCATGTAGCGTGTTCGAAACACGTAATTTCACAGTGGGGGAATCTATGTAATTTACGTATCTATTGGGTAGAACTCGCTCCAAGAGTTTTTTCCTTTGAAAACTGCCTGATAGTCAAAACTGCTATTAGGAAGAAGCTGCGAAATCAGAGTTAATGTTTCTATGTGTCAATATGCCTTGTATGGTGGATGAAAGATCTGTAATACACATGTACATAAATCATTAAAAATGTTTGAGAAATCCGTGATGTATGTAGCATGTTCGGAACACGGAATGTCACGGAGAGGGAAACTATGTGAATTACATATCTATTGGTTAGAACCCTCTCCAGGAGAGTTTTACTGAAAAATCTGCCTCAGTTTCGAAACTGGTGTTATGAAAACGCTGTGAAATCAGAGTAAATGCTTTAAGGTGACAATATGTCTTCAATGGTTTACTAAAAATCTCTAATTCACATGCTAACAACTCAGATGTGAATATTTGTTGTATCTTTGGTGCATGAAACGTTTTCGGAACACGGAATGTTACGGTGACATTATCTATGAAAATGAGATATCTATTGGATGGAACATTCAACAAGAGAATTTTTCTGGGAAAACCGTCTGATTTTCGAAACTGACGTTAGTAAAATTCTGCAAAATGTGAGTAAATATTTCTAGGTGAAAATATGTCTTGTATGGTGGATGAAAGTTCGATAATACACATGCTCACACTCATTAAAGAATGATCGTCGAATCCTTGATGCATGTAACATGTTCAGAACACGGAATGTCACGGTGAGTGAACTGCTTAAATTACATATCTTTTGGGTAGAACTCGCTCCAAGAGCATTTTACTGTGAAATCAGCTTCATTTTTAATACTGGCATTAGGAAATACCTGAGAAATCTGAGAAAATGTCTCTAAGTGTGAATATGCCTTGAATGGGGAATTTATGTCCCATAATCCACGTAACCAACTATGAAGGGAATACTTTTCATATCCGTGACTTATTTGCGTGTTCGGAACACGGAAATTCACGGTAATGAAACTATGTAAATTAAAATTCTAATGGGTAGAAGTAGCTTGAATAGAATTTTTGTGTGAAAATTGCCTGATTTTCGAATTAGACGTTTGGATAAATCTGTGAAGTGAGAGTAAATACTTGTAGGTGTAAATATGCCTTGTATGGTGGATGTAAGATTGGTAATCCAAATGCTAACATCTCAGTAGTGTATATTTGTCGAATCCGAGATACATGAATTGTGTTCAGAACACAAAATGTCATGATGACATATCTATGTAAATTACCTGTCTATTGGGTAGAACCTGCTCCAAGAGCATTTTTCTGCCAAATCTGCCTCATTGTCTAAAGTGGCATTAAAACTAAACTGTGAAATCTGAGAAAATTTTTCAAAGTGTCAGTAAGCCTTGTATGGTGATGAAAGTGCTGTAATCCACATGCTAACAACACTGTAGTGAATACTTGTCGAATCCGAGATGCATGCAGTGTGTTCGGAACACGGAATTTGACGGTGATCGAATCCATGTAAATTACATGTCTATAGGTTAGAACACGCTCCAAGAGATTTTTGCAGTGAAATCTGCCTCATTTTAGAAACTGGCTTTTGGAAAACGCAGTGAAATTAGAGAAAATGCTTCTAAGCTTCAATATGCCTTGTATTTTGATGAAAGTCCTGTAATCCACATGCAAGGAACTCTGTAGTGTATTTTTGTCGAAACCTTTCTGAATGTAGCGTGTTCAAAACACATAATTTCTCATCGGGGGATCTATGTAATTTACATATCTATTGTGTACAACACACTCCAGCAGCTATTTCCTTTGAAAACTGCCTGATGTTCGGAACTGCTAATAGGAAAACGCTGCGAACTCAGAGATAATGTTTCTAGGTGTAAATATGCCTTGTATGGTGGATGAAAGTTTCGTAATCCACATGCACACAGTGATTAAAGAATGTTTGTCGAATCCGTGATGCATGTAACATGTTCAGAACACGGAATGTCACGCTGAGTGATACAATTTAAATTACATATCTTTTGGGTATAACTCACTCCAAGGGACTTTTTCTGTGAAATCTGCCTCAATTTCAAAACTGCTGTTAGGAAAACAATGAGAATTCTGAGAAAATATTTCTAAGTGTCAGTATGCATTGAATGGGGAATGAAAGTCCTGTAATCCACATGTTAACAACTATGAAGTGAATATTTTTCAAATCCGTGATTTATTCAGCTTGTTCGGGACACGGAATTTCAAGGTAATGAAACTATGTAAATTTCAATTGTATTGTGTAGAACTAGCTTGAATAGACTTTTTTGCGAAAATTGCATGATTTTCGAATTTGATGTTTGGATAAAGCTGCGAAAAGACAGTAAATATTTGTAGGTGTAATTATGCCTTATATGGTGGATGAAACTTCGGTTATCCACATGCTAACTCTGTAGTGAATATTTGTCGAATCAGAGATACATGAAGCTTGTTCAGAACACAGAATATCATGGTGAGCGAATCTCTGTAAATTACATGTCAGTTGCGTAGAACTCATTCCAAGAGCATTTATCTGAAAAATCTGCCTCATTTTCAAATCTGGTGTTAGGAAAAAACTTCAAAATATGAGAAAATGCTTCTAAGTGTCAATATGTCTTGGGTGGTGGATGAAAGTTTGGTAATCCACATGCTAACAACTCTGTAGTGAATATTTGTCGAATCCGAGATACATGAAGAGTGTTCGGAACACAGAATATCACAGTGAGCGAATCTATGTAAAATACATTTCTCTTGGGTAGAACTCACTCCAAGAGGTTTTCTCTGCGAAATCTGCCTCATTTTTGAAACTGGCAATTGGAAATATCTTCAAAATCAGAGAAAATGCTTCAAACTGTCAATATGCCTTGTATTGTGATGAAAGTTCATAAAGCCACATGCAAACAAACCTGATGTGAATAATTGTAGAAAGCCTATGCATGTAGCGTGATCGTATGTTGGAAATTTAAGGTGATGGAATCTATGTAAATTTCATGTCTATTGGGTAGAACACGCTCCAAAAAATTTTTCCTGAGAAAACGGCCTGATTTTCGAAACTGGCATTAAGAAAAGGCTGCAAATTCAGAGTTAATGTTTCTAGGTTTAAATATGCCTTGTATGGTGGATGAAAGTTCTGTAAAACACATGTACGTAACTCATTAAAAATGTTTGTCAAATCCGGGAAGTATGTAGCGTGTTCGGGAATTGGAAAGTCACTGCGAGGGAAACTATGTAAATTACATTTCTATTGGGAAGTACTTGCTCCGCGAGAATTTTTTGCAAATCTGCCTCATTTTCAAAACTGGCATTAGGAAAATCTTTTGAAATATGGGAAAGTGCTTCAATGTGTCAATATGGCATATATGGTGGATGAATATTTGGTAATCATTATGCTACCAACTCTGTAGTGAATATTTGTCGAATACGTGATGCATGTAGATTTTTGGGAACACGGAATTTCACGATGACGGGTTCTATGTAAATTGCATGTCTATTGGATCGAACTCGCTCCAAGAGGATTTCTCTGGGAAAACTGCATGATTTTAGAAACTGAGATTAGGAGAAATCTACTAAATCAGAATAAAACTTTCTATGTATAAATATGCATTGTAAGGTGGATGAATGTTCAGTAATACACATGTACACAACTCATTAAAGAATGTTTGTCAAATCCGTGATGCATGTAACGTGTTCAGAACACAGAATGTCACGGTGAGCGAATCCACATAAATTACATGTCTATTTGTTAGAACCTGCTCCAAGAGGATTTTGCCGTGAACTCTGACTCATTTTTGAAACTGGCATTTGAGAAGCTCTGTGAAATCAGAGAAAATGCTTCTAAGCAAGAATATGCCTTGTATTGTGATGAAAGTCCTGTCATCCTCATGCAAACAACTCTATACTTTATTTTTGTCGAAACTTTTCTGCATGTAGCGTGTTCGAAACACGTAATTTCACAGTGGGGGAATCTATGTAATTTACGTATCTATTGGGTAGAACTCGCTCCAAGAGTTTTTTCCTTTGAAAACTGCCTGATAGTCAAAACTGCTATTAGGAAGAAGCTGCGAAATCAGAGTTAATGTTTCTATGTGTCAATATGCCTTGTATGGTGGATGAAAGATCTGTAATACACATGTACATAAATCATTAAAAATGTTTGAGAAATCCGTGATGTATGTAGCATGTTCGGAACACGGAATGTCACGGAGAGGGAAACTATGTGAATTACATATCTATTGGTTAGAACCCTCTCCAGGAGAGTTTTACTGAAAAATCTGCCTCAGTTTCGAAACTGGTGTTATGAAAACGCTGTGAAATCAGAGTAAATGCTTTAAGGTGACAATATGTCTTCAATGGTTTACTAAAAATCTCTAATTCACATGCTAACAACTCAGATGTGAATATTTGTTGTATCTTTGGTGCATGAAACGTTTTCGGAACACGGAATGTTACGGTGACATTATCTATGAAAATGAGATATCTATTGGATGGAACATTCAACAAGAGAATTTTTCTGGGAAAACTGTCTGATTTTCGAAACTGACGTTAGTAAAATTCTGCAAAATGTGAGTAAATATTTCTAGGTGAAAATATGTCTTGTATGGTGGATGAAAGTTCGATAATACACATGCTCACACTCATTAAAGAATGATCGTCGAATCCTTGATGCATGTAACATGTTCAGAACACGGAATGTCACGGTGAGTGAACTGCTTAAATTACATATCTTTTGGGTAGAACTCGCTCCAAGAGCATTTTACTGTGAAATCAGCTTCATTTTTAATACTGGCATTAGGAAATACCTGAGAAATCTGAGAAAATGTCTCTAAGTGTGAATATGCCTTGAATGGGGAATTTATGTCCCATAATCCACGTAACCAACTATGAAGGGAATACTTTTCATATCCGTGACTTATTTGCGTGTTCGGAACACGGAAATTCACGGTAATGAAACTATGTAAATTAAAATTCTAATGGGTAGAAGTAGCTTGAATAGAATTTTTGTGTGAAAATTGCCTGATTTTCGAATTAGACGTTTGGATAAATCTGTGAAATGAGAGTAAATACTTGTAGGTGTAAATATGCCTTGTATGGTGGATGTAAGATTGGTAATCCAAATGCTAACATCTCAGTAGTGTATATTTGTCGAATCCGAGATACATGAATTGTGTTCAGAACACAAAATGTCATGATGACATATCTATGTAAATTACCTGTCTATTGGGTAGAACCTGCTCCAAGAGCATTTTTCTGCCAAATCTGCCTCATTGTCTAAAGTGGCATTAAAACTAAACTGTGAAATCTGAGAAAATTTTTCAAAGTGTCAGTAAGCCTTGTATGGTGATGAAAGTGCTGTAATCCACATGCTAACAACACTGTAGTGAATACTTGTCGAATCCGAGATGCATGCAGTGTGTTCGGAACACGGAATTTGACGGTGATCGAATCCATGTAAATTACATGTCTATAGGTTAGAACACGCTCCAAGAGATTTTTGCAGTGAAATCTGCCTCATTTTAGAAACTGGCTTTTGGAAAACGCAGTGAAATTAGAGAAAATGCTTCTAAGCTTCAATATGCCTTGTATTTTGATGAAAGTCCTGTAATCCACATGCAAGGAACTCTGTAGTGTATTTTTGTCGAAACCTTTCTGAATGTAGCGTGTTCAAAACACATAATTTCTCATCGGGGGATCTATGTAATTTACATATCTATTGTGTACAACACACTCCAGCAGCTATTTCCTTTGAAAACTGCCTGATGTTCGGAACTGCTAATAGGAAAACGCTGCGAACTCAGAGATAATGTTTCTAGGTGTAAATATGCCTTGTATGGTGGATGAAAGATCTGTAATAATCATGTAAACAGCTATTGAAAAATGTTTGTCATATCCGTGATGTATGTAGCATGTTCAGAACACGGACTGTCACGGTGAGGGAAACTATGTAAATTATATAGGTATTGGTTAGAACCCGCTCCAGGAGCATTTACTGTAATATCTGCCTCTGATTGGAAACTGGTGTTATGAAAACGCTGCAAAATCTGAGTAAATGCTTTCAGGTCACAATATGTCCTCAATGGTTTATTAAAGATCTATAATTCACATGCTATCAACTCAGCAGTGAATATTTGTTGAATCCGTTTTTCATGTAAGGTTTTCTGAACACGGAATGTTACGGTGACGGTATCTATGAAAATGAGATTTCTATTGGATAGAACATGCACCTAGAGAATTTCTATGCGAAAACTGTCTGATTTTCGAAACTGCCATTAGGAAATTTCTGCAAAATCTTAGTAAATGTTTCTAGGTGAAAATATGCCTTGTATGGTTGATGAAAGTTTCGTAATCCACATGCACACAGTGATTAAAGAATGTTTGTCGAATCCGTGATGCATGTAACATGTTCAGAACACGGAATGTCACGCTGAGTGATACAATTTAAATTACATATCTTTTGGGTATAACTCACTCCAAGGGACTTTTTCTGTGAAATCTGCCTCAATTTCAAAACTGCTGTTAGGAAAACAATGAGAAATCTGAGAAAATGTTTCTAAGTGTCAGTATGCATTGAATGGGGAATGAAATTCCGGTAATCCACATGTTAACAACTATGAAGTGAATATTTTTCAAATCCGTGATTTATTCAGCTTGTTCGGGACACGGAATTTCAAGGTAATGAAACTATGTAAATTTCAATTGTATTGTGTAGAACTAGCTTGAATAGACTTTTTTGCGAAAATTGCATGATTTTCGAATTTGATGTTTGGATAAAGCTGCGAAAAGACAGTAAATATTTGTAGGTGTAAATATGCCTTATATGGTGGATGAAACTTCGGTTATCCACATGCTAACTCTGTAGTGAATATTTGTCGAATCAGAGATACATGAAGCTTGTTCAGAACACAGAATATCATGGTGAGCGAATCTCTGTAAATTACATGTCAGTTGGGTAGAACTCATTCCAAGAGCATTTATCTGAAAAATCTGCCTCATTTTCAAATCTGGTGTTAGGAAAAAACTTCAGAATATGAGAAAATGCTTCTAAGTGTCAATATGTCTTGGGTGGTGGATGAAAGTTTGGTAATCCACATGCTAACAACTCTGTAGTGAATATTTGTCGAATCCGAGATACATGAAGAGTGTTCGGAACACAGAATATCACAGAGAGCGAATCTATGTAAAATACATTTCTCTTGGGTAGAACTCACTCCAAGAGGTTTTCTCTGCGAAATCTGCCTCATTTTTGAAACTGGCATTTGGAAATATCTTCAAAATCAGAGAAAATGCTTCAAACTGTCAATATGCCTTGTATTGTGATGAAAGTTCATAAAGCCACATGCAAACAAACCTGATGTGAATAATTGTAGAAAGCCTATGCATGTAGCGTGATCGTATGTTGGAAATTTAAGGTGATGGAATCTATGTAAATTTCATGTCTATTGGGTAGAACACACTCCAAAAAATTTTTCCTGAGAAAACGGCCTGATTTTCGAAACTGGCATTAAGAAAAGGCTGCAAATTCAGAGTTAATGTTTCTAGGTTTAAATATGCCTTGTATGGTGGATGAAAGTTCTGTAAAACACATGTACGTAACTCATTAAAAATGTTTGTCAAATCCGGGAAGTATGTAGCGTGTTCGGGAATTGGAAAGTCACTGCGAGGGAAACTATGTAAATTACATTTCTATTGGGAAGTACTTGCTCCGCGAGAATTTTTTGCAAATCTGCCTCATTTTCAAAACTGGCATTAGGAAAATCTTTTGAAATATGGGAAAGTGCTTCAATGTGTCAATATGGCATATATGGTGGATGAATATTTGGTAATCATTATGCTACCAACTCTGTAGTGAATATTTGTCGAATACGTGATGCATTAGATTTTTGGGAACACGGAAATTCACGATGACGGGTTCTATTTAAATTGCATGTCTATTGGATCGAACTCGCTCCAAGAGGATTTCTCTGGGAAAACTGCATGATTTTAGAAACTGAGATTAGGAGAAATCTACTAAATCAGAATAAAAGTTTCTATGTATAAATATGCATTGTAAGGTGGATGAATGTTCAGTAATACACATGTACACAACTCATTAAAGAATGTTTGTCAAATCCGTGATGCATGTAACGTGTTCAGAACACAGAATGTCACGGTGAGCGAATCCACATAAATTACATGTCTATTTGTTAGAACCTGCTCCAAGAGGATTTTGCCGTGAACTCTGACTCATTTTTGAAACTGGCATTTGAGAAGCTCTGTGAAATCAGAGAAAATGCTTCTAAGCAAGAATATGCCTTGTATTGTGATGAAAGTCCTGTCATCCTCATGCAAACAACTCTATACTTTATTTTTGTCGAAACTTATCTGCATGTAGCGTGTTCGAAACACGTAATTTCAAAGTGGGGGAATCTATGTAATTTACATATCTATTGGGTAGAACTCGCTCCAAGAGTTTTTTCCTTTGAAAACTGCCTGAAAGTCGAAACTGCTATTAGGAAGAAGCTGCGAAATCAGAGTTAATGTTTCTATGTGTCAATATGCCTTGTATGGTGGATGAAAGATCTGTAATACATATTTATATAAATCATTAAAAATGAGAAATCCGTGATGTATTTAGCATGTTTGTAACACGGAATGTCACGGAGAGGGAAACTATGTGAATTACATATCTATTGGTTAGAACCCTCTCCAGGAGAGTTTTACTGAAAAATCTGCCTCAGTTTCGAAACTGGAGTTATGAAAACGCTGTGAAATCAGAGTAAATGCTTTAAGGTGACAATATGTCTTCAATGGTTTACTAAAGATCTGTAATTCACATGCTAACAACTCAGAAGTGAATATATGTTGTATCTTTGGTGCATGAAACGTTTTCGGAACACGGAATGTTACGGTGACAGTATCTATGAAAATGAGATATCTATTGGATGGAACATTCAACAAGAGAATTTTTCTGGCAAAACTGCCTGATTTTAGAAACTGACATAAGTAAAATTCTGTGAAATGTGAGTAAATATTTCTAGGTGAAAATATGTCTTGTATGGTGTATGAATGATCGATAATACACATGCTCACACTCATTAAAAATGATTGTCTAATCCTTGATGCATGTAACATGTCCAGAACATGGAATGTCACGGTGTTTGAACTACTTAAATTACATATCTTTTGGGTAGAACATGCACCAAGAGGATTTTTCTGTGAAATCAGCCTCATTTTCAAAACTGGCATTAGGAAAAACCTGAGAAAATATTTCTAAGTGTGAATATGCATTGAATGGGGAATTTAAGTCCCGTAATCCACATAACCAAATATGAAGGGAAAATTTTTCAAATCCGTGACTTATTTAGCGTGTTCGAAACATGGAAATTTATGGAAGTGAAACTATGTAAATTAAAATTCTATTGGGTAGAACTAGCTAGAATAGAATTTTTCAGCAAAAATTGCTTGATTCTCGAATGGGATGTTTGGATAAAGCTGTGAAATGAGAGAAAATATTTGTAGGTGTAAAGATGCCTTTATGTTGGAAGAAATTTTGGTAATCCACATTTTCACAAAGTATTAAAGAATCTTTTTTCTTATCCATGATGCATGTACCATGTTCGGAACGTGGAATTTCACTGTGGTTGAAACAATGTAAACTACTTTTCTATTGGGTAGAACACACTCCAAGAGTATTTTTCAGCGAAAACTGCTTCATTTATAAAACTAGCGCTAGGAAAATGCTGCAAAATCTGAGAAAATACTTCTAAGTATCAATATTCAATGTATTGTGATGAAAGTTCGGTAATCCACATGCTAACAAATCTGTAGTGATTATTTGTCGAATCCGTTATGCATGTAGAATGTTCGGAACACGGAATGTCACGGTGAGGAAATTTATGTAAATTATTTTTCCGTAGGTTAGAAATCGCTCCAAGAGTTTTTTCTTGTGATAAAAGCCTGATTTTTGAAAATAGAATTAGGAATATGCTGTGAACTCAGATTAATCAACTCCAGGTGTAAGTATACCTTTTAAGGTGGATGAAAGTTCGGCAATCCGCATACAAACAACTCCGTAGAGAATATTTGTTGGATCCGATATACATGAAGAGTGTTCGGAACACAGAATATCACGGTGAGCGAATCTATGTAAAATACATTTCTCTTGGGTAGAACTCACTCCAAGAGATTTTTTCTGCGAAATCTGACTCATTTATGAAACTGGCATTTGGAAATTTCTTCAAAATCAGAGAAAATGCTTCAAACTGTCAATATGCCTTGTATTGTGATGGAAGTTCATAAAGCCACATGCAAACAAACCTGATGTGAATAATTGTAGAAAGCCTATGCATGTAGCGTGATCGTATGTTGGAAATGTAAGGTGATGTAATCTATGTAAATTTCATGTCTATTTGGTAGAACGCGCTCCAAAAATTTTTTCCTGAGAAAACGGCCTGATTTTCGAAACTGGCATTAAGAAAAGGCTGCAAATTCAGAGTTAATGTTTCTAGGTTTAAATATGCCTTGTATGGTGGATGAAAGTTCTGTAAAACACATGTACATAACTCATTAAAAATGTTTGTCAAATCCGGGAAGTATGTAGCGTGTTCGGGAATTGGAAAGTCACTGCGAGGGAAACTATGTAAATTACATTTCTATTGGGAAGTACTTGCTCCGCGAGAATTTTTTGCAAATCTGCCTCATTTTCAAAACTGGCATTAGGAAAATCTTTTGAAATATGGGAAAGTGCTTCAATGTGTCAATATGGCATATATGGTGGATGAATATTTGGTAATCATTATGCTACCAACTCTGTAGTGAATATTTGTCGAATACGTGATGCATTAGATTTTTGGGAACACGGAAATTCACGATGACGGGTTCTATGTAAATTGCATGTCTATTGGATCGAACTCGCTCCAAGAGGATTTCTCTGGGAAAACTGCATGATTTTAGAAACTGAGATTAGGAGAAATCTACTAAATCAGAATAAAAGTTTCTATGTATAAATATGCATTGTAAGGTGGATGAATGTTCAGTAATACACATGTACACAACTCATTAAAGAATGTTTGTCAAATCCGTGATGCATGTAACGTGTTCAGAACACAGAATGTCACGGTGAGCGAATCCACATAAATTACATGTCTATTTGTTAGAACCTGCTCCAAGAGGATTTTGCCGTGAACTCTGACTCATTTTTGAAACTGGCATTTGAGAAGCTCTGTGAAATCAGAGAAAATGCTTCTAAGCAAGAATATGCCTTGTATTGTGATGAAAGTCCTGTCATCCTCATGCAAACAACTCTATACTTTATTTTTGTCGAAACTTATCTGCATGTAGCGTGTTCGAAACACGTAATTTCAAAGTGGGGGAATCTATGTAATTTACATATCTATTGGGTAGAACTCGCTCCAAGAGTTTTTTCCTTTGAAAACTGCCTGAAAGTCGAAACTGCTATTAGGAAGAAGCTGCGAAATCAGAGTTAATGTTTCTATGTGTCAATATGCCTTGTATGGTGGATGAAAGATCTGTAATACATATTTATATAAATCATTAAAAATGAGAAATCCGTGATGTATTTAGCATGTTTGTAACACGGAATGTCACGGAGAGGGAAACTATGTGAATTACATATCTATTGGTTAGAACCCTCTCCAGGAGAGTTTTACTGAAAAATCTGCCTCAGTTTCGAAACTGGAGTTATGAAAACGCTGTGAAATCAGAGTAAATGCTTTAAGGTGACAATATGTCTTCAATGGTTTACTAAAGATCTGTAATTCACATGCTAACAACTCAGAAGTGAATATATGTTGTATCTTTGGTGCATGAAACGTTTTCGGAACACGGAATGTTACGGTGACAGTATCTATGAAAATGAGATATCTATTGGATGGAACATTCAACAAGAGAATTTTTCTGGCAAAACTGCCTGATTTTAGAAACTGACATAAGTAAAATTCTGTGAAATGTGAGTAAATATTTCTAGGTGAAAATATGTCTTGTATGGTGTATGAATGATCGATAATACACATGCTCACACTCATTAAAAATGATTGTCTAATCCTTGATGCATGTAACATGTCCAGAACATGGAATGTCACGGTGTTTGAACTACTTAAATTACATATCTTTTGGGTAGAACATGCACCAAGAGGATTTTTCTGTGAAATCAGCCTCATTTTCAAAACTGGCATTAGGAAAAACCTGAGAAAATATTTCTAAGTGTGAATATGCATTGAATGGGGAATTTAAGTCCCGTAATCCACATAACCAAATATGAAGGGAAAATTTTTCAAATCCGTGACTTATTTAGCGTGTTCGAAACATGGAAATTTATGGAAGTGAAACTATGTAAATTAAAATTCTATTGGGTAGAACTAGCTAGAATAGAATTTTTCAGCAAAAATTGCTTGAT
This sequence comes from Camelus dromedarius, assembly GCF_036321535.1. Classification (NCBI taxonomy): domain Eukaryota; kingdom Metazoa; phylum Chordata; class Mammalia; order Artiodactyla; family Camelidae; genus Camelus; species Camelus dromedarius. The sequence goes on from NW_026989854.1 coordinate 3,394,950, forward strand.
TCTCGAATGGGATGTTTGGATAAAGCTGTGAAATGAGAGAAAATATTTGTAGGTGTAAAGATGCCTTTATGTTGGAAGAAATTTTGGTAATCCACATTTTCACAAAGTATTAAAGAATCTTTTTTCTTATCCATGATGCATGTACCATGTTCGGAACGTGGAATTTCACTGTGGTTGAAACAATGTAAACTACTTTTCTATTGGGTAGAACACACTCCAAGAGTATTTTTCAGCGAAAACTGCTTCATTTATAAAACTAGCGCTAGGAAAATGCTGCAAAATCTGAGAAAATACTTCTAAGTATCAATATTCAATGTATTGTGATGAAAGTTCGGTAATCCACATGCTAACAAATCTGTAGTGATTATTTGTCGAATCCGTTATGCATGTAGAATGTTCGGAACACGGAATGTCACGGTGAGGAAATTTATGTAAATTATTTTTCCGTAGGTTAGAAATCGCTCCAAGAGTTTTTTCTTGTGATAAAAGCCTGATTTTTGAAAATAGAATTAGGAATATGCTGTGAACTCAGATTAATCAACTCCAGGTGTAAGTATACCTTTTAAGGTGGATGAAAGTTCGGCAATCCGCATACAAACAACTCCGTAGAGAATATTTGTTGGATCCGATATACATGAAGAGTGTTCGGAACACAGAATATCACGGTGAGCGAATCTATGTAAAATACATTTCTCTTGGGTAGAACTCACTCCAAGAGATTTTTTCTGCGAAATCTGACTCATTTCTGAAACTGGCATTTGGAAATTTCTTCAAAATCAGAGAAAATGCTTCAAACTGTCAATATGCCTTGTATTGTGATGGAAGTTCATAAAGCCACATGCAAACAAACCTGATGTGAATAATTGTAGAAAGCCTATGCATGTAGCGTGATCGTATGTTGGAAATGTAAGGTGATGTAATCTATGTAAATTTCATGTCTATTTGGTAGAACGCGCTCCAAAAATTTTTTCCTGAGAAAACGGCCTGATTTTCGAAACTGGCATTAAGAAAAGGCTGCAAATTCAGAGTTAATGTTTCTAGGTTTAAATATGCCTTGTATGGTGGATGAAAGTTCTGTAAAACACATGTACATAACTCATTAAAAATGTTTGTCAAATCCGGGAAGTATGTAGCGTGTTCGGAAATTGGAATGTCACTGCGAGGGAAACTATGTAAATTACATTTCTATTGGGAAGTACTTGCTCCGCGAGGATTTTTTGCGAATCTGCCTCATTTTCAAAACTGGCATTAGGAAAATCTTTTGAAATATGGGAAAGTGCTTCAATGTGTCAATATGGCATATATGGTGGATGAATATTTGGTAATCATTATGCTACCAACTCTGTAGTGAATATTTGTCGAATACGTGATGCATGTAGATTTTTGGGAACACGGAATTTCACGATGACGGGTTCTATGTAAGTTGTATGACTATTGGATAGAACTCGCTCCAAGAGGATTTCTCTGGGAAAACTGCATGATTTTAGAAACTGAGATTAGGAGAAATCTACTAAATCAGAATAAAACTTTCTATGTATAAATATGCATTGTAAGGTGGATGAATGTTCAGTAATACACATGTACACAACTCATTAAAGAATGTTTGTCAAATCCGTGATGCATGTAACGTGTTCAGAACATAGAATATCACGGTGAGCGAATCCACATAAATTACATGTCTATTTGTTAGAACCTGCTCCAAGAGGATTTTGCTGTGAACTCTGACTCATTTTTGAAACTGGCATTTGAGAAGCTCTGTGAAATCAGAGAAAATGCTTCTAAGCAAGAATATGCCTTGTATTGTGATGAAAGTCCTGTCATCCTCATGCAAACAACTCTATACTTTATTTTTATCGAAACTTTTCTGCATGAAGCGTGTTCAAAACACGTAATTTCACAGTGGGGGAATCTATGTAATTTACGTATCTATTGGGTAGAACACGCTCCAACAGTTTTTTCTTTGAAAACTGCCTGATAGTCGAAACTTCTATTAGGAAGAAGCTGCGAAATCAGAGTTAATGTTTCTATGTGTCAATATGCCTTGTATGGTGGATGAAAGATCTGTAATACACATGTACATAAATCATTAAAAATGTTTGAGGAATCCGTGATGCATGTAGCATGTTCGGAACACGGAATGTAACGGAGAGGGAAACTATGTGAATTACATATCTATTGGTTAGAACCCTCTCCAGGAGAGTTTTACTGAAAAATCTGCCTCAGTTTCGAAACTGGTGTAATGAAAACGCTGTGAAATCAGAGTAAATGCTTTAAGGTGACAATATGCTTCATTGGTTTACTAAAGATCTTTAATTCACATGCTAACAACTCAGAAGTGAATATTTGTTGTATCTTTGGTGCATGAAAAGTTTTTGGAACACGGAATGTTACGGTGACATTATCTATGAAAATGAGATATCTATTGGATGGAACATTCAACAAGAGAATTTTTCTGACAAAACTGCCTGATTTTCGAAACTGACGTTAGTAAAATTCTGCGAAATGTGAGTAAATGTTTCTAGGTGAAAATATGTCTTGTATGGTGGATGAAAGTTCGATAATACACATGCTCACACTCATTAAAGAATGATTGTCGAATCCTTGATGCATGTAACATGTTCAGATCATGTAATGTCACGGTGATTGAACTACTTAAATTACATATCTTTTGGGTAGAACATGCACCAAGAGGATTTTTCTGTGAAATCAGCCTCATTTTCAAAACTGGCATTAGGAAAATCTTTTGAAATATGGGAAAGTGTTTCAAAGTGCCAATATGGCATTTATGGTGGATGAATGTTCTTTAATCGTTATGCTACCAACTCTGTAGTGAATGATTGTCGAATCCGTGATGCATGAAATGTGATCAGAACACGGAATGTCACGGTGAGTGAACTACTTAAATTACATATCTTTTGTGTATAACTCGCTCCAAGAGCATTTTTCTGCGAAATCTGCCTCATTTTCTAAACTGGCGTTAAAACTAACCTGTGAAATCTGAGAAAATTCTTCATAGTATCTGTAAGCATTGTATGGTGGATGAAAGTGCTGTAATCCATATGTTAACAACTATGTAGTGAATATTTGTCGAATCTGAGATGCATGTAGCGTGTTTAGAACACGGAATTTAACAGTGAGCGTATCAATGTAAATTACATGTCTATAGGTTAGAACCTGCTCCAAGAGTTTTTTGCCGTGAAATCTGCCTCATTTTCAAATCTGGCGTTAGGAAAAATCTTTGAAATATGAGAAAATGCTTCTAAGTGTAAATATGACTTGATTGGTGGATAAAGTCCGGTAATCCACATGTTAACAAGAGTGCAGTAAATATTTTTCAAACTGTGATTCATGTAGCACGTTCGGAAAACAGAATTTCACGGTAATGAAACTATGTAAATTAGAATTCTATTGGGTAGTACTAGCTAGAATAGAATTTTTAGGCGAAAATTGCTTGATTCTCGAATGGGATATTTGGATAAAGCTGCAAAATGAGAGAAAATATTTGTAGGTGTAAAGATGCCTTTATGTTGGAAGAAAGTTCGGTAATCCACTTTTTCACAACATATTAAACAATCTTTTTTCTAATCCGTGATGCATGTACCATTTTTGGAACGTGGAATTTCACGGTGATTGAAACAATGTAAACTACTTGTCTATTCGGTAGAACTCACTTCAAGAGAATTTTTCTGTGAAAAATGCTTCATTTTTGAAACTGGCGCTTGGAAAACGCTGCAAAATCTGAGAAAATACTTCTAAGTATCAATATTCAATGTTTTGTGATGAAAGTTCGGTAATCCACATGCTAACAAATCTGTAGTGAATATTTGTCGAATCCGTTATGCATGCAGAATGTTTGGAACATGGAATGTCACGGCGAGGAAATTTATGTAAATTATTTTTCCATAGGTTAGAAATCGCCCCAAGGGTTTTTTCCTGAGATAACTGCATGATTTTTGAAACTGGCATTAAGAATAAGCTGCGAACTCAGATTAATCAATTGTAGGTGTAAATATGCCTTGTATGGTGGATGAAAGTTCGGCAATCCGCATACTAACAACTTTGTAGAGAATATTTGTCGAATCCGAGAACCATGAATAGTGTTCGGAACACAGAATATCACGGTGAGCGAATCCAGGTAAAATACATGTCTCTTGGGTAGAACTGACTCCAAGAGTTCTCTTCTGCGAAATCTGCCTCATTATGGCAACTGGCATTTGGAAATTTCTTCAAAATCAGAGAAAATGCTTCAAACTGTCAATAAGCCTTGTATTGAGATGGAAGTGCATAAAACCACATGCAAACAAACCTGATGTGAATAATTGTAGAAAGCCTATGCATGTAGCGTGATCGTATGACGGAAATTTCTGGAGATGGAATCTATGTAAATTTCATGTCTATTGGGTAGAACACGCTCCAAAAAATTTTTCCTGAGAAAACGGCCTGATTTTCGAAACTGGCATTAAGAAAAGGCTGCAAATTCAGAGTTAATGTTTCTAGGTTTAAATATGCCTTGTATGGTGGATGAAAGTTCTGTAAAACACATGTACGTAACTCATTAAAAATGTTTGTCAAATCCGGGAAGTATGTAGCGTGTTCGGGAATTGGAAAGTCACTGCGAGGGAAACTATGTAAATTACATTTCTATTGGGAAGTACTTGCTCCGCGAGAATTTTTTGCAAATCTGCCTCATTTTCAAAACTGGCATTAGGAAAATCTTTTGAAATATGGGAAAGTGCTTCAATGTGTCAATATGGCATATATGGTGGATGAATATTTGGTAATCATTATGCTACCAACTCTGTAGTGAATATTTGTCGAATACGTGATGCATTAGATTTTTGGGAACACGGAAATTCACGATGACGGGTTCTATGTAAATTGCATGTCTATTGGATCGAACTCGCTCCAAGAGGATTTCTCTGGGAAAACTGCATGATTTTAGAAACTGAGATTAGGAGAAATCTACTAAATCAGAATAAAAGTTTCTATGTATAAATATGCATTGTAAGGTGGATGAATGTTCAGTAATACACATGTACACAACTCATTAAAGAATGTTTGTCAAATCCGTGATGCATGTAACGTGTTCAGAACACAGAATGTCACGGTGAGCGAATCCACATAAATTACATGTCTATTTGTTAGAACCTGCTCCAAGAGGATTTTGCCGTGAACTCTGACTCATTTTTGAAACTGGCATTTGAGAAGCTCTGTGAAATCAGAGAAAATGCTTCTAAGCAAGAATATGCCTTGTATTGTGATGAAAGTCCTGTCATCCTCATGCAAACAACTCTATACTTTATTTTTGTCGAAACTTATCTGCATGTAGCGTGTTCGAAACACGTAATTTCAAAGTGGGGGAATCTATGTAATTTACATATCTATTGGGTAGAACTCGCTCCAAGAGTTTTTTCCTTTGAAAACTGCCTGAAAGTCGAAACTGCTATTAGGAAGAAGCTGCGAAATCAGAGTTAATGTTTCTATGTGTCAATATGCCTTGTATGGTGGATGAAAGATCTGTAATACATATTTATATAAATCATTAAAAATGAGAAATCCGTGATGTATTTAGCATGTTTGTAACACGGAATGTCACGGAGAGGGAAACTATGTGAATTACATATCTATTGGTTAGAACCCTCTCCAGGAGAGTTTTACTGAAAAATCTGCCTCAGTTTCGAAACTGGAGTTATGAAAACGCTGTGAAATCAGAGTAAATGCTTTAAGGTGACAATATGTCTTCAATGGTTTACTAAAGATCTGTAATTCACATGCTAACAACTCAGAAGTGAATATATGTTGTATCTTTGGTGCATGAAACGTTTTCGGAACACGGAATGTTACGGTGACAGTATCTATGAAAATGAGATATCTATTGGATGGAACATTCAACAAGAGAATTTTTCTGGCAAAACTGCCTGATTTTAGAAACTGACATAAGTAAAATTCTGTGAAATGTGAGTAAATATTTCTAGGTGAAAATATGTCTTGTATGGTGTATGAATGATCGATAATACACATGCTCACACTCATTAAAAATGATTGTCTAATCCTTGATGCATGTAACATGTCCAGAACATGGAATGTCACGGTGTTTGAACTACTTAAATTACATATCTTTTGGGTAGAACATGCACCAAGAGGATTTTTCTGTGAAATCAGCCTCATTTTCAAAACTGGCATTAGGAAAAACCTGAGAAAATATTTCTAAGTGTGAATATGCATTGAATGGGGAATTTAAGTCCCGTAATCCACATAACCAAATATGAAGGGAAAATTTTTCAAATCCGTGACTTATTTAGCGTGTTCGAAACATGGAAATTTATGGAAGTGAAACTATGTAAATTAAAATTCTATTGGGTAGAACTAGCTAGAATAGAATTTTTCAGCAAAAATTGCTTGATTCTCGAATGGGATGTTTGGATAAAGCTGTGAAATGAGAGAAAATATTTGTAGGTGTAAAGATGCCTTTATGTTGGAAGAAATTTTGGTAATCCACATTTTCACAAAGTATTAAAGAATCTTTTTTCTTATCCATGATGCATGTACCATGTTCGGAACGTGGAATTTCACTGTGGTTGAAACAATGTAAACTACTTTTCTATTGGGTAGAACACACTCCAAGAGTATTTTTCAGCGAAAACTGCTTCATTTATAAAACTAGCGCTAGGAAAATGCTGCAAAATCTGAGAAAATACTTCTAAGTATCAATATTCAATGTATTGTGATGAAAGTTCGGTAATCCACATGCTAACAAATCTGTAGTGATTATTTGTCGAATCCGTTATGCATGTAGAATGTTCGGAACACGGAATGTCACGGTGAGGAAATTTATGTAAATTATTTTTCCGTAGGTTAGAAATCGCTCCAAGAGTTTTTTCTTGTGATAAAAGCCTGATTTTTGAAAATAGAATTAGGAATATGCTGTGAACTCAGATTAATCAACTCCAGGTGTAAGTATACCTTTTAAGGTGGATGAAAGTTCGGCAATCCGCATACAAACAACTCCGTAGAGAATATTTGTTGGATCCGATATACATGAAGAGTGTTCGGAACACAGAATATCACGGTGAGCGAATCTATGTAAAATACATTTCTCTTGGGTAGAACTCACTCCAAGAGATTTTTTCTGCGAAATCTGACTCATTTCTGAAACTGGCATTTGGAAATTTCTTCAAAATCAGAGAAAATGCTTCAAACTGTCAATATGCCTTGTATTGTGATGGAAGTTCATAAAGCCACATGCAAACAAACCTGATGTGAATAATTGTAGAAAGCCTATGCATGTAGCGTGATCGTATGTTGGAAATGTAAGGTGATGTAATCTATGTAAATTTCATGTCTATTTGGTAGAACGCGCTCCAAAAATTTTTTCCTGAGAAAACGGCCTGATTTTCGAAACTGGCATTAAGAAAAGGCTGCAAATTCAGAGTTAATGTTTCTAGGTTTAAATATGCCTTGTATGGTGGATGAAAGTTCTGTAAAACACATGTACATAACTCATTAAAAATGTTTGTCAAATCCGGGAAGTATGTAGCGTGTTCGGAAATTGGAATGTCACTGCGAGGGAAACTATGTAAATTACATTTCTATTGGGAAGTACTTGCTCCGCGAGGATTTTTTGCGAATCTGCCTCATTTTCAAAACTGGCATTAGGAAAATCTTTTGAAATATGGGAAAGTGCTTCAATGTGTCAATATGGCATATATGGTGGATGAATATTTGGTAATCATTATGCTACCAACTCTGTAGTGAATATTTGTCGAATACGTGATGCATGTAGATTTTTGGGAACACGGAATTTCACGATGACGGGTTCTATGTAAGTTGTATGACTATTGGATAGAACTCGCTCCAAGAGGATTTCTCTGGGAAAACTGCATGATTTTAGAAACTGAGATTAGGAGAAATCTACTAAATCAGAATAAAACTTTCTATGTATAAATATGCATTGTAAGGTGGATGAATGTTCAGTAATACACATGTACACAACTCATTAAAGAATGTTTGTCAAATCCGTGATGCATGTAACGTGTTCAGAACATAGAATATCACGGTGAGCGAATCCACATAAATTACATGTCTATTTGTTAGAACCTGCTCCAAGAGGATTTTGCTGTGAACTCTGACTCATTTTTGAAACTGGCATTTGAGAAGCTCTGTGAAATCAGAGAAAATGCTTCTAAGCAAGAATATGCCTTGTATTGTGATGAAAGTCCTGTCATCCTCATGCAAACAACTCTATACTTTATTTTTATCGAAACTTTTCTGCATGAAGCGTGTTCAAAACACGTAATTTCACAGTGGGGGAATCTATGTAATTTACGTATCTATTGGGTAGAACACGCTCCAACAGTTTTTTCTTTGAAAACTGCCTGATAGTCGAAACTGCTATTAGGAAGAAGCTGCGAAATCAGAGTTAATGTTTCTATGTGTCAATATGCCTTGTATGGTGGATGAAAGATCTGTAATACACATGTACATAAATCATTAAAAATGTTTGAGGAATCCGTGATGCATGTAGCATGTTCGGAACACGGAATGTAACGGAGAGGGAAACTATGTGAATTACATATCTATTGGTTAGAACCCTCTCCAGGAGAGTTTTACTGAAAAATCTGCCTCAGTTTCGAAACTGGTGTAATGAAAACGCTGTGAAATCAGAGTAAATGCTTTAAGGTGACAATATGCTTCATTGGTTTACTAAAGATCTTTAATTCACATGCTAACAACTCAGAAGTGAATATTTGTTGTATCTTTGGTGCATGAAAAGTTTTTGGAACACGGAATGTTACGGTGACATTATCTATGAAAATGAGATATCTATTGGATGGAACATTCAACAAGAGAATTTTTCTGACAAAACTGCCTGATTTTCGAAACTGACGTTAGTAAAATTCTGCGAAATGTGAGTAAATGTTTCTAGGTGAAAATATGTCTTGTATGGTGGATGAAAGTTCGATAATACACATGCTCACACTCATTAAAGAATGATTGTCGAATCCTTGATGCATGTAACATGTTCAGATCATGTAATGTCACGGTGATTGAACTACTTAAATTACATATCTTTTGGGTAGAACATGCACCAAGAGGATTTTTCTGTGAAATCAGCCTCATTTTCAAAACTGGCATTAGGAAAATCTTTTGAAATATGGGAAAGTGTTTCAAAGTGCCAATATGGCATTTATGGTGGATGAATGTTCTTTAATCGTTATGCTACCAACTCTGTAGTGAATGATTGTCGAATCCGTGATGCATGAAATGTGATCAGAACACGGAATGTCACGGTGAGTGAACTACTTAAATTACATATCTTTTGTGTATAACTCGCTCCAAGAGCATTTTTCTGCGAAATCTGCCTCATTTTCTAAACTGGCGTTAAAACTAACCTGTGAAATCTGAGAAAATTCTTCATAGTATCTGTAAGCATTGTATGGTGGATGAAAGTGCTGTAATCCATATGTTAACAACTATGTAGTGAATATTTGTCGAATCTGAGATGCATGTAGCGTGTTTAGAACACGGAATTTAACAGTGAGCGTATCAATGTAAATTACATGTCTATAGGTTAGAACCTGCTCCAAGAGTTTTTTGCCGTGAAATCTGCCTCATTTTCAAATCTGGCGTTAGGAAAAATCTTTGAAATATGAGAAAATGCTTCTAAGTGTAAATATGACTTGATTGGTGGATAAAGTCCGGTAATCCACATGTTAACAAGAGTGCAGTAAATATTTTTCAAACTGTGATTCATGTAGCACGTTCGGAAAACAGAATTTCACGGTAATGAAACTATGTAAATTAGAATTCTATTGGGTAGTACTAGCTAGAATAGAATTTTTAGGCGAAAATTGCTTGATTCTCGAATGGGATATTTGGATAAAGCTGCAAAATGAGAGAAAATATTTGTAGGTGTAAAGATGCCTTTATGTTGGAAGAAAGTTCGGTAATCCACTTTTTCACAACATATTAAACAATCTTTTTTCTAATCCGTGATGCATGTACCATTTTTGGAACGTGGAATTTCACGGTGATTGAAACAATGTAAACTACTTGTCTATTCGGTAGAACTCACTTCAAGAGAATTTTTCTGTGAAAAATGCTTCATTTTTGAAACTGGCGCTTGGAAAACGCTGCAAAATCTGAGAAAATACTTCTAAGTATCAATATTCAATGTTTTGTGATGAAAGTTCGGTAATCCACATGCTAACAAATCTGTAGTGAATATTTGTCGAATCCGTTATGCATGCAGAATGTTTGGAACATGGAATGTCACGGCGAGGAAATTTATGTAAATTATTTTTCCATAGGTTAGAAATCGCCCCAAGGGTTTTTTCCTGAGATAACTGCATGATTTTTGAAACTGGCGTTAAGAATAAGCTGCGAACTCAGATTAATCAATTGTAGGTGTAAATATGCCTTGTATGGTGGATGAAAGTTCGGCAATCCGCATACTAACAACTTTGTAGAGAATATTTGTCGAATCCGAGAACCATGAATAGTGTTCGGAACACAGAATATCACGGTGAGCGAATCCAGGTAAAATACATGTCTCTTGGGTAGAACTGACTCCAAGAGTTCTCTTCTGCGAAATCTGCCTCATTATGGCAACTGGCATTTGGAAATTTCTTCAAAATCAGAGAAAATGCTTCAAACTGTCAATAAGCCTTGTATTGAGATGGAAGTGCATAAAACCACATGCAAACAAACCTGATGTGAATAATTGTAGAAAGCCTATGCATGTAGCGTGATCGTATGACGGAAATTTCTGGAGATGGAATCTATGCAAATTTCATTTCTATTGGGTAGAATGCGCTCCAAAAATTTTTTCCTGAGAAAACAGCCTGATTTTTGAAACTGGCATTAGGAAAAGGCTGCAAATTCAGAGTTAATGTTTCTAGGTTTTAATATGCCTTGTATGGTGTATGAAAGTTCTGTAATACACATGTACATAAATTATTAAAAATGTTTGTCAAATCCGTGAAGTATGTAGCGTGTTCGGGAATTGGAATGTCACTGTGAGGGAAAATATGTAAATTACATTTCTATTGGGAAGTACTTGCTCCACTAGAAATTTTTGTGAATCTGACTCATTTACAAAACTGGAATTAGGAAAATATTTTGAAATATGGGAAAGTGCTTCAAAGTGTCAATATGGCATTTATGGTGGATGAAAGTTCGGTAATACTTTTGCTACCAACTCTTAGTGAATAATTGTCGAAACCGTGATGCATGTAGCTATTTTGGAACACGGAATTTCACCATGACTGGTTCTATGTAAATTCCATATCTATTGGATAGAACTCGCTCCAAGAGTATTTCTCTGTGAAAACTGCATGATTTTAGAAACTGAGATTAGGAGAAATTTACTAAATCAGAATAAACTTTCTATGTATAAATATAGATTGTAAGGAAGATGAAAGTTCGATAATACAAATGTTCACAACTCATTAAAGTATGTTTGTCAAATCCCTGATGCATGTAACTTGTTCAGAACATGGAATGTCACGGTGAGTGAACTAGTTAAATTACATATCTTTTGGGTAGAACTGGCTCCAAGAACATTTTCTGTGAAATCAGCCTCATTTTCCAAACTGGCGTTAGGAAAAACCTGAGAAATCTGAGAAAATGCTTCTAATTGTGAATATGCCTTGTATGGTGAAATTAAGTCCGGTAATCCACGTAACCAACTATGAAGGGAATACTTTATGAATCCGTGACTTATTTAGAGTGTTTGGAACATGGAAATTCACAGTAATGAAACTAAGTAAATTAAAATTCTATTGGGTATACCTAGCTTGAATAGAATTTTTCGGCGAAAATTGCTTTTTTCTCGAATGTGATGTTTATATAAAGCTGCGAAATGAGAGAAAATATTTGTAGGTGTAAAGATGCCTTTATGTTGGAAGAAATTTCGGTAATCCACATTTTCACAACATATTAAAGAATCATTTTTCTAATCCGTGATGAAAGTACCATGTTTGGAACGTGGAATTTCACGGTGTTTGAAACAATATAAACTATTGTCTATTTGGTAGAACTCACTTCAAGAGAATTTTTCTGTGAAAAATGCTTCATTTTTGAAACTAGCGCTTGGAAAACGCTGCAAAATCTGAGAAAATACTTCTAAGTATCAATATTCAATGTTTTGTGATGAAAGTTCGGTAATCCACATGCTAACAAATCTGTAGTGAATATTTGTCGAATCCGTTATGCATGTAGAATGTTCGGAACACGGAATGTCACGGCGAGGAAATTTATGTAAATTATCTTTCCATAGGTTAGAAATCGCTCTAAGAGTTTTTTCCTGAGATAACAGCCTGATTTTCGAAACTGGCATTAGGAATAAGCTGCGAACTCAGATTAATCAATTGTAGGTGTAAATATGACTTGTATGGTGGATGAAATTTCGGCAATCCGCATGCTAACAACTCTGTAGTGAATATTTGTCGAATCAGTGATGTATGTAGCTTATACAAAACACGGAAGTTCATGGTGATCTAATCTATGCAAATTACATGTCTACTCGTTAGATCCTGCTTCAGGAGCATTTTACTGATAAATCTGCCTCAGTTTCGAAACGCGTTATGAAAACGCTGTGAAATCTTAGTAAACGCATTTAGGTGTCTATATGTCTTCAATGGTTTATTTAAGTTTGGTAATTCACATGCTAACAAATCAGCAGTGAATATTTCTCGAATCCGTTGTACATGTACCGTGATCAGAACACGGAATGTTACGGTGAATGTATCTTTGTAAATGAGATGTCTTTTGGATCGAACTTGCAGCAAGAGAATTTTTCTGCGAACACTACCTGATTTTCGAAACTGACATTAGGAAAAATCTGTGAAATGTAAGTAAATGTTTCTAGGTGTAAATATGCCTTGTATGGTGGTTGAAAATTCGGTAATCCACTTGCTCACAGTCATTAAATAATGTTTGTCGAAGCCTTGATGAATGTAATGTTTTCAGAACCAGGAATGTCTCATTGAGTGAAACTATGAAAATAACAATTCTACTGGATAGAACTCACTTGAATTGAATTTTCTGCGAAATTTTCATGACTTTTGAACCTGGATGTTAGGAAAAACCTGCGAAATCAGAATAAGTACTTCTAGGTGTAAATATTCCTCATATGGTGGATGAAAGTTCGGTAATCCACATGCTCACAATCATTAAAGAATGTTTGTCGAATTCATGATGAATGTAATATGTTTGGAGTACACAATGTCATAGTGAAGGAAACAATGTAAGATACTTGTCTATTGGGTAGAACCCGCTTGAAGAGAATTTTTCTGTGGAAATTGCATGATTATCAAATCTGAATTTTGGAAAAAGCTGCAAAATGAGAGTAAATATTTGTAGGTGTAAATATGCCTTTATGTTGGAAGAAAGTTCGGTAATCCACATTTTCACAACATACTAAAGAATCATTTTCTAATCCGTGATGCATGTACCATGTTCAGAACGTGGAATTTCACGGTGATTGAAACAATGTAAATTACTTCTCTATTGGGCAGAACTCGCTCCAAGAGAGTTTTTCTGTGAAAACTGCTTCATTTTTGAAACTGGCGCTTGGAAAACGCTGCAAAATCTGAGAAAATACTTCTAAGTATCAATATTCAATGTATTGTGATGAAAGTTCGGTAATCCACATGCTAACAAATCTGTAGTGAATCTCTGTCGAATCAATTATGCATGTAGCAATTTCGGAAAATGCAATTTCACGGCCAGGGAATTTATGTAAATTGCATTTCTCTTCGTTAGAAATCACTCCAAGAGATTTTTCCTGAGATAACTGCCTGATTTTCGAAACTGGAGTTTGGAAAACCCTGCGAACTCAGATTGATAGATTCTCAGTGTAATCATGCCTTGTATGGTGGATGAAAGTTCGGTAATCCGCATGCTAACAACTCTATAGTTAATATATGTTGAATCGGAGATACATGAAGTGTGTTTGGAACACAGAATATCACGGTGAGTGAATCTATGTAAACTACATGTCTCTTGGGTAGAACCCGCTCCAAGAGTTTTTTCTGGGAAATCTCCCTCATTTTTGAAACTGGCGTTTGAAAATCTCTGCAAAATCAGAGAAAATTCTTCAAAGTGTCAATATGCCTTGTATTGTGATGGAAGTTCATAAAGCCACATGCAAACAAATCTGTGGTGAATATTTGTAGAAATTGTTATGCATGTAGTGTGATCGTATCACGAAAATTCCCGGCGAAGGGACCTATGTAAATTAAACATCTATTGGGTAGAACTCACTCCAAAAAATTTTTTGTGAGAAAACAGCCTGATTTTCGAAACTGGCATTAGGAAAAATCTGGAAATTCAGAGTTAATATTTCTAGGGTTAAATATGCCATGTATGGTGGATGAAAGTTCTGTAATCTACATTTTCACAACTCATTGGAGAAAGTTTGTTGAAACCTTGAAGTGTGTGTGGAAATTGGAATGTCACAGTGAGGGAAACTATGTAAATTATATTTCTATTAGGAAGTTCTTGCTCCACGACAATTTTTTGCGAATCTCCCTCATTTTAAACTGGCATTAAGAAAATCTTTTGAAATATGGGAAAGTGCTTCAAAGTGTCAATATGGCATTTATGGTGGATGATTGTTCGGTAATCCTTATGCTACAAACCCTGTAGTGAATATTTGTCGAATCCGTGATGCATGTAGCTATTTCGGAACACGGAATTTCACGATGACGGGTTCTATGTAAATTGCATGTCAATTGGAGAGAACTCGATCCAAGAGGATTTCTCTTTGAAAACTGCATGATATTTGAAACTGAGATTAGGAGAAATCTAATAAATCAGAATGAAACTTTCTATGTATAAATATACATAGTAAGGAGATTGAAAGTTCGGTAATACACATGTTCACAACTCATTAAAGAATGTTTGTCAAATCCGTGAAGAATGTAGCGTGTTGGGAAATTGGAATGTCACTGTGAGGGAACTATGTAAATTACATTTCTATTGGGAAGAACTTGCTCCACAAGAATATATTGCGAATCAGACCTCATTTTCAAAACTGGCATTAGGAAAAATTTTGAAATATGGGAAAGTTTTTCAAAGTGCCAATATGGCATTTATGGTGGATGAATGTTCTTTAATCGTTATGCTACCAACTCTGTAGTGAATGATTGTCGAATCCGTGATGCATGAAATGTGATCAGAACACGGAATGTCACGGTGAGTAAAACTAGGTAAATTACATATCTTTTGTGTATAACTCGCTCCAAGAGCATTTTTCTGCGAAATCTGCCTCATTTTCTAAACTGGCGTTAAAACTAAACTGTGAAATCTGAGAAAATTCTTCAAAGTGTAAGTAAGCCTTTTATGGTGGATGAAATTGCTGTAATCCACATGCTAACAACTATGTAGTGAATATTTGTCGAATCCGAGATGCATGTAGTGTGTTCAGAACACGGAATTTCACGGTGAGCGAATCCATGTAAATTACATGTCTATACGTTAGAACCTGCTCCAAGAGGTTTTTGCCGTGAAATCTGCCTCATTTTCGAAACTGGCGTTTGGAAAGCTCTGTGAAATCAGAGAAAATGCTTCTAAGCATCAATATGCCTTTTATTGTGATGAAAGTCCTGTCATCCTCATGCAAAAACTATATAGTTCATATTTGTCGAAATTTTTCTGCATGTAGTGTGTTCGAAACACGTAATTTCACAGTGGGGGAATTTATGAAATTTACGTATCTATTGAGTAGAACACGCTCCAACAGTTTTTTCCTTTGAAAACTGCCTGATTTTCAAAACTGCTATTAGGAAAAAGCTGCGAACTCAGAGTTAATGTTTCTATGTGTCAATATGCCTTGCATGGTGGATGAAAGATCTGTAATACACATGTACGTAACTCATTAAACATGTTTCTCAAATCCTTGATGTATGTAGCCTGTTTGGGACACGGTCTTTCTCGGTGAGGGAAGCTATGTAAATTACATATCTATTGGTTAGAACCCTCTCCAGGAGAGTTTTCCTGAAAAATCTGCCTCACTTTCGAAACTGGTGTTATGAAAACGCTGTGAAATCAGAGTAAATGCTTTAAGGTGACAATATGTTTTCAATGGTTTATAAAGATCGGTAATTCACATGCTAACAACTCAGCAGTGAATATTTGTTGAATCCTTAGTGCATGAACAGTTTTTCAGGAACACGGAATGTTACGGTGATGGTATCTATGAAAATGAGATGTCTATCGGATGGAACAGGCAACAAGAGGATTTTTCTGGGATAACTGCCTCATTTTCGAAACTGGCATTTGGAAGGCTCTGTGAAATCAGAGAAAATGCTTCTAAGCATCAATATGCCTTGTATTGTGATGAAAGTTCTCTCATCCTCATGCAAACAACTCTATAGTTTAGTTTTGTCGAAACTTTTCTGCAGGTAGTGTGTTCGAAACACATAATTTCACAGCGGGGAAATTTATGTAATTTACGTATCTATTGGGTAGAACACGCTCCAACAGTTTTTTCCTTTGAAAACTGCCTGATTTTCGAAACTGCTATTAGGAAAAAGCTGCGACCTCAGAGTTAATGTTTCTATGTGTCAATATGCCTTGCATGGTGAATGAAAGATCTGTAATACACATGTACGTAACTCATTAAAAATGTTTCTCAAATCCTTGATGTATGTAGCCTGTTTGGGACACGGTCTTTCTCGGTGAGGGAAGCTATGTAAATTACATATATATTGGTTAGAACCCTCTCCAGGAGAGTTTTACTGAAAAATCTGCCTCAGTTTCGAAACTGGTGTTATGAAAATGCTGTGAAATCAGAGTAAATATTTTAAGGTGACAATATGTTTTCAATGCTTTATTAAAGATCGGTAATTCACATGCTAACAACTCAGCTGTGAATATTTGTTGAATCCTTGGTGCATGAACATTTTTTTAGTAACACGGAATGTTACGGTGATGGAATCTATGAAAATGAGATGTCTATTGGATGGAACATGCAACAAGAGGATTTTTCTGGGAAAACTGCCTGATTTTCGAAACTGACGTTAGGAAAATTCTGTGAAATGTGAGTAAATGTTTCTAGGTGAAAACATGTCTTGTAAGGTGGAGGAAAATTTGATAATACACATGCTCACACTCATTAAAGAAAGATTGTCGAAACCTTGATGCATGTAACAAGTTCAGAACACGGAATGTCACTGTGATTGAACTACTTAAATTACATATCTTTTGGGTAGAACTCGCTCCAAGAGCATTTTTCTGCGAAATCTGCCTCATTTTCTAAACTGGTGTTAAAACTAACCTGTGAAATCTGAGAAAATTCTTCATTGTGTCTGTAAGCATTGTATGGTGAGTGAAAGTGCTGTAATCCATATGTTAACAACTATGTAGTGAATATTTGTCGAATCTGAGATGCATGTAGCGTGTTCAGAACACGGAATTTAACAGTGAGCGTATCAATGTAAATTACATGTCTATAGGTTAGAACCTGCTCCAAGAGTTTTTTGCCGTGAAATCTGCCTCATTTTCAAATCTGGCGTTAGGAAAAATCTTTGAAATATGAGAAAATGCTTCTAAGTGTAAATATGACTTGATTGGTGGATAAAGTCCGGTATTCAACATGTTAACAAGAGTGTAGTAAATATTTTTCAAACCGTGATTCATGTAGCACGTTCGGAAAACAGAATTTCACGGTAATGAAACTATGTAAATTAGAATTCTATTGGGTAGAACTAGCTAGAATAGAATGTATAAGCGAAAATTGGATGACTCTCGAATGGGATATTTGGATAAAGCTGTGAAATGGAGAAAATATTTGTAGGTGTAAAGATGCCTTTATGATGGAAGAAAGATCTGTAATCCACATTTTCACAACATATTAAACAATCTTTTTTCTAATCCGTGATGCATGTACCATTTTTGGAACGTGGAATTTCACGGTGATTGAAACAATGTAAACTACTTGTCTATTCGGTAGAACTCAGTTCAAGAGAATTTTTCTGTGAAAACCGCTTCATTTTTGAAACTGGCACTAGGAAAACTTTGCAAAATCTGAGAAAATATTTCTAAGTATCCATATTCAATGTTTTGATTTGAAAGTTCGGTAATTCACATGCTAAAAAATCTGTAGTGATTATTTGTCGAATCCGTTATGCATGCAGATTGTTCAGAACACAGAATGTCACGGCGAGGAAATTTATGAACATTACCTTTCCATAGGTTAGAAATCGCTTCAAGAGATTTTTTTCTGTAATAACAGCCTGATTTTGGAAACTGGCATTAGGAATATACTGCGAACTCAGATTAATCAATTGTAGGTTAAAATATGCCTTGTTTAGAGGATGAAACTTTGGCAATCCGCATACTAACAACTTTGTAGAGAATATTTGTCGAATCCGAGAACCATGAAGAGTGTTCGGAACACAGAATATCACGGTGAGCGAATCCAGGTAAAATACATGTCTCTTGGGTAGAACTGACTCCAAGAGTTCTTTTCTGCGAAATCTGCCTCATTATGGCAACTGGCATTTGGAAATTTCTTCAAAATCAGAGAAAATGCTTCAAACTGTCAATAAGCCTTGTATTGAGATGGAAGTGCATAAAACCACATGCAAACAAACCTGATGTGAATAATTGTAGAAAGCCTATGCATGTAGAGTGTTCATATGACGGAAATTTCCGGAGATGGAATCTATGTAAATTTCATTTCTATTGGGTAGAATGCGCTCCAAAAATTTTTTCCGGAGAAAACTGCCTGATTTTCGAAACTGGCATTAGGAAAAGGCTGCAAATTCAGAGTTAATGTTTCTAGGTTTTAATATGCCTTGTATGGTGGATGAAAGTTCTGTAATACACATGTACATAACTTATTAAAAATGTTTGTGAAATCCGTGAAGTATGTAGCATGTTCGGGAATTGGAATGTCACTGTGAGGGAAAATATGTAAATTACATTTCTATTGGGAAGTACTTGCTCCATTAGAAATTTTTGTGAATCTGACTCAATTACAAAACTGGAATTAGGAAAATATTTTGAAATATGGGAAAGTGCTTCAAAGTGTCAATATGGCATTTTTGGTGGATGAATGTTCGGTAATACTTATGCTACCAACTCTTAGTGAATAATTGTCGAAACCGTGATGCATGTAGCTATTTTGGAACACGGAATTTCACCATGACTGGTTCTATGTAAATTCCATATCTATTGGATAGAACTCGCTCCAAGAGTATTTCTCTGTGAAAACTGCATGATTTTAGAAACTGAGATTAGGAGAAATTTACTAAATCAGAATAAACTTTCTATGTATAAATATAGATTGTAAGGAAGATGAAAGTTCGATAATACAAATGTTCACAACTCATTAAAGTATGTTTGTCAAATCCTTGATGCATGTAACTTGTTCAGAACACGGAACGTCACGGTGAGTGAACTCGTTAAATTACATATCTTTTGGGTAGAACTGGCTCCAAGAACATTTTCTGTGAAATCAGCCTCATTTTCCAAACTGGCGTTAGCAAAAACCTGAGAAATCTGAGAAAATGCTTATAAGTGTGAATATGCCTTGTATGGTGAAATTAAGTCCGGTAATCCACGTAACCAACTATGAAGGGAATACTTTATGAATCCGTGACTTATTTAGAGTGTTTGGAACACGGAAATTCACGGTAATGAAACTAAGTAAATTAAAATTCTATTGGGTATACCTAGCTTGAATAGAATTTTTCGGCGAAAATTGCTTTTTTCTCAAATGTGATGTTTATATAAAGCTGCGAAATGAGAGAAAATATTTGTAGGTGTTAAGATGCCTTTATGTTGGAAGAAATTTCGGTAATCCACATTTTCACAACATATTAAAGAATCTTTTTTCTAATCCGTGATGAAAGTACCATGTTTGGAACGTGGAATTTCACGGTGTTTGAAACAATATAAACTATTGTCTATTTGGTAGAACTCACTTCAAGAGAATTTTTCTGTGAAAACTGCTTCATTTTTGAAACTGGCGCTTGGAAAACGCTGCAAAATCTGAGAAAATACTTCTAAGTATCAATATTCAATTTTTTGTGATGAAAGTTTGGTAATCCACATGCTAACAAATCTGTAGTGAATATTTGTCGAATCCGTTATGCATGTAGAATGTTCGCAACACGGAATGTCACGGCGAGGAAATTTATGTAAATTACGTTTCCATAGGTTAGAAATCGCTCCAAGAGTTTTTTCCTGAGATAACAGCCTGATTTTTGAAACTGGCTTTAGGAATAAGCTGCGAACTCAGATTAATCAATTGTAGGTGTAAATATGCCTTGTATGGTGGATGAAAGTTCGGCAATCCGCATACTAACAACTCTGTAGAGAATATTTGTCGAATCCTAGATACATGAAGAGTGTTGCAAACACAGAATATCACGGTGAACGAATCTAGGTAAAATAAATGTCTCTTGGTTAGAACTCACTCCAAATTTTTTTTTTGCGAAATCTGCCTCATTTTCTAAACTGGTGTTAAAACTAACCTGTGAAATCTGAGAAAATCCTTCATAGTATCTGTAAGCATTGTATTGTGGATGAAAGTGCTGTAATCCATATGTTAACAACTATGTAGTGAATATTTGTCGAATCTGAGATGCATGTAGCGTGTTCAGAACACGGAATTTAACAGTGAGCGTATCAATGTAAATTACATGTCTATAGGTTAGAACCTGCTCCAATAGTTTTTTGCCGTGAAATCTGCCTCATTTTCAAATCTGACTTTAGGAAAAATTTTTGAAATATGAGAAAATGCTTCTAAGTGTAAATATGACTTGATTGGTGGATAAAGTCCGGTAATCCACATTTTAACAAGAGTGTAGTAAATATTTTTCAAACCGTGATTCATGTAGCACGTTCGGAAAACAGAATTTCACGGTAATGAAACTATGTAAATTAGAATTCTATTGGGTAGAACTAGCTAGAATAGAATTTTTAGGCGAAAATTGCTTGATTCTCGAATGGGATATTTGGATAAAGCTGCAAAATGAGAGAAAATATTTGTAGGTGTAAAGATGCCTTTATGTTGGAAGAAAGTTCGGTAATCCACTTTTTCACAACATATAAAACAATCTTTTTCTAATCCGTGATGCATGTACCATTTTTGGAACGTGGAATTTCACGGTGATTGAAACAATGTAAACTACTTGTCTATTCGGTAGAACTCACTTCAAGAGAATTTTTCTGTGAAAAATGCTTCATTTTTGAAACTGGCGCTTGGAAAACGCTGCAAAATCTGAGAAAATACTTCTAAGTATCAATATTCAATGTTTTGTGATGAAAGTTCAGTAATCCACATGCGAACAAATCTGTAGTGAATATTTGTCGAATCCGTTATGCATGCAGAATGTTTGGAACATGGAATGTCACGGCAAGGAAATTTTTTAAAATTATTTTCCATAGGTTAGAAATCGCTCCAAGGGTTTTTTCCTGAGATAACAGCATGATTTTTGAAACTGGCGTTAAGAATAAGCTGCGAACTTAGATTAATCAATTGTAGGTGTAAATATGCCTTGTATGGTGGATGAAAGTTCGGCAATCTGCATACTAACAACTTTGTAGAGAATATTTGTCGAATCCGAGAACCATGAAGAGTGTTCGGAACACAGAATATCACGGTGAGCGAATCCAGGTAAAATACATGTCTCTTGGGTAGAACTGACTCCAAGAGTTCTTTTCTGCGAAATCTGCCTCATTATGGCAACTGGCATTTGGAAATTTCTTCAAAATCAGAGAAAATGCTTCAAACTGTCAATAAGCCTTGTACTGAGATGGAAGTGTATAAAACCACATGCAAACAAACCTGATGTGAATAATTGTAGAAAGCCTATGCATGTAGCGTGATCGTATGACGGAAATTTCCGGAGATGGAATCTATGTAAATTTCATTTCTATTGGGTAGAATGCGCTCCAAAAATTTTTTCCGGAGAAAACTGCCTGATTTTCGAAACTGGCATTAGGAAAAGGCTGCAAATTCAGAGTTAATGTTTCTAGGTTTTAATATGCCTTGTATGGTGGATGAAAGTTCTGTAATACACATGTACATAACTTATTAAAAATGTTTGTGAAATCCGTGAAGTATGTAGCATGTTCGGGAATTGGAATGTCACTGTGAGGGAAAATATGTAAATTACATTTCTATTGGGAAGTACTTGCTCCATTAGAAATTTTTGTGAATCTGACTCAATTACAAAACTGGAATTAGGAAAATATTTTGAAATATGGGAAAGTGCTTCAAAGTGTCAATATGGCATTTTTGGTGGATGAATGTTCGGTAATACTTATGCTACCAACTCTTAGTGAATAATTGTCGAAACCGTGATGCATGTAGCTATTTTGGAACACGGAATTTCACCATGACTGGTTCTATGTAAATTCCATATCTATTGGATAGAACTCGCTCCAAGAGTATTTCTCTGTGAAAACTGCATGATTTTAGAAACTGAGATTAGGAGAAATTTACTAAATCAGAATAAACTTTCTATGTATAAATATAGATTGTAAGGAAGATGAAAGTTCGATAATACAAATGTTCACAACTCATTAAAGTATGTTTGTCAAATCCTTGATGCATGTAACTTGTTCAGAACACGGAACGTCACGGTGAGTGAACTCGTTAAATTACATATCTTTTGGGTAGAACTGGCTCCAAGAACATTTTCTGTGAAATCAGCCTCATTTTCCAAACTGGCGTTAGCAAAAACCTGAGAAATCTGAGAAAATGCTTATAAGTGTGAATATGCCTTGTATGGTGAAATTAAGTCCGGTAATCCACGTAACCAACTATGAAGGGAATACTTTATGAATCCGTGACTTATTTAGAGTGTTTGGAACACGGAAATTCACGGTAATGAAACTAAGTAAATTAAAATTCTATTGGGTATACCTAGCTTGAATAGAATTTTTCGGCGAAAATTGCTTTTTTCTCAAATGTGATGTTTATATAAAGCTGCGAAATGAGAGAAAATATTTGTAGGTGTTAAGATGCCTTTATGTTGGAAGAAATTTCGGTAATCCACATTTTCACAACATATTAAAGAATCTTTTTTCTAATCCGTGATGAAAGTACCATGTTTGGAACGTGGAATTTCACGGTGTTTGAAACAATATAAACTATTGTCTATTTGGTAGAACTCACTTCAAGAGAATTTTTCTGTGAAAACTGCTTCATTTTTGAAACTGGCGCTTGGAAAACGCTGCAAAATCTGAGAAAATACTTCTAAGTATCAATATTCAATTTTTTGTGATGAAAGTTTGGTAATCCACATGCTAACAAATCTGTAGTGAATATTTGTCGAATCCGTTATGCATGTAGAATGTTCGCAACACGGAATGTCACGGCGAGGAAATTTATGTAAATTACGTTTCCATAGGTTAGAAATCGCTCCAAGAGTTTTTTCCTGAGATAACAGCCTGATTTTTGAAACTGGCTTTAGGAATAAGCTGCGAACTCAGATTAATCAATTGTAGGTGTAAATATGCCTTGTATGGTGGATGAAAGTTCGGCAATCCGCATACTAACAACTCTGTAGAGAATATTTGTCGAATCCTAGATACATGAAGAGTGTTGCAAACACAGAATATCACGGTGAACGAATCTAGGTAAAATAAATGTCTCTTGGTTAGAACTCACTCCAAATTTTTTTTTTGCGAAATCTGCCTCATTTTCTAAACTGGTGTTAAAACTAACCTGTGAAATCTGAGAAAATCCTTCATAGTATCTGTAAGCATTGTATTGTGGATGAAAGTGCTGTAATCCATATGTTAACAACTATGTAGTGAATATTTGTCGAATCTGAGATGCATGTAGCGTGTTCAGAACACGGAATTTAACAGTGAGCGTATCAATGTAAATTACATGTCTATAGGTTAGAACCTGCTCCAATAGTTTTTTGCCGTGAAATCTGCCTCATTTTCAAATCTGACTTTAGGAAAAATTTTTGAAATATGAGAAAATGCTTCTAAGTGTAAATATGACTTGATTGGTGGATAAAGTCCGGTAATCCACATTTTAACAAGAGTGTAGTAAATATTTTTCAAACCGTGATTCATGTAGCACGTTCGGAAAACAGAATTTCACGGTAATGAAACTATGTAAATTAGAATTCTATTGGGTAGAACTAGCTAGAATAGAATTTTTAGGCGAAAATTGCTTGATTCTCGAATGGGATATTTGGATAAAGCTGCAAAATGAGAGAAAATATTTGTAGGTGTAAAGATGCCTTTATGTTGGAAGAAAGTTCGGTAATCCACTTTTTCACAACATATAAAACAATCTTTTTCTAATCCGTGATGCATGTACCATTTTTGGAACGTGGAATTTCACGGTGATTGAAACAATGTAAACTACTTGTCTATTCGGTAGAACTCACTTCAAGAGAATTTTTCTGTGAAAAATGCTTCATTTTTGAAACTGGCGCTTGGAAAACGCTGCAAAATCTGAGAAAATACTTCTAAGTATCAATATTCAATGTTTTGTGATGAAAGTTCAGTAATCCACATGCGAACAAATCTGTAGTGAATATTTGTCGAATCCGTTATGCATGCAGAATGTTTGGAACATGGAATGTCACGGCAAGGAAATTTTTTAAAATTATTTTCCATAGGTTAGAAATCGCTCCAAGGGTTTTTTCCTGAGATAACAGCATGATTTTTGAAACTGGCGTTAAGAATAAGCTGCGAACTTAGATTAATCAATTGTAGGTGTAAATATGCCTTGTATGGTGGATGAAAGTTCGGCAATCTGCATACTAACAACTTTGTAGAGAATATTTGTCGAATCCGAGAACCATGAAGAGTGTTCGGAACACAGAATATCACGGTGAGCGAATCCAGGTAAAATACATGTCTCTTGGGTAGAACTGACTCCAAGAGTTCTTTTCTGCGAAATCTGCCTCATTATGGCAACTGGCATTTGGAAATTTCTTCAAAATCAGAGAAAATGCTTCAAACTGTCAATAAGCCTTGTACTGAGATGGAAGTGTATAAAACCACATGCAAACAAACCTGATGTGAATAATTGTAGAAAGCCTATGCATGTAGCGTGATCGTATGACGGAAATTTCCGGAGATGGAATCTATGTAAATTTCATTTCTATTGGGTAGAATGCGCTCCAAAAATTTTTTCCGGAGAAAACTGCCTGATTTTCGAAACTGGCATTAGGAAAAGGCTGCAAATTCAGAGTTAATGTTTCTAGGTTTTAATATGCCTTGTATGGTGGATGAAAGTTCTGTAATACACATGTACATAACTTATTAAAAATGTTTGTGAAATCCGTGAAGTATGTAGCATGTTCGGGAATTGGAATGTCACTGTGAGGGAAAATATGTAAATTACATTTCTATTGGGAAGTACTTGCTCCACTAGAATTTTTTGTGAATCTGCCTCATTTTCAAAACTGGAATTAGGAAAATATTTTGAAATATGGGAAAGTGCTTCAAAGTGTCAATATGGCATTTGTGGTGAATGAATGTTCGGTAAACCTTTTGCTACCAACTCTGTAGTGAATATTTTTCGAATCTGTGATGCATGTAGCTATTTTGGATCACGGAATTTCACGATGACGTGTTCTATGTAAATTGCATTTCTATTGGTTAGAACTCGCTCCAAGAGTATTTCTCTGTGAAAACTGCATGATTTTAGAAACTGAGATTAGGAGAAATTTACTAAATCTGAATAAACTTACTATGTATAAATATAGATTGTAAGGAAGATGAAAGTTCGATAATACAAATGTTCACAACTCATTAAAGTATGTTTGTCAAATCCTTGATGCATGTAACTTGTTCAGAACACGGAACGTCACGGTGAGTGAACTCGTTAAATTACATATCTTTTGGGTAGAACTGGCTCCAAGAACATTTTCTGTGAAATCAGCCGCATTTTCCAAACTGGCGTTAGGAAAAACCTGAGAAATCTGAGAAAATGCTTCTAATTGTGAATATGCTTTGTATGGTGAAATTAAGTCCGGTAATCCACGTAACCAACTATGAAGGGAATACTTTATGAATCCGTGACTTATTTAGAGTGTTTGGAACACGGAAATTCACGGTAATGAAACTAAGTAAATTAAAATTCTATTGGGTATACCTAGCTTGAATAGAATTTTTCGGCGATAATTGCTTTTTTCTCGAATGTGATGTTTATATAAAGCTGCGAAATGAGAGAAAATATTTGTAGGTGTAAAGATGCCTTTATGTTGGAAGAAATTTCGGTAATCCACATTTTCACAACATATTAAAGAATCTTTTTTCTAATCCGTGATGAAAGTACCATGTTTGGAACGTGGAATTTCACGGTGTTTGAAACAATATAAACTATTGTCTATTTGGTAGAACTCACTTCAAGAGAATTTTTCTGTGAAAAATGCTTCATTTTTGAAACTGGCGCTTGGAAAACGCTGCAAAATCTGAGAAAATACTTCTAAGTATCAATATTCAATGTTTTGTGATGAAAGTTCGGTAATCCACATGCTAACAAATCTGTAGTGAATATTTGTTGAATCCGTTATGCATGTAGAATGTTCGGAACACGGAATGTCACGGCGAGGAAATTTATGTAAATTATCTTTCCATAGGTTAGAAATCGCTCCAAGAGTTTTTTCCTGAGATAACAGCCTGATTTTTGAAACTGGCTTTAGGAATAAGCTGCGAACTCAGATTAATCAATTGTAGGTGTAAATATGCCTTGTATGGTGGATGAAAGTTCGGCAATCCGCATACTAACAACTCTGTAGAGAATATTTGTCGAATCCGAGATACATGAAGAGTGTACCAAACACAGAATATCACGGTGAACGAATCTAGGTAAAATAAATGTCTCTTGGTTAGAACTCACTCCAAATTTTTTTTTGCGAAATCTGCCTCATTTTCAAAACTGGTGTTAAAATTAACCTGTGAAATCTGAGAAAATTCTTCATAGTATCTGTAAGCATTGTATGGTGGATGAAAGTGCTGTAATCCATATGTTAACAACTATGTAGTGAATATTTGTCGAATCTGAGATGCATGTAGCGTGTTCAGAACACGGAATTTAACAGTGAGCGTATCAATGTAAATTACATGTCTATAGGTTAGAACCTGCTCCAAGAGTTTTTTGCCGTGAAATCTGCCTCATTTTCAAATCTGGCGTTAGGAAAAATCTTTGAAATATGAGAAAATGCTTCTAAGTGTAAATATGACTTGATTGGTGGATAAAGTCCGGTAATCCACATGTTAACAAGAGTGTAGTAAATATTTTTCAAACCGTGATTCATGTAGCACGTTCGGAAAACAGAATTTCACGGTAATGAAACTATGTAAATTAGAATTCTACTGGGTAGAACTAGCTAGAATAGGATTTTTAGGCGAAAATTGCTTATTCTCGAATGGGATATTTGGATAAAGCTGCAAAATGAGAGAAAATATTTGTAGGTGTAAAGATGCCTTTATGTTGGAAGAAAGTTCGGTAATCCACTTTTTCACAACATATTAAACAATCTTTTTTCTAATCCGTGATGCATGTACCATTTTTGGAACGTGGAATTTCACGGTGATTGAAACAATGTAAACTACTTGTCTATTCGGTAGAACTCACTTCAAGAGAATTTTTCTGTGAAAAATGCTTCATTTTTGAAACTGGCGCTTGGAAAACGCTGCAAAATCTGAGAAAATACTTCTAAGTATCAATATTCAATGTTTTGTGATGAAAGTTCGGTAATCCACATGCTAACAAATCTGTAGTGAATATTTGTCGAATCCGTTATGCATGCAGAATGTTTGGAACATGGAATGTCACGGCAAGGAAATTTTTTAAAATTATTTTTCCATAGGTTAGAAATCGCTCCAAGGGTTTTTTCCTGAGATAACAGCATGATTTTTGAAACTGGCATTAAGAATAAGCTGCGAACTCAGATTAAACATTTGTAGGTGTAAATATGCCTTGTATGGTGGATGAAAGTTCGGCAATCCGCATACTAACAACTTTGTAGAGAATATTTGTCGAATCCGAGAACCATGAAGAGTGTTCGGAACACAGAATATCACGGTGAGCGAATCCAGGTAAAATACATGTCTCTTGGGTAGAACTGACTCCAAGAGTTCTTTTCTGCGAAATCTGCCTCATTATGGCAACTGGCATTTGGAAATTTCTTCAAAATCAGAGAAAATGCTTCAAACTGTCAATAATCCTTGTATTGAGATGGAAGTGCATAAAACCACATGCAAACAAACCTGATGTGAATAATTGTAGAAAGCCTATGCATGTAGCGTGATCGTATGACGGAAATTTCCGGAGATGGAATCTATGTAAATTTCATTTCTATTGGGTAGAATGCGCTCCAAAAATTTTTTCCGGAGAAAACTGCCTGATTTTCGAAACTGGCATTAGGAAAAGGCTGCAAATTCAGAGTTAATGTTTCTAGGTTTTAATATGCCTTGTATGGTGGATGAAAGTTCTGTAATACACATGTACATAACTTATTAAAAATGTTTGTGAAATCCGTGAAGTATGTAGCATGTTCGGGAATTGGAATGTCACTGTGAGGGAAAATATGTAAATTACATTTCTATTGGGAAGTACTTGCTCCACTAGAATTTTTTGTGAATCTGCCTCATTTTCATAACTGGAATTAGGAAAATATTTTGAAATATGGGAAAGTGCTTCAAAGTTTCAATATGGCATTTGTGGTGAATGAATGTTCGGTAAACCTTTTGCTACCAACTCTGTAGTGAATATTTTTCGAATCTGTGATGCATGTAGCTATTTTGGATCATGGAATTTCACGATGACGTGTTCTATGTAAATTGCATTTCTATTGGATATAACTCGTTCCTAGAGTATTTCTCTGTGAAAACTGCATGATTTTAGAAACTGAGATTAGGAGAAATTTACTAAATCTGAATAAACTTTCTATGTATAAATATACATTGTAAGGAAGATGAAAGTTCGATAATACAAATGTTCACAACTCATTAAAGTATGTTTGTCAAATCCTTGATGCATGTAACTTGTTCAGAACACGGAACGTCACGGTGAGTGAACTCGTTAAATTACATATCTTTTGGGTAGAACTGGCTCCAAGAACATTTTCTGTGAAATCAGCCTCATTTTCCAACCTGGCGTTAGGAAAAACCTGAGAAATCTGAGAAAATGCTTCTAATTGTGAATATGCTTTGTATGGTGAAATTAAGTCCGGTAATCCACGTAACCAACTATGAAGGGAATACTTTATGAATCCGTGACTTATTTAGAGTGTTTGGAACACGGAAATTCACGGTAATGAAACTAAGTAAATTAAAATTCTATTGGGTATACCTAGCTTGAATAGAATTTTTCGGCGATAATTGCTTTTTTCTCGAATGTGATGTTTATATAAAGCTGCGAAATGAGAGAAAATATTTGTAGGTGTAAAGATGCCTTTATGTTGGAAGAAATTTCGGTAATCCACATTTTCACAACATATTAAAGAATCTTTTTTCTAATCCGTGATGAAAGTACCATGTTTGGAACGTGGAATTTCACGGTGTTTGAAACAATATAAACTATTGTCTATTTGGTAGAACTCACTTCAAGAGAATTTTTCTGTGAAAAATGCTTCATTTTTGAAACTGGCGCTTGGAAAACGCTGCAAAATCTGAGAAAATACTTCTAAGTATCAATATTCAATGTTTTGTGATGAAAGTTCGGTAATCCACATGCTAACAAATCTGTAGTGAATATTTGTTGAATCCGTTATGCATGTAGAATGTTCGGAACACGGAATGTCACGGCGAGGAAATTTATGTAAATTATCTTTCCATAGGTTAGAAATCGCTCCAAGAGTTTTTTCCTGAGATAACAGCCTGATTTTTGAAACTGGCTTTAGGAATAAGCTGCGAACTCAGATTAATCAATTGTAGGTGTAAATATGCCTTGTATGGTGGATGAAAGTTCGGCAATCCGCATACTAACAACTCTGTAGAGAATATTTGTCGAATCCGAGATACATGAAGTGTGTTCCAAACACAGAATATCACGGTGAACGAATCTAGGTAAAATAAATGTCTCTTGGTTAGAACTCACTCCAAATTTTTTTTTGCGAAATCTGCCTCATTTTCAAAACTGGTGTTAAAATTAACCTGTGAAATCTGAGAAAATTCTTCATAGTATCTGTAAGCATTGTATGGTGGATGAAAGTGCTGTAATCCATATGTTAACAACTATGTAGTGAATATTTGTCGAATCTGAGATGCATGTAGCGTGTTCAGAACACGGAATTTAACAGTGAGCGTATCAATGTAAATTACGTCTATAGGTTAGAACCTGCTCCAAGAGTTTTTTGCCGTGAAATCTGCCTCATTTTCAAATCTGGCGTTAGGAAAAATCTTCGAAATATGAGAAAATGCTTCTAAGTGTAAATATGACTTGATTGGTGGATAAAGTCCGGTAATCCACATGTTAACAAGAGTGTAGTAAATATTTTTCAAACCGTGATTCATGTACCACGTTCGGAAAACAGAATTTCACGGTAATGAAACTATGTAAATTAGAATTCTACTGGGTAGAACTAGCTAGAATAGGATTTTTAGGCGAAAATTGCTTGATTCTCGAATGGGATATTTGGATAAAGCTGCAAAATGAGAGAAAATATTTGTAGGTGTAAAGATGCCTTTATGTTGGAAGAAAGTTCTGTAATCCACTTTTTCACAACATATTAAACAATCTTTTTTCTAATCCGTGATGCATGTACCATTTTTGGAACGTGGAAATTCACGGTGATTGAAACAATGTAAACTACTTGTCTATTCGGTAGAACTCACTTCAAGAGAATTTTTCTGTGAAAAATGCTTCATTTTTGAAACTGGCGCTTGGAAAACGCTGCAAAATCTGAGAAAATACTTCTAAGTATCAATATTCAATGTTTTGTGATGAAAGTTCGGTAATCCACATGCTAACAAATCTGTAGTGAATATTTGTCGAATCCGTTATGCATGCAGAATGTTTGGAACATGGAATGTCACGGCAAGGAAATTTTTTAAAATTATTTTTCCATAGGTTAGAAATCGCTCCAAGGGTTTTTTCCTGAGATAACAGCATGATTTTTGAAACTGGCATTAAGAATAAGCTGCGAACTCAGATTAAACATTTGTAGGTGTAAATATGCCTTGTATGGTGGATGAAAGTTCGGCAATCCGCATACTAACAACTTTGTAGAGAATATTTGTCGAATCCGAGAACCATGAAGAGTGTTCGGAACACAGAATATCACGGTGAGCGAATCCAGGTAAAATACATGTCTCTTGGGTAGAACTGACTCCAAGAGTTCTTTTCTGCGAAATCTGCCTCATTATGGCAACTGGCATTTGGAAATTTCTTCAAAATCAGAGAAAATGCTTCAAACTGTCAATAAGCCTTGTATTGAGATGGAAGTGCATAAAACCACATGCAAACAAACCTGATGTGAATAATTGTAGAAAGCCTATGCATGTAGCGTG
This sequence comes from Camelus dromedarius, assembly GCF_036321535.1. Taxonomy (NCBI): domain Eukaryota; kingdom Metazoa; phylum Chordata; class Mammalia; order Artiodactyla; family Camelidae; genus Camelus; species Camelus dromedarius. The sequence continues at coordinate 3,426,405 of NW_026989854.1, forward strand.
ATCGTATGACGGAAATTTCCGGAGATGGAATCTATGTAAATTTCATTTCTATTGGGTAGAATGCGCTCCAAAAATTTTTTCCGGAGAAAACTGCCTGATTTTCGAAACTGGCATTAGGAAAAGGCTGCAAATTCAGAGTTAATGTTTCTAGGTTTTAATATGCCTTGTATGGTGGATGAAAGTTCTGTAATACACATGTACATAACTTATTAAAAATGTTTGTGAAATCCGTGAAGTATGTAGCATGTTCGGGAATTGGAATGTCACTGTGAGGGAAAATATGTAAATTACATTTCTATTGGGAAGTACTTGCTCCACTAGAATTTTTTGTGAATCTGCCTCATTTTCATAACTGGAATTAGGAAAATATTTTGAAATATGGGAAAGTGCTTCAAAGTTTCAATATGGCATTTGTGGTGAATGAATGTTCGGTAAACCTTTTGCTACCAACTCTGTAGTGAATATTTTTCGAATCTGTGATGCATGTAGCTATTTTGGATCATGGAATTTCACGATGACGTGTTCTATGTAAATTGCATTTCTATTGGATATAACTCGTTCCTAGAGTATTTCTCTGTGAAAACTGCATGATTTTAGAAACTGAGATTAGGAGAAATTTACTAAATCTGAATAAACTTTCTATGTATAAATATACATTGTAAGGAAGATGAAAGTTCGATAATACAAATGTTCACAACTCATTAAAGTATGTTTGTCAAATCCTTGATGCATGTAACTTGTTCAGAACACGGAACGTCACGGTGAGTGAACTCGTTAAATTACATATCTTTTGGGTAGAACTGGCTCCAAGAACATTTTCTGTGAAATCAGCCTCATTTTCCAACCTGGCGTTAGGAAAAACCTGAGAAATCTGAGAAAATGCTTCTAATTGTGAATATGCTTTGTATGGTGAAATTAAGTCCGGTAATCCACGTAACCAACTATGAAGGGAATACTTTATGAATCCGTGACTTATTTAGAGTGTTTGGAACACGGAAATTCACGGTAATGAAACTAAGTAAATTAAAATTCTATTGGGTATACCTAGCTTGAATAGAATTTTTCGGCGATAATTGCTTTTTTCTCGAATGTGATGTTTATATAAAGCTGCGAAATGAGAGAAAATATTTGTAGGTGTAAAGATGCCTTTATGTTGGAAGAAATTTCGGTAATCCACATTTTCACAACATATTAAAGAATCTTTTTTCTAATCCGTGATGAAAGTACCATGTTTGGAACGTGGAATTTCACGGTGTTTGAAACAATATAAACTATTGTCTATTTGGTAGAACTCACTTCAAGAGAATTTTTCTGTGAAAAATGCTTCATTTTTGAAACTGGCGCTTGGAAAACGCTGCAAAATCTGAGAAAATACTTCTAAGTATCAATATTCAATGTTTTGTGATGAAAGTTCGGTAATCCACATGCTAACAAATCTGTAGTGAATATTTGTTGAATCCGTTATGCATGTAGAATGTTCGGAACACGGAATGTCACGGCGAGGAAATTTATGTAAATTATCTTTCCATAGGTTAGAAATCGCTCCAAGAGTTTTTTCCTGAGATAACAGCCTGATTTTTGAAACTGGCTTTAGGAATAAGCTGCGAACTCAGATTAATCAATTGTAGGTGTAAATATGCCTTGTATGGTGGATGAAAGTTCGGCAATCCGCATACTAACAACTCTGTAGAGAATATTTGTCGAATCCGAGATACATGAAGTGTGTTCCAAACACAGAATATCACGGTGAACGAATCTAGGTAAAATAAATGTCTCTTGGTTAGAACTCACTCCAAATTTTTTTTTGCGAAATCTGCCTCATTTTCAAAACTGGTGTTAAAATTAACCTGTGAAATCTGAGAAAATTCTTCATAGTATCTGTAAGCATTGTATGGTGGATGAAAGTGCTGTAATCCATATGTTAACAACTATGTAGTGAATATTTGTCGAATCTGAGATGCATGTAGCGTGTTCAGAACACGGAATTTAACAGTGAGCGTATCAATGTAAATTACATGTCTATAGGTTAGAACCTGCTCCAAGAGTTTTTTGCCGTGAAATCTGCCTCATTTTCAAATCTGGCGTTAGGAAAAATCTTCGAAATATGAGAAAATGCTTCTAAGTGTAAATATGACTTGATTGGTGGATAAAGTCCGGTAATCCACATGTTAACAAGAGTGTAGTAAATATTTTTCAAACCGTGATTCATGTACCACGTTCGGAAAACAGAATTTCACGGTAATGAAACTATGTAAATTAGAATTCTACTGGGTAGAACTAGCTAGAATAGGATTTTTAGGCGAAAATTGCTTGATTCTCGAATGGGATATTTGGATAAAGCTGCAAAATGAGAGAAAATATTTGTAGGTGTAAAGATGCCTTTATGTTGGAAGAAAGTTCGGTAATCCACTTTTTCACAACATATTAAACAATCTTTTTTCTAATCCGTGATGCATGTACCATTTTTGGAACGTGGAAATTCACGGTGATTGAAACAATGTAAACTACTTGTCTATTCGGTAGAACTCACTTCAAGAGAATTTTTCTGTGAAAAATGCTTCATTTTTGAAACTGGCGCTTGGAAAACGCTGCAAAATCTGAGAAAATACTTCTAAGTATCAATATTCAATGTTTTGTGATGAAAGTTCGGTAATCCACATGCTAACAAATCTGTAGTGAATATTTGTCGAATCCGTTATGCATGCAGAATGTTTGGAACATGGAATGTCACGGCAAGGAAATTTTTTAAAATTATTTTTCCATAGGTTAGAAATCGCTCCAAGGGTTTTTTCCTGAGATAACAGCATGATTTTTGAAACTGGCATTAAGAATAAGCTGCGAACTCAGATTAAACATTTGTAGGTGTAAATATGCCTTGTATGGTGGATGAAAGTTCGGCAATCCGCATACTAACAACTTTGTAGAGAATATTTGTCGAATCCGAGAACCATGAAGAGTGTTCGGAACACAGAATATCACGGTGAGCGAATCCAGGTAAAATACATGTCTCTTGGGTAGAACTGACTCCAAGAGTTCTTTTCTGCGAAATCTGCCTCATTATGGCAACTGGCATTTGGAAATTTCTTCAAAATCAGAGAAAATGCTTCAAACTGTCAATAAGCCTTGTATTGAGATGGAAGTGCATAAAACCACATGCAAACAAACCTGATGTGAATAATTGTAGAAAGCCTATGCATGTAGCGTGATCGTATGACGGAAATTTCCGGAGATGGAATCTATGTAAATTTCATTTCTATTGGGTAGAATGCGCTCCAAAAATTTTTTCCGGAGAAAACTGCCTGATTTTCGAAACTGGCATTAGGAAAAGGCTGCAAATTCAGAGTTAATGTTTCTAGGTTTTAATATGCCTTGTATGGTGGATGAAAGTTCTGTAATACACATGTACATAACTTATTAAAAATGTTTGTGAAATCCGTGAAGTATGTAGCATGTTCGGGAATTGGAATGTCACTGTGAGGGAAAATATGTAAATTACATTTCTATTGGGAAGTACTTGCTCCACTAGAATTTTTTGTGAATCTGCCTCATTTTCATAACTGGAATTAGGAAAATATTTTGAAATATGGGAAAGTGCTTCAAAGTTTCAATATGGCATTTGTGGTGAATGAATGTTCGGTAAACCTTTTGCTACCAACTCTGTAGTGAATATTTTTCGAATCTGTGATGCATGTAGCTATTTTGGATCATGGAATTTCACGATGACGTGTTCTATGTAAATTGCATTTCTATTGGATATAACTCGTTCCTAGAGTATTTCTCTGTGAAAACTGCATGATTTTAGAAACTGAGATTAGGAGAAATTTACTAAATCTGAATAAATTTTCTATGTATAAATATACATTGTAAGGAAGATGAAAGTTCGATAATACAAATGTTCACAACTCATTAAAGTATGTTTGTCAAATCCTTGATGCATGTAACTTGTTCAGAACACGGAACGTCACGGTGAGTGAACTCGTTAAATTACATATCTTTTGGGTAGAACTGGCTCCAAGAACATTTTCTGTGAAATCAGCCTCATTTTCCAACCTGGCGTTAGGAAAAACCTGAGAAATCTGAGAAAATGCTTCTAATTGTGAATATGCTTTGTATGGTGAAATTAAGTCCGGTAATCCACGTAACCAACTATGAAGGGAATACTTTATGAATCCGTGACTTATTTAGAGTGTTTGGAACACGGAAATTCACGGTAATGAAACTAAGTAAATTAAAATTCTATTGGGTATACCTAGCTTGAATAGAATTTTTCGGCGATAATTGCTTTTTTCTCGAATGTGATGTTTATATAAAGCTGCGAAATGAGAGAAAATATTTGTAGGTGTAAAGATGCCTTTATGTTGGAAGAAATTTCGGTAATCCACATTTTCACAACATATTAAAGAATCTTTTTTCTAATCCGTGATGAAAGTACCATGTTTGGAACGTGGAATTTCACGGTGTTTGAAACAATATAAACTATTGTCTATTTGGTAGAACTCACTTCAAGAGAATTTTTCTGTGAAAAATGCTTCATTTTTGAAACTGGCGCTTGGAAAACGCTGCAAAATCTGAGAAAATACTTCTAAGTATCAATATTCAATGTTTTGTGATGAAAGTTCGGTAATCCACATGCTAACAAATCTGTAGTGAATATTTGTTGAATCCGTTATGCATGTAGAATGTTCGGAACACGGAATGTCACGGCGAGGAAATTTATGTAAATTATCTTTCCATAGGTTAGAAATCGCTCCAAGAGTTTTTTCCTGAGATAACAGCCTGATTTTTGAAACTGGCTTTAGGAATAAGCTGCGAACTCAGATTAATCATTTGTAGGTGTAAATATGCCTTGTATGGTGGATGAAAGTTCGGCAATCCGCATACTAACAACTTTGTAGAGAATATTTGTCGAATCCGAGAACCATGAAGAGTGTTCGGAACACAGAATATCACGGTGAGCGAATCCAGGTAAAATACATGTCTCTTGGGTAGAACTGACTCCAAGAGTTCTTTTCTGCGAAATCTGCCTCATTATGGCAACTGGCATTTGGAAATTTCTTCAAAATCAGAGAAAATGCTTCAAACTGTCAATAAGCCTTGTATTGAGATGGAAGTGCATAAAACCACATGCAAACAAACCTGATGTGAATAATTGTAGAAAGCCTATGCATGTAGCGTGATCGTATGACGGAAATTTCCGGAGATGGAATCTATGTAAATTTCATTTCTATTGGGTAGAATGCGCTCCAAAAATTTTTTCCGGAGAAAACTGCCTGATTTTTGAAACTGGCATTAGGAAAAGGCTGCAAATTCAGAGTTAATGTTTCTAGGTTTTAATATGCCTTGTATGGTGGATGAAAGTTCTGTAATACACATGTACATAACTTATTAAAAATGTTTGTGAAATCCGTGAAGTATGTAGCATGTTCGGGAATTGGAATGTCACTGTGAGGGAAAATATGTAAATTACATTTCTATTGGAAAGTACTTGCTCCACTAGAATTTTTTGTGAATCTGCCTCATTTTCAAAACTGGAATTAGGAAAATATTTTGAAATATGGGAAAGTGCTTCAAAGTGTCAATATGGCATTTATGGTGGATGAATGTTCGGTAATACTTATGCTACCAACACTTAGTGAATAATTGTCGAAACCGTGATGCATGTAGCTATTTTGGAACACGGAATTTCACCATGACTGGTTCTATGTAAATTCCATATCTATTGGATAGAACTCGCTCCAAGAGTATTTCTCTGTGAAAACTGCATGATTTTAGAAACTGAGATTAGAAGAAATTTACTAAATCTGAATAAACTTACTATGTATAAATATAGATTGTAAGGAAGATGAAAGTTCGATAATACAAATGTTCACAACTCATTAAAGTATGTTTGTCAAATCCTTGATGCATGTAACTTGTTCAGAACACGGAACGTCACGGTGAGTGAACTCGTTAAATTACATATCTTTTGGGTAGAACTGGCTCCAAGAACATTTTCTGTGAAATCAGCCGCATTTTCCAAACTGGCGTTAGGAAAAACCTGAGAAATCTGAGAAAATGCTTCTAATTGTGAATATGCTTTTTATGGTGAAATTAAGTCCGGTAATCCACGTAACCAACTATGAAGGGAATACTTTATGAATCCGTGACTTATTTAGAGTGTTTGGAACACGGAAATTCACGGTAATGAAACTAAGTAAATTAAAATTCTATTGGGTATACCTAGCTTGAATAGAATTTTTTGGCGAAAATTGCTTTTTTCTCGAATGTGATGTTTATATAAAGCTGCGAAATGAGAGAAAATATTTGTAGGTGTAAAGATGCCTTTATGTTGGAAAAAATTTCGGTAATCCACATTTTCACAACATATTAAAGAATCATTTTTCTAATCTGTGATGAAAGTACCATGTTTGGAACGTGGAATTTCACGGTGTTTGAAACAATATAAACTATTGTCTATTTGGTAGAACTCACTTCAAGAGAATTTTTCTGTGAAAAATTCTTCATTTTTGAAACTAGCGTTTGGAAAACGCTGCAAAATCTGAGAAAATACTTCTAAGTATCAATATTCAATTTTTTGTGATGAAAGTTCGGCAATCCGCATACTAACAACTCTGTATAGAATATTTGTCGAATCCGAGATACATGAAGAGTGTTCGGAACACAGAATATCACAGTGAGCGAACTAGTTAAAATACATGTCTCTTGGTTAGAACTCAATCCAAGAGGTATTTTCTGCGAAATCTGCCTCATTTTCGAAACTGGCATTTGGAAATTTCTTCAAAATCAGATAAAATACTTCAAACTGTCAATATGCCTCGTATTGTGTTTTAAGTTCATAAAGCCACATGCAAACAAACCTGATGTGAATAATTGTAGAAAGCCTATGCATGTAGCGTGATTGTATGACGGAAATTTCCGGAGATGGAATCTATGTAAATTTCATGTCTATTGTGTAGAAAACGCTCCAAAAATTTTTTCCGGAGGAAACGGCCTGATTTTCGAAACTGGCATTAGGAAAAGGCTGCAAATTCAGAGTTAATGTTTCTAGGTTTAAATATGCCTTGTATGGTGGATGAAAGTTCTGTAATACACATGTACATAACTCATAAAATTTTTTGTCAAATCTGTGAAGTATGTAGCGTGTTCGGTAATTGGAATGTCACTGTGAGGGATACTATGTAAATTACATTTCTATGGGAAGTACTTGCTCCACTAGAATTTTTTGTGAATCTGCCTCATTTTCATACCTGGAATTAGGAAAATATTTTGAAATATGGGAAAGTGCTTCAAAGTGTCAATATGGCATTTGTGGTGAATGAATGTTCGGTAAACCTTTTGCTACCAACTCTGTAGTGAATATTTTTCGAATCTGTGATGCATGTAGCTATTTTGGATCACGGAATTTCACGATGACGTGTTCTATGTAAATTGCATTTCTATTGGATAGAACTCTCTCCAAGAGAATTTCTCTGGGAAATCTGCATGATTTTAGAAACTGAGATTAGGAGAAATCTACTAAATCAGAATAAAACTTTCTATGTGTAAATATACATTGTAAGGAAGATGAAAGTTCGATAATACAAATGTTCACAACTCATTAAAGATTGTTTGTCAAATCCATGATGCATGTAACGTGTACAGAACACGGAATGTCACGGTGATTAAAACTCAGTAAATTACATATCTTTTGTGTATAAATCGCTCCAAGAGCATTTTTCGGCGAAATCTGCCTCATTTTTAACTGGCGTTAAAACAAACATGTGAAAACTGAGAAAATAGTTCAAAGTGTCAGTAGCCTAGTATGGTGAATGAAAGTGCTGTAATCCACATGCTAACAACTATGTAGTGAATATTTGTCGAATTCGAGATGCATGAAGCGTGTTCAGAACACGGAATTTCACGGTAAGCGAATCCAAGTAAATTACATGTCTATACGTTAGAACCTGCTCCAAGAGGTTTTTGCCTTGAAATCTGCCTCATTTTCAAAAGTGGCGTTTGGAAATCTCTGTGAAATCAGAGAAAATCCTTCTAAGCGTCAATATGCCTTTTATTGTGATGAAAGTCCTGTCATCCTCATGCAAACAACTGTATAGTTCAGATTTGTCGAATCTTTTCTGCATGTAATGTGTTTGAAACATGTAATTTCACAGCGGGGGAATCTATGTAATTTATGTATCTATTGGGTAGAAGACGCTCCAACAGTTTTTTCCTTTGAAAACTGCCTGATTTTCAAAACTGCTATTAGGAAAAAGCTGCGAACTCAGAGTAAATGTTTCTATGTGTCAATATGCCTTGCATGGTGGATGAAAGATCTGTAATACACATGTACGTAACTCATTAAAAATGTTTCTCAAATCCTTGATGTAAGTAGCATGTTTGGAACACGGTCTTTCTCGGTGAGGGAAGCTATGTAAATTACATATCTATTGGTTAGAAACCTCTCCAGGAGAGTTTTCCTGAAAAATCTGCCTCAGTTTCGAAACTGGTGTTATGAAAACGCTGTGAAATCAGAGTAAATGCTTTAAGGTGACAATATGTCTTCAATGGTTTATAAAGATCGGTAATTCACATGCTAACAACTCAGCAGTGAATATTTGTTGAATCCTTGGTGCATGAACCGTTTTTTAGTAACACGGAAAGTTACGGTGATGGAATCTATGAAAATGAGATGTCTATTGGATGGAACATGCAACAAGAGGATTTTTCTGGGAAAACTGCCTGATTTTCGAAACTGACGTTAGGAAAATTCTGCGAAATGTGAGTAAATGTTTCTAGGTGAAAACATTTCTTGTAAGGTGGATGAAAATTTGATAATCCACATGCTCACACTCATTAAAGAATGATTGTCGAAACCTTGATGCATGTAACATGTTCAGAACACGGAATGTCACTGTGATTGAACTACTTAAATTACATATCTTTTGGGTAGAACTCGCACCAGGAACATTTTTCTGTGAAATCAGCCTCATTTTCCAAACTGGCGTTAGGAAAAACCTGAGAAATCTGAGAAAATGCTTCTAAGTGTGAATATGCCTTGAATGGGGAGTTTAATTCCGGTAATCTACGTAACCAACTATGAAGGGAATACTTTTCGAATCCGTGACTTATTTAGCGTGTTTGGAACACAGAAATTCACGGTAATGAAACTATGTAAATTAAAATTCTATTGGGTAGAACTAGCTTGAATAAATTTTTTCTGCGCAAATTGCATGATTTTCGAATTTGAAGTTTGGATAAAACTGCGAAATGAGAGTAAATACATGTAGGTGTAAATATGCCTTGAATAGTAGATGTAAGATTGGTAATCCAAATGCTAACATCTCTGCAGTGAATATTTGTCGAATCCGAGATACATGAAATGTGTTCAGAACACAAAATGTCATGATGAGCACATCTATGTAAATTACCTGTCTATTGGGTAGAACTCGCTCCAAGAGCATTTTTCTGCAAAATCTGCATCATTTTCAAATCTGGCGTTAGGGAAAATCTTCGAAATATGAGAAAATGCTTCTGAGTGTCAATATGACTTGATTGGTGGGTGAAAGTCCGGTAATCCACATGTTAACAAGAGTGTAGTAAATATTTTTCAAACCGTGATTCATGTAGCACGTTCGGAAAACAGAATTTCACGGTAATGAAACTATGTAAATTAGAATTCTATTGGGTAGAACTAGCTAGAATAGAATGTTTAAGCGAAAATTGCATGATTCTCGAATGGGATACTTGGATAAAGCTGTGAAATGAGAGAAAATATTTGTAGGTGTAAAGATGCCTTTATGTTGGAAGAAAGATCGGTAATCCACATTTTCACAACATATTAAACAATCTTTTTTCTAATCCGTGATGCATGTACCATGTTCGGAACGTGGAATTTCACGGTGATTGAAACAATGTAAACTACTTGTCTATTCGGTAGAACTCACTTCAAGAGAATTTTTCTTTGAAAACTGCTTCATTTTTGAAACTGACGCTAGGAAAACGTTGCAAAATCTGAGAAAATATTTCTAAGTATCAATATTCAATGTTTTGTGATGAAAGTTCTGTAATTCACATGCTAACAAATCTGTAGTGATTATTTGTCGAATCCGTTATGCATGCAGATTGTTCAGAACACAGAATGTCACGGCGAGGAAATTTATGTAAATTACCTTACCATAGGTTAGAAATCGCTCCAAGAGATTTTTTTCTGAGATAGCAGCCTGATTTTGGAAACTGGCATTAGGAATAAACTGCGAACTCAGATTAATCAATTGTAGGTGTAAATATGCCTTGTATGGTGGATGAAAGTTCGGCAATCCGCATACTAACAACTCTGTAGAGAATATTTGTCGAATCCGAGATACATGAAGAGTGTTCCAAACACAGAATATCACGGTGAACGAATCTACGTAAAATAAATATCTCTTGGTTAGAACTCACTCCAAATTTTTTTTTGCGAAATCTGCCTCATTTTCAAAACTGGTGTTAAAACTAACCTGTGAAATCTGAGAAAATTCTTCATAGTATCTGTAAGCATTGTATGGAGGATGAAAGTGCTGTAATCCATATGTTAACAACTATGTAGTGAATATTTGTCGAATCTGAGATGCATGTAGCGTGTTCAGAACACGGAATTTAACAGTGAGCGTATCAATGTAAATTACATGTCTATAGGTTAGAACCTGCTCCAAGAGTTTTTTGCCATGAAATCTGCCTCATTTTCAAATCTGGCGTTAGGAAAAATCTTCGAAATATGAGAAAATGCTTCTAAGTGTAAATATGACTTGATTGGTGGATAAAGTCCGGTAATCCACATTTTAACAAGAGTGTAGTAAATATTTTTCAAACCGTGATTCATGTAGCACGTTCGGAAAACAGAATTTCACGGTAATGAAACTATGTAAATTAGAATTCTATTGGGTAGAACTAGCTAGAATAGAATTTTTAGGCGAAAATTGCTTGATTCTCGAATGGGATATTTGGATAAAGCTGCAAAATGAGAGAAAATATTTGTAGGTGTAAAGATGCCTTTATGTTGGAAGAAAGTTCGGTAATCCACTTTTTCTCAACATATTAAACAATCTTTTTTCTAATCCGTGATGCATGTACCATTTTTGGAACGTGGAATTTCACGGTGATTGAAACAATGTAAACTACTTGTCTATTCGGTAGAACTCACTTCAAGAGAATTTTTCTGTGAAAAATGCTTCATTTTTGAAACTGGCGCTTGGAAAACGCTGCAAAATCTGAGAAAATACTTCTAAGTATCAATATTCAATGTTTTGTGATGAAAGTTCGGTAATCCACATGCTAACAAATCTGTAGTGAATATTTGTCGAATCCGTTATGCATGCAGAATGTTTGGAACATGGAATGTCACGGCAAGGAAATTTTTTAAAATTATTTTTCCATAGGTTAGAAATCGCTCCAAGGGTTTTTTCCTGAGATAACAGCATGATTTTTGAAACTGGCGTTAAGAATAAGCTGCGAACTCAGATTAATCATTTGTAGGTGTAAATATGCCTTGTATGGTGGATGAAAGTTCGGCAATCCGCATACTAACAACTTTGTAGAGAATATTTGTCGAATCCGAGAACCATGAAGAGTGTTCAGAACACAGAATATCACGGTGAGCGAATCCAGGTAAAATACATGTCTCTTGGGTAGAACTGACTCCAAGAGTTCTTTTCTGCGAAATCTGCCTCATTATGGCAACTGGCATTTGGAAATTTCTTCAAAATCAGAGAAAATGCTTCAAACTGTCAATAAGCCTTGTATTGAGATGGAAGTGCATAAAACCACATGCAAACAAACCTGATGTGAATAATTGTAGAAAGCCTATGCATGTAGCGTGATCGTATGACGGAAATTTCCGGAGATGGAATCTATGTAAATTTCATTTCTATTGGGTAGAATGCGCTCCAAAAATTTTTTCCTGAGAAAACTGCCTGATTTTCGAAACTGGCATTAGGAAAAGTCTGCAAATTCAGAGTTAAAGTTTCTAGGTTTTAATATGCCTTGTATGGTGGATGAAAGTTCTGTAATACACATGTACATAACTTATTAAAAATGTTTGTGAAATCCGTGAAGTATGTAGCATGTTCGGGAATTGGAATGTCACTGTGAGGGAAAATATGTAAATTACATTTCTATTGGGAAGTACTTGCTCCACTAGAATTTTTTGTGAATCTGCCTCATTTTCAAAACTGGAATTAGGAAAATATTTTGAAATATGGGAAAGTGCTTCAAAGTGTCAATATGGCATTTATGGTGGATGAATGTTCGGTAATACTTATGCTACCAACACTTAGTGAATAATTGTCGAAACCGTGATGCATGTAGCTATTTTGGAACACGGAATTTCACCATGACTGGTTCTATGTAAATTCCATATCTATTGGATAGAACTCGCTCCAAGAGTATTTCTCTGTGAAAACTGCATGATTTTAGAAACTGAGATTAGGAGAAATTTACTAAATCTGAATAAACTTACTATGTATAAATATAGATTGTAAGGAAGATGAAAGTTCGATAATACAAATGTTCACAACTCATTAAAGTATGTTTGTCAAATCCTTGATGCATGTAACTTGTTCAGAACACAGAACGTCACGGTGAGTGAACTCGTTAAATTACATATCTTTTGGGTAGAACTGGCTCCAAGAACATTTTCTGTGAAATCAGCCTCATTTTCCAAACTGGCGTTAGGAAAAACCTGAGAAATCTGAGAAAATGCTTCTAATTGTGAATATGCTTTTTATGGTGAAATTAAGTCCGGTAATCCACGTAAACAACTATGAAGGGAATACTTTATAAATCCGTGACTTATTTACAGTGTTTGGAACACGGAAATTCACGGTAATGAAACTAAGTAAATTAAAATTCTATTGGGTATACCTAGCTTGAATAGAATTTTTCGGCGAAAATTGCTTTTTTCTCGAATGTGATGTTTATATAAAGCTGCGAAATGAGAGAAAATATTTGTAGGTGTAAAGATGCCTTTATGTTGGAAGAAATTTCGGTAATCCACATTTTCACAACATATTAAAGAATCATTTTTCTAATCCGTGATGAAAGTACCATGTTTGGAACGTGGAATTTCACGGTGTTTGAAACAATATAAACTATTGTCTATTTGGTAGAACTCACTTCAAGAGAATTTTTCTGTGAAAAATGCTTCATTTTTGAAACTAGCGCTTGGAAAACGCTGCAAAATCTGAGAAAATACTTCTAAGTATCAATATTCAATTTTTTGTGATGAAAGTTCGGCAATCCGCATACTAACAACTCTGTATAGAATATTTGTCGAATCCGAGATACATGAAGAGTGTTCGGAACACAGAATATCACAGTGAGCGAACTAGTTAAAATACATGTCTCTTGGTTAGAACTCAATCCAAGAGGTATTTTCTGCGAAATCTGCCTCATTTTCGAAACTGGCATTTGGAAATTTCTTCAAAATCAGATAAAATACTTCAAACTGTCAATATGCCTCGTATTGTGTTTTAAGTTCATAAAGCCACATGCAAACAAACCTGATGTGAATAATTGTAGAAAGCCTATGCATGTAGCGTGATTGTATGACGGAAATTTCCGGAGATGGAATCTATGTAAATTTCATGTTTATTGTGTAGAAAACGCTCCAAAAATTTTTTCCGGAGGAAACGGCCTGATTTTCGAAACTGGCATTAGGAAAAGGCTGCAAATTCAGAGTTAATGTTTCTAGGTTTAAATATGCCTTGTATGGTGGATGAAAGTTCTGTAATACACATGTACATAACTCATAAAATTTTTTGTCAAATCCGTGAAGTATGTAGCGTGTTCGGTAATTGGAATGTCACTGTGAGGGATACTATGTAAATTACATTTCTATGGGAAGTACTTGCTCCACTAGAATTTTTTGTGAATCTGCCTCATTTTCATATCTGGAATTAGGAAAATATTTTGAAATATGGGAAAGTGCTTCAAAGTGTCAATATGGCATTTGTGGTGAATGAATGTTCGGTAAACCTTTTGCTACCAACTCTGTAGTGAATATTTTTCGAATCTGTGATGCATGTAGCTATTTTGGATCACGGAATTTCACGATGACGTGTTCTATGTAAATTGCATTTCTATTGGATAGAACTCTCTCCAAGAGAATTTCTCTGGGAAATCTGCATGATTTTAGAAACTGAGATTAGGAGAAATCTACTAAATCAGAATAAAACTTTCTATGTGTAAATATACATTGTAAGGAAGATGAAAGTTCGATAATACAAATGTTCACAACTCATTAAAGATTGTTTGTCAAATCCATGATGCATGTAACGTGTACAGAACACGGAATGTCACGGTGATTAAAACTCAGTAAATTACATATCTTTTGTGTATAAATCGCTCCAAGAGCATTTTTCGGCGAAATCTGCCTCATTTTTAACTGGCGTTAAAACAAACATGTGAAAACTGAGAAAATACTTCAAAGTGTCAGTAGCCTAGTATGGTGAATGAAAGTGCTGTAATCCACATGCTAACAACTATGTAGTGAATATTTGTCGAATTCGAGATGCATGAAGCGTGTTCAGAACACGGAATTTCACGGTAAGCGAATCCAAGTAAATTACATGTCTATACGTTAGAACCTGCTCCAAGAGGTTTTTGCCGTGAAATCTGCCTCATTTTCAAAATTGGCGTTTGGAAATCTCTGTGAAATCAGAGAAAATCCTTCTAAGCATCAATATGCCTTTTATTGTGATGAAAGTCCTGTCATCCTCATGCAAACAACTGTATAGTTCAGATTTGTCGAATCTTTTCTGCATGTAATGTGTTCGAAACACGTAATTTCACAGCGGGGGAATCTATGTAATGTATGTATCTATTGGGTAGAACACGCTCCAACAGTTTTTTCCTTTGAAAACTGCCTGATTTTCAAAACTGCTATTAGGAAAAAGCTGCGAACTCAGAGTTAATGTTTCTATGTGTCAATATGCCTTGCATGGTGGATGAAAGATCTGTAATACACATGTACGTAACTCATTAAAAATGTTTCTCAAATCCTTGATGTAAGAAGCATGTGTGGAACACGGTCTTTCTCGGTGAGGGAAACTATGTAAATTACATATCTATTGGTTAGAAACCTCTCCAGGAGAGTTTTCCTGAAAAATCTGCCTCAGTTTCGAAACTGGTGTTATGAAAACGCTGTGAAATCAGAGTAAATGCTTTAAGGTGACAATATGTCTTCAATGGTTTATAAAGATCGGTAATTCACATGCTAACAACTCAGCAGTGAATATTTGTTGAATCCTTGGTGCATGAACCGTTTTTTAGTAACACGGAAAGTTACGGTGATGGAATCTATGAAAATGAGATGTCTATTGGATGGAACATGCAACAAGAGGATTTTTCTGGGAAAACTGCCTGATTTTCGAAACTGACGTTAGGAAAATTCTGCGAAATGTGAGTAAATGTTTCTAGGTGAAAACATTTCTTGTAAGGTGGATGAAAATTTGATAATCCACATGCTCACACTCATTAAAGAATGATTGTCGAAACCTTGATGCATGTAACATGTTCAGAACACGGAATGTCACTGTGATTGAACTACTTAAATTACATATCTTTTGGGTAGAACTCGCACCAGGAACATTTTTCTGTGAAATCAGCCTCATTTTCCAAACTGGCGTTAGGAAAAACCTGAGAAATCTGAGAAAATGCTTCTAAGTGTGAATATGCCTTGAATGGGGAGTTTAATTCCGGTAATCCACGTAACCAACTATGAAGGGAATACTTTTCGAATCCGTGACTTATTTAGCGTGTTTGGAACACAGAAATTCACGGTAATGAAACTATGTAAATTAAAATTCTATTGGGTAGAACTAGCTTGAATAAATTTTTTCTGCGCAAATTGCATGATTTTCGAATTTGAAGTTTGGATAAAACTGCGAAATGAGAGTAAATACTTGTAGGTGTAAATATGCCTTGAATGGTAGATGTAAGATTGGTAATCCAAATGCTAACATCTCTGCAGTGAATATTTGTCGAATCCGAGATACATGAAATGTGTTCAGAACACAAAATGTCATGATGAGCACATCTATGTAAATTACCTGTCTATTGGGTAGAACTCACTCCAAGAGCATTTTTCTGCAATATCTGCATCATTTTCAAATCTGGCGTTAGGGAAAATCTTCGAAATATGAGAAAATGCTTCTGAGTGTCAATATGACTTGATTGGTGGGTGAAAGTCCGGTAATCCACATGTTAACAAGAGTGTAGTAAATATTTTTCAAACCGTGATTCATGTAGCACGTTCGGAAAACAGAATTTCACGGTAATGAAACTATGTAAATTAGAATTCTATTGGGTAGAACTAGCTAGAATAGAATGTTTAAGCGAAAATTGCATGATTCTCGAATGGGATACTTGGATAAAGCTGTGAAATGAGAGAAAATATTTGTAGGTGTAAAGATGCCTTTATGTTGGAAGAAAGATCGGTAATCCACATTTTCTCAACATATTAAACAATCTTTTTTCTAATCCGTGATGCATGTACCATGTTCGGAACGTGGAATTTCACGGTGATTGAAACAATGTAAACTACTTGTCTATTCGGTAGAACTCACTTCATGAGAATTTTTCTGTGAAAACTGCTTCATTTTTGAAACTGACGCTAGGAAAACGTTGCAAAATCTGAGAAAATATTTCTAAGTATCAATATTCAATGTTTTGTGATGAAAGTTCTGTAATTCACATGCTAACAAATCTGTAGTGATTATTTGTCGAATCCGTTATGCATGCAGATTGTTCAGAACACAGAATGTCACGGCGAGGAAATTTATGTAAATTACCTTTCCATAGGTTAGAAATCGCTCCAAGAGTTTTTTCCTGAGATAACAGCCTGATTTTTGAAACTGGCTTTAGGAATAAGCTGCGAACTCAGATTAATCAATTGTAGGTGTAAATATGCCTTGTATGGTGGATGAAAGTTCGGCAATCCGCATACTAACAACTCTGTAGAGAATATTTGTCGAATCCGAGATACATGAAGTGTGTTCCAAACACAGAATATCACGGTGAACGAATCTAGGTAAAATAAATGTCTCTTGGTTAGAACTCAGTCCAAATTTTTTTTTGCGAAATCTGCCTCATTTTCAAAACTGGTGTTAAAATTAACCTGTGAAATCTGAGAAAATTCTTCATAGTATCTGTAAGCATTGTATGGTGGATGAAAGTGCTGTAATCCATATGTTAACAACTATGTAGTGAATATTTGTCGAATCTGAGATGCATGTAGCGTGTTCAGAACACGGAATTTAACAGTGAGCGTATCAATGTAAATTACATGTCTATAGGTTAGAACCTGCTCCAAGAGTTTTTTGCCGTGAAATCTGCCTCATTTTCAAATCTGGCGTTAGGAAAAATCTTCGAAATATGAGAAAATGCTTCTAAGTGTAAATATGACTTGATTGGTGGATAAAGTCCGGTAATCCACATGTTAACAAGAGTGTAGTAAATATTTTTCAAACCGTGATTCATGTACCACGTTCGGAAAACAGAATTTCACGGTAATGAAACTATGTAAATTAGAATTCTACTGGGTAGAACTAGCTAGAATAGGATTTTTAGGCGAAAATTGCTTGATTCTCGAATGGGATATTTGGATAAAGCTGCAAAATGAGAGAAAATATTTGTAGGTGTAAAGATGCCTTTATGTTGGAAGAAAGTTCGGTAATCCACTTTTTCACAACATATTAAACAATCTTTTTTCTAATCCGTGATGCATGTACCATTTTTGGAACGTGGAAATTCACGGTGATTGAAACAATGTAAACTACTTGTCTATTCGGTAGAACTCACTTCAAGAGAATTTTTCTGTGAAAAATGCTTCATTTTTGAAACTGGCGCTTGGAAAACGCTGCAAAATCTGAGAAAATACTTCTAAGTATCAATATTCAATGTTTTGTGATGAAAGTTCGGTAATCCACATGCTAACAAATCTGTAGTGAATATTTGTCGAATCCGTTATGCATGCAGAATGTTTGGAACATGGAATGTCACGGCAAGGAAATTTTTTAAAATTATTTTTCCATAGGTTAGAAATCGCTCCAAGGGTTTTTTCCTGAGATAACAGCATGATTTTTGAAACTGGCATTAAGAATAAGCTGCGAACTCAGATTAAACATTTGTAGGTGTAAATATGCCTTGTATGGTGGATGAAAGTTCGGCAATCCGCATACTAACAACTTTGTAGAGAATATTTGTCGAATCCGAGAACCATGAAGAGTGTTCGGAACACAGAATATCACGGTGAGCGAATCCAGGTAAAATACATGTCTCTTGGGTAGAACTGACTCCAAGAGTTCTTTTCTGCGAAATCTGCCTCATTATGGCAACTGGCATTTGGAAATTTCTTCAAAATCAGAGAAAATGCTTCAAACTGTCAATAAGCCTTGTATTGAGATGGAAGTGCATAAAACCACATGCAAACAAACCTGATGTGAATAATTGTAGAAAGCCTATGCATGTAGCGTGATCGTATGACGGAAATTTCCGGAGATGGAATCTATGTAAATTTCATTTCTATTGGGTAGAATGCGCTCCAAAAATTTTTTCCGGAGAAAACTGCCTGATTTTCGAAACTGGCATTAGGAAAAGGCTGCAAATTCAGAGTTAATGTTTCTAGGTTTTAATATGCCTTGTATGGTGGATGAAAGTTCTGTAATACACATGTACATAACTTATTAAAAATGTTTGTGAAATCCGTGAAGTATGTAGCATGTTCGGGAATTGGAATGTCACTGTGAGGGAAAATATGTAAATTACATTTCTATTGGGAAGTACTTGCTCCACTAGAATTTTTTGTGAATCTGCCTCATTTTCATAACTGGAATTAGGAAAATATTTTGAAATATGGGAAAGTGCTTCAAAGTTTCAATATGGCATTTGTGGTGAATGAATGTTCGGTAAACCTTTTGCTACCAACTCTGTAGTGAATATTTTTCGAATCTGTGATGCATGTAGCTATTTTGGATCATGGAATTTCACGATGACGTGTTCTATGTAAATTGCATTTCTATTGGATATAACTCGTTCCTAGAGTATTTCTCTGTGAAAACTGCATGATTTTAGAAACTGAGATTAGGAGAAATTTACTAAATCTGAATAAACTTTCTATGTATAAATATACATTGTAAGGAAGATGAAAGTTCGATAATACAAATGTTCACAACTCATTAAAGTATGTTTGTCAAATCCTTGATGCATGTAACTTGTTCAGAACACGGAACGTCACGGTGAGTGAACTCGTTAAATTACATATCTTTTGGGTAGAACTGGCTCCAAGAACATTTTCTGTGAAATCAGCCTCATTTTCCAACCTGGCGTTAGGAAAAACCTGAGAAATCTGAGAAAATGCTTCTAATTGTGAATATGCTTTGTATGGTGAAATTAAGTCCGGTAATCCACGTAACCAACTATGAAGGGAATACTTTATGAATCCGTGACTTATTTAGAGTGTTTGGAACACGGAAATTCACGGTAATGAAACTAAGTAAATTAAAATTCTATTGGGTATACCTAGCTTGAATAGAATTTTTCGGCGATAATTGCTTTTTTCTCGAATGTGATGTTTATATAAAGCTGCGAAATGAGAGAAAATATTTGTAGGTGTAAAGATGCCTTTATGTTGGAAGAAATTTCGGTAATCCACATTTTCACAACATATTAAAGAATCTTTTTTCTAATCCGTGATGAAAGTACCATGTTTGGAACGTGGAATTTCACGGTGTTTGAAACAATATAAACTATTGTCTATTTGGTAGAACTCACTTCAAGAGAATTTTTCTGTGAAAAATGCTTCATTTTTGAAACTGGCGCTTGGAAAACGCTGCAAAATCTGAGAAAATACTTCTAAGTATCAATATTCAATGTTTTGTGATGAAAGTTCGGTAATCCACATGCTAACAAATCTGTAGTGAATATTTGTTGAATCCGTTATGCATGTAGAATGTTCGGAACACGGAATGTCACGGCGAGGAAATTTATGTAAATTATCTTTCCATAGGTTAGAAATCGCTCCAAGAGTTTTTTCCTGAGATAACAGCCTGATTTTTGAAACTGGCTTTAGGAATAAGCTGCGAACTCAGATTAATCAATTGTAGGTGTAAATATGCCTTGTATGGTGGATGAAAGTTCGGCAATCCGCATACTAACAACTCTGTAGAGAATATTTGTCGAATCCGAGATACATGAAGTGTGTTCCAAACACAGAATATCACGGTGAACGAATCTAGGTAAAATAAATGTCTCTTGGTTAGAACTCACTCCAAATTTTTTTTTGCGAAATCTGCCTCATTTTCAAAACTGGTGTTAAAATTAACCTGTGAAATCTGAGAAAATTCTTCATAGTATCTGTAAGCATTGTATGGTGGATGAAAGTGCTGTAATCCATATGTTAACAACTATGTAGTGAATATTTGTCGAATCTGAGATGCATGTAGCGTGTTCAGAACACGGAATTTAACAGTGAGCGTATCAATGTAAATTACATGTCTATAGGTTAGAACCTGCTCCAAGAGTTTTTTGCCGTGAAATCTGCCTCATTTTCAAATCTGGCGTTAGGAAAAATCTTCGAAATATGAGAAAATGCTTCTAAGTGTAAATATGACTTGATTGGTGGATAAAGTCCGGTAATCCACATGTTAACAAGAGTGTAGTAAATATTTTTCAAACCGTGATTCATGTACCACGTTCGGAAAACAGAATTTCACGGTAATGAAACTATGTAAATTAGAATTCTACTGGGTAGAACTAGCTAGAATAGGATTTTTAGGCGAAAATTGCTTGATTCTCGAATGGGATATTTGGATAAAGCTGCAAAATGAGAGAAAATATTTGTAGGTGTAAAGATGCCTTTATGTTGGAAGAAAGTTCGGTAATCCACTTTTTCACAACATATTAAACAATCTTTTTTCTAATCCGTGATGCATGTACCATTTTTGGAACGTGGAAATTCACGGTGATTGAAACAATGTAAACTACTTGTCTATTCGGTAGAACTCACTTCAAGAGAATTTTTCTGTGAAAAATGCTTCATTTTTGAAACTGGCGCTTGGAAAACGCTGCAAAATCTGAGAAAATACTTCTAAGTATCAATATTCAATGTTTTGTGATGAAAGTTCGGTAATCCACATGCTAACAAATCTGTAGTGAATATTTGTCGAATCCGTTATGCATGCAGAATGTTTGGAACATGGAATGTCACGGCAAGGAAATTTTTTAAAATTATTTTTCCATAGGTTAGAAATCGCTCCAAGGGTTTTTTCCTGAGATAACAGCATGATTTTTGAAACTGGCATTAAGAATAAGCTGCGAACTCAGATTAAACATTTGTAGGTGTAAATATGCCTTGTATGGTGGATGAAAGTTCGGCAATCCGCATACTAACAACTTTGTAGAGAATATTTGTCGAATCCGAGAACCATGAAGAGTGTTCGGAACACAGAATATCACGGTGAGCGAATCCAGGTAAAATACATGTCTCTTGGGTAGAACTGACTCCAAGAGTTCTTTTCTGCGAAATCTGCCTCATTATGGCAACTGGCATTTGGAAATTTCTTCAAAATCAGAGAAAATGCTTCAAACTGTCAATAAGCCTTGTATTGAGATGGAAGTGCATAAAACCACATGCAAACAAACCTGATGTGAATAATTGTAGAAAGCCTATGCATGTAGCGTGATCGTATGACGGAAATTTCCGGAGATGGAATCTATGTAAATTTCATTTCTATTGGGTAGAATGCGCTCCAAAAATTTTTTCCGGAGAAAACTGCCTGATTTTCGAAACTGGCATTAGGAAAAGGCTGCAAATTCAGAGTTAATGTTTCTAGGTTTTAATATGCCTTGTATGGTGGATGAAAGTTCTGTAATACACATGTACATAACTTATTAAAAATGTTTGTGAAATCCGTGAAGTATGTAGCATGTTCGGGAATTGGAATGTCACTGTGAGGGAAAATATGTAAATTACATTTCTATTGGGAAGTACTTGCTCCACTAGAATTTTTTGTGAATCTGCCTCATTTTCATAACTGGAATTAGGAAAATATTTTGAAATATGGGAAAGTGCTTCAAAGTTTCAATATGGCATTTGTGGTGAATGAATGTTCGGTAAACCTTTTGCTACCAACTCTGTAGTGAATATTTTTCGAATCTGTGATGCATGTAGCTATTTTGGATCATGGAATTTCACGATGACGTGTTCTATGTAAATTGCATTTCTATTGGATATAACTCGTTCCTAGAGTATTTCTCTGTGAAAACTGCATGATTTTAGAAACTGAGATTAGGAGAAATTTACTAAATCTGAATAAACTTTCTATGTATAAATATACATTGTAAGGAAGATGAAAGTTCGATAATACAAATGTTCACAACTCATTAAAGTATGTTTGTCAAATCCTTGATGCATGTAACTTGTTCAGAACACGGAACGTCACAGTGAGTGAACTCGTTAAATTACATATCTTTTGGGTAGAACTGGCTCCAAGAACATTTTCTGTGAAATCAGCCTCATTTTCCAACCTGGCGTTAGGAAAAACCTGAGAAATCTGAGAAAATGCTTCTAATTGTGAATATGCTTTGTATGGTGAAATTAAGTCCGGTAATCCACGTAACCAACTATGAAGGGAATACTTTATGAATCCGTGACTTATTTAGAGTGTTTGGAACACGGAAATTCACGGTAATGAAACTAAGTAAATTAAAATTCTATTGGGTATACCTAGCTTGAATAGAATTTTTCGGCGATAATTGCTTTTTTCTCGAATGTGATGTTTATATAAAGCTGCGAAATGAGAGAAAATATTTGTAGGTGTAAAGATGCCTTTATGTTGGAAGAAATTTCGGTAATCCACATTTTCACAACATATTAAAGAATCTTTTTTCTAATCCGTGATGAAAGTACCATGTTTGGAACGTGGAATTTCACGGTGTTTGAAACAATATAAACTATTGTCTATTTGGTAGAACTCACTTCAAGAGAATTTTTCTGTGAAAAATGCTTCATTTTTGAAACTGGCGCTTGGAAAACGCTGCAAAATCTGAGAAAATACTTCTAAGTATCAATATTCAATGTTTTGTGATGAAAGTTCGGTAATCCACATGCTAACAAATCTGTAGTGAATATTTGTTGAATCCGTTATGCATGTAGAATGTTCGGAACACGGAATGTCACGGCGAGGAAATTTATGTAAATTATCTTTCCATAGGTTAGAAATCGCTCCAAGAGTTTTTTCCTGAGATAACAGCCTGATTTTTGAAACTGGCTTTAGGAATAAGCTGCGAACTCAGATTAATCAATTGTAGGTGTAAATATGCCTTGTATGGTGGATGAAAGTTCGGCAATCCGCATACTAACAACTCTGTAGAGAATATTTGTCGAATCCGAGATACATGAAGTGTGTTCCAAACACAGAATATCACGGTGAACGAATCTAGGTAAAATAAATGTCTCTTGGTTAGAACTCACTCCAAATTTTTTTTCGCGAAATCTGCCTCATTTTCAAAACTGGTGTTAAAATTAACCTGTGAAATCTGAGAAAATTCTTCATAGTATCTGTAAGCATTGTATGGTGGATGAAAGTGCTGTAATCCATATGTTAACAACTATGTAGTGAATATTTGTCGAATCTGAGATGCATGTAGCGTGTTCAGAACACGGAATTTAACAGTGAGCGTATCAATGTAAATTACATGTCTATAGGTTAGAACCTGCTCCAAGAGTTTTTTGCCGTGAAATCTGCCTCATTTTCAAATCTGGCGTTAGGAAAAATCTTCGAAATATGAGAAAATGCTTCTAAGTGTAAATATGACTTGATTGGTGGATAAAGTCCGGTAATCCACATGTTAACAAGAGTGTAGTAAATATTTTTCAAACCGTGATTCATGTACCACGTTCGGAAAACAGAATTTCACGGTAATGAAACTATGTAAATTAGAATTCTACTGGGTAGAACTAGCTAGAATAGGATTTTTAGGCGAAAATTGCTTGATTCTCGAATGGGATATTTGGATAAAGCTGCAAAATGAGAGAAAATATTTGTAGGTGTAAAGATGCCTTTATGTTGGAAGAAAGTTCGGTAATCCACTTTTTCACAACATATTAAACAATCTTTTTTCTAATCCGTGATGCATGTACCATTTTTGGAACGTGGAAATTCACGGTGATTGAAACAATGTAAACTACTTGTCTATTCGGTAGAACTCACTTCAAGAGAATTTTTCTGTGAAAAATGCTTCATTTTTGAAACTGGCGCTTGGAAAACGCTGCAAAATCTGAGAAAATACTTCTAAGTATCAATATTCAATGTTTTGTGATGAAAGTTCGGTAATCCACATGCTAACAAATCTGTAGTGAATATTTGTCGAATCCGTTATGCATGCAGAATGTTTGGAACATGGAATGTCACGGCAAGGAAATTTTTTAAAATTATTTTTCCATAGGTTAGAAATCGCTCCAAGGGTTTTTTCCTGAGATAACAGCATGATTTTTGAAACTGGCATTAAGAATAAGCTGCGAACTCAGATTAAACATTTGTAGGTGTAAATATGCCTTGTATGGTGGATGAAAGTTCGGCAATCCGCATACTAACAACTTTGTAGAGAATATTTGTCGAATCCGAGAACCATGAAGAGTGTTCGGAACACAGAATATCACGGTGAGCGAATCCAGGTAAAATACATGTCTCTTGGGTAGAACTGACTCCAAGAGTTCTTTTCTGCGAAATCTGCCTCATTATGGCAACTGGCATTTGGAAATTTCTTCAAAATCAGAGAAAATGCTTCAAACTGTCAATAAGCCTTGTATTGAGATGGAAGTGCATAAAACCACATGCAAACAAACCTGATGTGAATAATTGTAGAAAGCCTATGCATGTAGCGTGATCGTATGACGGAAATTTCCGGAGATGGAATCTATGTAAATTTCATTTCTATTGGGTAGAATGCGCTCCAAAAATTTTTTCCGGAGAAAACTGCCTGATTTTCGAAACTGGCATTAGGAAAAGGCTGCAAATTCAGAGTTAATGTTTCTAGGTTTTAATATGCCTTGTATGGTGGATGAAAGTTCTGTAATACACATGTACATAACTTATTAAAAATGTTTGTGAAATCCGTGAAGTATGTAGCATGTTCGGGAATTGGAATGTCACTGTGAGGGAAAATATGTAAATTACATTTCTATTGGGAAGTACTTGCTCCACTAGAATTTTTTGTGAATCTGCCTCATTTTCATAACTGGAATTAGGAAAATATTTTGAAATATGGGAAAGTGCTTCAAAGTTTCAATATGGCATTTGTGGTGAATGAATGTTCGGTAAACCTTTTGCTACCAACTCTGTAGTGAATATTTTTCGAATCTGTGATGCATGTAGCTATTTTGGATCATGGAATTTCACGATGACGTGTTCTATGTAAATTGCATTTCTATTGGATATAACTCGTTCCTAGAGTATTTCTCTGTGAAAACTGCATGATTTTAGAAACTGAGATTAGGAGAAATTTACTAAATCTGAATAAACTTTCTATGTATAAATATACATTGTAAGGAAGATGAAAGTTCGATAATACAAATGTTCACAACTCATTAAAGTATGTTTGTCAAATCCTTGATGCATGTAACTTGTTCAGAACACGGAACGTCACAGTGAGTGAACTCGTTAAATTACATATCTTTTGGGTAGAACTGGCTCCAAGAACATTTTCTGTGAAATCAGCCTCATTTTCCAACCTGGCGTTAGGAAAAACCTGAGAAATCTGAGAAAATGCTTCTAATTGTGAATATGCTTTGTATGGTGAAATTAAGTCCGGTAATCCACGTAACCAACTATGAAGGGAATACTTTATGAATCCGTGACTTATTTAGAGTGTTTGGAACACGGAAATTCACGGTAATGAAACTAAGTAAATTAAAATTCTATTGGGTATACCTAGCTTGAATAGAATTTTTCGGCGATAATTGCTTTTTTCTCGAATGTGATGTTTATATAAAGCTGCGAAATGAGAGAAAATATTTGTAGGTGTAAAGATGCCTTTATGTTGGAAGAAATTTCGGTAATCCACATTTTCACAACATATTAAAGAATCTTTTTTCTAATCCGTGATGAAAGTACCATGTTTGGAACGTGGAATTTCACGGTGTTTGAAACAATATAAACTATTGTCTATTTGGTAGAACTCACTTCAAGAGAATTTTTCTGTGAAAAATGCTTCATTTTTGAAACTGGCGCTTGGAAAACGCTGCAAAATCTGAGAAAATACTTCTAAGTATCAATATTCAATGTTTTGTGATGAAAGTTCGGTAATCCACATGCTAACAAATCTGTAGTGAATATTTGTTGAATCCGTTATGCATGTAGAATGTTCGGAACACGGAATGTCACGGCGAGGAAATTTATGTAAATTATCTTTCCATAGGTTAGAAATCGCTCCAAGAGTTTTTTCCTGAGATAACAGCCTGATTTTTGAAACTGGCTTTAGGAATAAGCTGCGAACTCAGATTAATCAATTGTAGGTGTAAATATGCCTTGTATGGTGGATGAAAGTTCGGCAATCCGCATACTAACAACTCTGTAGAGAATATTTGTCGAATCCGAGATACATGAAGTGTGTTCCAAACACAGAATATCACGGTGAACGAATCTAGGTAAAATAAATGTCTCTTGGTTAGAACTCACTCCAAATTTTTTTTCGCGAAATCTGCCTCATTTTCAAAACTGGTGTTAAAATTAACCTGTGAAATCTGAGAAAATTCTTCATAGTATCTGTAAGCATTGTATGGTGGATGAAAGTGCTGTAATCCATATGTTAACAACTATGTAGTGAATATTTGTCGAATCTGAGATGCATGTAGCGTGTTCAGAACACGGAATTTAACAGTGAGCGTATCAATGTAAATTACATGTCTATAGGTTAGAACCTGCTCCAAGAGTTTTTTGCCGTGAAATCTGCCTCATTTTCAAATCTGGCGTTAGGAAAAATCTTCGAAATATGAGAAAATGCTTCTAAGTGTAAATATGACTTGATTGGTGGATAAAGTCCGGTAATCCACATGTTAACAAGAGTGTAGTAAATATTTTTCAAACCGTGATTCATGTACCACGTTCGGAAAACAGAATTTCACGGTAATGAAACTATGTAAATTAGAATTCTACTGGGTAGAACTAGCTAGAATAGGATTTTTAGGCGAAAATTGCTTGATTCTCGAATGGGATATTTGGATAAAGCTGCAAAATGAGAGAAAATATTTGTAGGTGTAAAGATGCCTTTATGTTGGAAGAAAGTTCGGTAATCCACTTTTTCACAACATATTAAACAATCTTTTTTCTAATCCGTGATGCATGTACCATTTTTGGAACGTGGAAATTCACGGTGATTGAAACAATGTAAACTACTTGTCTATTCGGTAGAACTCACTTCAAGAGAATTTTTCTGTGAAAAATGCTTCATTTTTGAAACTGGCGCTTGGAAAACGCTGCAAAATCTGAGAAAATACTTCTAAGTATCAATATTCAATGTTTTGTGATGAAAGTTCGGTAATCCACATGCTAACAAATCTGTAGTGAATATTTGTCGAATCCGTTATGCATGCAGAATGTTTGGAACATGGAATGTCACGGCAAGGAAATTTTTTAAAATTATTTTTCCATAGGTTAGAAATCGCTCCAAGGGTTTTTTCCTGAGATAACAGCATGATTTTTGAAACTGGCATTAAGAATAAGCTGCGAACTCAGATTAAACATTTGTAGGTGTAAATATGCCTTGTATGGTGGATGAAAGTTCGGCAATCCGCATACTAACAACTTTGTAGAGAATATTTGTCGAATCCGAGAACCATGAAGAGTGTTCGGAACACAGAATATCACGGTGAGCGAATCCAGGTAAAATACATGTCTCTTGGGTAGAACTGACTCCAAGAGTTCTTTTCTGCGAAATCTGCCTCATTATGGCAACTGGCATTTGGAAATTTCTTCAAAATCAGAGAAAATGCTTCAAACTGTCAATAAGCCTTGTATTGAGATGGAAGTGCATAAAACCACATGCAAACAAACCTGATGTGAATAATTGTAGAAAGCCTATGCATGTAGCGTGATCGTATGACGGAAATTTCCGGAGATGGAATCTATGTAAATTTCATTTCTATTGGGTAGAATGCGCTCCAAAAATTTTTTCCGGAGAAAACTGCCTGATTTTCGAAACTGGCATTAGGAAAAGGCTGCAAATTCAGAGTTAATGTTTCTAGGTTTTAATATGCCTTGTATGGTGGATGAAAGTTCTGTAATACACATGTACATAACTTATTAAAAATGTTTGTGAAATCCGTGAAGTATGTAGCATGTTCGGGAATTGGAATGTCACTGTGAGGGAAAATATGTAAATTACATTTCTATTGGGAAGTACTTGCTCCACTAGAATTTTTTGTGAATCTGCCTCATTTTCATAACTGGAATTAGGAAAATATTTTGAAATATGGGAAAGTGCTTCAAAGTTTCAATATGGCATTTGTGGTGAATGAATGTTCGGTAAACCTTTTGCTACCAACTCTGTAGTGAATATTTTTCGAATCTGTGATGCATGTAGCTATTTTGGATCATGGAATTTCACGATGACGTGTTCTATGTAAATTGCATTTCTATTGGATATAACTCGTTCCTAGAGTATTTCTCTGTGAAAACTGCATGATTTTAGAAACTGAGATTAGGAGAAATTTACTAAATCTGAATAAACTTTCTATGTATAAATATACATTGTAAGGAAGATGAAAGTTCGATAATACAAATGTTCACAACTCATTAAAGTATGTTTGTCAAATCCTTGATGCATGTAACTTGTTCAGAACACGGAACGTCACGGTGAGTGAACTCGTTAAATTACATATCTTTTGGGTAGAACTGGCTCCAAGAACATTTTCTGTGAAATCAGCCTCATTTTCCAACCTGGCGTTAGGAAAAACCTGAGAAATCTGAGAAAATGCTTCTAATTGTGAATATGCTTTGTATGGTGAAATTAAGTCCGGTAATCCACGTAACCAACTATGAAGGGAATACTTTATGAATCCGTGACTTATTTAGAGTGTTTGGAACACGGAAATTCACGGTAATGAAACTAAGTAAATTAAAATTCTATTGGGTATACCTAGCTTGAATAGAATTTTTCGGCGATAATTGCTTTTTTCTCGAATGTGATGTTTATATAAAGCTGCGAAATGAGAGAAAATATTTGTAGGTGTAAAGATGCCTTTATGTTGGAAGAAATTTCGGTAATCCACATTTTCACAACATATTAAAGAATCTTTTTTCTAATCCGTGATGAAAGTACCATGTTTGGAACGTGGAATTTCACGGTGTTTGAAACAATATAAACTATTGTCTATTTGGTAGAACTCACTTCAAGAGAATTTTTCTGTGAAAAATTCTTCATTTTTGAAACTAGCGTTTGGAAAACGCTGCAAAATCTGAGAAAATACTTCTAAGTATCAATATTCAATTTTTTGTGATGAAAGTTCGGCAATCCGCATACTAACAACTCTGTATAGAATATTTGTCGAATCCGAGATACATGAAGAGTGTTCGGAACACAGAATATCACAGTGAGCGAACTAGTTAAAATACATGTCTCTTGGTTAGAACTCAATCCAAGAGGTATTTTCTGCGAAATCTGCCTCATTTTCGAAACTGGCATTTGGAAATTTCTTCAAAATCAGATAAAATACTTCAAACTGTCAATATGCCTCGTATTGTGTTTTAAGTTCATAAAGCCACATGCAAACAAACCTGATGTGAATAATTGTAGAAAGCCTATGCATGTAGCGTGATTGTATGACGGAAATTTCCGGAGATGGAATCTATGTAAATTTCATGTTTATTGTGTAGAAAACGCTCCAAAAATTTTTTCCGGAGGAAACGGCCTGATTTTCGAAACTGGCATTAGGAAAAGGCTGCAAATTCAGAGTTAATGTTTCTAGGTTTAAATATGCCTTGTATGGTGGATGAAAGTTCTGTAATACACATGTACATAACTCATAAAATTTTTTGTCAAATCCGTGAAGTATGTAGCGTGTTCGGTAATTGGAATGTCACTGTGAGGGATACTATGTAAATTACATTTCTATGGGAAGTACTTGCTCCACTAGAATTTTTTGTGAATCTGCCTCATTTTCATACCTGGAATTAGGAAAATATTTTGAAATATGGGAAAGTGCTTCAAAGTGTCAATATGGCATTTGTGGTGAATGAATGTTCGGTAAACCTTTTGCTACCAACTCTGTAGTGAATATTTTTCGAATCTGTGATGCATGTAGCTATTTTGGATCACGGAATTTCACGATGACGTGTTCTATGTAAATTGCATTTCTATTGGATAGAACTCTCTCCAAGAGAATTTCTCTGGGAAATCTGCATGATTTTAGAAACTGAGATTAGGAGAAATCTACTAAATCAGAATAAAACTTTCTATGTGTAAATATACATTGTAAGGAAGATGAAAGTTCGATAATACAAATGTTCACAACTCATTAAAGATTGTTTGTCAAATCCATGATGCATGTAACGTGTACAGAACACGGAATGTCACGGTGATTAAAACTCAGTAAATTACATATCTTTTGTGTATAAATCGCTCCAAGAGCATTTTTCGGCGAAATCTGCCTCATTTTTAACTGGCGTTAAAACAAACATGTGAAAACTGAGAAAATACTTCAAAGTGTCAGTAGCCTAGTATGGTGAATGAAAGTGCTGTAATCCACATGCTAACAACTATGTAGTGAATATTTGTCGAATTCGAGATGCATGAAGCGTGTTCAGAACACGGAATTTCACGGTAAGCGAATCCAAGTAAATTACATGTCTATACGTTAGAACCTGCTCCAAGAGGTTTTTGCCTTGAAATCTGCCTCATTTTCAAAAGTGGCGTTTGGAAATCTCTGTGAAATCAGAGAAAATCCTTCTAAGCGTCAATATGCCTTTTATTGTGATGAAAGTCCTGTCATCCTCATGCAAACAACTGTATAGTTCAGATTTGTCGAATCTTTTCTGCATGTAATGTGTTTGAAACATGTAATTTCACAGCGGGGGAATCTATGTAATTTATGTATCTATTGGGTAGAAGACGCTCCAACAGTTTTTTCCTTTGAAAACTGCCTGATTTTCAAAACTGCTATTAGGAAAAAGCTGCGAACTCAGAGTAAATGTTTCTATGTGTCAATATGCCTTGCATGGTGGATGAAAGATCTGTAATACACATGTACGTAACTCATTAAAAATGTTTCTCAAATCCTTGATGTAAGAAGCATGTGTGGAACACGGTCTTTCTCGGTGAGGGAAACTATGTAAATTACATATCTATTGGTTAGAAACCTCTCCAGGAGAGTTTTCCTGAAAAATCTGCCTCAGTTTCGAAACTGGTGTTATGAAAACGCTGTGAAATCAGAGTAAATGCTTTAAGGTGACAATATGTCTTCAATGGTTTATAAAGATCGGTAATTCACATGCTAACAACTCAGCAGTGAATATTTGTTGAATCCTTGGTGCATGAACCGTTTTTTAGTAACACGGAAAGTTACGGTGATGGAATCTATGAAAATGAGATGTCTATTGGATGGAACATGCAACAAGAGGATATTTCTGGGAAAACTGCCTGATTTTCGAAACTGACGTTAGGAAAATTCTGCGAAATGTGAGTAAATGTTTCTAGGTGAAAACATTTCTTGTAAGGTGGATGAAAATTTGATAATCCACATGCTCACACTCATTAAAGAATGATTGTCGAAACCTTGATGCATGTAACATGTTCAGAACACGGAATGTCACTGTGATTGAACTACTTAAATTACATATCTTTTGGGTAGAACTCGCACCAGGAACATTTTTCTGTGAAATCAGCCTCATTTTCCAAACTGGCGTTAGGAAAAACCTGAGAAATCTGAGAAAATGCTTCTAAGTGTGAATATGCCTTGAATGGGGAGTTTAATTCCGGTAATCCACGTAACCAACTATGAAGGGAATACTTTTCGAATCCGTGACTTATTTAGAGTGTTTGGAACACAGAAATTCACGGTAATGAAACTATGTAAATTAAAATTCTATTGGGTAGAACTAGCTTGAATAAAATTTTTCTGCGCAAATTGCATGATTTTCGAATTTGAAGTTTGGATAAAACTGCGAAATGAGAGTAAATACATGTAGGTGTAAATATGCCTTGAATAGTAGATGTAAGATTGGTAATCCAAATGCTAACATCTCTGCAGTGAATATTTGTCGAATCCGAGATACATGAAATGTGTTCAGAACACAAAATGTCATGATGAGCACATCTATGTAAATTACCTGTCTATTGGGTAGAACTCGCTCCAAGAGCATTTTTCTGCAATATCTGAATCATTTTCAAATCTGGCATTAGGGAAAATCTTCGAAATATGAGAAAATGCTTCTGAGTGTCAATATGACTTGATTGGTGGGTGAAAGTCTGGTAATCCACATGTTAACAAGAGTGTAGTAAATATTTTTCAAACCGTGATTCATGTAGCACGTTCGGAAAACAGAATTTCACGGTAATGAAACTATGTAAATTAGAATTCTATTGGGTAGAACTAGCTAGAATAGAATGTTTAAGCGAAAATTGCATGATTCTCGAATGGGATACTTGAATAAAGCTGTGAAATGAGAGAAAATATTTGTAGGTGTAAAGATGCCTTTATGTTGGAAGAAAGATCGGTAATCCACATTTTCACAACATATTAAACAATCTTTTTTCTAATCCGTGATGCATGTACCATGTTCGGAACGTGGAATTTCACGGTGATTGAAACAATGTAAACTACTTGTCTATTCGGTAGAACTCACTTCAAGAGAATTTTTCTGTGAAAACTGCTTCATTTTTGAAACTGACGCTAGGAAAACGTTGCAAAATCTGAGAAAATATTTCTAAGTATCAATATTCAATGTTTTGTGATGAAAGTTCTGTAATTCACATGCTAACAAATCTGTAGTGATTATTTGTCGAATCCGTTATGCATGCAGATTGTTTAGAACACAGAATGTCACGGCGAGGAAATTTATGTAAATTACCTTACCATAGGTTAGAAATCGCTCCAAGAGATTTTTTTCTGATATAGCAGCCTGATTTTGGAAACTGGCATTAGGAATAAACTGCGAACTCAGATTAATCAATTGTAGGTGTAAATATGCCTTGTATGGTGGATGAAAGTTCGGCAATCCGCATACTAACAACTCTGTAGAGAATATTTGTCGAATCCGAGATACATGAAGAGTGTTCCAAACACAGAATATCACGGTGAACGAATCTAGGTAAAATAAATATCTCTTGGTTAGAACTCACTCCAAATTTTTTTTTGCGAAATCTGCCTCATTTTCAAAACTGGTGTTAAAACTAACCTGTGAAATCTGAGAAAATTCTTCATAGTATCTGTAAGCATTGTATGGTGGATGAAAGTGCTGTAATCCATATGTTAACAACTATGTAGTGAATATTTGTCGAATCTGAGATGCATGTAGCGTGTTCAGAACACGGAATTTAACAGTGAGCGTATCAATGTAAATTACATGTCTATAGGTTAGAACCTGCTCCAAGAGTTTTTTGCCATGAAATCTGCCTCATTTTCAAATCTGGCGTTAGGAAAAATCTTCGAAATATGAGAAAATGCTTCTAAGTGTAAATATGACTTGATTGGTGGATAAAGTCCGGTAATCCACATTTTAACAAGAGTGTAGTAAATATTTTTCAAACCGTGATTCATGTAGCACGTTCGGAAAACAGAATTTCACGGTAATGAAACTATGTAAATTAGAATTCTATTGGGTAGAACTAGCTAGAATAGAATTTTTAGGCGAAAATTGCTTGATTCTCGAATGGGATATTTGGATAAAGCTGCAAAATGAGAGAAAATATTTGTAGGTGTAAAGATGCCTTTATGTTGGAAGAAAGTTCGGTAATCCAATTTTTCTCAACATATTAAACAATCTTTTTTCTAATCCGTGATGCATGTACCATTTTTGGAACGTGGAATTTCACGGTGATTGAAACAATGTAAACTACTTGTCTATTCGGTAGAACTCACTTCAAGAGAATTTTTCTGTGAAAAATGCTTCATTTTTGAAACTGGCGCTTGGAAAACGCTGCAAAATCTGAGAAAATACTTCTAAGTATCAATATTCAATGTTTTGTGATGAAAGTTCGGTAATCCACATGCTAACAAATCTGTAGTGAATATTTGTCGAATCCGTTATGCATGCAGAATGTTTGGAACATGGAATGTCACGGCAAGGAAATTTTTTAAAATTATTTTTCCATAGGTTAGAAATCGCTCCAAGGGATTTTTCCTGAGATAACAGCATGATTTTTGAAACTGGCGTTAAGAATAAGCTGCGAACTCAGATTAATCAATTGTAGGTGTAAATATGCCTTGTATGGTGGATGAAAGTTCGGCAATCCGCATACTAACAACTTTGTAGAGAATATTTGTCGAATCCGAGAACCATGAAGAGTGTTCGGAACACAGAATATCACGGTGAGCGAATCCAGGTAAAATACATGTCTCTTGGGTAGAACTGACTCCAAGAGTTCTTTTCTGTGAAATCTGCCTCATTATGGCAACTGGCATTTGGAAATTTCTTCAAAATCAGAGAAAATGCTTCAAACTGTCAATAAGCCTTGTATTGAGATGGAAGTGCATAAAACCACATGCAAACAAACCTGATGTGAATAATTGTAGAAAGCCTATGCATGTAGCGTGATCGTATGACGGAAATTTCCGGAGATGGAATCTAGGTAAATTTCATTTCTATTGGGTAGAATGCGCTCCAAAAATTTTTTCCGGAGAAAACTGCCTGATTTTCAAAACTGGCATTAGGAAAAGGCTGCAAATTCAGAGTTAATGTTTCTAGGTATTAATATGCCTTGTATGGTGGATGAAAGTTCTGTAATACACATGTACATAACTTATTAAAAATGTTTGTGAAATCCGTGAAGTATGTAGCATGTTCGGGAATTGGAATGTCACTGTGAGGGAAAATATGTAAATTACATTTCTATTGGGAAGTACTTGCTCCACTAGAATTTTTTGTGAATCTGCCTCATTTTCAAAACTGGAATTAGGAAAATATTTTGAAATATGGGAAAGTGCTTCAAAGTGTCAATATGGCATTTATGGTGGATGAATGTTCGGTAATACTTATGCTACCAACACTTAGTGAATAATTGTCGAAACCGTGATGCATGTAGCTATTTTGGAACACGGAATTTCACCATGACTGGTTCTATGTAAATTCCATATCTATTGGATAGAACTCGCTCCAAGAGTATTTCTCTGTGAAAACTGCATGATTTTAGAAACTGAGATTAGGAGAAATTTACTAAATCTGAATAAACTTACTATGTATAAATATAGATTGTAAGGAAGATGAAAGTTCGATAATACAAATGTTCACAACTCATTAAAGTATGTTTGTCAAATCCTTGATGCATGTAACTTGTTCAGAACACAGAACGTCACGGTGAGTGAACTCGTTAAATTACATATCTTTTGGGTAGAACTGGCTCCAAGAACATTTTCTGTGAAATCAGCCTCATTTTCCAAACTGGCGTTAGGAAAAACCTGAGAAATCTGAGAAAATGCTTCTAATTGTGAATATGCTTTGTATGGTGAAAATAAGTCCGATAATCCACGTAACCAACTATGAAGGGAATACTTTATGAATCCGTGACTTATTTAGAGTGTTTGGAACACGGAAATTCACGGTAATGAAACTAAGTAAATTAAAATTCTATTGGGTATACCTAGCTTGAATAGAATTTTTCGGCGATAATTGCTTTTTTCTCGAATGTGATGTTTATATAAAGCTGCGAAATGAGAGAAAATATTTGTAGGTGTAAAGATGCCTTTATGTTGGAAGAAATTTCGGTAATCCACATTTTCACAACATATTAAAGAATCTTTTTTTTAATCCGTGATGAAAGTACCATGTTTGGAACGTGGAATTTCACGGTGTTTGAAACAATATAAACTATTGTCTATTTGGTAGAACTCACTTCAAGAGAATTTTTCTGTGAAAAATGCTTCATTTTTGAAACTAGCGCTTGGAAAACGCTGCAAAATCTGAGAAAATACTTCTAAGTATCAATATTCAATTTTTTGTGATGAAAGTTCGGCAATCCGCATACTAACAACTCTGTATAGAATATTTGTCGAATCCGAGATACATGAAGAGTGTTCGGAACACAGAATATCACAGTGAGCGAACTAGTTAAAATACATGTCTCTTGGTTAGAACTCAATCCAAGAGGTATTTTCTGCGAAATCTGCCTCATTTTCGAAACTGGCATTTGGAAATTTCTTCAAAATCAGATAAAATACTTCAAACTGTCAATATGCCTCGTATTGTGTTTTAAGTTCATAAAGCCACATGCAAACAAACCTGATGTGAATAATTGTAGAAAGCCTATGCATGTAGCGTGATTGTATGACGGAAATTTCCGGAGATGGAATCTATGTAAATTTCATGTCTATTGTGTAGAAAACGCTCCAAAAATTTTTTCCGGAGGAAACGGCCTGATTTTCGAAACTGGCATTAGGAAAAGGCTGCAAATTCAGAGTTAATGTTTCTAGGTTTAAATATGCCTTGTATGGTGGATGAAAGTTCTGTAATACACATGTACATAACTCATAAAATTTTTTGTCAAATCCGTGAAGTATGTAGCGTGTTCGGTAATTGGAATGTCACTGTGAGGGATACTATGTAAATTACATTTCTATGGGAAGTACTTGCTCCACTAGAATTTTTTGTGAATCTGCCTCATTTTCATACCTGGAATTAGGAAAATATTTTGAAATATGGGAAAGTGCTTCAAAGTGTCAATATGGCATTTGTGGTGAATGAATGTTCGGTAAACCTTTTGCTACCAACTCTGTAGTGAATATTTTTCGAATCTGTGATGCATGTAGCTATTTTGGATCACGGAATTTCACGATGACGTGTTCTATGTAAATTGCATTTCTATTGGATAGAACTCTCTCCAAGAGAATTTCTCTGGGAAATCTGCATGATTTTAGAAACTGAGATTAGGAGAAATCTACTAAATCAGAATAAAACTTTCTATGTGTAAATATACATTGTAAGGAAGATGAAAGTTCGATAATACAAATGTTCACAACTCATTAAAGATTGTTTGTCAAATCCATGATGCATGTAACGTGTACAGAACACGGAATGTCACGGTGATTAAAACTCAGTAAATTACATATCTTTTGTGTATAAATCGCTCCAAGAGCATTTTTCGGCGAAATCTGCCTCATTTTTAACTGGCGTTAAAACAAACATGTGAAAACTGAGAAAATACTTCAAAGTGTCAGTAGCCTAGTATGGTGAATGAAAGTGCTGTAATCCACATGCTAACAACTATGTAGTGAATATTTGTCGAATTCGAGATGCATGAAGCGTGTTCAGAACACGGAATTTCACGGTAAGCGAATCCAAGTAAATTACATGTCTATACGTTAGAACCTGCTCCAAGAGGTTTTTGCCGTGAAATCTGCCTCATTTTCAAAAGTGGCGTTTGGAAATCTCTGTGAAATCAGAGAAAATCCTTCTAAGCATCAATATGCCTTTTATTGTGATGAAAGTCCTGTCATCCTCATGCAAACAACTGTATAGTTCAGATTTGTCGAATCTTTTCTGCATGTAATGTGTTCGAAACACATAATTTCACAGCGGGGGAATCTATGTAATTTATGTATCTATTGGGTAGAACACGCTCCAACAGTTTTTTCCTTTGAAAACTGCCTGATTTTCAAAACTGCTATTAGGAAAAAGCTGCGAACTCAGAGTTAATGTTTCTATGTGTCAATATGCCTTGCATGGTGGATGAAAGATCTGTAATACACATGTACGTAACTCATTAAAAATGTTTCTCAAATCCTTGATGAAAGTAGCATGTTTGGAACACGGTCTTTCTCGGTGAGGGAAGCTATGTAAATTACATATCTATTGGTTAGAAACCTCTCCAGGAGAGTTTTCCTGAAAAATCTGCCTCAGTTTCGAAACTGGTGTTATGAAAACGCTGTGAAATCAGAGTAAATGCTTTAAGGTGACAATATGTCTTCAATGGTTTATAAAGATCGGTAATTCACATGCTAACAACTCAGCAGTGAATATTTGTTGAATCCTTGGTGCATGAACCGTTTTTTAGTAACACGGAAAGTTACGGTGATGGAATCTATGAAAATGAGATGTCTATTGGATGGAACATGCAACAAGAGGATTTTTCTGGGAAAACTGCCTGATTTTCGAAACTGACGTTAGGAAAATTCTGCGAAATGTGAGTAAATGTTTCTAGGTGAAAACATTTCTTGTAAGGTGGATGAAAATTTGATAATCCACATGCTCACACTCATTAAAGAATGATTGTCGATACCTTGATGCATGTAACATGTTCAGAACACGGAATGTCACTGTGATTGAACTACTTAAATTACATATCTTTTGGGTAGAACTCGCACCAGGAACATTTTTCTGTGAAATCAGCCTCATTTTCCAAACTGGCGTTAGGAAAAACCTGAGAAATCTGAGAAAATGCTTCTAAGTGTGAATATGCCTTGAATGGGGAGTTTAATTCCGGTAATCTACGTAACCAACTATGAAGGGAATACTTTTCGAATCCGTGACTTATTTAGCGTGTTTGGAACACAGAAATTCACGGTAATGAAACTATGTAAATTAAAATTCTATTGGGTAGAACTAGCTTGAATAAATTTTTTCTGCGCAAATTGCATGATTTTCGAATTTGAA
The DNA here is from genome assembly GCF_036321535.1 of Camelus dromedarius. Taxonomy (NCBI): domain Eukaryota; kingdom Metazoa; phylum Chordata; class Mammalia; order Artiodactyla; family Camelidae; genus Camelus; species Camelus dromedarius. Next base: position 3,465,218 of record NW_026989854.1, read on the forward strand.
GTTTGGATAAAACTGCGAAATGAGAGTAAATACATGTAGGTGTAAATATGCCTTGAATAGTAGATGTAAGATTGGTAATCCAAATGCTAACATCTCTGCAGTGAATATTTGTCGAATCCGAGATACATGAAATGTGTTCAGAACACAAAATGTCATGATGAGCACATCTATGTAAATTACCTGTCTATTGGGTAGAACTCGCTCCAAGAGCATTTTTCTGCAAAATCTGCATCATTTTCAAATCTGGCGTTAGGGAAAATCTTCGAAATATGAGAAAATGCTTCTGAGTGTCAATATGACTTGATTGGTGGGTGAAAGTCCGGTAATCCACATGTTAACAAGAGTGTAGTAAATATTTTTCAAACCGTGATTCATGTAGCACGTTCGGAAAACAGAATTTCACGGTAATGAAACTATGTAAATTAGAATTCTATTGGGTAGAACTAGCTAGAATAGAATGTTTAAGCGAAAATTGCATGATTCTCGAATGGGATACTTGGATAAAGCTGTGAAATGAGAGAAAATATTTGTAGGTGTAAAGATGCCTTTATGTTGGAAGAAAGATCGGTAATCCACATTTTCACAACATATTAAACAATCTTTTTTCTAATCCGTGATGCATGTACCATGTTCGGAACGTGGAATTTCACGGTGATTGAAACAATGTAAACTACTTGTCTATTCGGTAGAACTCACTTCAAGAGAATTTTTCTTTGAAAACTGCTTCATTTTTGAAACTGACGCTAGGAAAACGTTGCAAAATCTGAGAAAATATTTCTAAGTATCAATATTCAATGTTTTGTGATGAAAGTTCTGTAATTCACATGCTAACAAATCTGTAGTGATTATTTGTCGAATCCGTTATGCATGCAGATTGTTCAGAACACAGAATGTCACGGCGAGGAAATTTATGTAAATTACCTTACCATAGGTTAGAAATCGCTCCAAGAGATTTTTTTCTGAGATAGCAGCCTGATTTTGGAAACTGGCATTAGGAATAAACTGCGAACTCAGATTAATCAATTGTAGGTGTAAATATGCCTTGTATGGTGGATGAAAGTTCGGCAATCCGCATACTAACAACTCTGTAGAGAATATTTGTCGAATCCGAGATACATGAAGAGTGTTCCAAACACAGAATATCACGGTGAACGAATCTACGTAAAATAAATATCTCTTGGTTAGAACTCACTCCAAATTTTTTTTTGCGAAATCTGCCTCATTTTCAAAACTGGTGTTAAAACTAACCTGTGAAATCTGAGAAAATTCTTCATAGTATCTGTAAGCATTGTATGGTGGATGAAAGTGCTGTAATCCATATGTTAACAACTATGTAGTGAATATTTGTCGAATCTGAGATGCATGTAGCGTGTTCAGAACACGGAATTTAACAGTGAGCGTATCAATGTAAATTACATGTCTATAGGTTAGAACCTGCTCCAAGAGTTTTTTGCCATGAAATCTGCCTCATTTTCAAATCTGGCGTTAGGAAAAATCTTCGAAATATGAGAAAATGCTTCTAAGTGTAAATATGACTTGATTGGTGGATAAAGTCCGGTAATCCACATTTTAACAAGAGTGTAGTAAATATTTTTCAAACCGTGATTCATGTAGCACGTTCGGAAAACAGAATTTCACGGTAATGAAACTATGTAAATTAGAATTCTATTGGGTAGAACTAGCTAGAATAGAATTTTTAGGCGAAAATTGCTTGATTCTCGAATGGGATATTTGGATAAAGCTGCAAAATGAGAGAAAATATTTGTAGGTGTAAAGATGCCTTTATGTTGGAAGAAAGTTCGGTAATCCACTTTTTCTCAACATATTAAACAATCTTTTTTCTAATCCGTGATGCATGTACCATTTTTGGAACGTGGAATTTCACGGTGATTGAAACAATGTAAACTACTTGTCTATTCGGTAGAACTCACTTCAAGAGAATTTTTCTGTGAAAAATGCTTCATTTTTGAAACTGGCGCTTGGAAAACGCTGCAAAATCTGAGAAAATACTTCTAAGTATCAATATTCAATGTTTTGTGATGAAAGTTCGGTAATCCACATGCTAACAAATCTGTAGTGAATATTTGTCGAATCCGTTATGCATGCAGAATGTTTGGAACATGGAATGTCACGGCAAGGAAATTTTTTAAAATTATTTTTCCATAGGTTAGAAATCGCTCCAAGGGTTTTTTCCTGAGATAACAGCATGATTTTTGAAACTGGCATTAAGAATAAGCTGCGAACTCAGATTAATCATTTGTAGGTGTAAATATGCCTTGTATGGTGGATGAAAGTTCGGCAATCCGCATACTAACAACTTTGTAGAGAATATTTGTCGAATCCGAGAACCATGAAGAGTGTTCAGAACACAGAATATCACGGTGAGCGAATCCAGGTAAAATACATGTCTCTTGGGTAGAACTGACTCCAAGAGTTCTTTTCTGCGAAATCTGCCTCATTATGGCAACTGGCATTTGGAAATTTCTTCAAAATCAGAGAAAATGCTTCAAACTGTCAATAAGCCTTGTATTGAGATGGAAGTGCATAAAACCACATGCAAACAAACCTGATGTGAATAATTGTAGAAAGCCTATGCATGTAGCGTGATCGTATGACGGAAATTTCCGGAGATGGAATCTATGTAAATTTCATTTCTATTGGGTAGAATGCGCTCCAAAAATTTTTTCCTGAGAAAACTGCCTGATTTTCGAAACTGGCATTAGGAAAAGTCTGCAAATTCAGAGTTAAAGTTTCTAGGTTTTAATATGCCTTGTATGGTGGATGAAAGTTCTGTAATACACATGTACATAACTTATTAAAAATGTTTGTGAAATCCGTGAAGTATGTAGCATGTTCGGGAATTGGAATGTCACTGTGAGGGAAAATATGTAAATTACATTTCTATTGGGAAGTACTTGCTCCACTAGAATTTTTTGTGAATCTGCCTCATTTTCAAAACTGGAATTAGGAAAATATTTTGAAATATGGGAAAGTGCTTCAAAGTGTCAATATGGCATTTATGGTGGATGAATGTTCGGTAATACTTATGCTACCAACACTTAGTGAATAATTGTCGAAACCGTGATGCATGTAGCTATTTTGGAACACGGAATTTCACCATGACTGGTTCTATGTAAATTCCATACCTATTGGATAGAACTCGCTCCAAGAGTATTTCTCTGTGAAAACTGCATGATTTTAGAAACTGAGATTAGGAGAAATTTACTAAATCTGAATAAACTTACTATGTATAAATATAGATTGTAAGGAAGATGAAAGTTCGATAATACAAATGTTCACAACTCATTAAAGTATGTTTGTCAAATCCTTGATGCATGTAACTTGTTCAGAACACAGAACGTCACGGTGAGTGAACTCGTTAAATTACATATCTTTTGGGTAGAACTGGCTCCAAGAACATTTTCTGTGAAATCAGCCTCATTTTCCAAACTGGCGTTAGGAAAAACCTGAGAAATCTGAGAAAATGCTTCTAATTGTGAATATGCTTTTTATGGTGAAATTAAGTCCGGTAATCCACGTAAACAACTATGAAGGGAATACTTTATAAATCCGTGACTTATTTAGAGTGTTTGGAACACGGAAATTCACGGTAATGAAACTAAGTAAATTAAAATTCTATTGGGTATACCTAGCTTGAATAGAATTTTTCGGCGAAAATTGCTTTTTTCTCGAATGTGATGTTTATATAAAGCTGCGAAATGAGAGAAAATATTTGTAGGTGTAAAGATGCCTTTATGTTGGAAGAAATTTCGGTAATCCACATTTTCACAACATATTAAAGAATCATTTTTCTAATCCGTGATGAAAGTACCATGTTTGGAACGTGGAATTTCACGGTGTTTGAAACAATATAAACTATTGTCTATTTGGTAGAACTCACTTCAAGAGAATTTTTCTGTGAAAAATGCTTCATTTTTGAAACTAGCGCTTGGAAAACGCTGCAAAATCTGAGAAAATACTTCTAAGTATCAATATTCAATTTTTTGTGATGAAAGTTCGGCAATCCGCATACTAACAACTCTGTATAGAATATTTGTCGAATCCGAGATACATGAAGAGTGTTCGGAACACAGAATATCACAGTGAGCGAACTAGTTAAAATACATGTCTCTTGGTTAGAACTCAATCCAAGAGGTATTTTCTGCGAAATCTGCCTCATTTTCGAAACTGGCATTTGGAAATTTCTTCAAAATCAGATAAAATACTTCAAACTGTCAATATGCCTCGTATTGTGTTTTAAGTTCATAAAGCCACATGCAAACAAACCTGATGTGAATAATTGTAGAAAGCCTATGCATGTAGCGTGATTGTATGACGGAAATTTCCGGAGATGGAATCTATGTAAATTTCATGTTTATTGTGTAGAAAAATCTCCAAAATTTTTTTCCGGAGGAAACGGCCTGATTTTCGAAACTGGCATTAGGAAAAGGCTGCAAATTCAGAGTTAATGTTTCTAGGTTTAAATATGCCTTGTATGGTGGATGAAAGTTCTGTAATACACATGTACATAACTCATAAAATTTTTTGTCAAATCCGTGAAGTATGTAGCGTGTTCGGTAATTGGAATGTCACTGTGAGGGATACTATGTAAATTACATTTCTATGGGAAGTACTTGCTCCACTAGAATTTTTTGTGAATCTGCCTCATTTTCATATCTGGAATTAGGAAAATATTTTGAAATATGGGAAAGTGCTTCAAAGTGTCAATATGGCATTTGTGGTGAATGAATGTTCGGTAAACCTTTTGCTACCAACTCTGTAGTGAATATTTTTCGAATCTGTGATGCATGTAGCTATTTTGGATCACGGAATTTCACGATGACGTGTTCTATGTAAATTGCATTTCTATTGGATAGAACTCTCTCCAAGAGAATTTCTCTGGGAAATCTGCATGATTTTAGAAACTGAGATTAGGAGAAATCTACTAAATCAGAATAAAACTTTCTATGTGTAAATATACATTGTAAGGAAGATGAAAGTTCGATAATACAAATGTTCACAACTCATTAAAGATTGTTTGTCAAATCCATGATGCATGTAACGTGTACAGAACACGGAATGTCACGGTGATTAAAACTCAGTAAATTACATATCTTTTGTGTATAAATCGCTCCAAGAGCATTTTTCGGCGAAATCTGCCTCATTTTTAACTGGCGTTAAAACAAACATGTGAAAACTGAGAAAATACTTCAAAGTGTCAGTAGCCTAGTATGGTGAATGAAAGTGCTGTAATCCACATGCTAACAACTATGTAGTGAATATTTGTCGAATTCGAGATGCATGAAGCGTGTTCAGAACACGGAATTTCACGGTAAGCGAATCCAAGTAAATTACATGTCTATACGTTAGAACCTGCTCCAAGAGGTTTTTGCCGTGAAATCTGCCTCATTTTCAAAATTGGCGTTTGGAAATCTCTGTGAAATCAGAGAAAATCCTTCTAAGCATCAATATGCCTTTTATTGTGATGAAAGTCCTGTCATCCTCATGCAAACAACTGTATAGTTCAGATTTGTCGAATCTTTTCTGCATGTAATGTGTTCGAAACACGTAATATCACAGCGGGGGAATCTATGTAATGTATGTATCTATTGGGTAGAACACGCTCCAACAGTTTTTTCCTTTGAAAACTGCCTGATTTTCAAAACTGCTATTAGGAAAAAGCTGCGAACTCAGAGTTAATGTTTCTATGTGTCAATATGCCTTGCATGGTGGATGAAAGATCTGTAATACACATGTACGTAACTCATTAAAAATGTTTCTCAAATCCTTGATGTAAGAAGCATGTGTGGAACACGGTCTTTCTCGGTGAGGGAAACTATGTAAATTACATATCTATTGGTTAGAAACCTCTCCAGGAGAGTTTTCCTGAAAAATCTGCCTCAGTTTCGAAACTGGTGTTATGAAAACGCTGTGAAATCAGAGTAAATGCTTTAAGGTGACAATATGTCTTCAATGGTTTATAAAGATCGGTAATTCACATGCTAACAACTCAGCAGTGAATATTTGTTGAATCCTTGGTGCATGAACCGTTTTTTAGTAACACGGAAAGTTACGGTGATGGAATCTATGAAAATGAGATGTCTATTGGATGGAACATGCAACAAGAGGATTTTTCTGGGAAAACTGCCTGATTTTCGAAACTGACGTTAGGAAAATTCTGCGAAATGTGAGTAAATGTTTCTAGGTGAAAACATTTCTTGTAAGGTGGATGAAAATTTGATAATCCACATGCTCACACTCATTAAAGAATGATTGTCGAAACCTTGATGCATGTAACATGTTCAGAACACGGAATGTCACTGTGATTGAACTACTTAAATTACATATCTTTTGGGTAGAACTCGCACCAGGAACATTTTTCTGTGAAATCAGCCTCATTTTCCAAACTGGCGTTAGGAAAAACCTGAGAAATCTGAGAAAATGCTTCTAAGTGTGAATATGCCTTGAATGGGGAGTTTAATTCCGGTAATCCACGTAACCAACTATGAAGGGAATACTTTTCGAATCCGTGACTTATTTAGCGTGTTTGGAACACAGAAATTCACGGTAATGAAACTATGTAAATTAAAATTCTATTGGGTAGAACTAGCTTGAATAAATTTTTTCTGCGCAAATTGCATGATTTTCGAATTTGAAGTTTGGATAAAACTGCGAAATGAGAGTAAATACTTGTAGGTGTAAATATGCCTTGAATGGTAGATGTAAGATTGGTAATCCAAATGCTAACATCTCTGCAGTGAATATTTGTCGAATCCGAGATACATGAAATGTGTTCAGAACACAAAATGTCATGATGAGCACATCTATGTAAATTACCTGTCTATTGGGTAGAACTCGCTCCAAGAGCATTTTTCTGCAATATCTGCATCATTTTCAAATCTGGCGTTAGGGAAAATCTTCGAAATATGAGAAAATGCTTCTGAGTGTCAATATGACTTGATTGGTGGGTGAAAGTCCGGTAATCCACATGTTAACAAGAGTGTAGTAAATATTTTTCAAACCGTGATTCATGTAGCACGTTCGGAAAACAGAATTTCACGGTAATGAAACTATGTAAATTAGAATTCTATTGGGTAGAACTAGCTAGAATAGAATGTTTAAGCGAAAATTGCATGATTCTCGAATGGGATACTTGGATAAAGCTGTGAAATGAGAGAAAATATTTGTAGGTGTAAAGATGCCTTTATGTTGGAAGAAAGATCGGTAATCCACATTTTCTCAACATATTAAACAATCTTTTTTCTAATCCGTGATGCATGTACCATGTTCGGAACGTGGAATTTCACGGTGATTGAAACAATGTAAACTACTTGTCTATTCGGTAGAACTCACTTCATGAGAATTTTTCTGTGAAAACTGCTTCATTTTTGAAACTGACGCTAGGAAAACGTTGCAAAATCTGAGAAAATATTTCTAAGTATCAATATTCAATGTTTTGTGATGAAAGTTCTGTAATTCACATGCTAACAAATCTGTAGTGATTATTTGTCGAATCCGTTATGCATGCAGATTGTTCAGAACACAGAATGTCACGGCGAGGAAATTTATGTAAATTACCTTTCCATAGGTTAGAAATCGCTCCAAGAGATTTTTTTCTGAGATAGCAGCCTGATTTTGGAAACTGGCATTAGGAATAAACTGCGAACTCAGATTAATCAATTGTAGGTGTAAATATGCCTTGTATGGTGGATGAAAGTTCGGCAATCCGCATACTAACAACTCTGTAGAGAATATTTGTCGAATCCGAGATACATGAAGAGTGTTCCAAACACAGAATATCACGGTGAACGAATCTAGGTAAAATAAATGTCTCTTGGTTAGAACTCACTCCAAATTTTTTTTTGCGAAATCTGCCTCATTTTCTAAACTGGTGTTAAAACTAACTTGTGAAATCTGAGAAAATTCTTCATAGTATCTGTAAGCATTGTATGGTGGATGAAAGTGCTGTAATCCATATGTTAACAACTATGTAGTGAATATTTGTCGAATCTGAGATGCATGTAGCGTGTTCAGAACACGGAATTTAACAGTGAGCGTATCAATGTAAATTACATGTCTATAGGTTAGAACCTGCTCCAAGAGTTTTTTGCCGTGAAATCTGCCTCATTTTCAAATCTGGCGTTAGGAAAAATCTTCGAAATATGAGAAAATGCTTCTAAGTGTAAATATGACTTGATTGGTGGATAAAGTCCGGTAATCCACATGTTAACAAGAGTGTAGTAAATATTTTTCAAACCGTGATTCATGTAGCACGTTCGGAAAACAGAATTTCACGGTAATGAAACTATGTAAATTAGAATTCTATTGGGTAGAACTAGCTAGAATAGAATTTTTAGGCGAAAATTGCTTGATTCTCGAATGGGATATTTGGATAAAGCTGCAAAATGAGAGAAAATATTTGTAGGTGTAAAGATGCCTTTATGTTGGAAGAAAGTTCGGTAATCCACTTTTTCACAACATATTAAACAATCTTTTTTCTAATCCGTGATGCATGTACCATTTTTGGAACGTGGAATTTCACGGTGATTGAAACAATGTAAACTACTTGTCTATTCGGTAGAACTCAGTTCAAGAGAATTTTTCTGTGAAAACCGCTTCATTTTTGAAACTGGCGCTTGGAAAACGCTGCAAAATCTGAGAAAATACTTCTAAGTATCAATATTCAATGTTTTGTGATGATAGTTCAGTAATCCACATGCTAACAAATCTGTAGTGAATATTTGTCGAATCCGTTATGCATGCAGAATGTTTGGAACATGGAATGTCACGGCAAGGAAATTTTTTAAAATTATTTTTCCATAGGTTAGAAATCGCTCCAAGGGATTTTTCCTGAGATAACTGCATGATTTTTGAAACTGGCGTTAAGAATAATCTGTGAACTCAGATTAATCAATTGTAGGTGTAAATATGCCTTGTATGGTGGATGAAAGTTCGGCAATCCGCATACTAACAACTTTGTAGAGAATATTTGTCGAATCCGAGAACCATGAAGAGTGTTCGGAACACAGAATATCACGGTGAGCGAATCCAGGTAAAATACATGTCTCTTGGGTAGAACTGACTCCAAGAGTTCTTTTCTGCGAAATCTGCCTCATTATGGCAACTGGCATTTGGAAATTTCTTCAAAATCAGAGAAAATGTTTCAAACTGCCAATAGGCCTTGTATTGAGATGGAAGTGCATAAAACCACATGCAAACAAACCTGATGTGAATAATTGTAGAAAGCCTATGCATGTAGCGTGATCGTATGACGGAAATTTCCAGAGATGGAATCTATGTAAATTTCATTTCTATTGGGTAGAATGCGCTCCAAAAATTTTTTCCGGAGAAAACTGCCTGATTTTCAAAACTGGCATTAGGAAAAGGCTGCAAATTCAGAGTTAATGTTTCTAGGTTTTAATATGCCTTGTATGGTGGATGAAAGTTCTGTAATACACATGTACATAACTTATTAAAAATGTTTGTGAAATCCGTGAAGTATGTAGCATGTTCGGGAATTGGAATGTCACTGTGAGGGAAAATATGTAAATTACATTTCTATTGGGAAGTACTTGCTCCACTAGAATTTTTTGTGAATCTGCCTCATTTTCAAAACTGGAATTAGGAAAATATTTTGAAATATGGGAAAGTGCTTCAAAGTGTCAATATGGCATTTATGGTGGATGAATGTTCGGTAATACTTATGCTACCAACACTTAGTGAATAATTGTCGAAACCGTGATGCATGTAGCTATTTTGGAACACGGAATTTCACCATGACTGGTTCTATGTAAATTCCATATCTATTGGATAGAACTCGCTCCAAGAGTATTTCTCTGTGAAAACTGCATGATTTTAGAAACTGAGATTAGGAGAAATTTACTAAATCTGAATAAACTTACTATGTATAAATATAGATTGTAAGGAAGATGAATGTTCGATAATACAAATGTTCACAACTCATTAAAGTATGTTTGTCAAATCCTTGATGCATGTAACTTGTTCAGAACACGGAATGTCACTGTGATTGAACTACTTAAATTACATATCTTTTGGGTAGAACTGGCTCCAAGAACATTTTCTGTGAAATCAGCCTCATTTTCCAACCTGGCGTTAGGAAAAACCTGAGAAATCTGAGAAAATGCTTCTAAGTGTGAATATGCCTTGAATGGGGAGTTTAATTCCGGTAATCCACGTAACCAACTATGAAGGGAATACTTTTCGAATCCGTGACTTATTTAGCGTGTTTGGAACACAGAAATTCACGGTAATGAAACTATGTAAATTAAAATTCTATTGGGTAGAACTAGCTTGAATAGAATTTTTCTGCGCAAATTGCATGATTTTCGAATTTGAAGTTTGGATAAAACTGCGAAATGAGAGTAAATACTTGTAGGTGTAAATATGCCTGGTATGGTGGATGTAAGATTGGTAATCCAAATGCTAATATCTCTGCAGTGAATATTTGTCGAATCCGAGATACATGAAACGTGTTTAGAACACAAAATGTCATGATGAGCACATCTATGTAAATTACATGTCTATTGGGTAGAACTCGCTCCAAGAGCATTTTTCTGCAAAATCTGCCTCATTTTCAAATCTGACGTTAGGAAAAATCTTCGAAATATGAGAAAATGCTTCTGAGTGTCAATATGACTTGATTGGTGGATGAAAGTCCGGTAATCCACATGTTAACAAGAGTGTAGTAAATATTTTTCAAACCGTGATTCATGTAGCACATTCGGAAAACAGAATTTCACGGTAATGAATCTATGTAAATTAGAATTCTATTGGGTAGAACTAGCTAGAATAGAATGTTTAAGCGAAAATTGCATGATTCTCGAATGGGATATTTGGATAAAGCTGTGAAAGGACAGAAAATATTTGTATGTGTAAAGATGCCTTTATGTTGGAAGAAAGATCGGTAATCCACATTTTCACATCATATTAAACAATCTTTTTTCTAATCCGTGATGCATGTACCATGTAAGGAACGTGGAATTTCACGGTGATTGATACAATGTAAACTACTAGTCTATTCGGTAGAACTCACTTCAAGAGAATTTTTCTGTGAAAACTGCTTCATTTTTGAAACTGGCGCTAGGAAAACGTTGCAAAATCTGAGAAAATACTTCTAAGTATCAATATTCAATGTTTTGTGATGAAAGTTCGGTAATCCACATGCTAACAAATCTGTAGTGAATATTTGTCGAATCCGATATGCATGTAGAATGTTCGGAACACGGAATGTCACGGCGAGGAAATTTATGTAAATTATCTTTCCATAGGTTAGAAATCACTCCAAGAGTTTTTTCCTGAGATAACAGCCTGATTTTTGAAACTGGCTTTAGGAATAAGCTGCGAACTCAGATTAATCAATTGTAGGTGTAAATATGCCTTGTATGGTGGATGAAAGTTCGGCAATCCGCATACTAACAACTCTGTAGAGAATATTTGTCGAATCCGAGATACATGAAGAGTGTACGGAACACAGAATATCACAGTGAGCGAACTAATTAAAATACATGTCTCTTGGTTAGGACTCAATCCAAGAGGTATTTTCTGCGAAATCTGCCTCATTTTCGAAACTGGCATTTGGAAATTTCTTCAAAATCAGAGAAAATACTTCAAACTGTCAATATGCCTCGTATTGTGTTGGAAGTTCATAAAGCCACATGCAAACAAACCTGATGTGAATAATTGTAGAAAGCCTATGCATGTAGCGTGATTGTATGACGGAAATTTCCGGAGATGGAATCTATGTAATTTTCATGTCTATTGGGTAGAAAACGCTCCAAAAATTTTTTCCGAAGGAAACGGCCTGATTTTCGAAACTGGCATTAGGAAAAGGCTGCAAATTCAGAGTTAATGTTTCTAGGTTTAAATATGCCTTGTATGGTGGATGAAAGTTCTGTAATACACATGTACATAACTCATAAAATTTTTTGTCAAATCCGTGAAGTATGTAGCGTGTTCGGAAATTGGAATGTCACTGTGAGGGAAACTATGTAAATTACATTTCTATGGGAAGTACTTGCTCCACTAGAATTTTTTTGAATCTGCCTCATTTTCATAACTGGACTTAGGAAAATATTTTGAAATATGGGAAAGTGCTTCAAAGTGTCAATATGGCATTTGTGGTGAATGAATGTTCGTTAAACCTTTTGCTACCAACTCTGTAGTGAATATTTTTCGAATCTGTGATGCATGTAGCTATTTTGGATCACGGAATTTCACGATGACGTGTTCTATGTAAATTGCATTTCTATCGGATAGAACTCGCCTCAAGAGATTTCTCTGGGAAATCTGCATGATTTTAGAAACTGAGATTAGGAGAAATCTACTAAATCAGAATAAAACTTTCTAAGTGTAAATATACATTGTAAGGAAGATGAAAGTTCGATAATACAAATGTTCACAACTCATTAAAGATTGTTTGTCAAATCCATGATGCATGTAACGTGTTCAGAACACGGAATGTCACGGTGATTAAAACTCAGTAAATTACATATCTTTTGTGTATAAATCGCTCCAAGAGCATTTTTCGGCGAAATCTGCCTCATTTTTAACTGGCGTTAAAACAAACATGTGAAAACTGAGAAAATACTTCAAAGTGTCAGTAGCCTAGTATGGTGAATGAAAGTGCTGTAATCCACATGCTAACAACTATGTAGTGAATATTTGTCGAATTCGAGATGCATGTAGCGTGTTCAGAACACGGAATTTCACGGTAAGCGAATCCAAGTAAATTACATGTCTATACGTTAGAACCTGCTCCAAGAGGTTTTTGCCGTGAAATCTGCCTCATTTTCAAAATTGGCGTTTGGAAATCTCTGTGAAATCAGAGAAAATCCTTCTAAGCATCAATATGCCTTTTATTGTGATGAAAGCCCTGTCATCCTCATGCAAACAACTGTATAGTTCAGATTTGTCGAATCTTTTCTGCATGTAATGTGTTCGAAACACGTAATTTCACAGCGGAGGAATCTATGTAATTTATGTATCTATTGGGTAGAACACGCTCCAACAGTTTTTTTCCTTTGAAAACTGCCTGATTTTCAAAACTGCTATTAGGATAAAGCTGCGAACTCAGAGTTAATGTTTCTATGTGTCAATATGCCTTGCATGGTGGATGAAAGATCTGTAATACACATGTACGTAACTCATTAAAAATGTTTCTCAAATCCTTGATGTAAGTAGCATGTTTGGAACACGGTCTTTCTCGGTGAGGGAAGCTATGTAAATTACATATCTATTGGTTAGAAACCTCTCCAGGAGAGTTTTCCTGAAAAATCTGCCTCAGTTTCGAAACTGGTGTTATGAAAACGCTGTGAAATCAGAGTAAATGCTTTAAGGTGACAATAGGTCTTCAATGGTTTATAAAGATCGGTAATTCACATGCTAACAACTCAGCAGTGAATATTTGTTGAATCCTTGGTGCATGAACCGTTTTTTAGTAACACGGAAAGTTACGGTGATGGAATCTATGAAAATGAAATGTCTATTGGATGGAACATGCAACAAGAGGATTTTTCTGGGAAAACTGCCTGATTTTCGAAACTGACGTTAGGAAAATTCTGCGAAATGTGACTAAATGTTTCTAGGTGAAAACATTTCTTGTAAGGTGGATGAAAATTTGATAATCCACATGCTCACACTCATTAAAGAATGATTGTCGAAACCTTGATGCATGTAACATGTTCAGAACACGGAATGTCACTGTGATTGAACTACTTAAATTACATATCTTTTGGGTAGAACTCGCACCAGGAACATTTTTCTGTGAAATCAGCCTCATTTTCCAAACTGGCGTTAGGAAAAACCTGAGAAATCTGAGAAAATGCTTCTAAGTGTGAATATGCCTTAAATGGGGAGTTTAATTCCGGTAATCCACGTAACCAACTATGAAGGGAATACTTTTCGAATCCGTGACTTATTTAGCGTGTTTGGAACACAGAAATTCACGGTAATGAAACTATGTAAATTAAAATTCTATTGGGTAGAACTAGCTTGAATAGAATTTTTCTGCGCAAATTGCATGATTTTCGAATTTGAAGTTTGGATAAAACTGCGAAATGAGAGTAAATACTTGTAGGTGTAAATATGCCTGGTATGGTGGATGTAAGATTGGTAATCCAAATGCTAATATCTCTGCAGTGAATATTTGTCGAATCCGAGATACATGAAACGTGTTTAGAACACAAAATGTCATGATGAGCACATCTATGTAAATTACATGTCTATTGGGTAGAACTCGCTCCAAGAGCATTTTTCTGCAAAATCTGCATCATTTTCAAATCTGACGTTAGGAAAAATCTTCGAAATATGAGAAAATGCTTCTGAGTGTCAATATGACTTGATTGGTGGATGAAAGTCCGGTAATCCACATGTTAACAAGAGTGTAGTAAATATTTTTCAAACCATGATTCATGTAGCACATTCGGAAAACAGAATTTCACGGTAATGAAACTATGTAAATTAGAATTCTATTGGGTAGAACTAGCTAGAATAGAATGTTTAAGCGAAAATTGCATGATTCTCGAATGGGATATTTGGATAAAGCTGTGAAAGGACAGAAAATATTTGTATGTGTAAAGATGCCTTTATGTTGGAAGAAAGATCGGTAATCCACATTTTCACAACATATTAAACAATCTTTTTTCTAATCCGTGATGCATGTACCATGTAAGGAACGTGGAATTTCACGGTGATTGAAACAATGTAAACTACTAGTGTATTCGGTAGAACTCACTTCAAGAGAATTTTTCTGTGAAAACTGCTTCATTTTTGAAACTGGCGCTAGGAAAACGTTGCAAAATCTGAGAAAATACTTCTAAGTATCAATATTCAATGTTTTGTGATGAAAGTTCGGTAATCCACATGCTAACAAATCTGTAGTGAATATTTGTCGAATCCGTTATGCATGTAGAATGTTCGGAACATGGAATGTCACGGCGAGGAAATTTATGTAAATTATCTTTCCATAGGTTAGAAATCGCTCCAAGAGTTTTTTCCTGAGATAACAGGCTGATTTTTGAAACTGGCTTTAGGAATAAGCTGCGAACTCAGATTAATCAATTGTAGGTGTAAATATGCCTTGTATGGTGGATGAAAGTTCGGCAATCTGCATACTAACAACTCTGTAGAGAATATTTGTCGAATCCGAGATACATGAAGAGTGTTCGGAACACAGAATATCACAGTGAGCGAACTAGTTAAAATACATGTCTCTTGGTTAGAACTCAATCCAAGAGGTATTTTCTGCGAAATCTGCCTCATTTTCGAAACTGGCATTTGGAAATTTCTTCAAAATCAGAGAAAATTCTTCAAACTGTCAATATGCCTCGTATTGTGTTGGAAGTTCATAAAGCCACATGCAAACAAACCTGATGTGAATAATTGTAGAAAGCCTATGCATGTAGCGTGATTCTATGACGGAAATTTCCGGAGATGGAATCTATGTAATTTTCATGTCTATTGGGTAGAAAACGCTCCAAAAATTTTTTCCGAAGGAAACGGCCTGATTTTCGAAACTGGCATTAGGAAAAGGCTGCAAATTCAGAGTTAATATTTCTAGGTTTAAATATGCCTTGTATGGTGGATGAAAGTTCTGTAATACACATGTACATAACCCATAAAATTTTTTGTCAAATACATGAAGTATGTAGCGTGTTCGGTAATTGGAATATCACTGTGAGGGTAACTATGTAAATTACATTTCTATGGGAAGTACTTGCTCCACTAGAATTTTTTGTGAATCTGCCTCATTTTCATAACTGGAATTAGGAAAATATTTTGAAATATGGGAAAGTGCTTCAAAGTGTCAATATGGCATTTGTGGTGAATGAATGTTCGGTAAACCTTTTGCTACCAACTCTGTAGTGAATATTTTTCGAATCTGTGATGCATGTAGCTATTTTGGATCACGGAATTTCACGATGACGTGTTCTATGTAAATTGCATTTCTATTGGATAGAACTCGCCTCAAGAGGATTTCTCTGGGAAATCTGCATGATTTTCGAAACTGAGATTAGGAGAAATCTACTAAATCAGAATAAAACTTTCTAAGTGTAAATATACATTGTAAGGAAGATGAAAGTTCGATAATACAAATGTTCACAACTCATTAAAGATTGTTTGTCAAATCCATGATGCATGTAACGTGTTCAGAACACGGAATGTCACGGTGATTAAAACTCAGTAAATTGAATATCTTTTGTGTATAAATCGCTCCAAGAGCATTTTTCGGCGAAATCTGCCTCATTTTTAACTGGCGTTAAAACAAACATGTGAAAACTGAGAAAATACTTCAAAGTGTCAGTAGCCTAGTATGGTGAATGAAAGTGCTGTAATCCACATGCTAACAACTATGTAGTGAATATTTGTCGAATTCGAGATGCATGTAGCGTGTTCAGAACACGGAATTTCACGGTAAGCGAATCC
Source organism: Camelus dromedarius (assembly GCF_036321535.1). Lineage (NCBI taxonomy): Eukaryota > Metazoa > Chordata > Mammalia > Artiodactyla > Camelidae > Camelus > Camelus dromedarius. The sequence goes on from NW_026989854.1 coordinate 3,481,661, forward strand.
AAGTAAATTACATGTCTATACGTTAGAACCTGCTCCAAGAGGTTTTTGCCGTGAAATCTGCCTCATTTTCAAAATTGGCGTTTGGAAATCTCTGTGAAATCAGAGAAAATCCTTCTAAGCATCAATATGCCTTTTATTGTGATGAAAGCCCTGTCATCCTCATGCAAACAACTGTATAGTTCAGATTTGTCGAATCTTTTCTGCATGTAATGTGTTCGAAACACGTAATTTCACAGCGGAGGAATCTATGTAATTTATGTATCTATTGGGTAGAACACGCTCCAACAGTTTTTTTCCTTTGAAAACTGCCTGATTTTCAAAACTGCTATTAGGATAAAGCTGCGAACTCAGAGTTAATGTTTCTATGTGTCAATATGCCTTGCATGGTGGATGAAAGATCTGTAATACACATGTACGTAACTCATTAAAAATGTTTCTCAAATCCTTGATGTAAGTAGCATGTTTGGAACACGGTTTTCTCGGTGAGGGAAGCTATGTAAATTACATATCTATTGGTTAGAAACCTCTCCAGGAGAGTTTTCCTGAAAAATCTGCCTCAGTTTCGAAACTGGTGTTATGAAAACGCTGTGAAATCAGAGTAAATGCTTTAAGGTGACAATAGGTCTTCAATGGTTTATTAAAGATCGGTAATTCACATGCTAACAACTCAGCAGTGAATATTTGTTGAATCCTTGGTGCATGAACCGTTTTTTAGTAACACGGAAAGTTACGGTGATGGAATCTATGAAAATGAGATGTCTATTGGATGGAACATGCAACAAGAGGATTTTTCTGGGAAAACTGCCTGATTTTCGAAACTGACGTTAGGAAAATTCTGCGAAATGTGAGTAAATGTTTCTAGGTGAAAACATTTCTTGTAAGGTGGATGAAAATTTGATAATCCACATGCTCACACTCATTAAAGAATGATTGTCGAAACCTTGATGCATGTAACATGTTCAGAACACGGAATGTCACTGTGATTGAACTACTTAAATTACATATCTTTTGGGTAGAACTCGCACCAGGAACATTTTTCTGTGAAATCAGCCTCATTTTCCAAACTGGCGTTAGGAAAAACCTGAGAAATCTGAGAAAATGCTTCTAAGTGTGAATATGCCTTGAATGGGGAGTTTAATTCCGGTAATCCACGTAACCAACTATGAAGGGAATACTTTTCGAATCCGTGACTTATTTAGCGTGTTTGGAACACAGAAATTCACGGTAATGAAACTATGTAAATTAAAATTCTATTGGGTAGAACTAGCTTGAATAAATTTTTTCTGCGCAAATTGCATGATTTTCGAATTTGAAGTTTGGATAAAACTGCGAAATGAGAGTAAATACTTGTAGGTGTAAATATGCCTTGAATGGTAGATGTAAGATTGGTAATCCAAATGCTAACATCTCTGCAGTGAATATTTGTCGAATCCGAGATACATGAAATGTGTTCAGAACACAAAATGTCATGATGAGCACATCTATGTAAATTACCTGTCTATTGGGTAGAACTCGCTCCAAGAGCATTTTTCTGCAATATCTGCATCATTTTCAAATCTGGCGTTAGAGAAAATCTTCGAAATATGAGAAAATGCTTCTGAGTGTCAATATGACTTGATTGGTGGGTGAAAGTCCGGTAATCCACATGTTAACAAGAGTGTAGTAAATATTTTTCAAACCGTGATTCATGTAGCACGTTCGGAAAACAGAATTTCACGGTAATGAAACTATGTAAATTAGAATTCTATTGGGTAGAACTAGCTAGAATAGAATGTTTAAGCGAAAATTGCATGATTCTCGAATGGGATACTTGGATAAAGCTGTGAAATGAGAGAAAATATTTGTAGGTGTAAAGATGCCTTTATGTTGGAAGAAAGATCGGTAATCCACATTTTCTCAACATATTAAACAATCTTTTTTCTAATCCGTGATGCATGTACCATGTTCGGAACGTGGAATTTCACGGTGATTGAAACAATGTAAACTACTTGTCTATTCGGTAGAACTCACTTCAAGAGAATTTTTCTTTGAAAACTGCTTCATTTTTGAAACTGACGCTAGGAAAACGTTGCAAAATCTGAGAAAATATTTCTAAGTATCAATATTCAATGTTTTGTGATGAAAGTTCTGTAATTCACATGCTAACAAATCTGTAGTGATTATTTGTCGAATCCGTTATGCATGCAGATTGTTCAGAACACAGAATGTCACGGCGAGGAAATTTATGTAAATTACCTTTCCATAGGTTAGAAATCGCTCCAAGAGATTTTTTTCTGAGATAGCAGCCTGATTTTGGAAACTGGCATTAGGAATAAACTGCGAACTCAGATTAATCAATTGTAGGTGTAAATATGCCTTGTATGGTGGATGAAAGTTCGGCAATCCGCATACTAACAACTCTGTAGAGAATATTTGTCGAATCCGAGATACATGAAGAGTGTTCCAAACACAGAATATCACGGTGAACGAATCTAGGTAAAATAAATGTCTCTTGGTTAGAACTCACTCCAAATTTTTTTTTGCAAAATCTGCCTCATTTTCTAAACTGGTGTTAAAACTAACCTGTGAAATCTGAGAAAATTCTTCATAGTATCTGTAAGCATTGTATGGTGGATGAAAGTGCTGTAATCCATATGTTAACAACTATGTAGTGAATATTTGTCGAATCTGAGATGCATGTAGCGTGTTCAGAACACGGAATTTAACAGTGAGCGTATCAATGTAAATTACATGTCTATAGGTTAGAACCTGCTCCAAGAGTTTTTTGCCGTGAAATCTGCCTCATTTTCAAATCTGGCGTTAGGAAAAATCTTCGAAATATGAGAAAATGCTTCTAAGTGTAAATATGACTTGATTGGTGGATAAAGTCCGGTAATCCACATGTTAACAAGAGTGTAGTAAATATTTTTCAAACCGTGATTCATGTACCACGTTCGGAAAACAGAATTTCACGGTAATGAAACTATGTAAATTAGAATTCTACTGGGTAGAACTAGCTAGAATAGGATTTTTAGGCGAAAATTGCTTGATTCTCGAATGGGATATTTGGATAAAGCTGCAAAATGAGAGAAAATATTTGTAGGTGTAAAGATGCCTTTATGTTGGAAGAAAGTTCTGTAATCCACTTTTTCACAACATATTAAACAATCTTTTTTCTAATCCGTGATGCATGTACCATTTTTGGAACGTGGAAATTCACGGTGATTGAAACAATGTAAACTACTTGTCTATTCGGTAGAACTCACTTCAAGAGAATTTTTCTGTGAAAAATGCTTCATTTTTGAAACTGGCGCTTGGAAAACGCTGCAAAATCTGAGAAAATACTTCTAAGTATCAATATTCAATGTTTTGTGATGAAAGTTCGGTAATCCACATGCTAACAAATCTGTAGTGAATATTTGTCGAATCCGTTATGCATGCAGAATGTTTGGAACATGGAATGTCACGGCAAGGAAATTTTTTAAAATTATTTTTCCATAGGTTAGAAATCGCTCCAAGGGTTTTTTCCTGAGATAACAGCATGATTTTTGAAACTGGCATTAAGAATAAGCTGCGAACTCAGATTAAACATTTGTAGGTGTAAATATGCCTTGTATGGTGGATGAAAGTTCGGCAATCCGCATACTAACAACTTTGTAGAGAATATTTGTCGAATCCGAGAACCATGAAGAGTGTTCGGAACACAGAATATCACGGTGAGCGAATCCAGGTAAAATACATGTCTCTTGGGTAGAACTGACTCCAAGAGTTCTTTTCTGCGAAATCTGCCTCATTATGGCAACTGGCATTTGGAAATTTCTTCAAAATCAGAGAAAATGCTTCAAACTGTCAATAAGCCTTGTATTGAGATGGAAGTGCATAAAACCACATGCAAACAAACCTGATGTGAATAATTGTAGAAAGCCTATGCATGTAGCGTGATCGTATGACGGAAATTTCCGGAGATGGAATCTATGTAAATTTCATTTCTATTGGGTAGAATGCGCTCCAAAAATTTTTTCCGGAGAAAACTGCCTGATTTTCGAAACTGGCATTAGGAAAAGGCTGCAAATTCAGAGTTAATGTTTCTAGGTTTTAATATGCCTTGTATGGTGGATGAAAGTTCTGTAATACACATGTACATAACTTATTAAAAATGTTTGTGAAATCCGTGAAGTATGTAGCATGTTCGGGAATTGGAATGTCACTGTGAGGGAAAATATGTAAATTACATTTCTATTGGGAAGTACTTGCTCCACTAGAATTTTTTGTGAATCTGCCTCATTTTCATAACTGGAATTAGGAAAATATTTTGAAATATGGGAAAGTGCTTCAAAGTTTCAATATGGCATTTGTGGTGAATGAATGTTCGGTAAACCTTTTGCTACCAACTCTGTAGTGAATATTTTTCGAATCTGTGATGCATGTAGCTATTTTGGATCATGGAATTTCACGATGACGTGTTCTATGTAAATTGCATTTCTATTGGATATAACTCGTTCCTAGAGTATTTCTCTGTGAAAACTGCATGATTTTAGAAACTGAGATTAGGAGAAATTTACTAAATCTGAATAAACTTTCTATGTATAAATATACATTGTAAGGAAGATGAAAGTTCGATAATACAAATGTTCACAACTCATTAAAGTATGTTTGTCAAATCCTTGATGCATGTAACTTGTTCAGAACACGGAACGTCACGGTGAGTGAACTCGTTAAATTACATATCTTTTGGGTAGAACTGGCTCCAAGAACATTTTCTGTGAAATCAGCCTCATTTTCCAACCTGGCGTTAGGAAAATCCTGAGAAATCTGAGAAAATGCTTCTAATTGTGAATATGCTTTGTATGGTGAAATTAAGTCCGGTAATCCACGTAACCAACTATGAAGGGAATACTTTATGAATCCGTGACTTATTTAGAGTGTTTGGAACACGGAAATTCACGGTAATGAAACTAAGTAAATTAAAATTCTATTGGGTATACCTAGCTTGAATAGAATTTTTCGGCGATAATTGCTTTTTTCTCGAATGTGATGTTTATATAAAGCTGCGAAATGAGAGAAAATATTTGTAGGTGTAAAGATGCCTTTATGTTGGAAGAAATTTCGGTAATCCACATTTTCACAACATATTAAAGAATCTTTTTTCTAATCCGTGATGAAAGTACCATGTTTGGAACGTGGAATTTCACGGTGTTTGAAACAATATAAACTATTGTCTATTTGGTAGAACTCACTTCAAGAGAATTTTTCTGTGAAAAATGCTTCATTTTTGAAACTGGCGCTTGGAAAACGCTGCAAAATCTGAGAAAATACTTCTAAGTATCAATATTCAATGTTTTGTGATGAAAGTTCGGTAATCCACATGCTAACAAATCTGTAGTGAATATTTGTCGAATCCGTTATGCATGCAGAATGTTTGGAACATGGAATGTCACGGCAAGGAAATTTTTTAAAATTATTTTTCCATAGGTTAGAAATCGCCCCAAGGGATTTTTCCTGAGATAACAGCATGATTTTTGAAACTGGCGTTAAGAATAATCTGCGAACTCAGATTAATCAATTGTAGGTGTAAATATGCCTTGTATGGTGGATGAAAGTTCGGCAATCCGCATACTAACAACTTTGTAGAGAATATTTGTCGAATCCGAGAACCATGAAGAGTGTTCGGAACACAGAATATCACGGTGAGCGAATCCAGGTAAAATACATGTCTCTTGGGTAGAACTGACTCCAAGAGTTCTTTTCTGCGAAATCTGCCTCATTATGGCAACTGGCATTTGGAAATTTCTTCAAAATCAGAGAAAATGTTTCAAACTGCCAATAGGCCTTGTATTGAGATGGAAGTGCATAAAACCACATGCAAACAAACCTGATGTGAATAATTGTAGAAAGCCTATGCATGTAGCGTGATCGTATGACGGAAATTTCCAGAGATGGAATCTATGTAAATTTCATTTCTATTGGGTAGAATGCGCTCCAAAAATTTTTTCCGGAGAAAACTGCCTGATTTTCAAAACTGGCATTAGGAAAAGGCTGCAAATTCAGAGTTAATGTTTCTAGGTTTTAATATGCCTTGTATGGTGGATGAAAGTTCTGTAATACACATGTACATAACTTATTAAAAATGTTTGTGAAATCCGTGAAGTATGTAGCATGTTCGGGAATTGGAATGTCACTGTGAGGGAAAATATGTAAATTACATTTCTATTGGGAAGTACTTGCTCCACTAGAATTTTTTGTGAATCTGCCTCATTTTCATAACTGGAATTAGGAAAATATTTTGAAATATGGGAAAGTGCTTCAAAGTGTCAATATGGCATTTATGGTGGATGAATGTTCGGTAATACTTATGCTACCAACACTTAGTGAATAATTGTCGAAACCGTGATGCATGTAGCTATTTTGGAACACGGAATTTCACCATGACTGGTTCTATGTAAATTCCATGTCTATTGGATAGAACTCGCTCCAAGAGTATTTCTCTGTGAAAACTGCATGATTTTAGAAACTGAGATTAGGAGAAATTTACTAAATCTGAATAAACTTACTATGTATAAATATAGATTGTAAGGAAGATGAATGTTCGATAATACAAATGTTCACAACTTATTAAAGTATGTTTGTCAAATCCTTGATGCATGTAACTTGTTCAGAACACGGAACGTCACGGTGAGTGAACTCGTTAAATTACATATCTTTTGGGTAGAACTGGCTCCAAGAACATTTTCTGTGAAATCAGCCTCATTTTCCAAACTGGTGTTAGGAAAAACCTGAGAAATCTGAGAAAATGCTTCTAATTGTGAATATGCTTTGTATGGTGAAATTAAGTCCGGTAATCCACGTAACCAACTATGAAGGGAATACTTTATGAATCCGTGACTTATTTAGCACGTTCGGAAAACAGAATTTCACGATAATGAAACTATGTAAATTAGAATTCTATTGGGTAGAACTAGCTACAATAGAATTTTTCGGCGAAAACTGCTTGATTCTCGAATGTGAAGTTTGGATAAAGCTGCGAAATGAGAGAAAATATTTGTAGGTGTAAAGATGCCTTTATGTTGGAAGAAAGTTCGGTAATCCACATTTTCACAACATATTAAAGAATCTTTTTTCTAATCCGTGATGCATGTACCAAGTTCTGGACGTGGAATTTCACGGTGATTGAAACAATGAAAACTACTTGTCGATACGGTAGAACTCACTTCAAGAGAATTTTTCTGTGAAAACTGCTTCATTTTTGAAACTGGCGCTTGGAAAACGCTGCAAAATCTGAGAAAATACTAATAAGTATCAATATTTAAAGTTTTGTGATGAAAGTTCGGTAATCCACATGCTAACAAATCTGTAGTGAATATTTGTTGAATCCGTTATTCATGAAGAATGTTCGGAACACGGAATGTCACAGTGAGGAAATTTATGTAAATTAACTTTCCATAGGTTAGAAATCGCTCCAAGATATTTTTCCTGAGATAAGAGCCTGATTTTTGAAACTGGCTATAGGAATAAGCTGCGAACACAAGTTAATCAATTGTAGGTGTAAATATGCCTTGTATGGTGGATGAAAGTTCGGCAATATGCATACTAACAACTCTGTAGAGAATATTTGTCGAATCCGAGATACATGAAGAGTGTTCGGAACACAGAATATCACGGTGAGCGATTCTATGTAAACTACATGTCTCTTGGTTAGAACTCAATCCAAGAGTTTTTTCTGCGAAATCTGCCTCATTTTCGAAACTGGCATTTGGAAATTCTTTCAAAATCAGAGAAAATGCTTCAAACTGACAATATGCCTTGTATTGTGATGGAAGTTCATAAAGTCACATGCAAAGAAACATGATGTGACTAATTGTAGAAAGCCTATGCATGTAGCGTGATCGTATGACGGAAATATCCGGAGATGGATTCTATGTAAATTTCATGTCTATTGGGTAGAACTCGCTCCAAAATTTTTCTGGAGAAAACAGCATGATTTTGAAAACTGGCATTAGGAAAATTCTGCAAATTCAGAGTTAATGTTTCTAGGTTTAAATATGCCTTGTATGGTGGATGAAAGATCTGTAATACACATGTACATAACTCATTAATAATGTTTGTCAAATACGAGAAGTATGTAGCGTGTTCGGGAATTGGAATGTCACTGTGAGGGAAACTATGTAAATTACATTTCTATTGGGAAGTACTTGCTCCACGAGAATTTTTTGTGAATCTGCCTCATTTTCAAAACTGGCATTAGGAAAATCTTTTGAAATATGGGAAAGTGCTTCAAAGTGTCAATATGGCATTTATGGTGGATGAATGTTAGGTAATTCTTATGCTACCAATCCTATAGTGAATATTTGTCGAAACCGTCATGCGTGTAGGTAATTTGGAACACGGAATTTCACGCTGATGGGTTCTATGTAAATTGCATGTCAATTTGATAGAACTCGCACCAAGAGGATTTCTCTGTGAAAACTGCATGATTTTAGAAACTGAGATTAGGAGAAATCTACTAAATCAGAATAAAACTTTCTATGTATAAATATAAAATGTAAGGAAGATGAAAGTTCGATAATACAAATGTTCACAACTCATTAAATTATGATTGTCAAATCCGTGAAGTATGTAGCGTGTTCGGAAATTGGAATGTCAGTGTGAGGGAACCTAGGTAAATTACATTTCTATTGGGAAGCTCTTGCTCCACGAGAATATTTGGCGAATCTGCCTCATTTTCAAAACTGGCATTAGGAAAATATTTTGAAATATGGGAAAGTGCTTCAAACTGTCAATATGGCATTTATGGTGGATGAATGTTCCGTAATCATTATGCTACCAACTCTGTAGTGAATGTTTGTCGAATCCGTGATGTATGTAACCTATTCAGAACACGGAATGTCACGGTGAGTAAAACTAGGTAAATTACATATCTTTTGTGTATAACTCGCTCCAAGAATATTTTTCCGCCTAATCTGCCTCATTTTCTAAACTGGCGTTAAAACTAGCCTGTGAAATCTGAGAAAGTTTTTCAAAGTGTCAGTAAGCCTTGTATGGTGGATGAAAGTGCTGTAATCCACATGCTAACAACTATGTAGTGAATATTTGTCGAATCCGAGGTACATGTAGTGTGTTCAGAACACGGAATTTCACGGTGATCGAATCCATGTTTATTACATGTCTATAGGTTAGAACCTGCTCCAAGAGGTTTTTGCCGTGAAATCTGCCTCAGTTTCGAAACTGGTATTTGGAAATCTCTGTGAAATCAGAGAAAATGCTTCTAAACATCAATATGCATTGTATTGTGATGAAAGTCTTTTCATCCTCATGCAAACATCTCTATAGTTTATTTTTGTCGAAACTTTTCTGCATGTGGATTGTTCGGTACATGTAATTTCACAGCGGAGGAATCTATGTAATTTACGTATCTATTGGGTAGAACACGCTCCAACATTTATTTCCTTTGAAAACTGCCTGATTTTCGAAACTGCTATTAGGGAAAAGCTGCAAACTCAGAGTTAATATTTCTATGTGTCAATATGCCTTGTATGGTGGATTGAAGATCTGTAATACACATGTACATAACTCATTAAAAATGTTTCTCAAATCCTTGATGTATATAGCCTGTTCGGAACACGGTCATTCTCGGTGAGGGAAGCTATGTATATTACATATCTATTGGTTAGAACACTCTCCAGGAGAGTTTTACTGAAAAATCTGCCTCAGTTTCGAAACTGGTGTTATGAAAACGGTGTGAAATCTGAGTAAATATTTTAAGGTGACAATATGTCTTCAATGGTTTATTAAAGATCGGTAATTCACATGCTATCAACTCAGCAGTGAATATTTGTTGAATCCTTGGTGCATGAAACTTTTTTTAGGAACACGGAATGTTACAGTGATGGTATCTGTGAAAATGAGATATCTATTGGATGGAACATGCAACAAGAGGATTTTTCTGGGAAAACTGCCTGATTTTCGAAACTGACGTTAGGAAAATTCTGCGAAATGTGAGTAAATGTTTCTAGGTGAAAACATTTCTTGTAAGGTGGATGAAAATTTGATGATCCACGTGCTCACACTCATTAAAGAATGATTGTCGAATCCTTGATGCATGAAACATTTTCAGGACATGGAATGTCACGGTGAGTGAACTACTTAAATTACAAATCTTTTGGGTAGAACTGGCCCCAAGAACATTTTCTGTGAAATCAGCCTCATTTTCCAAACTGGCGTTAGGAAAATCCTGAGAAATCAGAGAAAATGCTTCTAAGTGTGAATATGCCTTGAATGGGGAATTTAAGTCCGGTATTCCACGTAACCAATTATGAAGGGAATACTTTTCGAATCCGTGACTTATTTAGCGTGTTTGGAAAACGGAAATTCACGGTAATGAAACTATGTAAATTAAAATACTTTTGGGAAGAACTAGCTTGAATAGAATTTTTCTGCGCAAATTGCATCATTTTCAAATTTGAGGTTTGGATAAAATTGCGAAATGAGTGTAAATACTTGTAGGTGTAAATACGCCTTGTATGGTGGATTTAAGATTGGTAATCCAAATGCTAACATCTCTGTAGTGAATATTTGTCGAATCCGAGATACATGAAATGTTTTCGGAACACAAAATATTATGATGAGCACATCTATGTAAATTACCTCTCTATTGGGTAGAACTCGCTCCAAGAGTATTTTTCTGCAAAATCTGCGTCATTTTCAAATCTGGCGTTAGGAAAAATCTTCAAAATATGAGAAAATGCTTCTAAGTGTCAATATGACTTGATTGGTGGATGAAAGTCCGTTAATCCTCATGTTAAGAAGAGTGTAGTAAATATTTTTCAAACCGTGATTCATGTAGCGCATTCGAAAAACAGAATTTCACGGTAATGAAACAATGTAAATTAGAATTCTATTGGGAAGAACTAGCTACAATAGAATATTTCAGCGAAAATTTCTTGATTCTCGAATGTGATGTTTGGATAAAGCTGCGAAATGAGAGAAAATATGTGTAGGTGTAAAGATGCCTTTATGTTGGAAGAAAGTTCGGTAATCCACATTTTCACAACATATTAAAGAATCTTTTTTCTAATCCGTGATGCATGTACCACGTTCGGAACATGGAATTTCACGGTGATTGAAAGAATGTAAACTACTTGTCTATTTGGTAGAACTCACTTCAAGAGAATTTTTCTTTGAAAACTGCTTCATTTTTGAAACTGGCGCTTGGAAAACGCTGCAAAATCTGAGAAAATACTTCTAAGTATCAATATTCAATGTTTTGTGATGAATGTTCGGTAATCCACATGCTAACAAATCTGTAGTGAATATTTGTCGAATCCGTTATTCATGAAGAATGTTCGGAACACGGAATGTAACAGTGAGGAAATTTATGTAAATTAACTTTCCATAGGTTAGAAATCGCCCCAAGGGATTTTTCCTGAGATAACAGCCTGATTTTTGAAACGCGTTAGGAATAAGCTGCGAACTCAAATTAATCAATTGTAGGTGTAAATATGCCTTGTATGGTGGATGAAAGTTCGGCAATCTGCATACTAACAACTCTGTAGAGAATATTTGTCGAATCCGAGATACATGAAGAGTGTTCGGAAGACTGAATATCACGGTGAGCGAATCTAGGTAAAATACATGTCTCTTGGTTAGAACTCAATCCAAGAGATTTTTCTGCAAAATCTGCCTCATTTTCGAAACTGGCATTTGGAAATTCCTTCAAAATCAGAGAAAATGCTTCAAACTGACAATATGCCTTGTATTGTGATGGAAGTTCATAAAGCCACATGCAAACAAACCTGATGTGACTAATTGTAGAAAGCCTATGCATGTAGCGTGATCCTATGACGGAAATTTCCCGAGATGGAATCTATGTAAATTTCATGTCTATTGGGTAGAACTCGCTCCAAAAATTTTTTCTGGAAAAAGAGCATGATTTTCGAAACTGGCATTTGGAAATGGCTGCAAATTCAGAGTTAATGTTTCTAGGTTTAAATATGCCTTGTATGGTGGATGAAAGATCTGTAATACACATGTACATAACTCATTAATAATGTTTGTCAAATTCGAGAAGTATGTAGCGTGTTCGGGAATTGGAATGTCACTGTGAGGGAAACTATGTAAATTACATTTCTATTGGGAAGTACTTGCTCCACGAGAATTTTTTGTGAATCTGCCTCATTTTCAAAACTGGCATTAGGAAAATCTTTTGAAATATGGGAAAGTGTTTAAAGTGTCAATATGGCATTTATGGTGGATGAATGTTAGGTAATTCTTATGCTACAAATTCTATAGTGAATATTTGTCGAAACCGTCATGCATGTAGGTAATTTGGAGCACGGAATTTCACGCTGATGGGTTCTATGTAAATTGCATGTCAATTTGATAGTACTCGCACCAAGAGGTTTTCTCTGTGAAAACTGCATGATTTTAGAAACTGAGTTTAGGAGAAATCTACTAAATCAGAATAAAACTTTCTATGTATAAATATACAATGTAAGGAAGATGAAAGTTTGATAATACAAATGTTCACAACTCATTAAATTATGTTTGTCAAATCCGTGAAGTATGTAGCGTGTTCGGAAATTGGAATGTCACTGTGAGGGAAACTAGGTAAATTACATTTCTATTGTTAAGTACTTGCTCCACGAGGATATTTTGCGAATCTGCCTCATTTTCAATACAGGCATTAGGAAAATATTTTGAAATATGGGAAAGTGCTTCAAATTGTCAATATGGCATTAATGGTGGATGAAATTTCGGTAATCGTTATGCTACCAACTCTGTAGTGAATGTGTGTCGAATCCGTGATGCATGTAACCTGTTCAGAACACGGAATATCACGGTGAGTAAAATTAGGTAAATTACATATCTTTTGTGTATAACTCGCTCCAAGAGCATTTTTTTTTCCAAATCTGCCTCATTTTCTAAACTGGCGTTAAAACTAGCCTGTGAAATCTGAGAAAGTTTTTCAAAGTGTCAGTAAGCCTTGTATGGTGGTTGAAAGTGCTGTAATCCACATGCTAACAACTATGTAGTGAATATTTGTCGAATCTGAGATGCATGTAGCGTGTTCAGAACACGGACTTTCACGGTGAGCGAACCCATGTAAACTACATGTCTATAGGTTAGAACCTGCTCCAAGAGGTTTTGCAGTGAAATCTGCCTCAGTTTCGAAACTGGCGTTTTGAAAGTTCTGTGAAATCAGAGAAAAAGCTTCTAAGCATCAATATGCCTTGTATTGTGATGAAAGTCCTGTCATCCTCATGCAAACAACTCTATATTTTATTTTTGTCGAATCTTTTCTGCATGTGGTGTTTTCGGTACACTTAATTTCATAGCGTGGTAATCTATGTAATTTACGTACCTATTGGGTAGAACACGCTCCAACAGTTTTTTCCTTTGAAAACTGCCTGATTTTCGAAACTGCTATTAGGAAAAAGCTGCGAACTCAGAGTTAATGTTTCTATGTGTCAATATGCCTTGTATGGTGGATGAAAATTCTGTAATACACATGTATATAACTCATCAAAAATGTTTCTCTAATCCTTGATGTATGTAGCCTGTTCAGAACACGGTCTTTCTCAGTGAGGAAGCTATGTATATTACATATATATTGGTTAGAACCCTCTCCAGGGGAGTTTTACTGAAAAATCTGCCTCAGTTTCGAAACTGGGGTTATGAAAACGCTGTGAAATCTCAGTAAATGTTTAAAGGTGACAATATGTATTCAATGGATAATTAAAGATCGGTAATTCACATGCTAACAACTCAGCAGTGAATATTTGTTGAATCCTTGGTGCATCAACAGTTTTTTAGGATCATGGAATGTTACGGTGATGGTATCTATGAAAATGAGATGTCTATTTGATGAAACATGCAACAAGAGGATTTTTCTGGGAAAACTGCCTGATTTTCGAAACTGACGTTAGGAAAATTCTGCGAAATGTGAGTAAATGTTTCTAGGTGAAAACATGTCTTGTAAGGTGGATGAAAATTTGATAATCCACATGCTCACACTCATTAAAGAATGATTGTCGAATCCTAGATGCATGTAACTTGTTCAGAACACGGAATGTCACGGTGAGTGAACACGTTAAATTACATATCTTTTGGGTAGATCTGGCTCCAAGAACATTTTCGGTGAAATCAGCCTCATTTTCCAAACTGGCGTTAGGAAAACCCTGAGAAATCTGAGAAAAAGCTTCTAAGTGTGAATATGCATTGAATGGGGAATTTAAGTCCGGTAATCCACGTAACCAACTATGAAGGGAATACTTTTCGAATCCGTGACTTATTTAGCGCGTTCGGAAAACAGAATTTCACGGTAATGAAACTATGTAAATTAGAATTCTATTGGGTAGAACTAGCTAGAATAGAATATTTCAGCGAAAACTGCTTGATTCTCGAATGTGATGTTTGGATAAAGCTGCGAAATGAGAGAAAATATTTGTAGGTGTAAAGATGCCTTTATGTTGGAAGAAAGTTCGGTAATCCATATTTTCACAACATATTAAAGAAACTTTTTTCTAATCCGTGATGCATGTACCATGTTCGGGACATGGAATTTCACGGTGATTGAAAAAATGAAAACTACTTGTTGATACGGTAGAACTCACTTCAAGAGAATTTTTCTGTGAAAACTGCTTCATTTTTGAAACTGGCGCTTGGAAAACGCTGCAAAATCTGAGAAAATACTAATAAGTATCAATATTTAAAGTTTTGTGATGAAAGTTCGGTAATCCACATGCTAACAAATCTGTAGTGAATATTTGTTGAATCCGTTATTCATGAAGAATGTTCGGAACACGGAATGTCACAGTGAGGAAATTTATGTAAATTAACATTCCATAGGTTAGAAATCGCTCCAAGATATTTTTCCTGAGATAAGAGCCTGATTTTTGAAACTGGCTATAGGAATAAGCTGCGAACTCAAGTTAATCAATTGTAGGTGTAAATATGCCTTGTATGGTGGATGAAAGTTCGGCAATATGCATACAAAAAACTCTGTAGAGAATATTTGTCGAATCCTAGATACATGAAGAGTGTTCGGAACACAGAATATCACGGTGAGCGATTCTATGTAAACTACATGTCTCTTGGTTAGAACTCAATCCAAGAGTTTTTTCTGCGAAATCTGCCTCATTTTCGAAACTGGCATTTGGAAATTCTTTCAAAATCAGAGAAAATGCTTCAAACTGACAATATGCCTTGTATTGTGATGGAAGTTCATAAAGCCACATACAATGAAACATGATGTGACTAATTGTAGAAAGCCTATGCATGTAGCGTGATCGTATGACGGAAATATCCGGAGATGGATTCTATGTAAATTTCATGTCTATTGGGTAGAACTCGCTCCAAAATTTTTTCTGGAGAAAACAGCATGATTTTGAAAACTGGCATTAGGAAAATTCTGCAAATTGAGAGTTAATGTTTCTAGGTTTAAATATGCCTTGTATGGTGGATGAAAGATCTGTAATACACATGTACATAACTCATTAAAAATGTTTGTCAAATACGAGATGTATGTAGCGTGTTCGGAAATTGGAATGTCACTGTGAGGGAAACTATGTAAATTAAATTTCTATTGGGAAGTACTTGCTCCACGAGAATTTTTTGTGAATCTGCCTCATTTTCAAAACTGGCATTAGGAAAATCTTTTGAAATATGGGAAAGTGCTTCAAAGTGTCAATATGGCATTTATGGTGGATGAGTGTTAGGTAATTCTTATGCTACCAATCCTATAGTGAATATTTGTCGAAACCGTCATGCGTGTAGGTAATTTGGAACACGGAATTTCACGCTGATGGGTTCTATGTAAATTGCATGTCAATTTGATAAAACTCGCACCAAGAGGATTTCTCTGTGAAAACTGCATGATTTTAGAAACTGAGATTAGGAGAAATCTACTAAATCAGAATAAAACTTTCTATGTATAAATATAAAATGTAAGGAAGATGAAAGTTCGATAATACAAATGTTCACAACTCATTAAAGTATGATTGTCAAATCCGTGAAGTATGTAGCGTGTTCGGAAATTGGAATGTCAGTGTGAGGGAAACTAGGTAAATTACATTTCTATTGGGAAGCTCTTGCTCCACGAGAATATTTGGCGAATCTGCCTCATTTTCAAAACTGGCATTAGGAAAATATTTTGAAATATGGGAAAGTGCTTCAAACTGTCAATATGGCATTTATGGTGAATGAATGTTCCGTAATCATTATGCTACCAACTCTGTAGTGAATGTTTGTCGAATCCGTGATGTATGTAACCTATTCAGAACACAGAATGTCACGGTGAGTAAAACTAGGTAAATTACATATCATTTGTGTATAACTCGCTCCAAGAATACTTTTCCGCCTAATCTGCCTCATTTTCTAAACTGGCGTTAAAACTAGCCTGTGAAATCTGAGAAAGTTTTTCAAAGTGTCAGTAAGCCTTGTATGGTGGATGAAAGTGCTGTAATCCACATGCTAACAACTATGTAGTGAATATTTGTCGAATCCGAGGTACATGTAGTGTGTTCAGAACACGGAATTTCACGGTGATCGAATCCATGTTTATTACATGTCTATAGGTTAGAACCTGCTCCAAGAGGTTTTTGCCGTGAAATCTGCCTCAGTTTCGAAACTGGTATTTGGAAATCTCTGTGAAATCAGAGAAAATGCTTCTAAACATCAATATGCATTGTATTGTGATGAAAGTCTTTTCATCCTCATGCAAACATCTCTATAGTTTATTTTTGTCGAAACTTTTCTGCATGTGGATTGTTCGGTACATGTAATTTCACAGCGGAGGAATCTATGTAATTTACGTATCTATTGGGTAGAACACGCTCCAACATTTATTTCCTTTGAAAACTGCCTGATTTTCGAAACTGCTATTAGGGAAAAGCTGCGAACTCAGAGTTAATATTTCTATGTGTCAATATGCCTTGTATGGTGGATGAAAGATCTGTAATACACATGTACATAACTCATTAAAAATGTTTCTCAAATCCTTGATGTATGTAGCCTGTTCGGAACACGGTCTTTCTCGCTGAGGGAAGCTATGTATATTACATATCTATTGGTTAGAACACTCTCCAGGAGAGTTTTACTGAAAAATCTGCCTCAGTTTCGAAACTGGTGTTATGAAAACGGTGTGAAATCTGAGTAAATATTTTAAGGTGACAATATGTCTTCAATGGTTTATTAAAGATCGGTAATTCACATGCTATCAACTCAGCAGTGAATATTGGTTGAATCCTTGGTGCATGAAACTTTTTTTAGGAACACGGAATGTTACGGTGATGGTATCTGTGAAAATGAGATATCTATTGGATGGAACATGCAACAAGAGGATTTTTCTGGGAAAACTGCCTGATTTTCGAAACTGACGTTAGGAAAATTCTGCGAAATGTGAGTAAATGTTTCTAGGTGAAAACATGTCTTGTAAGGTGGATGAAAATTTGATAATCCACGTGCTCACACTCATTAAAGAATGATTGTCGAATCCTTGATGCATGAAACATTTTCAGGACACGGAATGTCACGGTGAGTGAACTACTTAAATTACAAATCTTTTGGGTAGAACTGGCTCCAAGAACATTTTCTGTGAAATCAGCCTCATTTTCCAAACTGGCGTTAGGAAAATCCTGAGAAATCAGAGAAAATGCTTCTAAGTGTGAATATGCCTTGAATGGGGAATTTAAGTCCGGTAATCCACGTAACCAATTATGAAGGGAATACTTTTCGAATCCGTGACTTATTTAGCGTGTTTGGAAAACGGAAATTCACGGTAATGAAACTATGTAAATTAAAATACTTTTGGGAAGAACTAGCTTGAATAGAATTTTTTGCGCAAATTGCATCATTTTCGAATTTGAGGTTTGGATAAAATTGCGAAATGAGTGTAAATACTTGTAGGTGTAAATACGCCTTGTATGGTGGATTTAAGATTGGTAATCCAAATGCTAACATCTCTGTAGTGAATATTTGTCGAATCCGAGATACATGAAATGTGTTCGGAACACAAAATGTCATGATGAGCACATCTATGTAAATTAACTCTCCTTTGGGTAGAACTCGCTCCAAGAGCATTTTTCTGCATAATCTGCCTCATTTTCATATCTGGCGTTAGGAAAAAGCTTCGAAATATGAGAAAATGCATCTAAGTGTAAATATGACTTGATTGGTGGATGAAAGTCCGGTAATCCACATGTTAACAAGAGTTTAGTAAATATTTTTCAAACCGTGATTCATGTAGCGCGTTCGAAAAACAGAATTTCACGGTAATGAAACTATGTAAATTAGAATTCTATTGGGTAGAAGTAGCTAGAATAGAATATTTCAGCGAAAACTGCTTGATTCTCGAATGTGATGTTTGGATAAAGCTGCGAAATGAGAGAAAATATTTGTAGGTGTAAAGATGCCTTTATGTTGGAAGAAAGTTCGGTAATCCACATTTTCACAACATATTAAAGAATCTTTTTTCTAATCTGTGATGCATGTATCATGTTCGGGACGTGGAATTTCACGGTGATTGAAACAATGTAAACTACTTGTCTATTTGGTAGAACTCACTTCAAGAGAATTTTTCTGTGAAAACTGCTTCATTTTTTAAACTGGCGCTTGGAAAACGCTGCAAAATCTGAGAAAATACTTCTAAGTATCAATATTCAATGTTTTGTGATGAAAGTTCGGTAATCCACATGCTAACAAATCTGTAGTGAATATTTGTTGAATCCGTTATTCATGAAGAATGTTCGGAACACGGAATGTCACAGTGAGGAAATTTATGTAAATTAACATTCCATAGGTTAGAAATCCCTCCAAGATATTTTTCCTGAGATAAGAGCCTGATTTTTGAAACTGGCTATAGGAATAAGCTGCGAACTCAAGTTAATCAATTGTAGGTGTAAATATGCCTTGTATGGTGGATGAAAGTTCGGCAATATGCATACAAACAACTCTGTAGAGAATATTTGTCGAATCCTAGATACATGAAGAGTGTTCGGAACACAGAATATCACGGTGAGCGATTCTATGTAAACTACATGTCTCTTGGTTAGAACTCAATCCAAGAGTTTTTTCTGCGAAATCTGCCTCATTTTCGAAACTGGCATTTGGAAATTCTTTCAAAATCAGAGAAAATGCTTCAAACTGACAATATGCCTTGTATTGTGATGGAAGTTCATAAAGCCACATACAATGAAACATGATGTGACTAATTGTAGAAAGCCTATGCATGTAGCGTGATCGTATGACGGAAATATCCGGAGATGGATTCTATGTAAATTTCATGTCTATTGGGTAGAACTCGCTCCAAAATTTTTTCTGGAGAAAACAGCATGATTTTGAAAACTGGCATTAGGAAAATTCTGCAAATTGAGAGTTAATGTTTCTAGGTTTAAATATGCCTTGTATGGTGGATGAAAGATCTGTAATACACATGTACATAACTCATTAAAAATGTTTGTCAAATACGAGATGTATGTAGCGTGTTCGGAAATTGGAATGTCACTGTGAGGGAAACTATGTAAATTAAATTTCTATTGGGAAGTACTTGCTCCACGAGAATTTTTTGTGAATCTGCCTCATTTTCAAAACTGGCATTAGGAAAATCTTTTGAAATATGGGAAAGTGCTTCAAAGTGTCAATATGGCATTTATGGTGGATGAGTGTTAGGTAATTCTTATGCTACCAATCCTATAGTGAATATTTGTCGAAACCGTCATGCGTGTAGGTAATTTGGAACACGGAATTTCACGCTGATGGGTTCTATGTAAATTGCATGTCAATTTGATAAAACTCGCACCAAGAGGATTTCTCTGTGAAAACTGCATGATTTTAGAAACTGAGATTAGGAGAAATCTACTAAATCAGAATAAAACTTTCTATGTATAAATATAAAATGTAAGGAAGATGAAAGTTCGATAATACAAATGTTCACAACTCATTAAAGTATGATTGTCAAATCCGTGAAGTATGTAGCGTGTTCGGAAATTGGAATGTCAGTGTGAGGGAAACTAGGTAAATTACATTTCTATTGGGAAGCTCTTGCTCCACGAGAATATTTGGCGAATCTGCCTCATTTTCAAAACTGGCATTAGGAAAATATTTTGAAATATGGGAAAGTGCTTCAAACTGTCAATATGGCATTTATGGTGAATGAATGTTCCGTAATCATTATGCTACCAACTCTGTAGTGAATGTTTGTCGAATCCGTGATGTATGTAACCTATTCAGAACACAGAATGTCACGGTGAGTAAAACTAGGTAAATTACATATCATTTGTGTATAACTTGCTCCAAGAATACTTTTCCGCCTAATCTGCCTCATTTTCTAAACTGGCGTTAAAACTAGCCTGTGAAATCTGAGAAAGTTTTTCAAAGTGTCAGTAAGCCTTGTATGGTGGATGAAAGTGCTGTAATCCACATGCTAACAACTATGTAGTGAATATTTGTCGAATCCGAGGTACATGTAGTGTGTTCAGAACACGGAATTTCACGGTGATCGAATCCATGTTTATTACATGTCTATAGGTTAGAACCTGCTCCAAGAGGTTTTTGCCGTGAAATCTGCCTCAGTTTCGAAACTGGTATTTGGAAATCTCTGTGAAATCAGAGAAAATGCTTCTAAACATCAATATGCATTGTATTGTGATGAAAGTCTTTTCATCCTCATGCAAACATCTCTATAGTTTATTTTTGTCGAAACTTTTCTGCATGTGGATTGTTCGGTACATGTAATTTCACAGCGGAGGAATCTATGTAATTTATGTATCTATTGGGTAGAACACGCTCCAACATTTATTTCCTTTGAAAACTGCCTGATTTTCGAAACTGCTATTAGGGAAAAGCTGCGAACTCAGAATTAATATTTCTATGTGTCAATATGCCTTGTATGGTGGATGAAAGATCTGTAATACACATGTACATAACTCATTAAAAATGTTTCTCAAATCCTTGATGTATGTAGCCTGTTCGGAACACGGTCTTTCTCGCTGAGGGAAGCTATGTATATTACATATCTATTGGTTAGAACACTCTCCAGGAGAGTTTTACTGAAAAATCTGCCTCAGTTTCGAAACTGGTGTTATGAAAACGGTGTGAAATCTGAGTAAATATTTTAAGGTGACAATATGTCTTCAATGGTTTATTAAAGATCGGTAATTCACATGCTATCAACTCAGCAGTGAATATTGGTTGAATCCTTGGTGCATGAAACTTTTTTTAGGAACACGGAATGTTACGGTGATGGTATCTGTGAAAATGAGATATCTATTGGATGGAACATGCAACAAGAGGATTTTTCTGGGAAAACTGCCTGATTTTCGAAACTGACGTTAGGAAAATTCTGCGAAATGTGAGTAAATGTTTCTAGGTGAAAACATGTCTTGTAAGGTGGATGAAAATTTGATAATCCACGTGCTCACACTCATTAAAGAATGATTGTCGAATCCTTGATGCATGAAACATTTTCAGGACACGGAATGTCACGGTGAGTGAACTACTTAAATTACAAATCTTTTGGGTAGAACTGGCTCCAAGAACATTTTCTGTGAAATCAGCCTCATTTTCCAAACTGGCGTTAGGAAAATCCTGAGAAATCAGAGAAAATGCTTCTAAGTGTGAATATGCCTTGAATGGGGAATTTAAGTCCGGTAATCCACGTAACCAATTATGAAGGGAATACTTTTCGAATCCGTGACTTATTTAGCGTGTTTGGAAAACGGAAATTCACGGTAATGAAACTATGTAAATTAAAATACTTTTGGGAAGAACTAGCTTGAATAGAATTTTTTGCGCAAATTGCATCATTTTCGAATTTGAGGTTTGGATAAAATTGCGAAATGAGTGTAAATACTTGTAGGTGTAAATACGCCTTGTATGGTGGATTTAAGATTGGTAATCCAAATGCTAACATCTCTGTAGTGAATATTTGTCGAATCCGAGATACATGAAATGTGTTCGGAACACAAAATGTCATGATGAGCACATCTATGTAAATTAACTCTCCTTTGGGTAGAACTCGCTCCAAGAGCATTTTTCTGCATAATCTGCCTCATTTTCATATCTGGCGTTAGGAAAAAGCTTCGAAATATGAGAAAATGCATCTAAGTGTAAATATGACTTGATTGGTGGATGAAAGTCCGGTAATCCACATGTTAACAAGAGTTTAGTAAATATTTTTCAAACCGTGATTCATGTAGCGCGTTCGAAAAACAGAATTTCACGGTAATGAAACTATGTAAATTAGAATTCTATTGGGTAGAAGTAGCTAGAATAGAATATTTCAGCGAAAACTGCTTGATTCTCGAATGTGATGTTTGGATAAAGCTGCGAAATGAGAGAAAATATTTGTAGGTGTAAAGATGCCTTTATGTTGGAAGAAAGTTCGGTAATCCACATTTTCACAACATATTAAAGAATCTTTTTTCTAATCTGTGATGCATGTATCATGTTCGGGACGTGGAATTTCACGGTGATTGAAACAATGTAAACTACTTGTCTATTTGGTAGAACTCACTTCAAGAGAATTTTTCTGTGAAAACTGCTTCATTTTTGAAACTGGCGCTTGGAAAACGCTGCAAAATCTGAGAAAATACTTCTAAGTATCAATATTCAATGTTTTGTGATGAAAGTTCGGTAATCCACATGCTAACAAATCTGTAGTGAATATTTGTTGAATCCGTTATTCATGAAGAATGTTCGGAACACGGAATGTCACAGTGAGGAAATTTATGTAAATTAACTTTCCATAGGTTAGAAATCGCTCCAAGATATTTTTCCTGAGATAAGAGCCTGATTTTTGAAACTGGCTATAGGAATAAGCTGCGAACACAAGTTAATCAATTGTAGGTGTAAATATGCCTTGTATGGTGGATGAAAGTTCGGCAATCTGCATACTAACAACTCTGTAGAGAATATTTGTCGAATCCTAGATACATGAAGAGTGTTCGGAACACAGAATATCACGGTGAGCGAATCTAGGTAAACTACATGTCTCTTGGTTACAACTCAATCCAAGAGTTTTTTCTGCAAAATCTGCCTCATTTTCGAAACTGGCATTTGGAAATTCCTTCAAAATCAGAGAAAATGCTTCAAACTGACAATATGCCTTGTATTGTGATGGAAGTTCATAAAGCCACATGCAAACAAACCTGATGTGACTAATTGTAGAAAGCCTATGCATGTAGCGTGATCCTATGATGGAAATTTCCCGAGATGGAATCTATGTAAATTTCATGTCTATTGGGTAGAACTCGCTCCAAAAATTTTTTCTGGAAAAAGAGCATGATTTTCGAAACTGGCATTTGGAAATGGCTGCAAATTCAGAGTTAATGTTTCTAGGTTTAAATATGCCTTGTATGGTGGATGAAAGATCTGTAATACACATGTACATAACTCATTAATAATGTTTGTCAAATTCGAGAAGTATGTAGCGTGTTCGGGAATTGGAATGTCACTGTGAGGGAAACTATGTAAATTACATTTCTATTGGGAAGTACTTGCTCCACGAGAATTTTTTGTGAATCTGCCTCATTTTCAAAACTGGCATTAGGAAAATCTTTTGAAATATGGGAAAGTGTTTAAAGTGTCAATATGGCATTTATGGTGGATGAATGTTAGGTAATTCTTATGCTACAAATTCTATAGTGAATATTTGTCGAAACCGTCATGCGTGTAGGTAATTTGGAGCACGGAATTTCACGCTGATGGGTTCTATGTAAATTGCATGTCAATTTGATAGTACTCGCACCAAGAGGTTTTCTCTGAAAACTGCATGATTTTAGAAACTGAGTTTAGGAGAAATCTACTAAATCAGAATAAAACTTTCTATGTATAAATATACAATGTAAGGAAGATGAAAGTTTGATAATACAAATGTTCACAACTCATTAAATTATGTTTGTCAAATCCGTGAAGTATGTAGCGTGTTCGGAAATTGGAATGTCACTGTGAGGGAAACTAGGTAAATTACATTTCTATTGTTAAGTACTTGCTCCACGAGGATATTTTGCGAATCTGCCTCATTTTCAATACAGGCATTAGGAAAATATTTTGAAATATGGGAAAGTGCTTCAAACTGTCAATATGGCATTAATGGTGGATGAAATTTCGGTAATCGTTATGCTACCAACTCTGTAGTGAATGTGTGTCGAATCCGTGATGCATGTAACCTGTTCAGAACACGGAATATCACGGTGAGTAAAATTAGGTAAATTACATATCTTTTGTGTATAACTCGCTCCAAGAGCATTTTTTTTTCCAAATCTGCCTCATTTTCTAAACTGGCGTTAAAACTAGCCTGTGAAATCTGAGAAAGTTTTTCAAAGTGTCAGTAAGCCTTGTATGGTGGTTGAAAGTGCTGTAATCCACATGCTAACAACTATGTAGTGAATATTTGTCGAATCTGAGATGCATGTAGCGTGTTCAGAACACGGACTTTCACGGTGAGCGAACCCATGTAAACTACATGTCTATAGGTTAGAACCTGCTCCAAGAGGTTTTGCAGTGAAATCTGCCTCAGTTTCGAAACTGGCGTTTTGAAAGTTCTGTGAAATCAGAGAAAAAGCTTCTAAGCATCAATATGCCTTGTATTGTGATGAAAGTCCTGTCATCCTCATGCAAACAACTCTATATTTTATTTTTGTCGAATCTTTTCTGCATGTGGTGTTTTCGGTACACTTAATTTCATAGCGTGGTAATCTATGTAATTTACGTACCTATTGGGTAGAACACGCTCCAACAGTTTTTTCCTTTGAAAACTGCCTGATTTTCGAAACTGCTATTAGGAAAAAGCTGCGAACTCAGAGTTAATGTTTCTATGTGTCAATATGCCTTGTATGGTGGATGAAAATTCTGTAATACACATGTATATAACTCATCAAAAATGTTTCTCTAATCCTTGATGTATGTAGCCTGTTCAGAACACGGTCTTTCTCAGTGAGGAAGCTATGTATATTACATATATATTGGTTAGAACCCTCTCCAGGGGAGTTTTACTGAAAAATCTGCCTCAGTTTCGAAACTGGGGTTATGAAAACGCTGTGAAATCTCAGTAAATGTTTAAAGGTGACAATATGTATTCAATGGATAATTAAAGATCGGTAATTCACATGCTAACAACTCAGCAGTGAATATTTGTTGAATCCTTGGTGCATCAACAGTTTTTTAGGATCATGGAATGTTACGGTGATGGTATCTATGAAAATGAGATGTCTATTTGATGAAACATGCAACAAGAGGATTTTTCTGGGAAAACTGCCTGATTTTCGAAACTGACGTTAGGAAAATTCTGCGAAATGTGAGTAAATGTTTCTAGGTGAAAACATGTCTTGTAAGGTGGATGAAAATTTGATAATCCACATGCTCACACTCATTAAAGAATGATTGTCGAATCCTAGATGCATGTAACTTGTTCAGAACACGGAATGTCACGGTGAGTGAACACGTTAAATTACATATCTTTTGGGTAGATCTGGCTCCAAGAACATTTTCGGTGAAATCAGCCTCATTTTCCAAACTGGCGTTAGGAAAACCCTGAGAAATCTGAGAAAAAGCTTCTAAGTGTGAATATGCATTGAATGGGGAATTTAAGTCCGGTAATCCACGTAACCAACTATGAAGGGAATACTTTTCGAATCCGTGAATTATTTAGCGCGTTCGGAAAACAGCATTTCACGGTAATGAAACTATGTAAATTAGAATTCTATTGGGTAGAACTAGCTAGAATAGAATATTTCAGCGAAAACTGCTTGATTCTCGAATGTGATGTTTGGATAAAGCTGCGAAATGAGAGAAAATATTTGTAGGTGTAAAGATGCCTTTATGTTGGAAGAAAGTTCGGTAAACCATATTTTCACAACATATTAAAGAAACTTTTTTCTAATCCGTGATGCATGTACCATGTTCGGGACATGGAATTTCACGGTGATTGAAACAATGAAAACTACTTGTCGATACGGTAGAACTCACTTCAAGAGAATTTTTCTGTGAAAACTGCTTCATTTTTGAAACTGGCGCTTGGAAAACGCTGCAAAATCTGAGAAAATACTAATAAGTATCAATATTTAAAGTTTTGTGATAAAAGTTCGGTAATCCACATGCTAACAAATCTGTAGTGAATATTTGTTGAATCCGTTATTCATGAAGAATGTTCGGAACACGGAATGTCACAGTGAGGAAATTTATGTAAATTAACATTCCATAGGTTAGAAATCGCTCCAAGATATTTTTCCTGAGATAAGAGCCTGATTTTTGAAACTGGCTATAGGAATAAGCTGCGAACTCAAGTTAATCAATTGTAGGTGTAAATATGCCTTGTATGGTGGATGAAAGTTCGGCAATATGCATACAAACAACTCTGTAGAGAATATTTGTCGAATCCTAGATACATGAAGAGTGTTCGGAACACAGAATATCACGGTGAGCGATTCTATGTAAACTACATGTTTCTTGGTTAGAACTCAATCCAAGAGGTATTTTCTGCGAAATCTGCCTCATTTTCGAAACTGGCATTTGGAAATTCTTTCAAAATCAGAGAAAATGCTTCAAACTGACAATATGCCTTGTATTGTGATGGAAGTTCATAAAGCCACATACAAAGAAACATGATGTGACTAATTGTAGAAAGCCTATGCATGTAGCGTGATCGTATGACGGAAATATCCGGAGATGGATTCTATGTAAATTTCATGTCTATTGGGTAGAACTCGCTCCAAAATTTTTCTGGAGAAAACAGCATGATTTTGAAAACTGGCATTAGGAAAATTCTGCAAATTGAGAGTTAATGTTTCTAGGTTTAAATATGCCTTGTATGGTGGATGAAAGATCTGTAATACACATGTACATAACTCATTAAAAATGTTTGTCAAATACGAGATGTATGTAGCGTGTTCGGAAATTGGAATGTCACTGTGAGGGAAACTATGTAAATTAAATTTCTATTGGGAAGTACTTGCTCCACGAGAATTTTTTGTGAATCTGCCTCATTTTCAAAACTGGCATTAGGAAAATCTTTTGAAATATGGGAAAGTGCTTCAAAGTGTCAATATGGCATTTATGGTGGATGAGTGTTAGGTAATTCTTATGCTACCAATCCTATAGTGAATATTTGTCGAAACCGTCATGCGTGTAGGTAATTTGGAACACGGAATTTCACGCTGATGGGTTCTATGTAAATTGCATGTCAATTTGATAAAACTCGCACCAAGAGGATTTCTCTGTGAAAACTGCATGATTTTAGAAACTGAGATTAGGAGAAATCTACTAAATCAGAATAAAACTTTCTATGTATAAATATAAAATGTAAGGAAGATGAAAGTTCGATAATACAAATGTTCACAACTCATTAAAGTATGATTGTCAAATCCGTGAAGTATGTAGCGTGTTCGGAAATTGGAATGTCAGTGTGAGGGAAACTAGGTAAATTACATTTCTATTGGGAAGCTCTTGCTCCACGAGAATATTTGGCGAATCTGCCTCATTTTCAAAACTGGCATTAGGAAAATATTTTGAAATATGGGAAAGTGCTTCAAACTGTCAATATGGCATTTATGGTGAATGAATGTTCCGTAATCATTATGCTACCAACTCTGTAGTGAATGTTTGTCGAATCCGTGATTTATGTAACCTATTCAGAACACGGAATGTCACGGTGAGTAAAACTAGGTAAATTACATATCTTTTGTGTATAACTCGCTCCAAGAATATTTTTCCGCCTAATCTGCCTCATTTTCTAAACTGGCGTTAAAACTAGCCTGTGAAATCTGAGAAAGTTTTTCAAAGTGTCAGTAAGCCTTGTATGGTGGATGAAAGTGCTGTAATCCACATGCTAACAACTATGTAGTGAATATTTGTCGAATCCGAGGTACATGTAGTGTGTTCAGAACACGGAATTTCACGGTGATCGAATCCATGTTTATTACATGTCTATAGGTTAGAACCTGCTCCAAGAGGTTTTTGCCGTGAAATCTGCCTCAGTTTCGAAACTGGTATTTGGAAATCTCTGTGAAATCAGAGAAAATGCTTCTAAACATCAATATGCATTGTATTGTGATGAAAGTCTTTTCATCCTCATGCAAACATCTCTATAGTTTATTTTTGTCGAAACTTTTCTGCATGTGGATTGTTCGGTACATGTAATTTCACAGCGGAGGAATCTATGTAATTTACGTATCTATTGGGTAGAACACGCTCCAACATTTATTTCCTTTGAAAACTGCCTGATTTTCGAAACTGCTATTAGGGAAAAGCTGCGAACTCAGAGTTAATATTTCTATGTGTCAATATGCCTTGTATGGTGGATGAAAGATCTGTAATACACATGTACATAACTCATTAAAAATGTTTCTCAAATCCTTGATGTATGTAGCCTGTTCGGAACACGGTCTTTCTCGCTGAGGGAAGCTATGTATATTACATATCTATTGGTTAGAACACTCTCCAGGAGAGTTTTACTGAAAAATCTGCCTCAGTTTCGAAACTGGTGTTATGAAAACGGTGTGAAATCTGAGTAAATATTTTAAGGTGACAATATGTCTTCAATGGTTTATTAAAGATCGGTAATTCACATGCTATCAACTCAGCAGTGAATATTGGTTGAATCCTTGGTGCATGAAACTTTTTTTAGGAACACGGAATGTTACGGTGATGGTATCTGTGAAAATGAGATATCTATTGGATGGAACATGCAACAAGAGGATTTTTCTGGGAAAACTGCCTGATTTTCGAAACTGACGTTAGGAAAATTCTGCGAAATGTGAGTAAATGTTTCTAGGTGAAAACATGTCTTGTAAGGTGGATGAAAATTTGATAATCCACGTGCTCACACTCATTAAAGAATGATTGTCGAATCCTTGATGCATGAAACATTTTCAGGACACGGAATGTCACGGTGAGTGAACTACTTAAATTACAAATCTTTTGGGTAGAACTGGCTCCAAGAACATTTTCTGTGAAATCAGCCTCATTTTCCAAACTGGCGTTAGGAAAATCCTGAGAAATCAGAGAAAATGCTTCTAAGTGTGAATATGCCTTGAATGGGGAATTTAAGTCCGGTAATCCACGTAACCAATTATGAAGGGAATACTTTTCGAATCCGTGACTTATTTAGCGTGTTTGGAAAACGGAAATTCACGGTAATGAAACTATGTAAATTAAAATACTTTTGGGAAGAACTAGCTTGAATAGAATTTTTTGCGCAAATTGCATCATTTTCGAATTTGAGGTTTGGATAAAATTGCGAAATGAGTGTAAATACTTGTAGGTGTAAATACGCCTTGTATGGTGGATTTAAGATTGGTAATCCAAATGCTAACATCTCTGTAGTGAATATTTGTCGAATCCGAGATACATGAAATGTGTTCGGAACACAAAATGTCATGATGAGCACATCTATGTAAATTAACTCTCCTTTGGGTAGAACTCGCTCCAAGAGCATTTTTCTGCATAATCTGCCTCATTTTCATATCTGGCGTTAGGAAAAAGCTTCGAAATATGAGAAAATGCATCTAAGTGTAAATATGACTTGATTGGTGGATGAAAGTCCGGTAATCCACATGTTAACAAGAGTTTAGTAAATATTTTTCAAACCGTGATTCATGTAGCGCGTTCGAAAAACAGAATTTCACGGTAATGAAACTATGTAAATTAGAATTCTATTGGGTAGAAGTAGCTAGAATAGAATATTTCAGCGAAAACTGCTTGATTCTCGAATGTGATGTTTGGATAAAGCTGCGAAATGAGAGAAAATATTTGTAGGTGTAAAGATGCCTTTATGTTGGAAGAAAGTTCGGTAATCCACATTTTCACAACATATTAAAGAATCTTTTTTCTAATCTGTGATGCATGTATCATGTTCGGGACGTGGAATTTCACGGTGATTGAAACAATGTAAACTACTTGTCTATTTGGTAGAACTCACTTCAAGAGAATTTTTCTGTGAAAACTGCTTCATTTTTGAAACTGGCGCTTGGAAAACGCTGCAAAATCTGAGAAAATACTTCTAAGTATCAATATTCAATGTTTTGTGATGAAAGTTCGGTAATCCACATGCTAACAAATCTGTAGTGAATATTTGTTGAATCCGTTATTCATGAAGAATGTTCGGAACACGGAATGTCACAGTGAGGAAATTTATGTAAATTAACTTTCCATAGGTTAGAAATCGCTCCAAGATATTTTTCCTGAGATAAGAGCCTGATTTTTGAAACTGGCTATAGGAATAAGCTGCGAACACAAGTTAATCAATTGTAGGTGTAAATATGCCTTGTATGGTGGATGAAAGTTCGGCAATCTGCATACTAACAACTCTGTAGAGAATATTTGTCGAATCCTAGATACATGAAGAGTGTTCGGAACACAGAATATCACGGTGAGCGAATCTATGTAAACTACATGTCTCTTGGTTAGAACTCAATCCAAGAGTTTTTTCTGCGAAATCTGCCTCATTTTCGAAACTGGCATTTGGAAATTCTTTCAAAATCAGAGAAAATGCTTCAAACTGACAATATGCCTTGTATTGTGATGGAAGTTCATAAAGCCACATGCAAAGAAACATGATGTGACTAATTGTAGAAAGCCTATGCATGTAGCGTGATCGTATGACGGAAATATCCGGAGATGGATTCTATGTAAATTTCATGTCTATTGGGTAGAACTCGCTCCAAAATTTTTTCTGGAGAAAACAGCATGATTTTGAAAACTGGCATTAGGAAAATTCTGCAAATTCAGAGTTAATGTTTCTAGGTTTAAATATGCCTTGTATGTTGGATGAAAGATCTGTAATACACATGTACATAACTCATTAAAAA
This sequence comes from Camelus dromedarius, assembly GCF_036321535.1. Classification (NCBI taxonomy): domain Eukaryota; kingdom Metazoa; phylum Chordata; class Mammalia; order Artiodactyla; family Camelidae; genus Camelus; species Camelus dromedarius. The sequence goes on from NW_026989854.1 coordinate 3,512,437, forward strand.
TGTTTGTCAAATACGAGATGTATGTAGCGTGTTCGGGAATTGGAATGTCACTGTGAGGGAAACTATGTAAATTACATTTCTATTGGGAAGTACTTGCTCCACGAGAATTTTTTGTGAATCTGCCTCATTTTCAAAACTGGCATTAGGAAAATCTTTTGAAATATGGGAAAGTGCTTCAAAGTGTCAATATGGCATTTATGGTGGATGAATGTTAGGTAATTCTTATGCTACCAATCCTATAGTGAATATTTGTCGAAACCGTCATGCGTGTAGGTAATTTGGAACACGGAATTTCACGCTGATGGGTTCTATGTAAATTGCATGTCAATTTGATAGAACTCGCACCAAGAGGATTTCTCTGTGAAAACTGCATGATTTTAGAAACTGAGATTAGGAGAAATCTACTAAATCAGAATAAAACATTCTATGTATAAATATAAAATGTAAGGAAGATGAAAGTTCGATAATACAAATGTTCACAACTCATTAAAGTATGATTGTCAAATCCGTGAAGTATGTAGCGTGTTCGGAAATTGGAATGTCAGTGTGAGGGAAACTAGGTAAATTACATTTCTATTGGGAAGCTCTTGCTCCACGAGAATATTTGGCGAATCTGCCTCATTTTCAAAACTGGCATTAGGAAAATATTTTGAAATATGGGAAAGTGCTTTAAAGTGTCAATATGGCATTTATGGTGGATGAATGTTAGGTAATTCTTATGCTACCAATCCTATAGTGAATATTTGTCGAAACCGTCATGCGTGTAGGTAATTTGGAACACGGAATTTCACGCTGATGGGTTCTATGTAAATTGCATGTCAATTTGATAGAACTCGCACCAAGAGGATTTCTCTGTGAAAACTGCATGATTTTAGAAACTGAGATTAGGAGAAATCTACTAAATCAGAATAAAACTTTCTATGTATAAATATAAAATGTAAGGAAGATGAAAGTTCGATAATACAAATGTTCACAACTCATTAAAGTATGATTGTCAAATCCGTGAAGTATGTAGCGTGTTCGGAAATTGGAATGTCAGTGTGAGGGAAACTAGGTAAATTACATTTCTATTGGGAAGCTCTTGCTCCACGAGAATATTTGGCGAATCTGCCTCATTTTCAAAACTGGCATTAGGAAAATATTTTGAAATATGGGAAAGTGCTTCAAACTGTCAATATGGCATTTATGGTGGATGAATGTTCCGTAATCATTATGCTACCAACTCTGTAGTGAATGTTTGTCGAATCCGTGATGTATGTAACCTATTCAGAACACAGAATGTCACGGTGAGTAAAACTAGGTAAATTACATATCATTTGTGTATAACTCGCTCCAAGAATACTTTTCCGCCTAATCTGCCTCATTTTCTAAACTGGCGTTAAAACTAGCCTGTGAAATCTGAGAAAGTTTTTCAAAGTGTCAGTAAGCCTTGTATGGTGGATGAAAGTGCTGTAATCCACATGCTAACAACTATGTAGTGAATATTTGTCGAATCCGAGGTACATGTAGTGTGTTGAGAACACGGAATTTCACGGTGATCGAATCCATGTTTATTACATGTCTATAGGTTAGAACCTGCTCCAAGAGGTTTTTGCCGTGAAATCTGCCTCAGTTTCGAAACTGGTATTTGGAAATCTCTGTGAAATCAGAGAAAATGCTTCTAAACATCAATATGCATTGTATTGTGATGAAAGTCTTTTCATCCTCATGCAAACATCTCTATAGTTTATTTTTGTCGAAACTTTTCTGCATGTGGATTGTTCGGTACATGTAATTTCACAGCGGAGGAATCTATGTAATTTACGTATCTATTGGGTAGAACACGCTCCAACATTTATTTCCTTTGAAAACTGCCTGATTTTCGAAACTGCTATTAGGGAAAAGCTGCGAACTCAGAGTTAATATTTCTATGTGTCAATATGCCTTGTATGGTGGATGAAAGATCTGTAATACACATGTACATAACTCATTAAAAATGTTTCTCAAATCCTTGATGTATGTAGCCTGTTCGGAACACGGTCTTTCTCGCTGAGGGAAGCTATGTATATTACATATCTATTGGTTAGAACACTCTCCAGGAGAGTTTTACTGAAAAATCTGCCTCAGTTTCGAAACTGGTGTTATGAAAACGGTGTGAAATCTGAGTAAATATTTTAAGGTGACAATATGTCTTCAATGGTTTATTAAAGATCGGTAATTCACATGCTATCAACTCAGCAGTGAATATTGGTTGAATCCTTGGTGCATGAAACTTTTTTTAGGAACACGGAATGTTACGGTGATGGTATCTGTGAAAATGAGATATCTATTGGATGGAACATGCAACAAGAGGATTTTTCTGGGAAAACTGCCTGATTTTCGAAACTGACGTTAGGAAAATTCTGCGAAATGTGAGTAAATGTTTCTAGGTGAAAACATGTCTTGTAAGGTGGATGAAAATTTGATAATCCACGTGCTCACACTCATTAAAGAATGATTGTCGAATCCTTGATGCATGAAACATTTTCAGGACACGGAATGTCACGGTGAGTGAACTACTTAAATTACAAATCTTTTGGGTAGAACTGGCTCCAAGAACATTTTCTGTGAAATCAGCCTCATTTTCCAAACTGGCGTTAGGAAAATCCTGAGAAATCAGAGAAAATGCTTCTAAGTGTGAATATGCCTTGAATGGGGAATTTAAGTCCGGTAATCCACGTAACCAATTATGAAGGGAATACTTTTCGAATCCGTGACTTATTTAGCGTGTTTGGAAAACGGAAATTCACGGTAATGAAACTATGTAAATTAAAATACTTTTGGGAAGAACTAGCTTGAATAGAATTTTTTGCGCAAATTGCATCATTTTCGAATTTGAGGTTTGGATAAAATTGCGAAATGAGTGTAAATACTTGTAGGTGTAAATACGCCTTGTATGGTGGATTTAAGATTGGTAATCCAAATGCTAACATCTCTGTAGTGAATATTTGTCGAATCCGAGATACATGAAATGTGTTCGGAACACAAAATGTCATGATGAGCACATCTATGTAAATTAACTCTCCTTTGGGTAGAACTCGCTCCAAGAGCATTTTTCTGCATAATCTGCCTCATTTTCATATCTGGCGTTAGGAAAAAGCTTCGAAATATGAGAAAATGCATCTAAGTGTAAATATGACTTGATTGGTGGATGAAAGTCCGGTAATCCACATGTTAACAAGAGTTTAGTAAATATTTTTCAAACCGTGATTCATGAAGCGCGTTCGAAAAACAGAATTTCACGGTAATGAAACTATGTAAATTAGAATTCTATTGGGTAGAAGTAGCTAGAATAGAATATTTCAGCGAAAACTGCTTGATTCTCGAATGTGATGTTTGGATAAAGCTGCGAAATGAGAGAAAATATTTGTAGGTGTAAAGATGCCTTTATGTTGGAAGAAAGTTCGGTAATCCACATTTTCACAACATATTAAAGAATCTTTTTTCTAATCCGTGATGCATGTATCATGTTCGGGACGTGGAATTTCACGGTGATTGAAACAATGTAAACTACTTGTCTATTTGGTAGAACTCACTTCAAGAGAATTTTTCTGTGAAAACTGCTTCATTTTTGAAACTGGCGCTTGGAAAACGCTGCAAAATCTGAGAAAATACTTCTAAGTATCAATATTCAATGTTTTGTGATGAAAGTTCAGTAATCCACATGCTAACAAATCTGTAGTGAATATTTGTTGAATCCGTTATTCATGAAGAATGTTCGGAACACGGAATGTCACAGTGAGGAAATTTATGTAAATTAACTTTCCATAGGTTAGAAATCGCTCCAAGATATTTTTCCTGAGATAAGAGCCTGATTTTTGAAACTGGCTATAGGAATAAGCTGCGAACACAAGTTAATCAATTGTAGGTGTAAATATGCCTTGTATGGTGGATGAAAGTTCGGCAATCTGCATACTAACAACTCTGTAGAGAATATTTGTCGAATCCTAGATACATGAAGAGTGTTCGGAACACAGAATATCACGGTGAGCGATTCTATGTAAACTACATGTCTCTTGGTTAGAACTCAATCCAAGAGTTTTTTCTGCGAAATCTGCCTCATTTTCGAAACTGGCATTTGGAAATTCTTTCAAAATCAGAGAAAATGCTTCAAACTGACAATATGCCTTGTATTGTGATGGAAGTTCATAAAGCCACATGCAAAGAAACATGATGTGACTAATTGTAGAAAGCCTATGCATGTAGCGTGATCGTATGACGGAAATATCCGGAGATGGATTCTATGTAAATTTCATGTCTATTGGGTAGAACTCGCTCCAAAATTTTTTTCTGGAGAAAACAGCATGATTTTGAAAACTGGCATTAGGAAAATTCTGCAAATTCAGAGTTAATGTTTCTAGGTTTAAATATGCCTTGTATGTTGGATGAAAGATCTGTAATACACATGTACATAACTCATTAAAAATGTTTGTCAAATACGAGATGTATGTAGCGTGTTCGGGAATTGGAATGTCACTGTGAGGGAAACTATGTAAATTACATTTCTATTGGGAAGTACTTGCTCCACGAGAATTTTTTGTGAATCTGCCTCATTTTCAAAACTGGCATTAGGAAAATCTTTTGAAATATGGGAAAGTGCTTCAAAGTGTCAATATGGCATTTATGGTGGATGAATGTTAGGTAATTCTTATGCTACCAATCCTATAGTGAATATTTGCCGAAACCGTCATGCGTGTAGGTAATTTGGAACACGGAATTTCACGCTGATGGGTTCTATGTAAATTGCATGTCAATTTGATAGAACTCGCACCAAGAGGATTTCTCTGTGAAAACTGCATGATTTTAGAAACTGAGATTAGGAGAAATCTACTAAATCAGAATAAAACTTTCTATGTATAAATATAAAATGTAAGGAAGATGAAAGTTCGATAATACAAATGTTCACAACTCATTAAAGTATGATTGTCAAATCCGTGAAGTATGTAGCGTGTTCGGAAATTGGAATGTCAGTGTGAGGGAAACTAGGTAAATTACATTTCTATTGGGAAGCTCTTGCTCCACGAGAATATTTGGCGAATCTGCCTCATTTTCAAAACTGGCATTAGGAAAATATTTTGAAATATGGGAAAGTGCTTCAAACTGTCAATATGGCATTTATGGTGGATGAATGTTCCGTAATCATTATGCTACCAACTCTGTAGTGAATGTTTGTCGAATCCGTGATGCATGTAACCTATTCAGAACACGGAATGTCACGGTGAGTAAAACTAGGTAAATTACATATCTTTTGTGTATAACTCGCTCCAAGAATATTTTTCTGCCTAATCTGCCTCATTTTCTAAACTGGCGTTAAAACTAGCCTTTGAAATCTGAGAAAGTTTTTTAAAGTGTCAGTAAGCATTGTATGGTGGATGAAAGTGCTGTAATCCACATGCTAACAACTATGTAGTGAATATTTGTCGAATCCGAGGTACATGTAGTGTGTTGAGAACACGGAATTTCACGGTGATCGAATCCATGTTTATTACATGTCTATAGGTTAGAACCTGCTCCAAGAGTTTTTTGCCGTGAAATCTGCCTCAGTTTCGAAACTGGTATTTGGAAATCTCTGTGAAATCAGAGAAAATGCTTCTAAACATCAATATGCATTGTATTGTGATGAAAGTCTTTTCATCCTCATGCAAACATCTCTATAGTTTATTTTTGTCGAAACTTTTCTGCATGTGGATTGTTCGGTACATGTAATTTCACAGCGGAGGAATCTATGTAATTTACGTATCTATTGGGTAGAACACGCTCCAACATTTATTTCCTTTGAAAACTGCCTGATTTTCGAAACTGCTATTAGGGAAAAGCTGCGAACTCAGAGTTAATATTTCTATGTGTCAATATGCCTTGTATGGTGGATGAAAGATCTGTAATACACATGTACATAACTCATTAAAAATGTTTCTCAAATCCTTGATGTATGTAGCCTGTTCGGAACACGGTCTTTCTCGCTGAGGGAAGCTATGTATATTACATATCTATTGGTTAGAACACTCTCCAGGAGAGTTTTACTGAAAAATCTGCCTCAGTTTCGAAACTGGTGTTATGAAAACGGTGTGAAATCTGAGTAAATATTTTAAGGTGACAATATGTCTTCAATGGTTTATTAAAGATCGGTAATTCACATGCTATCAACTCAGCAGTGAATATTGGTTGAATCCTTGGTGCATGAAACTTTTTTTAGGAACACGGAATGTTACGGTGATGGTATCTGTGAAAATGAGATATCTATTGGATGGAACATGCAACAAGAGGATTTTTCTGGGAAAACTGCCTGATTTTCGAAACTGACGTTAGGAAAATTCTGCGAAATGTGAGTAAATGTTTCTAGGTGAAAACATGTCTTGTAAGGTGGATGAAAATTTGATAATCCACGTGCTCACACTCATTAAAGAATGATTGTCGAATCCTTGATGCATGAAACATTTTCAGGACACGGAATGTCACGGTGAGTGAACTACTTAAATTACAAATCTTTTGGGTAGAACTGGCCCCAAGAACATTTTCTGTGAAATCAGCCTCATTTTCCAAACTGGCGTTAGGAAAATCCTGAGAAATCAGAGAAAATGCTTCTAAGTGTGAATATGCCTTGAATGGGGAATTTAAGTCCGGTAATCCACGTAACCAATTATGAAGGGAATACTTTTCGAATCCGTGACTTATTTAGCGTGTTTGGAAAACGGAAATTCACGGTAATGAAACTATGTAAATTAAAATACTTTTGGGAAGAACTAGCTTGAATAGAATTTTTTGCGCAAATTGCATCATTTTCGAATTTGAGGTTTGGATAAATTTGCGAAATGAGTGTAAATACTTGTAGGTGTAAATACGCCTTGTATGGTGGATTTAAGATTGGTAATCCAAATGCTAACATCTCTGTAGTGAATATTTGTCGAATCCGAGATACATGAAATGTGTTCGGAACACAAAATGTCATGATGAGCACATCTATGTAAATTAACTCTCCTTTGGGTAGAACTCGCTCCAAGAGCATTTTTCTGCATAATCTGCCTCATTTTCATATCTGGCGTTAGGAAAAAGCTTCGAAATATGAGAAAATGCATCTAAGTGTAAATATGACTTGATTGGTGGATGAAAGTCCGGTAATCCACATGTTAACAAGAGTTTAGTAAATATTTTTCAAACCGTGATTCATGTAGTGCGTTCGAAAAACAGAATTTCACGGTAATGAAACTATGTAAATTAGAATTCTATTGGGTAGAAGTAGCTAGAATAGAATATTTCAGCGAAAACTGCTTGATTCTCGAATGTGATGTTTGGATAAAGCTGCGAAATGAGAGAAAATATTTGTAGGTGTAAAGATGCCTTTATGTTGGAAGAAAGTTCGGTAATCCACATTTTCACAACATATTAAAGAATCTTTTTTCTAATCCGTGATGCATGTATCATGTTCGGGACGTGGAATTTCACGGTGATTGAAACAATGTAAACTACTTGTCTATTTGGTAGAACTCACTTCAAGAGAATTTTTCTGTGAAAACTGCTTCATTTTTGAAACTGGCGCTTGGAAAACGCTGCAAAATCTGAGAAAATACTTCTAAGTATCAATATTCAATGTTTTGTGATGAATGTTCGGTAATCCACATGCTAACAAATCTGTAGTGAATATTTGTTGAATCCGTTATTCATGAAGAATGTTCGGAACACGGAATGTCACAGTGAGGAAATTTATGTAAATTAACTTTCCATAGGTTAGAAATCGCTCCAAGATATTTTTCCTGAGATAAGAGCCTGATTTTTGAAACTGGCTATAGGAATAAGCTGCGAACACAAGTTAATCAATTGTAGGTGTAAATATGCCTTGTATGGTGGATGAAAGTTCGGCAATCTGCATACTAACAACTCTGTAGAGAATATTTGTCGAATCCTAGATACATGAAGAGTGTTCGGAACACAGAATATCACGGTGAGCGAATCTATGTAAACTACATGTCTCTTGGTTAGAACTCAATCCAAGAGTTTTTTCTGCGAAATCTGCCTCATTTTCGAAACTGGCATTTGGAAATTCTTTCAAAATCAGAGAAAATGCTTCAAACTGACAATATGCCTTGTATTGTGATGGAAGTTCATAAAGCCACATGCAAAGAAACATGATGTGACTAATTGTAGAAAGCCTATGCATGTAGCATGATCGTATGACGGAAATATCCGGAGATGGATTCTATGTAAATTTCATGTCTATTGGGTAGAACTCGCTCCAAAATTTTTTTCTGGAGAAAACAGCATGATTTTGAAAACTGGCATTAGGAAAATTCTGCAAATTCAGAGTTAATGTTTCTACGTTTAAATATGCCTTGTATGTTGGATGAAAGATCTGTAATACACATGTACATAACTCATTAAAAATGTTTGTCAAATACGAGATGTATGTAGCGTGTTCGGGAATTGGAATGTCACTGTGAGGGAAACTATGTAAATTACATTTCTATTGGGAAGTACTTGCTCCACGAGAATTTTTTGTGAATCTGCCTCATTTTCAAAACTGGCATTAGGAAAATCTTTTGAAATATGGGAAAGTGCTTCAAAGTGTCAATATGGCATTTATGGTGGATGAATGTTAGGTAATTCTTATGCTACCAATCCTATAGTGAATATTTGTCGAAACCGTCATGCGTGTAGGTAATTTGGAACACGGAATTTCACGCTGATGGGTTCTATGTAAATTGCATGTCAATTTGATAGAACTCGCACCAAGAGGATTTCTCTGTGAAAACTGCATGATTTTAGAAACTGAGATTTGGAGAAATCTACTAAATCAGAATAAAACTTTCTATGTATAAATATAAAATGTAAGGAAGATGAAAGTTCGATAATACAAATGTTCACAACTCATTAAAGTATGATTGTCAAATCCGTGAAGTATGTAGCGTGTTCGGAAATTGGAATGTCAGTGTGAGGGAAACTAGGTAAATTACATTTCTATTGGGAAGCTCTTGCTCCACGAGAATATTTGGCGAATCTGCCTCATTTTCAAAACTGGCATTAGGAAAATATTTTGAAATATGGAAAGTGCTTCAAACTGTCAATATGGCATTTATGGTGGATGAATGTTCCGTAATCATTATGCTACCAACTATGTAGTGAATGTTTGTCGAATCCGTGATGTATGTAACCTATTCAGAACACGGAATGTCACGGTGAGTCAAACTAGGTAAATTACATATCATTTGTGTATAACTCGCTCCAAGAATACTTTTCCGCCTAATCTGCCTCATTTTCTAAACTGGCGTTAAAACTAGCCTGTGAAATCTGAGAAAGTTTTTCAAAGTGTCAGTAAGCCTTGTATGGTGGATGAAAGTGCTGTAATCCACATGCTAACAACTATGTAGTGAATATTTGTCGAATCCGAGGTACATGTAGTGTGTTCAGAACACGGAATTTCACGGTGATCGAATCCATGTTTATTACATGTCTATAGGTTAGAACCTGCTCCAAGAGGTTTTTGCCGTGAAATCTGCCTCAGTTTCGAAACTGGTATTTGGAAATCTCTGTGAAATCAGAGAAAATGCTTCTAAACATCAATATGCATTGTATTGTGATGAAAGTCTTTTCATCCTCATGCAAACATCTCTATAGTTTATTTTTGTCGAAACTTTTCTGCATGTGGATTGTTCGGTACATGTAATTTCACAGCGGAGGAATCTATGTAATTTACGTATCTATTGGGTAGAACACGCTCCAACATTTATTTCCTTTGAAAACTGCCTGATTTTCGAAACTGCTATTAGGGAAAAGCTGCGAACTCAGAGTTAATATTTCTATGTGTCAATATGCCTTGTATGGTGGATGAAAGATCTGTAATACACATGTACATAACTCATTAAAAATGTTTCTCAAATCCTTGATGTATGTAGCCTGTTCGGAACACGGTCTTTCTCGCTGAGGGAAGCTATGTATATTACATATCTATTGGTTAGAACACTCTCCAGGAGAGTTTTACTGAAAAATCTGCCTCAGTTTCGAAACTGGTGTTATGAAAACGGTGTGAAATCTGAGTAAATATTTTAAGGTGACAATATGTCTTCAATGGTTTATTAAAGATCGGTAATTCACATGCTATCAACTCAGCAGTGAATATTGGTTGAATCCTTGGTGCATGAAACTTTTTTTAGGAACACGGAATGTTACGGTGATGGTATCTGTGAAAATGAGATATCTATTGGATGGAACATGCAACAAGAGGATTTTTCTGGGAAAACTGCCTGATTTTCGAAACTGACGTTAGGAAAATTCTGCGAAATGTGAGTAAATGTTTCTAAGTGAAAACATGTCTTGTAAGGTGGATGAAAATTTGATAATCCACGTGCTCACACTCATTAAAGAATGATTGTCGAATCCTTGATGCATGAAACATTTTCAGGACACGGAATGTCACGGTGAGTGAACTACTTAAATTACAAATCTTTTGGGTAGAACTGGCTCCAAGAACATTTTCTGTGAAATCAGCCTCATTTTCCAAACTGGCGTTAGGAAAATCCTGAGAAATCAGAGAAAATGCTTCTAAGTGTGAATATGCCTTGAATGGGGAATTTAAGTCCGGTAATCCACGTAACCAATTATGAAGGGAATACTTTTCGAATCCGTGACTTATTTAGCGTGTTTGGAAAACGGAAATTCACGGTAATGAAACTATGTAAATTAAAATACTTTTGGGAAGAACTAGCTTGAATAGAATTTTTTGCGCAAATTGCATCATTTTCGAATTTGAGGTTTGGATAAAATTGCGAAATGAGTGTAAATACTTGTAGGTGTAAATACGCCTTGTATGGTGGATTTAAGATTGGTAATCCAAATGCTAACATCTCTGTAGTGAATATTTGTCGAATCCGAGATACATGAAATGTGTTCGGAACACAAAATGTCATGATGAGCACATCTATGTAAATTAACTCTCCTTTGGGTAGAACTCGCTCCAAGAGCATTTTTCTGCATAATCTGCCTCATTTTCATATCTGGCGTTAGGAAAAAGCTTCGAAATATGAGAAAATGCATCTAAGTGTAAATATGACTTGATTGGTGGATGAAAGTCCGGTAATCCACATGTTAACAAGAGTTTAGTAAATATTTTTCAAACCGTGATTCATGTAGCGCGTTCGAAAAACAGAATTTCACGGTAATGAAACTATGTAAATTAGAATTCTATTGGGTAGAAGTAGCTAGAATAGAATATTTCAGCGAAAACTGCTTGATTCTCGAATGTGATGTTTGGATAAAGCTGCGAAATGAGAGAAAATATTTGTAGGTGTAAAGATGCCTTTATGTTGGAAGAAAGTTCGGTAATCCACATTTTCACAACATATTAAAGAATCTTTTTTCTAATCCGTGATGCATGTATCATGTTCGGGACGTGGAATTTCACGGTGATTGAAACAATGTAAACTACTTGTCTATTTGGTAGAACTCACTTCAAGAGAATTTTTCTGTGAAAACTGCTTCATTTTTGAAACTGGCGCTTGGAAAACGCTGCAAAATCTGAGAAAATACTTCTAAGTATCAATATTCAATGTTTTGTGATGAATGTTCGGTAATCCACATGCTAACAAATCTGTAGTGAATATTTGTTGAATCCGTTATTCATGAAGAATGTTCGGAACACGGAATGTCACAGTGAGGAAATTTATGTAAATTAACTTTCCATAGGTTAGAAATCGCTCCAAGATATTTTTCCTGAGATAAGAGCCTGATTTTTGAAACTGGCTATAGGAATAAGCTGCGAACACAAGTTAATCAATTGTAGGTGTAAATATGCCTTGTATGGTGGATGAAAGTTCGGCAATCTGCATACTAACAACTCTGTAGAGAATATTTGTCGAATCCTAGATACATGAAGAGTGTTCGGAACACAGAATATCACGGTGAGCGAATCTATGTAAACTACATGTCTCTTGGTTAGAACTCAATCCAAGAGTTTTTTCTGCGAAATCTGCCTCATTTTCGAAACTGGCATTTGGAAATTCTTTCAAAATCAGAGAAAATGCTTCAAACTGACAATATGCCTTGTATTGTGATGGAAGTTCATAAAGCCACATGCAAAGAAACATGATGTGACTAATTGTAGAAAGCCTATGCATGTAGCGTGATCGTATGACGGAAATATCCGGAGATGGATTCTATGTAAATTTCATGTCTATTGGGTAGAACTCGCTCCAAAATTTTTTTCTGGAGAAAACAGCATGATTTTGAAAACTGGCATTAGGAAAATTCTGCAAATTCAGAGTTAATGTTTCTAGGTTTAAATATGCCTTGTATGTTGGATGAAAGATCTGTAATACACATGTACATAACTCATTAAAAATGTTTGTCAAATACGAGATGTATGTAGCGTGTTCGGGAATTGGAATGTCACTGTGAGGGAAACTATGTAAATTACATTTCTATTGGGAAGTACTTGCTCCACGAGAATTTTTTGTGAATCTGCCTCATTTTCAAAACTGGCATTAGGAAAATCTTTTGAAATATGGGAAAGTGCTTCAAAGTGTCAATATGGCATTTATGGTGGATGAATGTTAGGTAATTCTTATGCTACCAATCCTATAGTGAATATTTGTCGAAACCGTCATGCGTGTAGGTAATTTGGAACACGGAATTTCACGCTGATGGGTTCTATGTAAATTGCATGTCAATTTGATAGAACTCGCACCAAGAGGATTTCTCTGTGAAAACTGCATGATTTTAGAAACTGAGATTAGGAGAAATCTACTAAATCAGAATAAAACTTTCTATGTATAAATATAAAATGTAAGGAAGATGAAAGTTCGATAATACAAATGTTCACAACTCATTAAAGTATGATTGTCAAATCCGTGAAGTATGCAGCGTGTTCGGAATTTGGAATGTCAGTGTGAGGGAAACTAGGTAAATTACATTTCTATTGGGAAGCTCTTGCTCCACGAGAATATTTGGCGAATCTGCCTCATTTTCAAAACTGGCATTAGGAAAATATTTTGAAATATGGGAAAGTGCTTCAAACTGTCAATATGGCATTTATGGTGGATGAATGTTCCGTAATCATTATGCTACCAACTCTGTAGTGAATGTTTGTCGAATCCGTGATTTATGTAACCTATTCAGAACACGGAATGTCACGGTGAGTAAAACTAGGTAAATTACATATCTTTTGTGTATAACTCGCTCCAAGAATATTTTTCCGCCTAATCTGCCTCATTTTCTAAACTGGCGTTAAAACTAGCCTGTGAAATCTGAGAAAGTTTTTCAAAGTGTCAGTAAGCCTTGTATGGTGGATGAAAGTGCTGTAATCCACATGCTAACAACTATGTAGTGAATATTTGTCGAATCCGAGGTACATGTAGTGTGTTCAGAACACGGAATTTCACGGTGATCGAATCCATGTTTATTACATGTCTATAGGTTAGAACCTGCTCCAAGAGGTTTTTGCCGTGAAATCTGCCTCAGTTTCGAAACTGGTATTTGGAAATCTCTGTGAAATCAGAGAAAATGCTTCTAAACATCAATATGCATTGTATTGTGATGAAAGTCTTTTCATCCTCATGCAAACATCTCTATAGTTTATTTTTGTCGAAACTTTTCTGCATGTGGATTGTTCGGTACATGTAATTTCACAGCGGAGGAATCTATGTAATTTACGTATCTATTGGGTAGAACACGCTCCAACATTTATTTCCTTTGAAAACTGCCTGATTTTCGAAACTGCTATTAGGGAAAAGCTGCGAACTCAGAGTTAATATTTCTATGTGTCAATATGCCTTGTATGGTGGATTGAAGATCTGTAATACACATGTACATAACTCATTAAAAATGTTTCTCAAATCCTTGATGTATGTAGCCTGTTCGGAACACGGTCTTTCTCGGTGAGGGAAGCTATGTATATTACATATCTATTGGTTAGAACACTCTCCAGGAGAGTTTTACTGAAAAATCTGCCTCAGTTTCGAAACTGGTGTTATGAAAACGGTGTGAAATCTGAGTAAATATTTTAAGGTGACAATATGTCTTCAATGGTTTATTAAAGATCGGTAATTCACATGCTATCAACTCAGCAGTGAATATTTGTTGAATCCTTGGTGCATGAAACTTTTTTTAGGAACACGGAATGTTACAGTGATGGTATCTGTGAAAATGAGATATCTATTGGATGGAACATGCAACAAGAGGATTTTTCTGGGAAAACTGCCTGATTTTCGAAACTGACGTTAGGAAAATTCTGCGAAATGTGAGTAAATGTTTCTAGGTGAAAACATTTCTTGTAAGGTGGATGAAAATTTGATAATCCACGTGCTCACACTCATTAAAGAATGATTGTCGAATCCTTGATGCATGAAACATTTTCAGGACACGGAATGTCACGGTGAGTGAACTACTTAAATTACAAATCTTTTGGGTAGAACTGGCCCCAAGAACATTTTCTGTGAAATCAGCCTCATTTTCCAAACTGGCGTTAGGAAAATCCTGAGAAATCAGAGAAAATGCTTCTAAGTGTGAATATGCCTTGAATGGGGAATTTAAGTCCGGTAATCCACGTAACCAATTATGAAGGGAATACTTTTCGAATCCGTGACTTATTTAGCGTGTTTGGAAAACGGAAATTCACGGTAATGAAACTATGTAAATTAAAATACTTTTGGGAAGAACTAGCTTGAATAGAATTTTTCTGCGCAAATTGCATCATTTTCGAATTTGAGGTTTGGATAAAATTGCGAAATGAGTGTAAATACTTGTAGGTGCAAATACGCCTTGTATGGTGGATTTAAGATTGGTAATCCAAATGCTAACATCTCTGTAGTGAATATTTGTCGAATCCGAGATACATGAAATGTGTTCGGAACACAAAATATTATGATGAGCACATCTATGTAAATTACCTCTCTATTGGGTAGAACTCACTCCAAGAGAATTTTTCTGCAAAATCTGCCTCATTTTCAAATCTGGCGTTAGGAAAAATCTTCAAAATATGAGAAAATGCTTCTAAGTGTCAATATGACTTGATTGGTGGATGAAAGTCCGTTAATCCTCATGTTAAGAAGAGTGTAGTAAATATTTTTCAAACCGTGATTCATGTAGCGCATTCGAAAAACAGAATTTCACGGTAATGAAACAATGTAAATTAGTATTCTATTGGGAAGAACTAGCTACAATAGAATATTTCAGCGAAAATTTCTTGATTCTCGAATGTGATGTTTGGATAAAGCTGCGAAATGAGAGAAAATATTTGTAGGTGTAAAGATGCCTTTATGTTGGAAGAAAGTTCGGTAATCCACATTTTCACAACATATTAAAGAATCTTTTTTCTAATCCGTGATGCATGTACCATGTTCGGGACGTGGAATTTCACGGTGATTGAAAGAATGTAAACTACTTGTCTATTTGGTAGAACTCACTTCAAGAGAATTTTTCTTTGAAAACTGCTTCATTTTTGAAACTGGCGCTTGGAAAACGCTGCAAAATCTGAGAAAATACTTCTAAGTATCAATATTCAATGTTTTGTGATGAATGTTCGGTAATCCACATGCTAACAAATCTGTAGTGAATATTTGTCGAATCCGTTATTCATGAAGAATGTTCGGAACACGGAATGTAACAGTGAGGAAATTTATGTAAATTAACTTTCCATAGGTTAGAAATCGCTCCAAGAGTTTTTCCTGAGATAACAGCCTGATTTTTGAAACGCGTTAGGAATAAGCTGCGAACTCAAATTAATCAATTGTAGGTGTAAATATGCCTTGTATGGTGGATGAAAGTTCGGCAATCTGCATACTAACAACTCTGTAGAGAATATTTGTCGAATCCGAGATACATGAAGAGTGTTCGGAAGACTGAATATCACGGTGAGCGAATCTAGGTAAAATATATGTCTCTTGGTTAGAACTCAATCCAAGAGATTTTTCTGCAAAATCTGCTTCATTTTCGAAACTGGCATTTGGAAATTCCTTCAAAATCAGAGAAAATGCTTCAAACTGACAATATGCCTTGTATTGTGATGGAAGTTCATAAAGCCACATGCAAACAAACCTGATGTGACTAATTGTAGAAAGCCTATGCATGTAGCGTGATCCTATGACGGAAATTTCCCGAGATGGAATCTATGTAAATTTCATGTCTATTGGGTAGAACTCGCTCCAAAAATTTTTTCTGGAAAAAGAGCATGATTTTCGAAACTGGCATTTGGAAATGGCTGCAAATTCAGAGTTAATGTTTCTAGGTTTAAATATGCCTTGTATGGTGGATGAAAGATCTGTAATACACATGTACATAACTCATTAATAATGTTTGTCAAATTCGAGAAGTATGTAGCGTGTTCGGGAATTGGAATGTCACTGTGAGGGAAACTATGTAAATTACATTTCTATTGGGAAGTACTTGCTCCACGAGAATTTTTTGTGAATCTGCCTCATTTTCAAAACTGGCATTAGGAAAATCTTTTGAAATATGGGAAAGTGTTTAAAGTGTCAATATGGCATTTATGGTGGATGAATGTTAGGTAATTCTTATGCTACAAATTCTATAGTGAATATTTGTCGAAACCGTCATGCGTGTAGGTAATTTGGAGCACGGAATTTCACGCTGATGGGTTCTATGTAAATTGCATGTCAATTTGATAGTACTCGCACCAAGAGGTTTTCTCTGTGAAAACTGCATGATTTTAGAAACTGAGTTTAGGAGAAATCTACTAAATCAGAATAAAACTTTCTATGTATAAATGTACAATGTAAGGAAGATGAAAGTTTGATAATACAAATGTTCACAACTCATTAAATTATGTTTGTCAAATCCGTGAAGTATGTAGCGTGTTCGGAAATTGGAATGTCACTGTGAGGGAAACTAGGTAAATTACATTTCTATTGTTAAGTACTTGCTCCACGAGGATATTTTGCGAATCTGCCTCATTTTCAATACAGGCATTAGGAAAATATTTTGAAATATGGGAAAGTGCTTCAAACTGTCAATATGGCATTAATGGTGGATGAAATTTCGGTAATCGTTATGCTACCAACTCTGTAGTGAATGTGTGTCGAATCCGTGATGCATGTAACCTGTTCAGAACACGGAATATCACGGTGAGTAAAATTAGGTAGATTACATATCTTTTGTGTATAACTCGCTCCAAGAGCATTTTTTTTTCCAAATCTGCCTCATTTTCTAAACTGGCGTTAAAACTAGCCTGTGAAATCTGAGAAAGTTTTTCAAAGTGTCAGTAAGCCTTGTATGGTGGTTGAAAGTGCTGTAATCCACATGCTAACAACTATGTAGTGAATATTTGTCGAATCTGAGATGCATGTAGCGTGTTCAGAACACGGACTTTCACGGTGAGCGAACCCATGTAAACTACATGTCTATAGGTTAGAACCTGCTCCAAGAGGTTTTGCAGTGAAATCTGCCTCAGTTTCGAAACTGGCGTTTTGAAAGTTCTGTGAAATCAGAGAAAAAGCTTCTAAGCATCAATATGCCTTGTATTGTGATGAAAGTCCTGTCATCCTCATGCAAACAACTCTATATTTTATTTTTGTCGAATCTTTTCTGCATGTGGTGTTTTCGGTACACTTAATTTCATAGCGTGGTAATCTATGTAATTTACGTACCTATTGGGTAGAACACGCTCCAACAGTTTTTTCCTTTGAAAACTGCCTGATTTTCGAAACTGCTATTAGGAAAAAGCTGCGAACTCAGAGTTAATGTTTCTATGTGTCAATATGCCTTGTATAGTGGATGAAAATTCTGTAATACACATGTATATAACTCATCAAAAATGTTTCTCTAATCCTTGATGTATGTAGCCTGTTCAGAACACGGTCTTTCTCAGTGAGGAAGCTATGTATATTACATATATATTGGTTAGAACCCTCTCCAGGGGAGTTTTACTGAAAAATCTGCCTCAGTTTCGAAACTGGGGTTATGAAAACGCTGTGAAATCTCAGTAAATGTTTAAAGGTGACAATATGTATTCAATGGATAATTAAAGATCGGTAATTCACATGCTAACAACTCAGCAGTGAATATTTGTTGAATCCTTGGTGCATCAACAGTTTTTTAGGATCATGGAA
Organism: Camelus dromedarius; assembly: GCF_036321535.1. NCBI lineage: Eukaryota > Metazoa > Chordata > Mammalia > Artiodactyla > Camelidae > Camelus > Camelus dromedarius. The sequence goes on from NW_026989854.1 coordinate 3,530,502, forward strand.
TGTTACGGTGATGGTATCTATGAAAATGAGATGTCTATTTGATGAAACATGCAACAAGAGGATTTTTCTGGGAAAACTGCCTGATTTTCGAAACTGACGTTAGGAAAATTCTGCGAAATGTGAGTAAATGTTTCTAGGTGAAAACATGTCTTGTAAGGTGGATGAAAATTTGATAATCCACGTGCTCACACTCATTAAAGAATGATTGTCGAATCCTTGATGCATGAAACATTTTCAGGACACGGAATGTCACGGTGAGTGAACTACTTAAATTACAAATCTTTTGGGTAGAACTGGCCCCAAGAACATTTTCTGTGAAATCAGCCTCATTTTCCAAACTGGCGTTAGGAAAATCCTGAGAAATCAGAGAAAATGCTTCTAAGTGTGAATATGCCTTGAATGGGGAATTTAAGTCCGGTAATCCACGTAACCAATTATGAAGGGAATACTTTTCGAATCCGTGACTTATTTAGCGTGTTTGGAAAACGGAAATTCACGGTAATGAAACTATGTAAATTAAAATACTTTTGGGAAGAACTAGCTTGAATAGAATTTTTCTGCGCAAATTGCATCATTTTCGAATTTGAGGTTTGGATAAAATTGCGAAATGAGTGTAAATACTTGTAGGTGCAAATACGCCTTGTATGGTGGATTTAAGATTGGTAATCCAAATGCTAACATCTCTGTAGTGAATATTTGTCGAATCCGAGATACATGAAATGTGTTCGGAACACAAAATATTATGATGAGCACATCTATGTAAATTACCTCTCTATTGGGTAGAACTCACTCCAAGAGAATTTTTCTGCAAAATCTGCCTCATTTTCAAATCTGGCGTTAGGAAAAATCTTCAAAATATGAGAAAATGCTTCTAAGTGTCAATATGACTTGATTGGTGGATGAAAGTCCGTTAATCCTCATGTTAAGAAGAGTGTAGTAAATATTTTTCAAACCGTGATTCATGTAGCGCATTCGAAAAACAGAATTTCACGGTAATGAAACAATGTAAATTAGTATTCTATTGGGAAGAACTAGCTACAATAGAATATTTCAGCGAAAATTTCTTGATTCTCGAATGTGATGTTTGGATAAAGCTGCGAAATGAGAGAAAATATTTGTAGGTGTAAAGATGCCTTTATGTTGGAAGAAAGTTCGGTAATCCACATTTTCACAACATATTAAAGAATCTTTTTTCTAATCCGTGATGCATGTACCATGTTCGGGACGTGGAATTTCACGGTGATTGAAAGAATGTAAACTACTTGTCTATTTGGTAGAACTCACTTCAAGAGAATTTTTCTTTGAAAACTGCTTCATTTTTGAAACTGGCGCTTGGAAAACGCTGCAAAATCTGAGAAAATACTTCTAAGTATCAATATTCAATGTTTTGTGATGAATGTTCGGTAATCCACATGCTAACAAATCTGTAGTGAATATTTGTCGAATCCGTTATTCATGAAGAATGTTCGGAACACGGAATGTAACAGTGAGGAAATTTATGTAAATTAACTTTCCATAGGTTAGAAATCGCTCCAAGAGTTTTTCCTGAGATAACAGCCTGATTTTTGAAACGCGTTAGGAATAAGCTGCGAACTCAAATTAATCAATTGTAGGTGTAAATATGCCTTGTATGGTGGATGAAAGTTCGGCAATCTGCATACTAACAACTCTGTAGAGAATATTTGTCGAATCCGAGATACATGAAGAGTGTTCGGAAGACTGAATATCACGGTGAGCGAATCTAGGTAAAATATATGTCTCTTGGTTAGAACTCAATCCAAGAGATTTTTCTGCAAAATCTGCTTCATTTTCGAAACTGGCATTTGGAAATTCCTTCAAAATCAGAGAAAATGCTTCAAACTGACAATATGCCTTGTATTGTGATGGAAGTTCATAAAGCCACATGCAAACAAACCTGATGTGACTAATTGTAGAAAGCCTATGCATGTAGCGTGATCCTATGACGGAAATTTCCCGAGATGGAATCTATGTAAATTTCATGTCTATTGGGTAGAACTCGCTCCAAAAATTTTTTCTGGAAAAAGAGCATGATTTTCGAAACTGGCATTTGGAAATGGCTGCAAATTCAGAGTTAATGTTTCTAGGTTTAAATATGCCTTGTATGGTGGATGAAAGATCTGTAATACACATGTACATAACTCATTAATAATGTTTGTCAAATTCGAGAAGTATGTAGCGTGTTCGGGAATTGGAATGTCACTGTGAGGGAAACTATGTAAATTACATTTCTATTGGGAAGTACTTGCTCCACGAGAATTTTTTGTGAATCTGCCTCATTTTCAAAACTGGCATTAGGAAAATCTTTTGAAATATGGGAAAGTGTTTAAAGTGTCAATATGGCATTTATGGTGGATGAATGTTAGGTAATTCTTATGCTACCAATCCTATAGTGAATATTTGTCGAAACCGTCATGCGTGTAGGTAATTTGGAGCACGGAATTTCACGCTGATGGGTTCTATGTAAATTGCATGTCAATTTGATAGTACTCGCACCAAGAGGTTTTCTCTGTGAAAACTGCATGATTTTAGAAACTGAGTTTAGGAGAAATCTACTAAATCAGAATAAAACTTTCTATGTATAAATATACAATGTAAGGAAGATGAAAGTTTGATAATACAAATGTTCACAACTCATTAAATTATGTTTGTCAAATCCGTGAAGTATGTAGCGTGTTCGGAAATTGGAATGTCACTGTGAGGGAAACTAGGTAAATTACATTTCTATTGTTAAGTACTTGCTCCACGAGGATATTTTGCGAATCTGCCTCATTTTCAATACAGGCATTAGGAAAATATTTTGAAATATGGGAAAGTGCTTCAAACTGTCAATATGGCATTAATGGTGGATGAAATTTCGGTAATCGTTATGCTACCAACTCTGTAGTGAATGTGTGTCGAATCCGTGATGCATGTAACCTGTTCAGAACACGGAATATCACGGTGAGTAAAATTAGGTAGATTACATATCTTTTGTGTATAACTCGCTCCAAGAGCATTTTTTTTTCCAAATCTGCCTCATTTTCTAAACTGGCGTTAAAACTAGCCTGTGAAATCTGAGAAAGTTTTTCAAAGTGTCAGTAAGCCTTGTATGGTGGTTGAAAGTGCTGTAATCCACATGCTAACAACTATGTAGTGAATATTTGTCGAATCTGAGATGCATGTAGCGTGTTCAGAACACGGACTTTCACGGTGAGCGAACCCATGTAAACTACATGTCTATAGGTTAGAACCTGCTCCAAGAGGTTTTGCAGTGAAATCTGCCTCAGTTTCGAAACTGGCGTTTTGAAAGTTCTGTGAAATCAGAGAAAAAGCTTCTAAGCATCAATATGCCTTGTATTGTGATGAAAGTCCTGTCATCCTCATGCAAACAACTCTATATTTTATTTTTGTCGAATCGTTTCTGCATGTGGTGTTTTCGGTACACTTAATTTCATAGCGTGGTAATCTATGTAATTTACGTACCTATTGGGTAGAACACGCTCCAACAGTTTTTTCCTTTGAAAACTGCCTGATTTTCGAAACTGCTATTAGGAAAAAGCTGCGAACTCAGAGTTAATGTTTCTATGTGTCAATATGCCTTGTATGGTGGATGAAAATTCTGTAATACACATGTATATAACTCATCAAAAATGTTTCTCTAATCCTTGATGTATGTAGCCTGTTCAGAACACGGTCTTTCTCAGTGAGGAAGCTATGTATATTACATATATATTGGTTAGAACCCTCTCCAGGGGAGTTTTACTGAAAAATCTGCCTCAGTTTCGAAACTGGGGTTATGAAAACGCTGTGAAATCTCAGTAAATGTTTAAAGGTGACAATATGTATTCAATGGATAATTAAAGATCGGTAATTCACATGCTAACAACTCAGCAGTGAATATTTGTTGAATCCTTGGTGCATCAACAGTTTTTTAGGATCATGGAATGTTACGGTGATGGTATCTATGAAAATGAGATGTCTATTTGATGAAACATGCAACAAGAGGATTTTTCTGGGAAAACTGCCTGATTTTCGAAACTGACGTTAGGAAAATTCTGCGAAATGTGAGTAAATGTTTCTAGGTGAAAACATGTCTTGTAAGGTGGATGAAAATTTGATAATCCACATGCTCACACTCATTAAAGAATGATTGTCGAATCCTAGATGCATGTAACTTGTTCAGAACACGGAATGTCACGGTGAGTGAACACGTTAAATTACATATCTTTTGGGTAGATCTGGCTCCAAGAACATTTTCGGTGAAATCAGCCTCATTTTCCAAACTGGCGTTAGGAAAACCCTGAGAAATCTGAGAAAAAGCTTCTAAGTGTGAATATGCATTGAATGGGGTATTTAAGTCCGGTAATCCACGTAACCAACTATGAAGGGAATACTTTTCGAATCCGTGACTTATTTAGCGCGTTCGGAAAACAGAATTTCACGGTAATGAAACTATGTAAATTAGAATTCTATTGGGTAGAACTAGCTAGAATAGAATATTTCAGCGAAAACTGCTTGATTCTCGAATGTGATGTTTGGATAAAGCTGCGAAATGAGAGAAAATATTTGTAGGAGTAAAGATGCCTTTATGTTGGAAGAAAGTTCGGTAATCCACATTTTCACAACATATTAAAGAATCTTTTTTCTAATCCGTGATGCATGTACCATGTTCGGGACATGGAATTTCACGGTGATGGAAACAATGTAAACTACTTGTCGATACGGTAGAACTCACTTCAAGAGTATTTTTCTGTGAAAACTGCTTCATTTTTGAAACTGGCGCTTGGAAAACGCTGCAAAATCTGAGAAAATACTAATAAGTATCAATATTCAAAGTTTTGTGATGAAAGTTCGGTAATCCACATGCTAACAAATCTGTAGTGAATATTTGTTGAATCCGTTATTCATGAAGAATGTTCGGAACACGGAATGTCACAGTGAGGAAATTTATGTAAATTAACTTTCCATAGGTTAGAAATCGCTCCAAGATATTTTTCCTGAGATAAGAGCCTGATTTTTGAAACTGGCTATAGGAATAAGCTGCGAACACAAGTTAATCAATTGTAGGTGTAAATATGCCTTGTATGGTGGATGAAAGTTCGGCAATATGCATACAAACAACTCTGTAGAGAATATTTGTCGAATCCGAGATACATGAAGAGTGTTCGGAACACAGAATATCACGGTGAGCGATTCTATGTAAACTACATGTCTCTTGGTTAGAACTCAATCCAAGAGTTTTTTCTGCGAAATCTGCCTCATTTTCGAAACTGGCATTTGGAAATTCTTTCAAAATCAGAGAAAATGCTTCAAACTGACAATATGCCTTGTATTGTGATGGAAGTTCATAAAGCCACATGCAAAGAAACATGATGTGACTAATTGTAGAAAGCCTATGCATGTAGCGTGATCGTATGATGGAAATATCCGGAGATGGATTCTATGTAAATTTCATGTCTATTGGGTAGAACTCGCTCCAAAATTTTTTCTGGAGAAAACAGCATGATTTTGAAAACTGGCATTAGGAAAATTCTGCAAATTCAGAGTTAATGTTTCTAGGTTTAAATATGCCTTGTATGGTGGATGAAAGATCTGTAATACACATGTACATAACTCATTAAAAATGTTTGTCAAATACGAGAAGTATGTAGCGTGTTCGGGAATTGGAATGTCACTGTGAGGGAAACTATGTAAATTACATTTCTATTGGGAAGTACTTGCTCCAAGAGAATTTTTTGTGAATCTGCCTCATTTTCAAAACTGGCATTAGGAAAATCTTTTGAAATATGGGAAAGTGCTTCAAAGTGTCAATATGGCATTTATGGTGGATGAATGTTAGGTAATTCTTATGCTACCAATCCTATAGTGAATATTTGTCGAAACCGTCATGCGTGTAGGTAATTTGGAACACGGAATTTCACGCTGATGGGTTCTATGTAAATTGCATGTCAATTTGATAGAACTCGCACCAAGAGGATTTCTCTGTGAAAACTGCATGATTTTAGAAACTGAGATTTGGAGAAATCTACTAAATCAGAATAAAACTTTCTATGTATAAATATAAAATGTAAGGAAGATGAAAGTTCGATAATACAAATGTTCACAACTCATTAAAGTATGATTGTCAAATCCGTGAAGTATGTAGCGTGTTCGGAAATTGGAATGTCAGTGTGAGGGAAACTAGGTAAATTACATTTCTATTGGGAAGCTCTTGCTCCACGAGAATATTTGGCGAATCTGCCTCATTTTCAAAACTGGCATTAGGAAAATATTTTGAAATATGGGAAAGTGCTTCAAACTGTCAATATGGCATTTATGGTGGATGAATGTTCCGTAATCATTATGCTACCAACTATGTAGTGAATGTTTGTCGAATCCGTGATGTATGTAACCTATTCAGAACACGGAGTGTCACGGTGAGTAAAACTAGGTAAATTACATATCATTTGTGTATAACTCGCTCCAAGAATACTTTTCCGCCTAATCTGCCTCATTTTCTAAACTGGCGTTAAAACTAGCCTGTGAAATCTGAGAAAGTTTTTCAAAGTGTCAGTAAGCCTTGTATGGTGGATGAAAGTGCTGTAATCCACATGCTAACAACTATGTAGTGAATATTTGTCGAATCCGAGGTACATGTAGTGTGTTCAGAACACGGAATTTCACGGTGATCGAATCCATGTTTATTACATGTCTATAGGTTAGAACCTGCTCCAAGAGGTTTTTGCCGTGAAATCTGCCTCAGTTTCGAAACTGGTATTTGGAAATCTCTGTGAAATCAGAGAAAATGCTTCTAAACATCAATATGCATTGTATTGTGATGAAAGTCTTTTCATCCTCATGCAAACATCTCTATAGTTTATTTTTGTCGAAACTTTTCTGCATGTGGATTGTTCGGTACATGTAATTTCACAGCGGAGGAATCTATGTAATTTACGTATCTATTGGGTAGAACACGCTCCAACATTTATTTCCTTTGAAAACTGCCTGATTTTCGAAACTGCTATTAGGGAAAAGCTGCGAACTCAGAGTTAATATTTCTATGTGTCAATATGCCTTGTATGGTGGATGAAAGATCTGTAATACACATGTACATAACTCATTAAAAATGTTTCTCAAATCCTTGATGTATGTAGCCTGTTCGGAACACGGTCTTTCTCGCTGAGGGAAGCTATGTATATTACATATCTATTGGTTAGAACACTCTCCAGGAGAGTTTTACTGAAAAATCTGCCTCAGTTTCGAAACTGGTGTTATGAAAACGGTGTGAAATCTGAGTAAATATTTTAAGGTGACAATATGTCTTCAATGGTTTATTAAAGATCGGTAATTCACATGCTATCAACTCAGCAGTGAATATTGGTTGAATCCTTGGTGCATGAAACTTTTTTTAGGAACACGGAATGTTACGGTGATGGTATCTGTGAAAATGAGATATCTATTGGATGGAACATGCAACAAGAGGATTTTTCTGGGAAAACTGCCTGATTTTCGAAACTGACGTTAGGAAAATTCTGCGAAATGTGAGTAAATGTTTCTAGGTGAAAACATGTCTTGTAAGGTGGATGAAAATTTGATAATCCACGTGCTCACACTCATTAAAGAATGATTGTCGAATCCTTGATGCATGAAACATTTTCAGGACACGGAATGTCACGGTGAGTGAACTACTTAAATTACAAATCTTTTGGGTAGAACTGGCTCCAAGAACATTTTCTGTGAAATCAGCCTCATTTTCCAAACTGGCGTTAGGAAAATCCTGAGAAATCAGAGAAAATGCTTCTAAGTGTCAATATGCCTTGAATGGGGAATTTAAGTCCGGTAATCCACGTAACCAATTATGAAGGGAATACTTTTCGAATCCGTGACTTATTTAGCGTGTTTGGAAAACGGAAATTCACGGTAATGAAACTATGTAAATTAAAATACTTTTGGGAAGAACTAGCTTGAATAGAATTTTTTGCGCAAATTGCATCATTTTCGAATTTGAGGTTTGGATAAAATTGCGAAATGAGTGTAAATACTTGTAGGTGTAAATACGCCTTGTATGGTGGATTTAAGATTGGTAATCCAAATGCTAACATCTCTGTAGTGAATATTTGTCAAATCCGAGATACCTGAAATGTGTTCGGAACACAAAATGTCATGATGAGCACATCTATGTAAATTAAATCTCCTTTGGGTAGAACTCGCTCCAAGAGCATTTTTCTGCATAATCTGCCTCATATTCATATCTGGCGTTAGGAAAAAGCTTCGAAATATGAGAAAATGCATCTAAGTGTCAATATGACTTGATTGGTGGATGAAAGTCCGGTAATCCACATGTTAACAAGAGTTTAGTAAATATTTTTCAAACCGTGATTCATGTAGCGCGTTCGAAAAACAGAATTTCATGGTAATGAAACTATGTAAATTAGAATTCTATTGGGTAGAAGTAGCTAGAATAGAATATTTCAGCGAAAACTGCTTGATTCTCGAATGTGATGTTTGGATAAAGCTGCGAAATGAGAGAAAATATTTGTAGGTGTAAAGATGCCTTTATGTTGGAAGAAAGTTCGGTAATCCACATTTTCACAACATATTAAAGAATCTTTTTTCTAATCCGTGATGCATGTATCATGTTCGGGACGTGGAATTTCACGGTGATTGAAACAATGTAAACTACTTGTCTATTTGGTAGAACTCACTTCAAGAGAATTTTTCTGTGAAAACTGCTTCATTTTTGAAACTGGCGCTTGGAAAACGCTGCAAAATCTGAGAAAATACTTCTAAGTATCAATATTCAATGTTTTGTGATGAAAGTTCGGTAATCCACATGCTAACAAATCTGTAGTGAATATTTGTTGAATCCGTTATTCATGAAGAATGTTCGGAACACGGAATGTCACAGTGAGGAAATTTATGTAAATTAACTTTCCATAGGTTAGAAATCGCTCCAAGATATTTTTCCTGAGATAAGAGCCTGATTTTTGAAACTGGCTATAGGAATAAGCTGCGAACACAAGTTAATCAATTGTAGGTGTAAATATGCCTTGTATGGTGGATGAAAGTTCGGCAATCTGCATACTAACAACTCTGTAGAGAATATTTGTCGAATCCTAGATACATGAAGAGTGTTCGGAACACAGAATATCACGGTGAGCGAATCTATGTAAACTACATGTCTCTTGGTTAGAACTCAATCCAAGAGTTTTTTCTGCGAAATCTGCCTCATTTTCGAAACTGGCATTTGGAAATTCTTTCAAAATCAGAGAAAATGCTTCAAACTGACAATATGCCTTGTATTGTGATGGAAGTTCATAAAGCCACATACAAAGAAACATGATGTGACTAATTGTAGAAAGCCTATGCATGTAGCGTGATCGTATGACGGAAATATCCGGAGATGGATTCTATGTAAATTTCATGTCTATTGGGTAGAACTCGCTCCAAAATTTTTTCTGGAGAAAACAGCATGATTTTGAAAACTGGCATTAGGAAAATTCTGCAAATTCAGAGTTAATGTTTCTAGGTTTAAATATGCCTTGTATGTTGGATGAAAGATCTGTAATACACATGTACATAACTCATTAAAAATGTTTGTCAAATACGAGATGTATGTAGCGTGTTCGGGAATTGGAATGTCACTGTGAGGGAAACTATGTAAATTACATTTCTATTGGGAAGTACTTGCTCCACGAGAATTTTTTGTGAATCTGCCTCATTTTCAAAACTGGCATTAGGAAAATCTTTTGAAATATGGGAAAGTGCTTCAAAGTGTCAATATGGCATTTATGGTGGATGAATGTTAGGTAATTCTTATGCTACCAATCCTATAGTGAATATTTGTCGAAACCGTCATGCGTGTAGGTAATTTGGAACACGGAATTTCACGCTGATGGGTTCTATGTAAATTGCATGTCAATTTGATAGAACTCGCACCAAGAGGATTTCTCTGTGAAAACTGCATGATTTTAGAAACTGAGATTTGGAGAAATCTACTAAATCAGAATAAAACTTTCTATGTATAAATATAAAATGTAAGGAAGATGAAAGTTCGATAATACAAATGTTCACAACTCATTAAAGTATGATTGTCAAATCCGTGAAGTATGTAGCGTGTTCGGAAATTGGAATGTCAGTGTGAGGGAAACTAGGTAAATTACATTTCTATTGGGAAGCTCTTGATCCACGAGAATATTTGGCGAATCTGCCTCATTTTCAAAACTGGCATTAGGAAAATATTTTGAAATATGGAAAGTGCTTCAAACTGTCAATATGGCATTTATGGTGGATGAATGTTCCGTAATCATTATGCTACCAACTATGTAGTGAATGTTTGTCGAATCCGTGATGTATGTAACCTATTCAGAACACGGAATGTCACGGTGATCGAATCCATGTTTATTACATGTCTATAGGTTAGAACCTGCTCCAACAGGTTTTTGCCGTGAAATCTGCCTCAGTTTCGAAACTGGTATTTGGAAATCTCTGTGAAATCAGAGAAAATGCTTCTAAACATCAATATGCATTGTATTGTGATGAAAGTCTTTTCATCCTCATGCAAACATCTCTATAGTTTATTTTTGTCGAAACTTTTCTGCATGTGGATTGTTCGGTACATGTAATTTCACAGCGGAGGAATCTATGTAATTTACGTATCTATTGGGTAGAACACGCTCCAACATTTATTTCCTTTGAAAACTGCCTGATTTTCGAAACTGCTATTAGGGAAAAGCTGCGAACTCAGAGTTAATATTTCTATGTGTCAATATGCCTTGTATGGTGGATTGAAGATCTGTAATACACATGTACATAACTCATTAAAAATGTTTCTCAAATCCTTGATGTATGTAGCCTGTTCGGAACACGGTCTTTCTCGCTGAGGGAAGCTATGTATATTACATATCTATTGGTTAGAACACTCTCCAGGAGAGTTTTACTGAAAAATCTGCCTCAGTTTCGAAACTGGTGTTATGAAAACGGTGTGAAATCTGAGTAAATATTTTAAGGTGACAATATGTCTTCAATGGTTTATTAAAGATCGGTAATTCACATGCTATCAACTCAGCAGTGAATATTTGTTGAATCCTTGGTGCATGAAACTTTTTTTAGGAACACGGAATGTTACAGTGATGGTATCTGTGAAAATGAGATATCTATTGGATGGAACATGCAACAAGAGGATTTTTCTGGGAAAACTGCCTGATTTTCGAAACTGACGTTAGGAAAATTCTGCGAAATGTGAGTAAATGTTTCTAGGTGAAAACATTTCTTGTAAGGTGGATGAAAATTTGATAATCCACGTGCTCACACTCATTAAAGAATGATTGTCGAATCCTTGATGCATGAAACATTTTCAGGACACGGAATGTCACGGTGAGTGAACTACTTAAATTACAAATCTTTTGGGTAGAACTGGCCCCAAGAACATTTTCTGTGAAATCAGCCTCATTTTCCAAACTGGCGTTAGGAAAATCCTGAGAAATCAGAGAAAATGCTTCTAAGTGTGAATATGCCTTGAATGGGGAATTTAAGTCCGGTAATCCACGTAACCAATTATGAAGGGAATACTTTTCGAATCCGTGACTTATTTAGCGTGTTTGGAAAACGGAAATTCACGGTAATGAAACTATGTAAATTAAAATACTTTTGGGAAGAACTAGCTTGAATAGAATTTTTCTGCGCAAATTGCATCATTTTCGAATTTGAGGTTTGGATAAAATTGCGAAATGAGTGTAAATACTTGTAGGTGCAAATACGCCTTGTATGGTGGATTTAAGATTGGTAATCCAAATGCTAACATCTCTGTAGTGAATATTTGTCGAATCCGAGATACATGAAATGTGTTCGGAACACAAAATATTATGATGAGCACATCTATGTAAATTACCTCTCTATTGGGTAGAACTCACTCCAAGAGAATTTTTCTGCAAAATCTGCCTCATTTTCAAATCTGGCGTTAGGAAAAATCTTCAAAATATGAGAAAATGCTTCTAAGTGTCAATATGACTTGATTGGTGGATGAAAGTCCGTTAATCCTCATGTTAAGAAGAGTGTAGTAAATATTTTTCAAACCGTGATTCATGTAGCGCATTCGAAAAACAGAATTTCACGGTAATGAAACAATGTAAATTAGAATTCTATTGGGAAGAACTAGCTACAATAGAATATTTCAGCGAAAATTTCTTGATTCTCGAATGTGATGTTTGGATAAAGCTGCGAAATGAGAGAAAATATTTGTAGGTGTAAAGATGCTTTTATGTTGGAAGAAAGTTCGGTAATCCACATTTTCACAACATATTAAAGAATCTTTTTTCTAATCCGTGATGCATGTACCATGTTCGGGACGTGGAATTTCACGGTGATTGAAAGAATTTAAACTACTTGTCTATTTGGTAGAACTCACTTCAAGAGAATTTTTCTTTGAAAACTGCTTCATTTTTGAAACTGGCGCTTGGAAAACGCTGCAAAATCTGAGAAAATACTTCTAAGTATCAATATTCAATGTTTTGTGATGAATGTTCGGTAATCCACATGCTAACAAATCTGTAGTGAATATTTGTCGAATCCGTTATTCATGAAGAATGTTCGGAACACGGAATGTAACAGTGAGGAAATTTATGTAAATTAACTTTCCATAGGTTAGAAATCGCTCCAAGAGTTTTTCCTGAGATAACAGCCTGATTTTTGAAACGCGTTAGGAATAAGCTGCGAACTCAAATTAATCAATTGTAGGTGTAAATATGCCTTGTATGGTGGATGAAAGTTCGGCAATCTGCATACTAACAACTCTGTAGAGAATATTTGTCGAATCCGAGATACATGAAGAGTGTTCGGAAGACTGAATATCACGGTGAGCGAATCTAGGTAAAATACATGTCTCTTGGTTAGAACTCAATCCAAGAGATTTTTCTGCAAAATCTGCCTCATTTTCGAAACTGGCATTTGGAAATTCCTTCAAAATCAGAGAAAATGCTTCAAACTGACAATATGCCTTGTATTGTGATGGAAGTTCATAAAGCCACATGCAAACAAACCTGATGTGACTAATTGTAGAAAGCCTATGCATGTAGCGTGATCCTATGACGGAAATTTCCGGAGATGGAATCTATGTAAATTTCATGTCTATTGGGTAGAACTCGCTCCAAAAATTTTTTCTGGAAAAAGAGCATGATTTTCGAAACTGGCATTTGGAAATGGCTGCAAATTCAGAGTTAATGTTTCTAGGTTTAAATATGCCTTGTATGTTGGATGAAAGATCTGTAATACACATGTACATAACTCATTAATAATGTTTGTCAAATTCGAGAAGTATGTAGCGTGTTCGGGAATTGGAATGTCACTGTGAGGGAAACTATGTAAATTACATTTCTATTGGGAAGTACTTGCTCCACGAGAATTTTTTGTGAATCTGCCTCATTTTCAAAACTGGCATTAGGAAAATCTTTTGAAATATGGGAAAGTGTTTAAAGTGTCAATATGGCATTTATGGTGGATGAATGTTAGGTAATTCTTATGCTACAAATTCTATAGTGAATATTTGTCGAAACCGTCATGCGTGTAGGTAATTTGGAGCACGGAATTTCACGCTGATGGGTTCTATGTAAATTGCATGTCAATTTGATAGTACTCGCACCAAGAGGTTTTCTCTGTGAAAACTGCATGATTTTAGAAACTGAGTTTAGGAGAAATCTACTAAATCAGAATAAAACTTTCTATGTATAAATATACAATGTAAGGAAGATGAAAGTTTGATAATACAAATGTTCACAACTCATTAAATTATGTTTGTCAAATCCGTGAAGTATGTAGCGTGTTCAGAAATTGGAATGTCACTGTGAGGGAAACTAGGTAAATTACATTTCTATTGTTAAGTACTTGCTCCACGAGTATATTTTGCGAATCTGCCTCATTTTCAATACAGGCATTAGGAAAATATTTTGAAATATGGGAAAGTGCTTCAAACTGTCAATATGGCATTAATGGTGGATGAAATTTCGGTAATCGTTATGCTACCAACTCTGTAGTGAATGTGTGTCGAATCCGTGATGCATGTAACCTGTTCAGAACACGGAATATCACGGTGAGTAAAATTAGGTAGATTACATATCTTTTGTGTATAACTCGCTCCAAGAGCATTTTTTTTTCCAAATCTGCCTCATTTTCTAAACTGGCGTTAAAACTAGCCTGTGAAATCTGAGAAAGTTTTTCAAAGTGTCAGTAAGCCTTGTATGGTGGTTGAAAGTGCTGTAATCCACATGCTAACAACTATGTAGTGAATATTTGTCGAATCTGAGATGCATGTAGCGTGTTCAGAACACGGACTTTCACGGTGAGCGAACCCATGTAAACTACATGTCTATAGGTTAGAACCTGCTCCAAGAGGTTTTGCAGTGAAATCTGCCTCAGTTTCGAAACTGGCGTTTTGAAAGTTCTGTGAAATCAGAGAAAAAGCTTCTAAGCATCAATATGCCTTGTATTGTGATGAAAGTCCTGTCATCCTCATGCAAACAACTCTATATTTTATTTTTGTCGAATCGTTTCTGCATGTGGTGTTTTCGGTACACTTAATTTCATAGCGTGGTAATCTATGTAATTTACGTACCTATTGGGTAGAACACGCTCCAACAGTTTTTTCCTTTGAAAACTGCCTGATTTTTGAAACTGCTATTAGGAAAAAGCTGCGAACTCAGAGTTAATGTTTCTATGTGTCAATATGCCTTGTATGGTGGATGAAAATTCTGTAATACACATGTATATAACTCATCAAAAATGTTTCTCTAATCCTTGATGTATGTAGCCTGTTCAGAACACGGTCTTTCTCAGTGAGGAAGCTATGTATATTACATATATATTGGTTAGAACCCTCTCCAGGGGAGTTTTACTGAAAAATCTGCCTCAGTTTCGAAACTGGGGTTATGAAAACGCTGTGAAATCTCAGTAAATGTTTAAAGGTGACAATATGTATTCAATGGATAATTAAAGATCGGTAATTCACATGCTAACAACTCAGCAGTGAATATTTGTTGAATCCTTGGTGCATCAACAGTTTTTTAGGATCATGGAATGTTACGGTGATGGTATCTATGAAAATGAGATGTCTATTTGATGAAACATGCAACAAGAGGATTTTTCTGGGAAAACTGCCTGATTTTCAAAACTGACGTTAGGAAAATTCTGCGAAATGTGAGTAAATGTTTCTAGGTGAAAACATGTCTTGTAAGGTGGATGAAAATTTGATAATCCACATGCTCACACTCATTAAAGAATGATTGTCGAATCCTAGATGCATGTAACTTCTTCAGAACACGGAATGTCACGGTGAGTGAACACGTTAAATTACATATCTTTTGGGTAGATCTGGCTCCAAGAACATTTTCGGTGAAATCAGCCTCATTTTCCAAACTGGCGTTAGGAAAACCCTGAGAAATCTGAGAAAAAGCTTCTAAGTGTGAATATGCATTGAATGGGGAATTTAAGTCCGGTAATCCACGTAACCAACTATGAAGGGAATACTTTTCGAATCCGTGACTTATTTAGCGCGTTCGGAAAACAGAATTTCACGGTAATGAAACTATGTAAATTAGAATTCTATTGGGTAGAACTAGCTAGAATAGAATATTTCAGCGAAAACTGCTTGATTCTCGAATGTGATGTTTGGATAAAGCTGCGAAATGAGAGAAAATATTTGTAGGTGTAAAGATGCCTTTATGTTGGAAGAAAGTTCGGTAATCCACATTTTTACAACATATTAAAGAATCTTTTTTCTAATCCGTGATGCATGTACCATGTTCGGGACATGGAATTTCACGGTGATTGAAACAATGTAAACTACTTATCGATACGGTAGAACTCACTTCAAGAGAATTTTTCTGTGAAAACTGCTTCATTTTTGAAACTGGCGCTTGGAAAACGCTGCAAAATCTGAGAAAATACTAATAAGTATCAATATTCAAAGTTTTGTGATGAAAGTTCGGTAATCCACATGCTAACAAATCTGTAGTGAATATTTGTTGAATCCGTTATTCATGAAGAATGTTCGGAACACGGAATGTCACAGTGAGGAAATTTATGTAAATTAACTTTCCATAGGTTAGAAATCGCTCCAAGATATTTTTCCTGAGATAAGAGCCTGATTTTTGAAACTGGCTTTAGGAATAAGCTGCGAACACAAGTTAATCAATTGTAGGTGTAAATATGCCTTGTATGGTGGATGAAAGTTTGGCAATCCGCATACTAACAACTCCGTAGAGAATATTTGTCGAATTCGAGATACATGAAGAGTTTTCGGAACACAGAATATCACGGTGAGCGAATCTATGTAAACTACATGTCTCTTGGTTAGAACTCAA
The DNA here is from genome assembly GCF_036321535.1 of Camelus dromedarius. Taxonomy (NCBI): domain Eukaryota; kingdom Metazoa; phylum Chordata; class Mammalia; order Artiodactyla; family Camelidae; genus Camelus; species Camelus dromedarius. The sequence continues at coordinate 3,546,833 of NW_026989854.1, forward strand.
TCCAAGAGTTTTTTTCTGCGAAATCTGCCTCATTATCGAAACTGGCATTTGAAAATTCCTTCAAAATCAGAGAAAATGCTTCAAACTGACAATATTCCTTGTATTGTGATGGAAGTTCATAAAGCCACATGCAAAGAAACATGATGTGACTAATTGTAGAAAGCCTATGCATGTAGCGTGATCGTATGATGGAAATATCCGGAGATGGATTCTATGTAAATTTCATGTCTATTGGGTAGAATTCGCTCCAAAATTTTTTCTGGAGAAAACAGCATGATTTTCTAAACTGGCATTAGGAAAAGGCTGCAAATTCAGAGTTAATGTTTCTAGGTTTAAATATGCCTTGTATGGTGGATGAAAGATCTGTAATACACATGTACATAACTCATTAAAATGTTTGTCAAATACGAGAAGTATGTAGCGTGTTCGGGAATTGGAATGTCACTGTGAGGGAAACTATGTAAATTACATTTCTATTGGGAAGTACTTGCTCCACGAGAATTTTTTTTGAATCTGCCTCATTTTCAAAACTGGCATTAGGAAAATCTTTTGAAATATGGGAAAGTGCTTCAAAGTGTCAATATGGCATTTATGGTGGATGAATGTTAGGTAATTCTTATGCTACCAATTCTATAGTGAATATTTGTCGAAACCATCAGGCGTGTAGGTAATTTGGAACACGGAATTTCACGCTGATGGGTTCTATGTAAATTGCATGTCAATTTGATATAACTCGCACCAAGAGGTTTTCTCTGTGAAAACTGCATGATTTTAGAAACTGAGATTAGGAGAAATCTACTAAATCAGAATAAAACTTTCTATGTATAAATATAAAATGTAAGGAAGATGAAAGTTCGATAATACAAATGTTCACAACTCATTAAAGTATTTTTGTCAAATCCGTGAAGTATGTAGCGTGTTCGGAAATTGGAATGTCAGTGTGAGGGAAACTAGGTAAATTACATTTCTATTGGGAAGCTCTTGCTCCACGAGAATATTTGGCGAATCTGCCTCATTTTCAAAACTGGCATTAGGAAAATATTTTGAAATATGGGAAAGTGCTTCAAACTGTCAATATGACATTTATGGTGGATGAATGTTCCGTAAACATTATGCTACCAACTCTGTAGTGAATGTTTGTCGAATCCAAGATGCATGTAACCTGTTCAGAACACGGAATGTCACGGTGAGTAAAACTAGGTAAATTACATATCTTTTGTGTATAACTCGCTCCAAGAACATTTTTCCGCCTAATCGGCCTCATTTTCTAAACTGGCGTTAAAACTAACCTGTGAAATCTAAAAAAATACTTCAAAGTGTCAGTAAGCCTTGTGTGGTGGATGAAAGAGCTGTAATCCACATGCTAACAACTATGTAGTGAATATTTGTCGAATCCGAGGTACATGTAGTGTGTTCAGAACACGGAATTTCACGGTGATCGAATCCATGTATATTACATGTCTATAGGTTAGAACCTGCTCCATGAGTTTTTTGCCGTGAAATCTGCCTCAGTTTCGAAACTGGCATTTGGAAATCTCTGTGAAATCAGAGAAAAATGCTTCTAAAACATCAATATGCCTTGTATTGTGATGAAAGTCCTGTCATCCTCATGCAAACATCTCTATAGTTTATTTTTGTCGAAACTTTTCTGGCATGTGGATTGTTCGGTACCATGTAATTTCACAGCGAAGGAATCTATGTAATTTACGTATCTATTGGGTAGAACACGCTCCAACATTTATTTCCTTGAAACTGCCTGATTTTCGAAACTGCTATTAGGGAAAAGCTGCGAACTCAGAGTTAATGTTTCTATGTGTCAATATGCCTTGTATGGTGGATGAAAATTCTGTAACTCACATGTACATAACTCATTAAAAATGTTTCTCTAATCCTTGAAGTATGTAGGCTGTTCAGAAGACGGTCTTTCTCGGTGAGGGAAGCTATGTATATTACATTTCTATTGGTTAGAACACTCTCCAGGAGAGTTTTACTGAAAAATCTGCCTCAGTTTCGAAACTTGTGTTATGAAAACGGTGTGAAATCTAAGTACATAATTTAAGGTGACCATATGTCTTCAATGGTTTATTAAAGATCGGTAATTCACATGCTATCAACTCAGCAGTGAATATTTGTTGAATCCTTGGTGCATGATACTTTTTTTTAGGATCACGGAATGTTACGGTGAGTGGTATCTGTGAAAATGAGAGTCTATTTGATGAACAAGCAACAAGAGGATTTTTTCTGGGAAAACTGCCTGATTTTCGAAACTGACGTTAGGAAAATTCTGCGAAAATGTGAGTAAATGTTTCTAGGTGAAAATATGTCTTGTAAGGTGGATGAAAATTTGATAATCCACATGCTCAAACTCATTAAAGAATGATTGTCGAATCCTTGATGCATTTAAATTGTTCAGAACACAGAATATCACGGTGACTGTACTACTTAAATTACATACCTTTTGGGTAGAACTGGCTCCAAGAACATTTTCTGTGAAATCAGCATCATTTCCAAACTGGCGTTAGGAAAAACCTGAGAAATCTGAGAAAATGCTTCAAAGTGTGAATATGCCTTGAATGGGGAATTTAAGTCCGGTAATCCACGTAACCAACTATGAAGGGAATACTTTTCGAATCCGTGACTTATTTAGCGTGTTTGGAAAACGGAAATTCACGGTAATGAAACTATGTAAATTAAAATACTTTTGGGTAGAACTAGCTTGAATAGAATTTTTTGCGCAAATATCATGATTTTCGAATTTGAGTTTTGGATAAAATTGCGAATGAGTGTAAATATTGTAGGTGTAAATACGCCTTGTATGGTTGATTTAAGATTGGTAATCCAAATGCTAACATCTCTGTAGTGAATATTTGTCGAATCCGAGATACATGAAATGTGTTCGGAACACAAAATGTCATGATGAGCACATCTATGTAAATTACCTGTCTATTGGGTAGAACTCGCTCCAAGAGCATTTTTCTGCAAAATCTGCCTCATTTTCAAATCTGGCGTTAGGAAAAATCTTCGAAATATGAGAAAAATGCTTCTAAGTGTCAATATGACTTGATTGGTGGATGAAAGTCCAGTAATCCACACGTTAACAAGTGTTTAGTAAATATTTTTCAAACCGTGATTCATGTAGCGCGTTCGAAAACAGAATTTCACGGTAATGAAACAATGTAAATTAGAATTCTATTGGGTAGAACTAGCTAGAATAGAATATTTCAGCGAAAATTTCTTTGATTCTCGAATGTGATGTTTGGATAAAGCTGCGAAATGAGAGAAAATATTTGTAGGTGTAAAGATGCCTTTATGTTGGAAGAAAGTTCGGTAATCCACTTTTTCACAACATATTAAACATCTTTTTTCTAATCCGTGATGCATGTATCATGTTCGGGATGTGGAATTTCACGGTGATTGAAGACAATGTAAACTACTTGTCTATTTGGTAGAGCTAACTTCAAGAGAATTTTTCTGTGAAAACTACTTCATTTTTGAACTGGCACTTGGAAAACGCTGCAAAATCTGAGAAAATACTTCTAAGTATCAACATTCAATGTTTTGTGATGAAAGTTCGGTAATTGACATGCTAACAAATCTGTAGTGAATATCTGTCGAATCCGTTATTCATGTAGAATGTTCGGAACACGGAATGTAACAGTGAGGAAAATTTATGTAAATTAAATTTCCATAGGTTTGAAATCGATCCTAGAGGTTTTCCTGAGATAGCAGCCTGATTTTTGAAACGCGTTAGGAATAAGCTGCGAACTCAAATTAATCAATTGTAGGTGTAAATATGCCTTGTATGTTGGATGAAAGTTCGGCCAATCCGCATACTATCAACTCTGTAGAGAATATTTGTCGAATCCGAGATACATGAGAGTGTTTCTGAACACAGAATATCACGGTGAGCGAATCTAGGTACAAAATACATGTCTCTTGGTTAGAACTCAATCCAAGAGTTTTTTTTGCGAAATCTGCCTCATTTTCGAAACTGGCATTTGGAAATTCCTTCAAAATCAGAGAAAATGCTTCAAACTGACAATATGCATTGTATTGTGATGGAAGTTCATAAAGCCACATGCAAACAAACCTGATTGTGACTAATTGTAGAAAGCCTATGCATGTAGCGTGATCGTATGACGGAAATTTCCGGAGATGGAATCTATGTAAATTTCATGTCTATTGGGTAGAACTCGCTCCAAATTTTTTTCTGGAGAAAAGAGCATGATTTTCGAAACTGGCATTTGGAAAAGGCTGCAAATTCAGAGTTAATGTTTCTACGTTTAAATATGCCTTGTATGGGGGATGAAATTTCTCTATTACACATGTACATAACTCATTTAAAATGTTTTGTCAAATCCGAGAAGTATGTAGCGTTTTCGGGAATTGGAATGTCACTGTGAGGGAAACTATGTAAATTACATTTCTATTGGGAAGTATTTGCTCCACGAGAAATTTTTGTGAATCTGCCTCATTTTCAAAACTGATATTAGGAAAATCTTTTGAAATAAGGGAAAGTGGTTCAAAGTGTCAATATGGCATTTATGGTGGATGAATGTTAGGTAATTCTTATGCTAACCATTCTGTAGTGAATATTTGTCGAATCCGTCATGCGTGTAGATATTTTGGAACACGGAATTTCACGCTGATGGGTTCTATGTAAATTGCATGTCTATTGGAGAGAACACGCTCCAAGAGGTTTTCTCTGTGAAAACTGCATGATTTTAGAGACTGAGATTAGGAGAAATCTACTAAATCAGAATAAAACTTTCTATGATATAAATATACATTGTAAGGAAGATGAAAGTTCGATAATACAAATGTTCACAACTCATTAAATTATGTTTTGTCAAATCCGTGATGCATGTTACGTGTTCAGAACACGGGAATGTCACGGTGAGTAAAACTAGGTAAATTACATATCTTTTGTGTATACTCGCTCCAAGAACATTTTTTCCGCCAACTCTGCCTCATTTTCTAAACTGGCGTTAAAACTAACCTGTGAAATCTGAGAAAATTCTTCAAAAGTGTCAGTAAGCCTTGTTTGGTGGATGAAAGTGCTGTAATCCACATGCTAACAACTATGTAGTGAATATTTGTCGAATCCGAGATACATGTAGTGTGTTCAGAACACGGAATTTCACGGTGATCGAATCCATGTTTATTACATGTTTATAGGTTAGAACCTGCTCCAAGAGGTTTTTGCCGTGAAATCTGCCTCAGTTTCGAAACTGGCGTTTTGAAAGCTCTGTGAAATCAGAGAAAAAAGCTTCTAAGCATCAATATGCCTTGTATTGTGATGAAAGTCCTGTCATCCTCATGCAAACAACTCTATAGTTTATTTTTGTCGAATCTTTCTGCATGTGGTGTGTTCGGTACACTTTAATTTCACAGCGTGGGAATCTATGTAATTTACGTACCTATTGGGTAGAACACGCTCCAACAGTTTTTTCCTTTGAAAACTGCCTGATTTTCGAAACTGCTATTAGGAAAAAGCTGACGAACTCAGAGTTAATGTCTTCTATGTGTCAATATGCCTTGTATGGTGGATGAAAAGTTCTGTAATACACATGTACATAACTCATCAAAAATGTTTCTCTAATCCTTGATGTATGTAGCCTGTTCAGAACACAGTCTTTCTCAGTGAGGGAAGCTATGTATATTACATATCTATTGGTTAGAACCCTCTCCAGTGGAGTTTTTACTGAAAAAATCTGCCTCAGTTTCGAAACTGGTGTTATGGAAAACGCTGTGAAATCACAGTAAATGTTTAAAGGTGACAATATGTATTCAATGGATAATTAAAGATCAGTAATTCACATGCTAACAACTCAGCAGTGAATATTTGTTGAATCCTTGGTGCATCAACAGTTTCTTTAGGATCATGGAATGTTACGGTGATGGTATCTGTGAAAATGAGATGTCTATTGGATGGAACATGCAACAAGAGGATTTTTCTGGGAAAAACTGCCTGATTTTCAAAACTGACGTTAGGAAAATTCTGCGAAATGTGAGTAAAAGTTTCTAGGTGAAAACATGTCCTTGTAAGGTGGATGAAAATTTGATAATCCACATGCTCACACTCATTAAAAGAATGATTGTCGAACCCTAGATGCATGTAACATGTTCAGAACACGGAATGTCACGGTGACGTGAACTACTTAAATTACAAATCTTTTGGGTAGAACTGGCTCCAAGAACATTTTCTGTGAAATCAGCCTCACTTTTCCAAACTGGCGTTAGGAAAATCCTGAGAAATCAGAGAAAATGCTTCTAAGTGTGAATATGCCTTGAATGGGGAATTTAAGTCGGTAATCCACGTAACCAACTATGAAGGGAATACTTTTCGATTCCGTGACTTATTTAGCGTGTTTGGAACACGGAAATTCACGGTAATGAAACTATGTAAATTAAAATTCTATTGGGTAGAACTAGCTTGAATAGAATTATTCTGCGCAAATTGCATGATTTTGGAATTTGACGTTTGGATAAAATTGCGAAATGAGAGTAAATACTTGTAGGTGTAAATATGCCTGGTATGGTTGGATGTAAGATTGGTAATCACAAATGCTAACATCTCTGTAGTGAATATTTGTCGAATCCGAGATACATGAAATGTGTTCGGAACACAAAATGTCATGATGAGCACATCTATGTAAATTACCTGTCTATTGGGTAGAACTCGCTCAAGAGCATTTTTCTGCAAAATCTGCCTCATTTTCAAATCTGGCCGTTAGGAAAAATCTTCGAAATATGAGAAAATGCTTCTAAGTGTCAATATGACTTGATTGGTGGATGAAAGTCCGGTAATCCACACGTTAACAAGAGTTTAGTAAATATTTTTCAAACCGTGATTCATGTAGCGCGTTCGAAAAACAGAATTTCACGGTAATGGAACTATGTAATTTAGAATTCTATTGGGTAGAACTAGCTAGAATAGAATATTTCAGCGAAAATTGCTTGATTCATTGAATGTTGATGTTTGGATAAAGCTGCGAAATGAGAGAAATATTTGTAGGTGTAAAGATGCCTTTATGTTGGAAGAAAGTTCAGTAATCCACATTTTCACAACATATTAAAGAATCTTTTTTTATTTCCGTGATGCATGTACCATGTTCGGTTATGTGGAATTTCAAGGTGATTGAAAGAATGTAAACTACTTGTCTATTCGGTAGAACTCACTTCAAGAGAATTTTTCTGTGAAAACTGCTTCATTTTTGAAACTGGCGCTTGGAAAACGCTGCAAAATCTGAAGAAAATACTTCTAAGTATCAATATTCAATGTTTTGTGATGAAAGTTCAGTAATCCACATGCTAACAAATCTGTAGTGAATATTTGGCGAATCCTTTATTCATGTAGAATGTTCGGACACGGAATGTCACGGTGAGTGAACTACTTAAATTACATATCTTTTGGGTAGAACTGGCTCCAAGATCATTTTCTTGAAATCAGCCTCATTTTCCAAACTGGCATTAGGAAAAACCTGAGAAATCAGAGAAAATGCTTATAAGAGTGAAGATGCCTTGAATGGGAATTAAAGTCGGTAATCCACGTAACCAACTATGAAGGGAATTCTTTTCGAATCCGTGACTTATTTAGCGCGTTCGGAAAACAGAATTTCACGGTAATGAAACTATGTTAATTAGAATTCTATTGGGTAGAACTAGCTAGAATAGAATTTTTCGGCGAAAACTGCTTGATTCTCGAATGTGATGTTTGGATAAAGCTGCGAAATGAGAGAAAATATTTGTAGGTGTAAAAATGCCTTTATGTTGGAAGAAAGTTCGGTAATCCACATTTTCACAACATGTTAAAGAATCTTTTTTCTAATCCATGATGCATGTACCATGTTCGGAACTTGGAATTTTCACGGTGATTGAAACAATGTAAACTATTTGTCGATTTGGTAGAACTCACTTCAATTGTACTTTTCTGTGAAAACTGCTTCATTTTTGAAACTGGCGCTTGGAAAACGCTGCAAAATCTGAGAAAATACTTCTAAGTAACAATATTCAATGTTTTGTGATGAAAGTTCGGTAATCCACATGCTAACAAATACGTAGTGAATATTTGTCGAATCCGTTATTCATGAAGAATGTTCGGAACACGGAATGTAACAGTGAGGAAATTTATGTAAATTAACTTTCCATAGGTTAGAAATCGCTCCAAGAGGTTTTTACTGAGATAACAGCCTGATTTTTGAAATGCGTTAGGGATAAAGCTGCGAACTCAAATTAATCAATTGTAGGTGTAAAATATGCCTTGTATGGTGGATGAAAGTTCAGCAATCCGCATACAAACAACTCTGTACAGAATATTTGTCGAATCCGAGATACATGAAGAGTGTTCGGAACACAGAATATCACGGTGAGCAAATCTAGGTAAAATAAATGTCTCTTGGTTAGAACTCAATCCAAGAGTTTTTTTTGCGAAATCTGCCTCATTTTCGAAACTGGCATTTGGAAATTCCTTCAAAATCAGAGAAAATGCTTCAAACTGACAATATGCCTTGTATTGTGATGGAAGTTCATAAAGCCACATGCAAACAAACCTGATGTGACTAATTGTAGAAAGCCTATGCATGTAGCGTGAATCGCATAACGGAAATGTCCGGAGATGGAATCTATGTAAATTTTCATGTCTATTGGGTAGAACTCGCTCCAAATTTTTTTCTGGAGAAAAGAGCATGATTTTCGAACTGGCATTTGGAAAAGGCTGCAAATTCAGAGTTAATGTTTCTACGTTTAAATATTGCCTTGTATGGTGGATGAAATTTCTCTAATACACATGTACATAACTCATTAAAAATGTTTGTCAAGATCCGAGAAGTATGTAGCGGTTTACGGGAATTGGAATGTCACTGTGAGGGAAACTATGTAAATTACATTTCTATTGGGAAGTACTTGCTCCACAAGAATTTTTTGTGAATCTGCCTCATTTTCAAAACTGGCATTAGGAAAATCTTTTGAAATAATGGGAAAGTGCTTCAAAGTGTCAATATGGCATTTATGGTGGATGAATGTTAGGTAATTATTATGCTACCAATTCTGTACGTGAATATTTGTCGAATCCGTCATGCGTGTAGGTATTTTTGGGAACACGGGAATTTCTCGCTGATGGTTTCTATGTAAATTGCTTGTCTATTGGAGAGAACACGCTCCAAGAGGTTTTCTCTGTGAAAACTGCATGATTTTAGAAACTGAGATTATGAGAAATCTACTAAATCAGAATAAAACTTTCTATGTATAAATATACATTGTAAGGAAATGAAAGTTCGATAATACAAATGTTCACAACTCATAAAATTATGTTTGTCAAATCCGTGATGCATGTTACGTGTTCAGAACACGGAATGTCACGGTGAGTAAAACTAGGTAAAATTACATATCTTTTGTGTATAACTCGCTCCAAGAACATTTTTCCGCCAACTCTGCCTCATTTTCTAAACTGGCGTTAAAACTAACCTGTGAAATCTGAGAAGAAATTCTTCAAAGTGTCAGTAAGCCTTGTTTGGTGGATGAAAGTGCTGTAATCCACATGCTAACAACTATGTAGTGAATATTTGTCGAATCCGAGATACATGTAGTGTGTTCAGAACACGGAATTTCACGGTGATCGAATCCATGTTTATTACATGTTTATAGGTTAGAACCTGCTCCAAGAGGTTTTTGCCGTGAAATCTGCCTCAGTTTCGAAACTGGCGACGCAGCGCTCGACTGTTGTGATGAAAGTCCTGTCATCTTCATGCAAACAACTCTATAGTTTATTTTTGTCGAATCTTTTCTGCATGTGGTGTGTTCGGTACACTTAATTTCACAGCGTGGGAATCTATGTAATTTACGTACCTATTGGGTAGAACACGCTCCAACAGTTTTTTCCTTTGAAAACTGCCTGATTTTCGAAACTGCTATTAGGAAAAAGCTGCGAACTCAGAGTTAATGTTTCTATGTGTCAATATGCCTTGTATGGTGGATGAAAGTTCTGTAATACACATGTACATAACTCATCAAAAATGTTTCTCTAATCCTTGATGTATGTAGCCTGTTCAGAACACAGTCTTTCTCAGTGAGGGAAGCTATGTATATTACATATCTATTGGTTAGAACCCTCTCCAGTGGAGTTTTACTGAAAAATCTGCCTCAGTTTCGAAACTGGTGTTATGAAAACGCTGTGAAATCACAGTAAATGTTTAAAGGTGACAATATGTATTCAATGGATAATTAAAGATCAGTAATTCACATGCTAACAACTCAGCAGTGAATATTTGTTGAATCCTTGGTGCATCAACAGTTTTTTAGGATCATGGAATGTTACGGTGATGGTATCTGTGAAAATGAGATGTCTATTGGATGGAACATGCAACAAGAGGATTTTTCTGGGAAAACTGCCTGATTTTCAAAACTGACGTTAGGAAAATTCTGCGAAATGTGAGTAAAAGTTTCTAGGTGAAAACATGTCTTGTAAGGTGGATGAAAATTTGATAATCCACATGCTCACACTCATTAAAGAATGATTGTCGAACCCTTGATGCATGTAACATGTTCAGAACACGGAATGTCACGGTGAGTGAACTACTTAAATTACAAATCTTTTGGGTAGAACTGGCTCCAAGAACATTTTCTGTGAAATCAGCCTCATTTTCCAAACTGGCGTTAGGAAAATCCTGAGAAATCAGAGAAAATGCTTCTAAGTGTGAATAAGCCTTGAATGGGGAATTTAAGTCCGGTAATCCACGTAACCAACTATGAAGGGAATACTTTTCGATTCCGTGACTTATTTAGCGTGTTTGGAACACGGAAATTCACGGTAATGAAACTATGTAAATTAAAATTCTATTGGGTAGAACTAGCTTGAATAGAATTATTCTGCGCAAATTGCATGATTTTGGAATTTGACGTTTGGATAAAATTGCGAAATGAGAGTAAATACTTGTAGGTGTAAATATGCCTGGTATGGTGGATGTAAGATTTGTAATCCAAATGCTAACATCTCTGTAGTGAATATTTGTCGAATCCGAGATACATGAAATGTGTTCGGAACACAAAATGTCATGATGAGCACATCTATGTAAATTACCTGTCTATTGGGTAGAACTCGCTCCAAGAGCATTTTTCTGCAAAATCTGCCTCATTTTCAAATCTGGCGTTAGGAAAAATCTTCGAAATATGAGAAAATGCTTCTAAGTGTCAATATGACTTGATTGGTGGATGAAAGTCCGGTAATCCACACGTTAACAAGAGTTTAGTAAATATTTTTCAAACCGTGATTCATGTAGCGCGTTCGAAAAACAGAATTTCACGGTAATGGAACTATGTAATTTAGAATTCTATTGGGTAGAACTAGCTAGAATAGAATATTTCAGCGAAAATTGCTTGATTCTTGAATGTGATGTTTGGATAAAGCTGCGAAATGAGAGAAAATATTTGTAGGTGTAAAGATGCCTTTATGTTGGAAGAAAGTTCAGTAATCCACATTTTCACAACATATTAAAGAATCTTTTTTTATTCCGTGATGCATGTACCATGTTCGGTATGTGGAATTTCAAGGTGATTGAAAGAATGTAAACTACTTGTCTATTCGGTAGAACTCACTTCAAGAGAATTTTTCTGTGAAAACTGCTTCATTTTTGAAACTGGCGCTTGGAAAACGCTGCAAAATCTGAGAAAATACTTCTAAGTATCAATATTCAATGTTTTGTGATGAAAGTTCGGTAATCCACATGCTAACAAATCTGTAGTGAATATTTGGCGAATCCTTTATTCATGTAGAATGTTCGGAACACGGAATGTCACGGTGAGTGAACTACTTAAATTACATATCTTTTGGGTAGAACTGGCTCCAAGATCATTTTCTTTGAAATCAGCCTCATTTTCCAAACTGGCATTAGGAAAAACCTGAGAAATCAGAGAAAATGCTTTTAAGAGTGAAGATGCCTTGAATGGGGAATTAAAGTCCGGTAATCCACGTAACCAACTATGAAGGGAATTCTTTTCGAATCCGTGACTTATTTAGCGCGTTCGGAAAACAGAATTTCACGGTAATGAAACTATGTTAATTAGAATTCTATTGGGTAGAACTAGCTAGAATAGAATTTTTCGGCGAAAACTGCTTGATTCTCGAATGTGATGTTTGGATAAAGCTGCGAAATGAGAGAAAATATTTGTAGGTGTAAAAATGCCTTTATGTTGGAAGAAAGTTCGGTAATCCACATTTTCACAACATGTTAAAGAATCTTTTTTCTAATCCATGATGCATGTACCATGTTCGGAACTTGGAATTTCACGGTGATTGAAACAATGTAAACTATTTGTCAATTTGGTAGAACTCACTTCAATTGTACTTTTCTGTGAAAACTGCTTCATTTTTGAAACTGGCGCTTGGAAAACGCTGCAAAATCTGAGAAAATACTTCTAAGTATCAATATTCAATGTTTTGTGATGAAAGTTCGGTAATCCACATGCTAACAAATATGTAGTGAATATTTGTCGAATCCGTTATTCATGAAGAATGTTCGGAACACGGAATGTAACAGTGAGGAAATTTATGTAAATTAACTTTCCATAGGTTAGAAATCGCTCCAAGAGGTTTTTACTGAGATAACAGCCTGATTTTTGAAATGCGTTAGGGATAAGCTGCGAACTCAAATTAATCAATTGTAGGTGTAAATATGCCTTGTATGGTGGATGAAAGTTCAGCAATCCGCATACAAACAACTCTGTACAGAATATTTGTCGAATCCGAGATACATGAAGAGTGTTCGGAACACAGAATATCACGGTGAGCAAATCTAGGTAAAATAAATGTCTCTTGGTTAGAACTCAATCCAAGAGTTTTTTTTGCGAAATCTGCCTCATTTTCGAAACTGGCATTTGGAAATTCCTTCAAAATCAGAGAAAATGCTTCAAACTGACAATATGACTTGTATTGTGATGGAAGTTCATAAAGCCACATGCAAACAAACCTGATGTGACTAATTGTAGAATGCCTATGCATGTAGCGTGATCGCATAACGGAAATGTCCGGAGATGGAATCTATGTAAATTTCATGTCTATTGGGTAGAACTCGCTCCAAATTTTTTTCTGGAGAAAAGAGCATGATTTTCGAAACTGGCATTTGGAAAAGGCTGCAAATTCAGAGTTAATGTTTCTACGTTTAAATATGCCTTGTATGGTGGATGAAATTTCTCTAATACACATGTACATAACTCATTAAAAATGTTTGTCAAATCCGAGAAGTATGTAGCGTTTACGGGAATTGGAATGTCACTGTGAGGGAAACTATGTAAATTACATTTCTATTGGGAAGTACTTGCTCCACAAGAATTTTTTGTGAATCTGCCTCATTTTCAAAACTGGCATTAGGAAAATCTTTTGAAATATGGGAAAGTGCTTCAAAGTGTCAATATGGCATTTATGGTGGATGAATGTTAGGTAATTATTATGCTACCAATTCTGTAGTGAATATTTGTCGAATCCGTCATGTGTGTAGGTATTTTGGAACACGGAATTTCTCGCTGATGGTTTCTATGTAAATTGCTTGTCTATTGGAGAGAACTCGCTCCAAGAGGTTTTCTCTGTGAAAACTGCATGATTTTAGAAACTGAGATTAGGAGAAATCTACTAAATCAGAATAAAACTTTCTATGTATAAATATACATTGTAAGGAAATGAAAGTTCGATAATACAAATGTTCACAACTCATAAAATTATGTTTGTCAAATCCGTGATGCATGTTACGTGTTCAGAACACGGAATGTCACGGTGAGTAAAACTAAGTAAATTACATATCTTTTGTGTATATCTCGCTCCAAGAACATTTTTCCGCCAACTCTGCCTCATTTTCTAAACTGGCGTTAAAACTAACATGTGAAATCTGAGAAAATTCTTCAAAGTGTCAGTAAGCCTTGTGTGGTGGATGAAAGTGCTGTAATCCACATGCTAACAACTATGTAGTGAATATTTGTCGAATCCGAGATACATGTAGTGTGTTCAGAACACGGAATTTCACGGTGATCGAATCCATGTTTATTACATGTTTATAGGTTAGAACCTGCTCCAAGAGGTTTTTGCCGTGAAATCTGCCTCAGTTTCGAAACTGGCGTTTTGAAAGCTCTGTGAAATCAGAGAAAAAGCTTCTAAGCATCAATATGCCTTGTATTGTGATGAAAGTCCTGTCATCTTCATGCAAACAACTCTATAGTTTATTTTTGTCGAATCTTTTCTGCATGTGGTGTGTTCGGTACACTTAATTTCACAGCGAGGGAATCTATGTAATTTACGTACCTATTGGGTAGAACACGCTCCAACAGTTTTTTCCTTTGAAAACTGCCTGATTTTCGAAACTGCTATTAGGAAAAAGCTGCGAACTCAGAGTTAATGTTTCTATGTGTCAATATGCCTTGTATGGTGGATGAAAGTTCTGTAATACACATGTACATAACTCATCAAAAATGTTTCTCTAATCCTTGATGTATGTAGCCTGTTCAGAACACAGTCTTTCTCAGTGAGGGAAGCTATGTATATTACATATCTATTGGTTAGAACCCTCTCCAGTGGAGTTTTACTGAAAAATCTGCCTCAGTTTCGAAACTGGTGTTATGAAAACGCTGTGAAATCACAGTAAATGTTTAAAGGTGACAATATGTATTCAATGGATAATTAAAGATCAGTAATTCACATGCTAACAACTCAGCAGTGAATATTTGTTGAATCCTTGGTGCATCAACAGTTTTTTAGGATCATGGAATGTTACAGTGATGGTATCTGTGAAAATGAGATGTCTATTGGATGGAACATGCAACAAGAGGATTTTTCTGGGAAAACTGCCTGATTTTCAAAACTGACGTTAGGAAAATTCTGCGAAATGTGAGTAAAAGTTTCTAGGTGAAAACATGTCTTGTAAGGTGGATGAAAATTTGATAATCCACATGCTCACACTCATTAAAGAATGATTGTCGAACCCTTGATGCATGTAACATGTTCAGAACACGGAATGTCACGGTGAGTGAACTACTTAAATTACAAATCTTTTGGGTAGAACTGGCTCCAAGAACATTTTCTGTGAAATCAGCCTCATTTTCCAAACTGGCGTTAGGGAAATCCTGAGAAATCAGAGAAAATGCTTCTAAGTGTGAATAAGCCTTGAATGGGGAATTTAAGTCCGGTAATCCACGTAACCAACTATGAAGGGAATACTTTTCGATTCCGTGACTTATTTAGTGTGTTTGGAACACGGAAATTCACGGTAATGAAACTATGTAAATTAAAATTCTATTGGGTAGAACTAGCTTGAATAGAATTATTCTGCGCAAATTGCATGATTTTGGAATTTGACGTTTGGATAAAATTGCGAAATGAGAGTAAATACTTGTAGGTGTAAATATGCCTGGTATGGTGGATGTAAGATTGGTAATCCAAATGCTAACATCTCTGT
This sequence comes from Camelus dromedarius, assembly GCF_036321535.1. Lineage (NCBI taxonomy): Eukaryota > Metazoa > Chordata > Mammalia > Artiodactyla > Camelidae > Camelus > Camelus dromedarius. The sequence continues at coordinate 3,562,267 of NW_026989854.1, forward strand.
AGTGAATATTTGTCGAATCCGAGATACATGAAATGTGTTCGGAACACAAAATGTCATGATGAGCACATCTATGTAAATTACCTGTCTATTGGGTAGAACTCGCTCCAAGAGCATTTTTCTGCAAAATCTGCCTCATTTTCAAATCTGGCGTTAGGAAAAATCTTCGAAATATGAGAAAATGCTTCTAAGTGTCAATATGACTTGATTGGTGGATGAAAGTCCGGTAATCCACACGTTAACAAGAGTTTAGTAAATATTTTTCAAACCGTGATTCATGTAGCGCGTTCGAAAAACAGAATTTCACGGTAATGGAACTATGTAATTTAGAATTCTATTGGGTAGAACTAGCTAGAATAGAATATTTCAGCGAAAATTGCTTGATTCTTGAATGTGATGTTTGGATAAAGCTGCGAAATGAGAGAAAATATTTGTAGGTGTAAAGATGCCTTTATGTTGGAAGAAAGTTCAGTAATCCACATTTTCACAACATATTAAAGAATCTTTTTTTATTCCGTGATGCATGTACCATGTTCGGTATGTGGAATTTCAAGGTGATTGAAAGAATGTAAACTACTTGTCTATTCGGTAGAACTCACTTCAAGAGAATTTTTCTGTGGAAACTGCTTCATTTTTGAAACTGGCGCTTGGAAAACGCTGCAAAATCTGAGAAAATACTTCTAAGTATCAATATTCAATGTTTTGTGATGAAAGATCGGTAATCCACATGCTAACAAATCTGTAGTGAATATTTGGCGAATCCTTTATTCATGTAGAATGTTCGGAACACGTAATGTCACGGTGAGTGAACTACTTAAATTACATATCTTTTGGGTAGAACTGGCTCCAAGATCATTTTCTTTGAAATCAGCCTCATTTTCCAAACTGGCATTAGGAAAAACCTGAGAAATCAGAGAAAATGCTTTTAAGAGTGAAGATGCCTTGAATGGGGAATTTAAGTCCGGTAATCCACGTAACCAACTATGAAGGGAATACTTTTCAAATCCGTGACTTATTTAGCGCGTTCGGAAAACAGAATTTCACGGTAATGAAACTATGTTAATTAGAATTCTATTGGGTAGAACTAGCTAGAATAGAATTTTTCGGCGAAAACTGCTTGATTCTCGAATGTGATGTTTGGATAAAGCTGCGAAATGAGAGAAAATATTTGTAGGTGTAAAAATGCCTTTATGTTGGAAGAAATTTCGGTAATCCACATTTTCACAACATGTTAAAGAAACTTTTTTCTAATCCGTGATGCATGTACCATGTACGGAACTTGGAATTACACGGTGATTGAAACAATATAAACTATTTGTCGATTTGGTAGAACTCACTTCAAGTGTACTTTTCTGTGAAAACTGCTTCATTTTTGAAACTGGCGCTTGGAAAACGCTGCAAAATCTGAGAAAATACTTCTAAGTATCAATATTCAATGTTTTGTGATGAAAGTTCGGTAATCCACATGCTAACAAATATGTAGTGAATATTTGTCGAATCCGTTATTCATGAAGAATGTTCGGAACACGGAATGTAACAGTGAGGAAATTTATGTAAATTAACTTTCCATAGGTTAGAAATCGCTCCAAGAGTTTTTTCCTGAGATAACAGCCTGATTTTGAAACGCGTTAGGAATAAGCTTCGAACTCAAATTAATCAATTGTAGGTGTAAATATGCCTTGTATGGTGGATGAAAGTTCGGCAACCCGCATACTAACAACTCTGTACAGAATATTTGTCGAATCCGAGATACATGAAGGGTGTTCGGAACACAGAATATCACGATGAGCGAATCTAGGTAAAATACATGTCTCTTGGTTAGAACTCAATCCAAGAGTTTTTTTTGCGAAATCTGCCTCATTTTCGAAACTGGCATTTGGAAATTCCTTCAAAATCAGAGAAAATGCTTCAAACTGACAATTTGCCTTGTATTGTGATGGAAGTTCATAAAGCCACATGCAAACAAACCTGATGTGACTAATTGTAGAAAGCCTATGCATGTAGCGTGATCGTATGACGGAAAATTCCGGAGATGGAATCTATGTAAATTTCATGTCTATTGGGTAGAACTCGCTCCAAATTTTTTTCTGGAGAAAAGAGCATGATTTTCGAAACTGGCATTTGGAAAAGGCTGCAAATTCAGAGTTAATGTTTCTACGTTTAAATATGCCTTGTATGGTGGATGAAATTTCTCTAATACACATGTACATAACTCATTAAAAATGTTTGTCAAATCCGAGAAGTATGTAGCATTTTCGGGAATTGGAATGTCACTGTGAGGGAAACTATGTAAATTACATTTCTATTGGGAAGTACTTGCTCCACAAGAATTTTTTGTGAATCTGCCTCATTTTCAAAACTGGCATTAGGAAAATCTTTTGAAATATGGGAAAGTGCTTCAAAGTGTCAATATGGCATTTATGGTGGGTGAATGTTAGGTAATTCTTATGCTACCAATTCTGTAGTGAATATTTGTCGAATCCGTCATGTGTGTAGGTATTTTGGAACACGGAATTTCACGCTGATGGGTTCTTTGTAAATTGCATGTCTATTGGATAGAACTCGCTCCAAGAGTTTTTCTCTGTGAAAACTGAATGATTTTAGAAACTGAGATTAGGAGAAATCTACTAAATTAGAATAAAACTTTCTATGTATAAATATACATTGTAAGGAAGATGAAAGTTCGATAATACAAATGTTCACAACTCATTAAATTATGTTTGTCAAATCCGTGATGCATGTTACGTGTTCAGAACACGGAATGTCACGGTGAGTAAAACTAGGTAAATTACATATCTTTTGTGTATAACTCGCTCCAAGAATATTTTTCCGCCAACTCTGCCTCATTTTCTAAACTGGCGTTAAAACTAACCTGTGAAATCCGAGAAAATTCTTCAAAGTGTCAGTAAGCCTTGTGTGGTGGATGAAAGTGCTGTAATCCACATGCTAACAACTATGTAGTGAATATTTGTCGAATCCGAGATACATGTAGTGTGTTCAGAACACGGAATTTCACGGTGATCGAATCCATGTTTATTACATGTCTATAGGTTAGAACATGTTCCAAGAGGTTTTTGCCGTGAAATCTGCCTCAGTTTCGAAACTGGCGTTTTGAAAGCTCTGTGAAATCAGAGAAAAAGCTTCTAAGCATCAATATGCCTTGTATTGTGATGAAAGTCCTGTCATCCTCATGCAAACAACTCTATAGTTTATTTTTGTCGAATCTTTCTGCATGTGGTGTGTTCGGTACACTTAATTTCACAGCGTGGGAATCTATGTAATTTACGTACCTATTGGGTAGAACACGCTCCAACAGTTTTTTCCTTTGAAAACTGCCTGATTTTCGAAACTGCTATTAGGAAAAAGCTGCGAACTCAGAGTTAATGTTTCTATGTGTCAATATGCCTTGTATGGTGGATGAAAGTTCTGTAATACACATGTACATAACTCATCAAAAATGTTTCTCTAATCCTTGATGTATGTAGCCTGTTCAGAACACAGTCTTTCTCAGTGAGGGAAGCTATGTATATTACATATCTATTGGTTTGAACCCTCTCCAGGGGAGTTTTACTGAAAAATCTGCCTCAGTTTCGATACTGGAGTTATGAAAACGGTGTGAAATCACAGTAAATGTTTAAAGGTGACAATATGTATTCAATGGATAATTAAAGATCGGTAATTCACATGCTAACAACTCAGCAGTGAATATTTGTTGAATCCTTGGTGCATCAACAGTTTTTTAGGATCACGGAATGTTACGGTGATGGTATCTGTGAAAATGAGTTGTCTATTGGATGGAACATGCAACAAGAGGATTTTTCTGGGAAAACTGCCTGATTTTCGAAACTGACGTTAGGAAAATTCTGCGAAATGTGAGTAAAAGCTTCTAGGTGAAAACATGTCTTGTAAGGTGGATGAAAATTTGATAATCCACATGCTCACTCTTATTAAAGAATGATTGTCGAAACCGTGATGCATGTAACATGTTCAGAACACGGAATGTCACAGTGAGTGAACTACTTAAATTACAAATCTTTTGGGTAGAACTGGCTCCAAGAACATTTTCTGTGAAATCAGCCTCATTTTCCAAACAGGCGTTAGGAAAATCCTGAGAAATCAGAGAAAATGCTTCTAAGTGTGAATAAGCCTTGAATGGGGAATTTAAGTCCGGTAATCCACGTAACCAACTATGAAGGGAATAATTTTCGAATCCGTGACTTATTTAGCGTGTTTGGAACACGGAAATTCACGGTAATGAAACTATGTAAATTAAAATTCTATTGGGTAGAACTACCTTGAATAGAATTATTCTGCGCAAATTGCATGATTTTGGAATTTGACGTTTGGATAAAATTGCGAAATGAGAGTAAATACTTGTAGGTGTAAATATGCCTGGTATGGTGGATGTAAGATTGGTAATCCAAATGCTAACATCTCTGTAGTGAATATTTGTCGAATCCGAGATACATGAAATGTGTTCGGAACACAAAATGTCATGATGAGCACATCTATGTAAATTACCTGTCTATTGGGTAGAACTCGCTCCAAGAGCATTTTTCTGCAAAATCTGCCTCATTTTCAAATCTGGCGTTAGGAAAAATCTTCGAAATATGAGAAAATGCTTCTAAGTGTCAATATGACTTGATTGGTGGATGAAAGTCCGGTAATCCACACGTTAACAAGAGTTTAGTAAATATTTTTCAAACCGTGATTCATGTAGCGCGTTCGAAAAACAGAATTTCACGGTAATGGAACTATGTAAATTAGAATTCTATTGGGTAGAACTAGCTAGAATAGAATATTTCAGCGAAAATTGCTTGATTCTTGAATGTGATGTTTGGATAAAGCTGCGAAATGAGAGAAAATATTTGTAGGTGTAAAGATGCCTTTATGTTGGAAGAAAGTTCAGTAATCCACATTTTCACAACATATTAAAGAATCTTTTTTTATACCGTGATGCATGTACCATGTTCAGTATGTGGAATTTCAAGGTGATTGAAAGAATGTAAACTACTTGTCTATTCGGTAGAACTCACTTCAAGAGAATTTTTCTGTGAAAACTGCTTCATTTTTGAAACTGGGGCTTGGAAAACGCTGCAAAATCTGATAAAATACTTCTAAGTAACAATATTCAATGTTTTGTGATGAAAGTTCGGTAATCCACATGCTAACAAATCTGTAGTGAATATTTGGCGAATCCTTTATTCATGTAGAATGTTCGGAACACGGAATGTCACCGTGAGTGAACTACTTAAATTACATTTCTTTTGGGTAGAACTGGCTCCAAGAACATTTTCTTTGAAATCAGCCTCATTTTCAAAACTGGCATTAGGAAAACCCTGAGAAATAAGAGAAAATGCTTTTAAGAGTGAAGATGCCTTGAATGGGGAATTTAAGTCCGGTAATCCACGTAACCAACTATGAAGGAAATACTTTTCGAATCCGTGACTTATTTAGCGCGTTTGGAAAACAGAATTTCACAGTAATGAAACTATGTAAATTAGAATTCTATTGGGTAGAACTAGCTAGAATAGAATTTTTCGGAGAAAACTGCTTGATTCTCGAATGTGATGTTTGGATAAAGCTGCGAAATGAGAGAAAATATTTGTAGGTGTAAAAATGCCTTTATGTTGGAAGAAAGTTCGGTAATCCACATTTTCACAACATGTTAAAGAATCTTTTTTCTAATCCGTGATGCATGTACCATGTACGGAACTTGGAATTTCACGGTGAATGAAACAATATAAACTATTTGTCGATTTGGTAGAACTCACTTCAAGTGTACTTTTCTGTGAAAACTGCTTCATTTTTGAAACTGGCGCTTGGAAAACGCTGCAAAATCTGAGAAAATACTTCTAAGTATCAATATTCAATGTTTTGTGATGAAAGTTCGGTAATCCACATGCTAACAAATATGTAGTGAATATTTGTCGAATCCGTTATTCATGAAGAATGTTCGGAAAACCGAATGTAACAGTGAGGAAATTTATGTAAATTATCTTTCCATAGGGTAGAAATCGCTCCAAGAGTTTTTTCCTGAGATAACAGCCTGATTTTTGAATCTGGTGTTAGGAAAAAGCTGCGAACTCAGATTAAACAATTGTAGGTGTAAATATGCCTTTTATGGTGGATGAAAGTTCGGCAATCCGCATACTAACAACTCTGCAGAGAATATTTGTCGAATCCGAGATACATGAATAGTGTTCGGAACACAGAATATCACGGTGAGCGATTCTACGTAAAATACATGTCTCTTGGTTAGAACTCAATCCAAGAGATTTTTCTGCAAAATCTGCCTCATTTTCGAAACTGGCATTTGGAAATTCCTTCAAAATCAGAGAAAATGCTTCAAACTGACAATTTGCCTTGTATTGTGATGGAAGTTCATAAAGCCACATGCAAACAAACATGATGTGACTAATTGTAGAAAGCCTAAGCATGTAGCGTGATCGTATGACGGAAATATCCGGAGATGGAATCTATGTAAATTTCAAGTCTATTGGGTAGAACTCGCTCCAAAAATTTTTTCTGGAGAAAAGAGCATGATTTTCGAAACTGGCATTTGGAAAAGGCTGCAAATTCAGAGTTAATGTTTCTAGGTTTAAATATGCCTTGTATGGTGGATGAAAGTTCTGTAATACACATGTACATAACTCATTAAAAATGTTTGTCAAATCCGAGAAGTATGTAGCATTTTCGGGAATTGGAATGTCACTGTGAGGGAAACTATGTAAATTAAATTTCTATTGGGAAGTACTTGCTCCACGAGAATTTTTTGTGAATCTCCCTCATTTAAAAAACTGGCATTAGGAAAATCTTTTGAAATATGGGAAAGTGCTTCAAAGTGTCAATATGGCATTTATGGTGGATGAATGTTAGGTAATTCTTATGCTACCAATTCTGTAGTGAATATTTGTCGAATCCATCATGCGTGTATGTATTTTGGAACACGGAATTTCACGCTGATGGGTTCTATGTAAATTGCATGTCTATTGGATAGAACTCGCTCCAAGAGGTTTTCTCTGTGAAAACTGCATGATTTTAGAAACTGAGATTAGGAGAAATATACTAAATTAGAATAAACTTTCTATGTGTAAATATACATTGTAAGGAAGATGAAAGTTCGATAATACAAATCTTCACAACTCATTAAAGTATGTTTGTCAAATCCGTGATGCATGTAACGTGTTCAGAACACGGAATGTCACGGTGAGTAAAACTAGGTAAATTACATATCTTTTGTGTATAACTCGCTCCAAGAATATTTCTCCACCAAATCTGCCTCATTTTCTAAACTGGCGTTAAAACTAACCTGTGAAATCTGAGAAAATTCTTCAAAGTGTCAGTAAGCCTTGTATGGTGGATGAAAGTGCTGTAATCCACATGCTAACAACTATGTAGTGAATATTTGTCGAATCCGAGATACATGTAGTGTGTTCAGAACACGGAATTTCACGGTGATCGAATCCATGTTTATTACATGTCTATAGGTTAGAACCTGCTCCAAGAGGTTTTTGCCGTGAAATCTGCCTCAGTTTCGATACTGGCATTTGGAAAGCTCTGTGAAATCAGAGAAAATGCTTCTAAACATCAATATGCCTTGTATTGTGATGAAAGTCCTGTCATCCTCATGCAAACAACTCTATAGTTTATTTTTGTCGAATCTTTTCTTCATGTGGTGTGTTCGGTACACGTAATTTCACAGCGGGGGAATCTATGTAATTTACGTATCTATTGGGTAGAACACGCTCCAACATTTATTTCCTTTGAAAACTGCCTGATTTTTGAAACTGCTATGAGGGAAAAGCTGCGAACTCAGAGTTAATATTTCTATGTGTCAATATGCCTTGTATGGTGGATGAAAGATCTCTAATACACATGTACATAACTCATTAAAAATGTTTCTCAAATCCTTGATGTATGTAGCCTGTTCGGAACACGGTCTTTCTCGGTGAGGGAAGATATGTATATTACATATCTATTGGTTAGAACCCTCTCCAGGAGAGTTTTACTGAAAAATCTGCCTCAGTTACGAAACTGGTGTTATGAAAACACTGTGAAATCTGATTAAATATTTTAAGGTGACAATATGTCTTCAATGGTTTATTAAAGATCGGTAATTCACATGCTATCAACTCAGCAGTGAATATTTGTTGAATCCTTGGTGCATGAAACTTTTTTTAGGAACACGGGATGTTACGGTGATGGTATCTGTGAAAATGAGATGTCTATTGGATGGAACAAGCAACAAGAGGATTTTTCTGGGAAAACTGCCTGATTTTCAAAACTGACGTTAGGAAAATTCTGCGAAATGTGAGTAAATGTTTCTAGGTGAAAACATGTCTTGTAAGGTGGATGAAAATTTGATAATCCACGTGCTCACACTCATTAAAGAATGATTGTCGAATCCTTGATGCATGTAACATTTTCAGGACATGGAATGTCACGGTGAGTGAACTACTTAAATTACATATCTTTTGGGTTGAACTGGCTCCAAGAACATTTTCTGTGAAATCAGCCTCATTTTCCAAACTGGCGTTAGGAAAAACATGAGAAATCTGAGAAAATGCTTCTAAGTGTGAATATGCCTTGAATGGGGAATTTAAGTCCGGTAATCCACGTAACCAACTATGAAGGGAATACTTTTTGAATCCGTGACTTATTTAGCGTGTTTGGAACACCGAAATTCACGGTAATGAAACTATGTAAATTAAAATTCTATTGGGTAGATCTAGCTTGAATAGAATTTTTCTGCGCAAATTGCATGACTTTCGAATTTGACATTTGGATAAAACTGCGAAATGAGAGTAAAAACTTGTAGGTGTAAATATGCAAGGAATGGTGGATGTAAGATTGGTAATCCAAATGCTAACATCTCTGTAGTGAATATTTGTCGAATCCGAGATACATGAAATGTGTTCGGAACACAAAATGTCATGATGAGCACATCTATGTAAATTACCTGTCTATTGGGTAGAACTCGCTCCAAGAGCATTTTTCTGCAAAATCTGCCTCATTTTCAAATCTGGCGTTAGGAAAAATCTTCGAAATATGAGAAAATGCTTCTAAGTGTCAATATGACTTGATTGGTGGATGAAAGTCCGGTAATCCACACGTTAACAAGAGTGTAGTAAATATTTTTCAAACCGTGATTCATGTAGCGAGTTCGGAAAACAGAATTTCACGGTAATGAAACTATGTTAATTAGAATTCTATTGGGTAGAATTAGCTAGAATAGAATTTTTCGGAGAAAACTGCTTGATTCTCGAATGTGATGTTTGGATAAAGCTGCGAAATGAGAGAAAATATTTGTAGGTGTAAAAATGCCTTTATGTTGGAAGAAATTTCGTTAATCCACATTTTCACAACATGTTAAAGAATCTTTTTTCTAATCCGTGATGCATGTACCATGTACGGAACTGGGAATTACACGGTGATTGAAACAATATAAACTATTTGTCGATTTGGTAGAACTCACTTCAAGTGTACTTTTCTGTGAAAACTGCTTCATTTTTGAAACTGGCACTTGGAAAATGCTGCAAAATCTGAGAAAATACTTCTAAGTATCAATATTCAAAGTTTTGTGATGAAAGTTCGGTAATCCACATGCTAACAAATATGTAGTGAATATTTGTCGAATCCGTTATTCATGAAGAATGTTCGGAACACGGAATGTAACAGTGAGGAAATTTATGTAAATTAACTTTCCATAGGTTAGAAATCGCTCCAAGAGTTTTTTCCTGAGATAAAAGCCTGATTTTTGAAACGCGTTAGGAATAAGCTGCGAACTCAAATTAATCAATTGTAGGTGTAAATATGCCTTGTATGGTGGATGAAAGTTCGGCAACCCGCATACTAACAACTCTGTACAGAATATTTGTCGAATCCGAGATACATGAAGGGTGTTCGGAACACAGAATATCACGGTGAGCGAATCTAGGTAAAATACATGTCTCTTGGTTAGAACTCAATCCAAGAGTTTTTTTTGCGAAATCTGCCTCATTTTCGAAACTGGCATTTGGAAATTCCTTCAAAATCAGAGAAAATGCTTCAAACTGACAATTTGCCTTGTATTGTGATGGAAGTTCATAAAGCCACATGCAAACAAACCTGATGTGACTAATTGTAGAAAGCCTATGCATGTAGCGTGATCGTATGACGGAAAATTCCGGAGATGGAATCTATGTAAATTTCATGTCTATTGGGTAGAACTCGCTCCAAATTTTTTTCTGGAGAAAAGAGCATGATTTTCGAAACTGGCATTTGGAAAAGGCTGCAAATTCAGAGTTAATGTTTCTACGTTTAAATATGCCTTGTATGGTGGATGAAATTTCTGTAATACACATGTACATAACTCATTAAAAATGTTTGTCAAATCCGAGAATTATGTAGCATTTTCGGGAATTGGAATGTCACTGTGAGGGAAACTATGTAAATTACATTTCTATTGGGAAGTACTTGCTCCACAAGAATTTTTTGTGAATCTGCCTCATTTTCAAAACTGGCATTAGGAAAATCTTTTGAAATATGGGAAAGTGCTTCAAAGTGTCAATATGGCATTTATGGTGGGTGAATGTTAGGTAATTCTTATGCTACCAATTCTGTAGTGAATATTTGTCGAATCCGTCATGTGTGTAGGTATTTTGGAACACAGAATTTCACGCTGATGGGTTCTTTGTAAATTGCATGTCTATTGGATAGAACTCGCTCCAAGAGTTTTTCTCTGTGAAAACTGAATGATTTTAGAAACTGAGATTAGGAGAAATCTACTAAATTAGAATAAAACTTTCTATGTATAAATATACATTGTAAGGAAGATGAAAGTTCGATAATACAAATGTTCACAACTCATTAAATTATGTTTGTCAAATCCATGATGCATGTTACGTGTTCAGAGCACGGAATGTCACGATGAGTAAAACTAGGTAAATTACATATCTTTTGTGTATAACTCGCTCCAAGAACATTTTTCCGCCAACTCTGCCTCATTTTCTAAACTGGCGTTAAAACTAACCTGTGAAATCTGAGAAAATTCTTCAAAGTGTCAGTAAGCCTTGTGTGGTGGATGAAAGTGCTGTAATCCACATGCTAACAACTATGTAGTGAATATTTGTCGAATCCGAGATACATGTAGTGTGTTCAGAACACGGAATTTCACGGTGATCGAATCCATGTTTATTACATGTCTATAGGTTAGAACCTGTTCCAAGAGGTTTTTGCCGTGAAATCTACCTCAGTTTCGAAACTGGCGTTTTGAAAGCTCTGTGAAATCAGAGAAAAAGCTTCTAAGCATCAATATGCCTTGTATTGTGATGAAAGTCCTGTCATCCTCATGCAAACAACTCTATAGTTTATTTTTGTCGAATCTTTTCTTCATGTGGTGTGTTCGGTACACTTAATTTCACAGCGTGGGAATCTATGTAATTTACGTACCTATTGGGTAGAACACGCTCCAACAGTTTTTTCCTTTGAAAACTGCCTGATTTTCGAAACTGCTATTAGGAAAAAGCTGCGAACTCAGAGTTAATGTTTCTATGTGTCAATATGCCTTGTATGGTGGATGAAAGTTCTGTAATACACATGTACATAACTCATCAAAAATGTTTCTCTAATCCTTGATGTATGTAGCCTGTTCAGAACACAGTCTTTCTCAGTGAGGGAAGCTATGTATATTACATATCTATTGGTTTGAACCCTCTCCAGGGGAGTTTTACTGAAAAATCTGCCTCAGTTTCGAAACTGGTGTTATGAAAACGGTGTGAAATCACAGTAAATGTTTAAAGGTGACAATATGTATTCAATGGATAATTAAAGATCGGTAATTCACATGCTAACAACTCAGCAGTGAATATTTGATGAATCCTTGGTGCATCAACAGTTTTTTAGGATCACGGAATGTTACGGTGATGGTATCTGTGAAAATGAGTTGTCTATTGGATGGAACATGCAACAAGAGGATTTTTCTGGGAAAACTGCCTGATTTTCGAAACTGACGTTAGGAAAATTCTGCGAAATGTGAGTAAAAGTTTCTAGGTGAAAACATGTCTTGTAAGGTGGATGAAAATTTGATAATCCACATGCTCACTCTTATTAAAGAATGATTGTCGAAACCTTGATGCATGTAACATGTTCAGAACACGGAATGTCACAGTGAGTGAACTACTTAAATTACAAATCTTTTGGGTAGAACTGGCTCCAAGAACATTTTCTGTGAAATCAGCCTCATTTTCCAAACAGGCGTTAGGAAAATCCTGAGAAATCAGAGAAAATGCTTCTAAGTGTGAATATGCCTTGAATGGGGAATTTAAGTCCGGTAATCCACGTAACCAACTATGAAGGGAATAATTTTCGAATCCGTGACTTATTTAGCGTGTTTGGAACACGGAAATTCACGGTAATGAAACTATGTAAATTAAAATTCTATTGGGTAGAACTACCTTGAATAGAATTATTCTGCGCAAATTGCATGATTTTGGAATTTGACGTTTGGATAAAATTGCGAAATGAGAGTAAATACTTGTAGGTGTAAATATGCCTGGTATGGTGGATGTAAGATTGGTAATCCAAATGCTAACATCTCTGTAGTGAATATTTGTCGAATCCGAGATACATGAAATGTGTTCGGAACACAAAATGTCATGATGAGCACATCTATGTAAATTACCTGTCTATTGGGTAGAACTCGCTCCAAGAGCATTTTTCTGCAAAATCTGCCTCATTTTCAAATCTGGCGTTAGGAAAAATCTTCGAAATATGAGAAAATGCTTCTAAGTGTCAATATGACTTGATTGGTGGATGAAAGTCCGGTAATCCACACGTTAACAAGAGTGTAGTAAATATTTTTCAAACCGTGATTCATGTAGCGCGTTCGAAAAACAGAATTTCACGGTAATGGAACTATGTAAATTAGAATTCTATTGGGTAGAACTAGCTAGAATAGAATATTTCAGCGAAAATTGCTTGATTCTTGAATGTGATGTTTGGATAAAGCTGCGAAATGAGAGAAAATATTTGTAGGTGTAAAGATGCCTTTATGATGGAAGAAAGTTCAGTAATCCACATTTTCACAACATATTAAAGAATCTTTTTTCTAATCTGTGATGCATGTGCCATGTTCGGTATGTGGAATTTCAAGGTGATTAAAAGGATGTAAACTACTTGTCTATTCGGTAGAACTCACTTCAAGAGAATTTTTCTGTGGAAACTGCTTCATTTTTGAAACTGGGGCTTGGAAAACGCTGCAAAATCTGAGAAAATACTTCTAAGTAACAATATTCAATGTTTTGTGATGAAAGTTCGGTAATCCACATGCTAACAAATCTGTAGTGAATATTTGGCGAATCCTTTATTCATGTAGAATGTTCGGAACACGGAATGTCACGGTGAGTGAACTACTTAAATTACATTTCTTTTGGGTAGAACTGGCTCCAAGAACATTTTCTTTGAACTCAGCCTCATTTTCCAAACTGGCATTAGGAAAATCCTGAGAAATAAGAGAAAATGCTTTTAAGAGTGAAATGCCTTGAATGGGGAATTTAAGTCCGGTAATCCACGTAACCAACTATGAAGGAAATACTTTTCGAATCCGTGACTTATTTAGCGCGTTCGGAAAACAGAATTTCACGGTAATGAAACTATGTAAATTAGAATTCTATTGGGTAGAACTAGCTAGAATACAATTTTTCGGCGAAAACTGCTTGATTCTCGACTGTGATGTTTGGATAAAGCTGCGAAATGAGAGAAAATATTTGTAGGTGTAAAAATGCCTTTATGTTGGAAGAAAGTTCGGTAATCCACATTTTCACAACATGTTAAAGAATCTTTTTTCTAATCCGTGATGCATGTACCATGTACGGAACTTGGAATTTCACGGTGAATGAAACAATGTAAACTATTTGTCGATTTGGTAGAACTCACTTCAAGTGTACTTTTCTGTGAAAACTGCTTCATTTTTGAAACTGGCGCTTGGAAAACGCTGCAAAATCTGAGAAAATACTTCTAAGTATCAATATTCAATGTTTTGTGATGAAAGTTCGGTAATCCACATGCTAACAAATATGTAGTGAATATTTGTCGAATCCGTTATTCATGAAGAATGTTCGGAAAACGGAATCTAACAGTGAGGAAATTTATGTAAATTATCTTTCCATAGGGTAGAAATCGCTCCAAGAGTTTTTTCCTGAGATAACAGCCTGATTTTTGAAACTGGTGTTAGGAAAAATCTGCGAACTCAGATTAAACAATTGTAGGTGTAAATATGCCTTTTATGGTGGATGAAAGTTCGGCAATCCGCATACTAACATCTCTGCAGAGAATATTTGTCGAATCCGAGATACATGAATAGTGTTCAGAACACAGAATATCACGGTGAGCGATTCTACGTAAAATACATGTCTCTTGGTTAGAACTCAATCCAAGAGATTTTTCTGCAAAATCTGCCTCATTTTCGAAACTGGCATTTGGAAATTCCTTCAAAATCAGAGAAAATGCTTCAAACTGACAATTTGCCTTGTATTGTGATGGAAGTTCATAAAGCCACATGCAAACAAACATGATGAGACTAATTGTAGAAAGCCTAAGCATGTAGCGTGATCGTATGACGGAAATATCCGGAGACGGAATCTATGTAAATTTCAAGTCTATTGGGTAGAACTCGCTTCAAAAATTTTTTCTGGAGAAAAGAGCATGATTTTCGAAACTGGCATTTGGAAAAGGCTGCAAATTCAGAGTTAATGTTTCTAGGTTTAAATATGCCTTGTATGGTGGATGAAAGTTCTGTAATACACATGTACATAACTCATTAAAAATGTTTGTCAAATCCGAGAATTATGTAGCATTTTCGGGAATTGGAATGTCACTGTGAGGGAAACTATGTAAATTAAATTTCTATTGGGAAGTACTTGCTCCACGAGAATTTTTTGTGAATCTCCCTCATTTACAAAACTGGCATTAGGAAAATCTTTTGAAATATGGGAAAGTGCTTCAAAGTGTCAATATGGCATTTATGGTGGATGAATGTTAGGTAATTCTTATGCTACCAATTCTGTAGTGAATATTTGTCGAATCCGTCATGCGTGTATGTATTTTGGAACACGGAATTTCACGCTGATGGGTTCTATGTAAATTGCATGTCTATTGGATAGAACTCGCTCCAAGAGGTTTTCTCTGTGAAAACTGCATGATTTTAGAAACTGAGATTAGGAGAAATATACTAAATAAGAATAAAGTTTCTATGTGTAAATATACATTGTAAGGAAGATGAAAGTTCGATAATACAAATCTTCACAACTCATTAAAGTATGTTTGTCAAATCCGTGATGCATGTAACGTGTTCAGAACACGGAATGTCACGGTGAGTAAAACTAGGTAAATTACATATCTTTTTTGTATAACTCGCTCCAAGAATATTTCTCCACCAAATCTGCCTCATTTTCTAAACTGGCGTTAAAACTAACCTGTGAAATCTGAGAAAATTCTTCAAAGTGTCAGTAAGCCTTGTATGGTGGATGAAAGTGCTGTAATCCACATGCTAACAAGTATGTAGTGAATATTTGTCGAATCAGAGATACATGTAGCGTGTTCAGAACACGGAATTTCACAGTGAACGAATCCATGTTTATTACATGTCTATAGGTTAGAACCTGCTCCAAGAGGTTTTTGCTGTGAAATCTGCCTCAGTTTCGATACTGGCATTTGGAAAGCTCTGTGAAATCAGAGAAAATGCTTCTAAACATCAATATGCCTTGTATTGTGATGAAAGTCCTGTCATCCTCATGCAAACAACTCTATAGTTTATTTTTGTCGAATATTTTCTTCATGTGTTGTGTTCGGTACACGTAATTTCACAGCGGGGGAATCTATGTAATTTACGTATCTATTGGGTAGAACACGCTCCAACATTTATTTCCTTTGAAAACTGCCTGATTTTTGAAACTGCTATGAGGGAAAAGCTGCGAACTCAGAGTTAATATTTCTATGTGTCAATATGCCTTGTATGGTGGATGAAAGATCTCTAATACACATGTACATAACTCATTAAAAATGTTTCTCAAATCCTTGATGTATGTAGCCTGTTCGGAACACGGTCTTTCTCAGTGAGGGAAGCTATGTATATTACATATCTATTGGTTAGAACCCTCTGCAGGAGAGCTTTACTGAAAAATCTGCCTCAGTTACGAAACTGGTGTTATGAAAACACTGTGAAATCTGATTAAATATTTTAAGGTGACAATATGTCTTCAATGGTTTATTAAAGATCGGTAATTCACATGCTATCAACTCAGCAGTGAATATTTGTTGAATCCTTGGTGCATGAAATTTTTTTAGGAACACGGGATGTTACGGTGATGGTATCTGTGAAAATGAGATGTCTATTGGATGGAACAAGCAACAAGAGGATTTTTCTGGGAAAACTGCCTGATTTTCGAAACTGACGTTAGGAAAATTCTGCGAAATGTGAGTAAATGTTTCTAGGTGAAAACATGTCTTGTAAGGTGGATGAAAATTTGATAATCCACGTGCTCACACTCATTAAAGAATGATTGTCGAAACCTTGATGCATGTAACATTTTCAGGACATGGAATGTCACGGTGAGTGAACTACTTAAATTACATATCTTTTGGGTTGAACTGGCTCCAAGAACATTTTCTGTGAAATCAGCCTCATTTTCCAAACTGGCGTTAGGAAAAACATGAGAAATCTGAGAAAATGCTTCTAAGTGTGAATATGCCTTGAATGGGGAATTTAAGTCCGGTAATCCACGTAACCAACTATGAAGGGAATACTTTTTGTATCCGTGACTTATTTAGCGTGTTTGGAACACCGAAATTCACGGTAATGAAACTATGTAAATTAAAATTCTATTGGGTAGATCTAGCTTGAATAGAATTTTTCTGCGCAAATTGCATGACTTTCGAATTTGACATTTGGATAAAACTGCGAAATGAGAGTAAAAACTTGTAGGTGTAAATATGCAAGGAATGGTGGATGTAAGATTGGTAATCCAAATGCTAACATCTCTGTAGTGAATATTTGTCGAATCCGAGATACATGAAATGTGTTCGGAACACAAAATGTCATGATGAGCACATCTATGTAAATTACCTGTCTATTGGGTAGAACTCGCTCCAAGAGCATTTTTCTGCAAAATCTGCCTCATTTTCAAATCTGGCGTTAGGAAAAATCTTCGAAATATGAGAAAATGCTTCTAAGTGTCAATATGACTTGATTGGTGGATGAAAGTCCGGTAATCCACACGTTAACAAGAGTGTAGTAAATATTTTTCAAACCGTGATTCATGTAGCACGTTCGAAAAACAGAATTTCACGGTAATGAAACTATGTTAATTAGAATTCTATTGGGTAGAATTAGCTAGAATAAAATTTTTCTGAGAAAATTGCTTGATTCTCGAATGTGATGTTTGGACAAGCTGCGAAATGAGAGAAAATATTTGTAGGTGTAAAGATGCCTTTATGTTGGAAGAAAGTTCGGTAATCCACATTTTCACAACATGTTAAAGAATCTTTTTTCTAATCCGTGATGCATGTACCATGTTCGGAACGTGGAATTTCACGGTGATTGAAAAAATGTAAACTACTTGTCGATATGGTAGAACTCACTTCAAGAGAATTTTTCTGTGAAAACTGCTTCATTTTTGAAACTGGCGCTTGGAAAACGCTGCAAAATCTGAGAAAATACTTCTAAGTATCAACATTCAATGTTTTGTGATGAAAGTTCGGTAATTGACATGCTAACAAATCTGTAGTGAATATTTGTCGAATCCGTTATTCATGTAGAATGTTCGGAACACGGAATGTCACAGGGAGGAAATTTATGTAAATTATCTTTCCATAGGGTAGAAATCGCTCCAAGAGTTTTTTCCTGAGATAACAGCCTGATTTTTGAAACTGGTGTTAGGAAAAAGCTGCGAACTCAGATTAAACAATTGTAGGGGTAAATATGCCTTTTATGGTGGATGAAAGTTCGGCAATCCGCATACTAACAACTCTGCAGAGAATATTTGTCGAATCCGAGATACATGAATAGTGTTCGGAACACAGAATATCACGGTGAGCGATTCTACGTAAAATACATGTCTCTTGGTTAGAACTCAATCCAAGAGATTTTTCTGCAAAATCTGCCTCATTTTCGAAACTGGCATTTGGAAATTCCTTCAAAATCAGAGAAAATGCTTCAAACTGACAATTTGCCTTGTATTGTGATGGAAGTTCATAAAGCCACATGCAAACAAACATGATGTGACTAATTGTAGAAAGCCTAAGCATGTAGCGTGATCGTATGACGGAAATATCCGGAGATGGAATCTATGTAAATTTCAAGTCTATTGGGTAGAACTTGCTCCAAAAATTTTTTCTGGAGAAAAGAGCATGATTTTCGAAACTGGCATTTGGAAAAGGCTGCAAATTCAGAGTTAATGTTTCTAGGTTTAAATATGCCTTGTATGGTGGATGAAAGTTCTGTAATACACATGTACATAACTCATTAAAAATGTTTGTCAAATCCAAGAAGTATGTAGCATTTTCGGGAATTGGAATGTCACTGTGAGGGAAACTATGTAAATTAAATTTCTATTGGGAAGTACTTGCTCCACGAGAATTTTTTGTGAATCTCCCTCATTTACAAAACTGGCATTAGGAAAATCTTTTGAAATATGGGAAAGTGCTTCAAAGTGTCAATATGGCATTTATGGTGGATGAATGTTAGGTAATTCATATGCTACCAATTCTGTAGTGAATATTTGTCGAATCCGTCATGCGTGTATGTATTTTGGAACACGGAATTTCACGCTGATGGGTTCTATGTAAATTGCATGTCTATTGGATAGAACTCGCTCCAAGAGGTTTTCTCTGTGAAAACTGCATGATTTAAGAAACTGAGATTAGGAGAAATATACTAAATTAGAATAAACTTTCTATGTGTAAATATACATTGTAAGGAAGATGAAAGTTCGATAATACAAATCTTCACAACTCATTAAAGTATGTTTGTCAAATCCGTGATGCATGTAACGTGTTCAGAACACGGAATGTCACGGTGAGTAAAACTAGGTAAATTACATATCTTTTGTGTATAACTCGCTCCAAGAATATTTCTCCACCAAATCTGCCTCATTTTCTAAACTGGCGTTAAAACTAACCTGTGAAATCTGAGAAAATTCTTCAAAGTGTCAGTAAGCCTTGTATGGTGGATGAAAGTGCTGTAATCCACATGCTAACAACTATGTAGTGAATATTTGTCGAATCCGAGATACATGTAGTGTGTTCAGAACACGGAATTTCACAGTGATCGAATCCATGTTTATTACATGTCTATAGGTTAGAACCTGCTCCAAGAGGTTTTTGCCGTGAAATCTGCCTCAGTTTCGATACTGGCATTTGGAAAGCTCTGTGAAATCAGAGAAAATGCTTCTAAACATCAATATGCCTTGTATTGTGATGAAAGTCCTGTCATCCTCATGCAAACAACTCTATAGTTTATTTTTGTCGAATATTTTCTGCATGTGTTGTGTTCGGTACACGTAATTTCACAGCGGGAGAATCTATGTAATTTACGTATCTATTGGGTAGAACACGCTCCAACATTTATTTCCTTTGAAAACTGCCTGATTTTTGAAACTGCTATGAGGGAAAAGCTGCGAACTCAGAGTTAATATTTCTATGTGTCAATATGCCTTGTATGGTGGATGAAAGATCTGTAATACACATGTACATAACTCATTAAAAATGTTTCTCAAATCCTTGATGTATGTAGCCTGTTCGGAACACGGTTTTTCTCGGTGAGGGAAGCTATGTATATTACATATCTATTGGTTAGAACCCTCTCCAGGAGAGTTTTACTGAAAAATCTGCCTCAGTTACAAAACTGGTGTTATGAAAACGCTGTGAAATCTGATTAAATATTTTAAGGTGACAATATGTCTTCAATGGTTTATTAAAGATCGGTAATTCACATGCTATCAACTCAGCAGTGAATATTTGTTGAATCCTTGGTGCATGAAATTTTTTTAGGAACACGGAATGTTACGGTGATGGTATCTGTGAAAATGAGATGTCTATTGGATGGAACAAGCAACAAGAGGATTTTTCTGGGAAAACTGCCTGATTTTCGAAACTGACGTTAGGAAAATTCTGCGAAATGTGAGTAAATGTTTCTAGGTGAAAACATGTCTTGTAAGGTGGATGAAAATTTGATAATCCACGTGCTCACACTCATTAAAGAATGATTGTCGAAACCTTGATGCATGTAACATTTTCAGGACATGGAATGTCACGGTGAGTGAACTACTTAAATTACATATCTTTTGGGTTGAACTGGCTCCAAGAACATTTTCTGTGAAATCAGCCTCATTTTCCAAACTGGCGTTAGGAAAAACATGAGAAATCTGAGAAAATGCTTCTAAGTGTGAATATGCCTTGAATGGGGAATTTAAGTCCGGTAATCCACGTAACCAACTATGAAGGGAATACTTTTTGTATCCGTGACTTATTTAGCGTGTTTGGAACACCGAAATTCACGGTAATGAAACTATGTAAATTAAAATTCTATTGGGTAGATCTAGCTTGAATAGAATTTTTCTGCGCAAATTGCATGACTTTCGAATTTGACATTTGGATAAAACTGCGAAATGAGAGTAAAAACTTGTAGGTGTAAATATGCAAGGAATGGTGGATGTAAGATTGGTAATCCAAATGCTAACATCTCTGTAGTGAATATTTGTCGAATCCGAGATACATGAAATGTGTTCGGAACACAAAATGTCATGATGAGCACATCTATGTAAATTACCTGTCTATTGGGTAGAACTCGCTCCAAGAGCATTTTTCTGCAAAATCTGCCTCATTTTCAAATCTGGCGTTAGGAAAAATCTTCGAAATATGAGAAAATGCTTCTAAGTGTCAATATGACTTGATTGGTGGATGAAAGTCCGGTAATCCACACGTTAACAAGAGTGTAGTAAATATTTTTCAAACCGTGATTCATGTAGCACGTTCGAAAAACAGAATTTCACGGTAATGAAACTATGTTAATTAGAATTCTATTGGGTAGAATTAGCTAGAATAAAATTTTTCTGAGAAAATTGCTTGATTCTCGAATGTGATGTTTGGACAAGCTGCGAAATGAGAGAAAATATTTGTAGGTGTAAAGATGCCTTTATGTTGGAAGAAAGTTCGGTAATCCACATTTTCACAACATGTTAAAGAATCTTTTTTCTAATCCGTGATGCATGTACCATGTTCGGAACGTGGAATTTCACGGTGATTGAAAAAATGTAAACTACTTGTCGATATGGTAGAACTCACTTCAAGAGAATTTTTCTGTGAAAACTGCTTCATTTTTGAAACTGGCGCTTGGAAAACGCTGCAAAATCTGAGAAAATACTTCTAAGTATCAACATTCAATGTTTTGTGATGAAAGTTCGGTAATTGACATGCTAACAAATCTGTAGTGAATATTTGTCGAATCCGTTATTCATGTAGAATGTTCGGAACACGGAATGTCACAGGGAGGAAATTTATGTAAATTATCTTTCCATAGGGTAGAAATCGCTCCAAGAGTTTTTTCCTGAGATAACAGCCTGATTTTTGAAACTGGTGTTAGGAAAAAGCTGCGAACTCAGATTAAACAATTGTAGGGGTAAATATGCCTTTTATGGTGGATGAAAGTTCGGCAATCCGCATACTAACAACTCTGCAGAGAATATTTGTCGAATCCGAGATACATGAATAGTGTTCGGAACACAGAATATCACGGTGAGCGATTCTACGTAAAATACATGTCTCTTGGTTAGAACTCAATCCAAGAGATTTTTCTGCAAAATCTGCCTCATTTTCGAAACTGGCATTTGGAAATTCCTTCAAAATCAGAGAAAATGCTTCAAACTGACAATTTGCCTTGTATTGTGATGGAAGTTCATAAAGCCACATGCAAACAAACATGATGTGACTAATTGTAGAAAGCCCAAGCATGTAGCGTGATCGTATGACGGAAATATCCGGAGATGGAATCTATGTAAATTTCAAGTCTATTGGGTAGAACTTGCTCCAAAAATTTTTTCTGGAGAAAAGAGCATGATTTTCGAAACTGGCATTTGGAAAAGGCTGCAAATTCAGAGTTAATGTTTCTAGGTTTAAATATGCCTTGTATGGTGGATGAAAGTTCTGTAATACACATGTACATAACTCATTAAAAATGTTTGTCAAATCCAAGAAGTATGTAGCATTTTCGGGAATTGGAATGTCACTGTGAGGGAAACTATGTAAATTAAATTTCTATTGGGAAGTACTTGCTCCACGAGAATTTTTTGTGAATCTCCCTCATTTACAAAACTGGCATTAGGAAAATCTTTTGAAATATGGGAAAGTGCTTCAAAGTGTCAATATGGCATTTATGGTGGATGAATGTTAGGTAATTCATATGCTACCAATTCTGTAGTGAATATTTGTCGAATCCGTCATGCGTGTATGTATTTTGGAACACGGAATTTCACGCTGATGGGTTCTATGTAAATTGCATGTCTATTGGATAGAACTCGCTCCAAGAGGTTTTCTCTGTGAAAACTGCATGATTTAAGAAACTGAGATTAGGAGAAATATACTAAATTAGAATAAACTTTCTATGTGTAAATATACATTGTAAGGAAGATGAAAGTTCGATAATACAAATCTTCACAACTCATTAAAGTATGTTTGTCAAATCCGTGATGCATGTAACGTGTTCAGAACACGGAATGTCACGGTGAGTAAAACTAGGTAAATTACATATCTTTTGTGTATAACTCGCTCCAAGAATATTTCTCCACCAAATCTGCCTCATTTTCTAAACTGGCGTTAAAACTAACCTGTGAAATCTGAGAAAATTCTTCAAAGTGTCAGTAAGCCTTGTATGGTGGATGAAAGTGCTGTAATCCACATGCTAACAACTATGTAGTGAATATTTGTCGAATCCGAGATACATGTAGTGTGTTCAGAACACGGAATTTCACAGTGATCGAATCCATGTTTATTACATGTCTATAGGTTAGAACCTGCTCCAAGAGGTTTTTGCCGTGAAATCTGCCTCAGTTTCGATACTGGCATTTGGAAAGCTCTGTGAAATCAGAGAAAATGCTTCTAAACATCAATATGCCTTGTATTGTGATGAAAGTCCTGTCATCCTCATGCAAACAACTCTATAGTTTATTTTTGTCGAATATTTTCTGCATGTGTTGTGTTCGGTACACGTAATTTCACAGCGGGAGAATCTATGTAATTTACGTATCTATTGGGTAGAACACGCTCCAACATTTATTTCCTTTGAAAACTGCCTGATTTTTGAAACTGCTATGAGGGAAAAGCTGCGAACTCAGAGTTAATATTTCTATGTGTCAATATGCCTTGTATGGTGGATGAAAGATCTGTAATACACATGTACATAACTCATTAAAAATGTTTCTCAAATCCTTGATGTATGTAGCCTGTTCGGAACACGGTTTTTCTCGGTGAGGGAAGCTATGTATATTACATATCTATTGGTTAGAACCCTCTCCAGGAGAGTTTTACTGAAAAATCTGCCTCAGTTACAAAACTGGTGTTATGAAAACGCTGTGAAATCTGATTAAATATTTTAAGGTGACAATATGTCTTCAATGGTTTATTAAAGATCGGTAATTCACATGCTATCAACTCAGCAGTGAATATTTGTTGAATCCTTGGTGCATGAAATTTTTTTAGGAACACGGAATGTTACGGTGATGGTATCTGTGAAAATGAGATGTCTATTGGATGGAACAAGCAACAAGAGGATTTTTCTGGGAAAACTGCCTGATTTTCGAAACTGACGTTAGGAAAATTCTGCGAAATGTGAGTAAATGTTTCTAGGTGAAAACATGTCTTGTAAGGTGGATGAAAATTTGATAATCCACGTGCTCACACTCATTAAAGAATGATTGTCGAAACCTTGATGCATGTAACATTTTCAGGACATGGAATGTCACGGTGAGTGAACTACTTAAATTACATATCTTTTGGGTTGAACTGGCTCCAAGAACATTTTCTGTGAAATCAGCCTCATTTTCCAAACTGGCGTTAGGAAAAACATGAGAAATCTGAGAAAATGCTTCTAAGTGTGAATATGCCTTGAATGGGGAATTTAAGTCCGGTAATCCACGTAACCAACTATGAAGGGAATACTTTTTGAATCCGTGACTTATTTAGCGTGTTTGGAACACCGAAATTCACGGTAATGAAACTATGTAAATTAAAATTCTATTGGGTAGATCTAGCTTGAATAGAATTTTTCTGCGCAAATTGCATGACTTTCGAATTTGACATTTGGATAAAACTGCGAAATGAGAGTAAAAACTTGTAGGTGTAAATATGCAAGGAATGGTGGATGTAAGATTGGTAATCCAAATGCTAACATCTCTGTAGTGAATATTTGTCGAATCCGAGATACATGAAATGTGTTCGGAACACAAAATGTCATGATGAGCACATCTATGTAAATTACCTGTCTATTGGGTAGAACTCGCTCCAAGAGCATTTTTCTGCAAAATCTGCCTCATTTTCAAATCTGGCGTTAGGAAAAATCTTCGAAATATGAGAAAATGCTTCTAAGTGTCAATATGACTTGATTGGTGGATGAAAGTCCGGTAATCCACACGTTAACAAGAGTGTAGTAAATATTTTTCAAACCGTGATTCATGTAGCACGTTCGAAAAACAGAATTTCACGGTAATGAAACTATGTTAATTAGAATTCTATTGGGTAGAATTAGCTAGAATAAAATTTTTCTGAGAAAATTGCTTGATTCTCGAATGTGATGTTTGGACAAGCTGCGAAATGAGAGAAAATATTTGTAGGTGTAAAGATGCCTTTATGTTGGAAGAAAGTTCGGTAATCCACATTTTCACAACATGTTAAAGAATCTTTTTTCTAATCCGTGATGCATGTACCATGTTCGGAACGTGGAATTTCACGGTGATTGAAAAAATGTAAACTACTTGTCGATATGGTAGAACTCACTTCAAGAGAATTTTTCTGTGAAAACTGCTTCATTTTTGAAACTGGCGCTTGGAAAACGCTGCAAAATCTGAGAAAATACTTCTAAGTATCAACATTCAATGTTTTGTGATGAAAGTTCGGTAATTGACATGCTAACAAATCTGTAGTGAATATTTGTCGAATCCGTTATTCATGTAGAATGTTCGGAACACGGAATGTCACAGTGAGGAAATTTATGTAAATTATCTTTCCATAGGGTAGAAATCGCTCCAAGAGTTTTTTCCTGAGATAACAGCCTGATTTTTGAAACTGGTGTTAGGAAAAAGCTGCGAACTCAGATTAAACAATTGTAGGGGTAAATATGCCTTTTATGGTGGATGAAAGTTCGGCAATCCGCATACTAACAACTCTGCAGAGAATATTTGTCGAATCCGAGATACATGAATAGTGTTCGGAACACAGAATATCACGGTGAGCGATTCTACGTAAAATACATGTCTCTTGGTTAGAACTCAATCCAAGAGATTTTTCTGCAAAATCTGCCTCATTTTCGAAACTGGCATTTGGAAATTCCTTCAAAATCAGAGAAAATGCTTCAAACTGACAATTTGCCTTGTATTGTGATGGAAGTTCATAAAGCCACATGCAAACAAACATGATGTGACTAATTGTAGAAAGCCTAAGCATGTAGCGTGATCGTATGACGGAAATATCCGGAGATGGAATCTATGTAAATTTCAAGTCTATTGGGTAGAACTTGCTCCAAAAATTTTTTCTGGAGAAAAGAGCATGATTTTCGAAACTGGCATTTGGAAAAGGCTGCAAATTCAGAGTTAATGTTTCTAGGTTTAAATATGCCTTGTATGGTGGATGAAAGTTCTGTAATACACATGTACATAACTCATTAAAAATGTTTGTCAAATCCAAGAAGTATGTAGCATTTTCGGGAATTGGAATGTCACTGTGAGGGAAACTATGTAAATTAAATTTCTATTGGGAAGTACTTGCTCCACGAGAATTTTTTGTGAATCTCCCTCATTTACAAAACTGGCATTAGGAAAATCTTTTGAAATATGGGAAAGTGCTTCAAAGTGTCAATATGGCATTTATGGTGGATGAATGTTAGGTAATTCATATGCTACCAATTCTGTAGTGAATATTTGTCGAATCCGTCATGCGTGTATGTATTTTGGAACACGGAATTTCACGCTGATGGGTTCTATGTAAATTGCATGTCTATTGGATAGAACTCGCTCCAAGAGGTTTTCTCTGTGAAAACTGCATGATTTAAGAAACTGAGATTAGGAGAAATATACTAAATTAGAATAAACTTTCTATGTGTAAATATACATTGTAAGGAAGATGAAAGTTCGATAATACAAATCTTCACAACTCATTAAAGTATGTTTGTCAAATCCGTGATGCATGTAACGTGTTCAGAACACGGAATGTCACGGTGAGTAAAACTAGGTAAATTACATATCTTTTGTGTATAACTCGCTCCAAGAATATTTCTCCACCAAATCTGCCTCATTTTCTAAACTGGCGTTAAAACTAACCTGTGAAATCTGAGAAAATTCTTCAAAGTGTCAGTAAGCCTTGTATGGTGGATGAAAGTGCTGTAATCCACATGCTAACAACTATGTAGTGAATATTTGTCGAATCCGAGATACATGTAGTGTGTTCAGAACACGGAATTTCACAGTGATCGAATCCATGTTTATTACATGTCTATAGGTTAGAACCTGCTCCAAGAGGTTTTTGCCGTGAAATCTGCCTCAGTTTCGATACTGGCATTTGGAAAGCTCTGTGAAATCAGAGAAAATGCTTCTAAACATCAATATGCCTTGTATTGTGATGAAAGTCCTGTCATCCTCATGCAAACAACTCTATAGTTTATTTTTGTCGAATATTTTCTGCATGTGTTGTGTTCGGTACACGTAATTTCACAGCGGGAGAATCTATGTAATTTACGTATCTATTGGGTAGAACACGCTCCAACATTTATTTCCTTTGAAAACTGCCTGATTTTTGAAACTGCTATGAGGGAAAAGCTGCGAACTCAGAGTTAATATTTCTATGTGTCAATATGCCTTGTATGGTGGATGAAAGATCTGTAATACACATGTACATAACTCATTAAAAATGTTTCTCAAATCCTTGATGTATGTAGCCTGTTCGGAACACGGTTTTTCTCGGTGAGGGAAGCTATGTATATTACATATCTATTGGTTAGAACCCTCTCCAGGAGAGTTTTACTGAAAAATCTGCCTCAGTTACAAAACTGGTGTTATGAAAACGCTGTGAAATCTGATTAAATATTTTAAGGTGACAATATGTCTTCAATGGTTTATTAAAGATCGGTAATTCACATGCTATCAACTCAGCAGTGAATATTTGTTGAATCCTTGGTGCATGAAATTTTTTTAGGAACACGGAATGTTACGGTGATGGTATCTGTGAAAATGAGATGTCTATTGGATGGAACAAGCAACAAGAGAATTTTTCTGGGAAAACTGCCTGATTTTCAAAACTGACGTTAGGAAAATTCTGCGAAATGTGAGTAAATGTTTCTAGGTGAAAACATGTCTTGTAAGGTGGATGAAAATTTGATAATCCACGTGCTCACACTCATTAAAGAATGATTGTCGAAACCTTGATGCATGTAACATTTTCAGGACATGGAATGTCACGGTGAGTGAACTACTTAAATTACATATCTTTTGGGTTGAACTGGCTCCAAGAACATTTTCTGTGAAATCAGCCTCATTTTCCAAACTGGCATTAGGAAAAACATGAGAAATCTGAGAAAATGCTTCTAAGTGTGAATATGCCTTGAATGGGGAATTTAAGTCCGGTAATCCACGTAACCAACTATGAAGGGAATACTTTTTGAATCCGTGACTTATTTAGCGTGTTTGGAACACCGAAATTCACGGTAATGAAACTATGTAAATTAAAATTCTATTGGGTAGATCTAGCTTGAATAGAATTTTTCTGCGCAAATTGCATGACTTTCGAATTTGACATTTGGATAAAACTGCGAAATGAGAGTAAAAACTTGTAGGTGTAAATATGCAAGGAATGGTGGATGTAAGATTGGTAATCCAAATGCTAACATCTCTGTAGTGAATATTTGTCGAATCCGAGATACATGAAATGTGTTCGGAACACAAAATGTCATGATGAGCACATCTATGTAAACTACCTGTCTATTGGGTAGAACTCGCTCCAAGAGCATTTTTCTGCAAAATCTGCCTCATTTTCAAATCTGGCGTTAGGAAAAATCTTCGAAATATGAGAAAATGCTTCTAAGTGTCAATATGACTTGATTGGTGGATGAAAGTCCGGTAATCCACACGTTAACAAGAGTGTAGTAAATATTTTTGAAACCGTGATTCATGTAGCACGTTCGAAAAACAGAATTTCACGGTAATGAAACTATGTTAATTAGAATTCTATTGGGTAGAATTAGCTAGAATAAAATTTTTCTGAGAAAATTGCTTCATTCTCGAATGTGATGTTTGGACAAGCTGCGAAATGAGAGAAAATATTTGTAGGTGTAAAGATGCCTTTATGTTGGAAGAAACTTCGGTAATCCACATTTTCACAACATGTTAAAGAATCTTTTT
Source organism: Camelus dromedarius (assembly GCF_036321535.1). Lineage (NCBI taxonomy): Eukaryota > Metazoa > Chordata > Mammalia > Artiodactyla > Camelidae > Camelus > Camelus dromedarius. The sequence continues at coordinate 3,590,898 of NW_026989854.1, forward strand.
TCTAATCCGTGATGCATGTACCATGTTCGGAACATGGAATTTCACGGTGATTGAAAAAATGTAAACTACTTGTCGATATGGTAGAACTCACTTCAAGAGAATTTTTCTGTGAAAACTGCTTCATTTTTGAAACTGGCGCTTGGAAAACGCTGCAAAATCTGAGAAAATACTTCTAAGTATCAACATTCAATGTTTTGTGATGAAAATTCGGTAATTGACATGCTAACAAATCTGTAGTGAATATTTGTCGAATCCGTTATTCATGTAGAATGTTCGGAACACGGAATGTCACAGTGAGGAAATTTATGTAAATTATCTTTCCATAGGGTAGAAATCGCTCCAAGAGTTTTTTCCTGAGATAACAGCCTGATTTTTGAAACTGGTGTTAGGAAAAAGCTGCGAACTCAGATTAAACAATTGTAGGGGTAAATATGCCTTTTATGGTGGATGAAAGTTCGGCAATCCGCATACTAACAACTCTGCAGAGAATATTTGTCGAATCCGAGATACATGAATAGTGTTCGGAACACAGAATATCACGGTGAGCGATTCTACGTAAAATACATGTCTCTTGGTTAGAACTCAATCCAAGAGATTTTTCTGCAAAATCTGCCTCATTTTCGAAACTGGCATTTGGAAATTCCTTCAAAATCAGAGAAAATGCTTCAAACTGACAATTTGCCTTGTATTGTGATGGAAGTTCATAAAGCCACATGCAAACAAACATGATGTGACTAATTGTAGAAAGCCTAAGCATGTAGCGTGATCGTATGACGGAAATATCCGGAGATGGAATCTATGTAAATTTCAAGTCTATTGGGTAGAACTTGCTCCAAAAATTTTTTCTGGAGAAAAGAGCATGATTTTCGAAACTGGCATTTGGAAAAGGCTGCAAATTCAGAGTTAATGTTTCTAGGTTTAAATATGCCTTGTATGGTGGATGAAAGTTCTGTAATACACATGTACATAACTCATTAAAAATGTTTGTCAAATCCGAGAAGTATGTAGCATTTTCGGGAATTGGAATGTCACTGTGAGGGAAACTATGTAAATTAAATTTCTATTGGGAAGTACTTGCTCCACGAGAATTTTTTGTGAATCTCCCTCATTTACAAAACTGGCATTAGGAAAATCTTTTGAAATATGGGAAAGTGCTTCAAAGTGTCAATATGGCATTTATGGTGGATGAATGTTAGGTAATTCATATGCTACCAAATCTGTAGTGAATATTTGTCGAATCCGTCATGCGTGTATGTATTTTGGAACACGGAATTTCACGCTGATGAGTTCTATGTAAATTGCATGTCTATTGGATAGAACTCGCTCCAAGAGGTTTTCTCTGTGAAAACTGCATGATTTTAGAAACTGAGATTAGGAGAAATATACTAAATTAGAATAAACTTTCTATGTGTAAATATACATTGTAAGGAAGATGAAAGTTCGATAATACAAATCTTCACAACTCATTAAATTATGTTTGTCAAATCCGTGATGCATGTAACGTGTTCAGAACACGGAATGTCACGGTGAGTAAAACTAGGTAAATTACATATCTTTTGTGTATAACTCGCTCCAAGAATATTTCTCCACCAAATCTGCCTCATTTTCTAAACTGGCGTTAAAACTAACCTGTGAAATCTGAGAAAATTCTTCAAAGTGTCAGTAAGCCTTGTATGGTGGATGAAAGTGCTGTAATCCACATGCTAACAACTATGTAGTGAATATTTGTCGAATCCGAGATACATGTAGTGTGTTCAGAACACGGAATTTCACAGTGATCGAATCCATGTTTATTACATGTCTATAGGTTAGAACCTGCTCCAAGAGGTTTTTGCTGTGAAATCTGCCTCAGTTTCGATACTGGCATTTGGAAAGCTCTGTGAAATCAGAGAAAATGCTTCTAAACATCAATATGCCTTGTATTGTGATGAAAGTCCTGTCATCCTCATGCAAACAACTCTATAGTTTATTTTTGTCGAATATTTTCTGCATGTGTTGTGTTCGGTACACGTAATTTCACAGCGGGGAATCTATGTAATTTACGTATCTATTGGGTAGAACACGCTCCAACATTTATTTCCTTTGAAAACTGCCTGATTTTTGAAACTGCTATGAGGGAAAAGCTGCGAACTCAGAGTTAATATTTCTATGTGTCAATATGCCTTGTATGGTGGATGAAAGATCTGTAATACACATGTACATAACTCATTAAAAATGTTTCTCAAATCCTTGATGTATGTAGCCTGTTCGGAACACGGTTTTTCTCGGTGAGGGAAGCTATGTATATTACATATCTATTGGTTAGAACCCTCTCCAGGAGAGTTTTACTGAAAAATCTGCCTCAGTTACGAAACTGGTGTTATGAAAACGCTGTGAAATCTGATTAAATATTTTAAGGTGACAATATGTCTTCAATGGTTTATTAAAGATCGGTAATTCACATGCTATCAACTCAGCAGTGAATATTTGTTGAATCCTTGGTGCATGAAATTTTTTTAGGAACACGGAATGTTACGGTGATGGTATCTGTGAAAATGAGATGTCTATTGGATGGAACAAGCAACAAGAGGATTTTTCTGGGAAAACTGCCTGATTTTCGAAACTGACGTTAGGAAAATTCTGCGAAATGTGAGTAAATGTTTCTAGGTGAAAACATGTCTTGTAAGGTGGATGAAAATTTGATAATCCACGTGCTCACACTCATTAAAGAATGATTGTCGAAACCTTGATGCATGTAACATTTTCAGGACATGGAATGTCACGGTGAGTGAACTACTTAAATTACATATCTTTTGGGTTGAACTGGCTCCAAGAACATTTTCTGTGAAATCAGCCTCATTTTCCAAACTGGCGTTAGGAAAAACATGAGAAATCTGAGAAAATGCTTCTAAGTGTGAATATGCCTTGAATGGGGAATTTAAGTCCGGTAATCCACGTAACCAACTATGAAGGGAATACTTTTTGAATCCGTGACTTATTTAGCGTGTTTGGAACACCGAAATTCACGGTAATGAAACTATGTAAATTAAAATTCTATTGGGTAGATCTAGCTTGAATAGAATTTTTCTGCGCCAATTGCATGACTTTCGAATTTGACGTTTGGATAAAACTGCGAAATGAGAGTAAAAACTTGTAGGTGTAAATATGCAAGGAATGGTGGATGTAAGATTGGTAATCCAAATGCTAACATCTCTGTAGTGAATATTTGTCGAATCCGAGATACATGAAATGTGTTCGGAACACAAAATGTCATGATGAGCACATCTATGTAAATTACCTGTCTATTGGGTAGAACTCGCTCCAAGAGCATTTTTCTGCAAAATCTGCCTCATTTTCAAATCTGGCGTTAGGAAAAATCTTCGAAATATGAGAAAATGCTTCTAAGTGTCAATATGACTTGATTGGTGTATGAAAGTCCGGTAATCCACACGTTAACAAGAGTGTAGTAAATATTTTTCAAACCGTGATTCATGTAGCACGTTCGAAAAACAGAATTTCACGGTAATGAAACTATGTTAATTAGAATTCTATTGGGTAGAATTAGCTAGAATAAAATTTTTCTGAGAAAATTGCTTGATTCTCGAATGTGATGTTTGGACAAGCTGCGAAATGAGAGAAAATATTTGTAGGTGTAAAGATGCCTTTATGTTGGAAGAAAGTTCGGTAATCCACATTTTCACAACATGTTAAAGAATCTTTTTTCTAATCCGTGATGCATGTACCATGTTCGGAACGTGGAATTTCACGGTGATTGAAAAAATGTAAACTACTTGTCGATATGGTAGAACTCACTTCAAGAGAATTTTTCTGTGAAAACTGCTTCATTTTTGAAACTGGTGCTTGGAAAACGCTGCAAAATCTGAGAAAATACTTCTAAGTATCAACATTCAATGTTTTGTGATGAAAGTTCGGTAATTGACATGCTAACAAATCTGTAGTGAATATTTGTCGAATCCGTTATTCATGTAGAATGTTCGGAACACGGAATGTCACAGTGAGGAAATTTATGTAAATTATCTTTCCATAGGGTAGAAATCGCTCCAAGAGTTTTTTCCTGAGATAACAGCCTGATTTTTGAAACTGGTGTTAGGAAAAAGCTGCGAACTCAGATTAAACAATTGTAGGGGTAAATATGCCTTTTATGGTGGATGAAAGTTCGGCAATCCGCATACTAACAACTCTGCAGAGAATATTTGTCGAATCCGAGATACATGAATAGTGTTCGGAACACAGAATATCACGGTGAGCGATTCTACGTAAAATACATGTCTCTTGGTTAGAACTCAATCCAAGAGATTTTTCTGCAAAATCTGCCTCATTTTCGAAACTGGCATTTGGAAATTCCTTCAAAATCAGAGAAAATGCTTCAAACTGACAATTTGCCTTGTATTGTGATGGAAGTTCATAAAGCCACATGCAAACAAACATGATGTGACTAATTGTAGAAAGCCTAAGCATGTAGCGTGATCGTATGACGGAAATATCCGGAGATGGAATCTATGTAAATTTCAAGTCTATTGGGTAGAACTCGCTCCAAAAATTTTTTCTGGAGAAAAGAGCATGATTTTCGAAACTGGCATTTGGAAAAGGCTGCAAATTCAGAGTTAATGTTTCTAGGTTTAAATATGCCTTGTATGGTGGATGAAAGTTCTGTAATACACATGTACATAACTCATTAAAAATGTTTGTCAAATCCGAGAAGTATGTAGCATTTTCGGGAATTGGAATGTCACTGTGAGGGAAACTATGTAAATTAAATTTCTATTGGGAAGTACTTGCTCCACGAGAATTTTTTGTGAATCTCCCTCATTTACAAAACTGGCATTAGGAAAATCTTTTGAAATATGGGAAAGTGCTTCAAAGTGTCAATATGGCATTTATGGTGGATGAATGTTAGGTAATTCATATGCTACCAATTCTGTAGTGAATATTTGTCGAATCCGTCATGCGTGTATGTATTTTGGAACACGGAATTTCACGCTGATGGGTTCTATGTAAATTGCATGTCTATTGGATAGAACTCGCTCCAAGAGGTTTTCTCTGTGAAAACTGCATGATTTTAGAAACTGAGATTAGGAGAAATATACTAAATTAGAATAAACTTTCTATGTGTAAATATACATTGTAAGGAAGATGAAAGTTCGATAATACAAATCTTCACAACTCATTAAAGTATGTTTGTCAAATCCGTGATGCATGTAACGTGTTCAGAACACGGAATGTCACGGTGAGTAAAACTAGGTAAATTACATATCTTTTGTGTATAACTCGCTCCAAGAATATTTCTCCACCAAATCTGCCTCATTTTCTAAACTGGCGTTAAAACTAACCTGTGAAATCTGAGAAAATTCTTCAAAGTGTCAGTAAGCCTTGTATGGTGGATGAAAGTGCTGTAATCCACATGCTAACAACTATGTAGTGAATATTTGTCGAATCCGAGATACATGTAGTGTGTTCAGAACACGGAATTTCACAGTGATCGAATCCATGTTTATTACATGTCTATAGGTTAGAACCTGCTCCAAGAGCTTTTTGCCGTGAAATCTGCCTCAGTTTCGATACTGGCATTTGGAAAGCTCTGTGAAATCAGAGAAAATGCTTCTAAACATCAATATGCCTTGTATTGTGATGAAAGTCCTGTCATCCTCATGCAAACAACTCTATAGTTTATTTTTGTCGAATATTTTCTGCATGTGTTGTGTTCGGTACACGTAATTTCACAGCGGGGGAATCTATGTAATTTACGTATCTATTGGGTAGAACACGCTCCAACATTTATTTCCTTTGAAAACTGCCTGATTTTTGAAACTGCTATGAGGGAAAAGCTGCGAACTCAGAGTTAATATTTCTATGTGTCAATATGCCTTGTATGGTGGATGAAAGATCTGTAATACACATGTACATAACTCATTAAAAATGTTTCTCAAATCCTTGATGTATGTAGCCTGTTCGGAACACGGTTTTTCTCGGTGAGGGAAGCTATGTATATTACATATCTATTGGTTAGAACCCTCTCCAGGAGAGTTTTACTGAAAAATCTGCCTCAGTTACGAAACTGGTGTTATGAAAACGCTGTGAAATCTGATTAAATATTTTAAGGTGACAATATGTCTTCAATGGTTTATTAAAGATCGGTAATTCACATGCTATCAACTCAGCAGTGAATATTTGTTGAATCCTTGGTGCATGAAATTTTTTTAGGAACACGGAATGTTACGGTGATGGTATCTGTGAAAATGAGATGTCTGTTGGATGGAACAAGCAACAAGAGGATTTTTCTGGGAAAACTGCCTGATTTTCGAAACTGATGTTAGGAAAATTCTGCGAAATGTGAGTAAATGTTTCTAGGTGAAAACATGTCTTGTAAGGTGGATGAAAATTTGATAATCCACGTGCTCACACTCATTAAAGAATGATTGTCAAAACCTTGATGCATGTAACATTTTCAGGACATGGAATGTCACGGTGAGTGAACTACTTAAATTACATATCTTTTGGGTTGAACTGGCTCCAAGAACATTTTCTGTGAAATCAGCCTCATTTTCCAAACTGGCGTTAGGAAAAACATGAGAAATCTGAGAAAATGCTTCTAAGTGTGAATATGCCTTGAATGGGGAATTTAAGTCCGGTAATCCACGTAACCAACTATGAAGGGAATACTTTTTGTATCCGTGACTTATTTAGCGTGTTTGGAACACCGAAATTCACGGTAATGAAACTATGTAAATTAAAATTCTATTGGGTAGATCTAGCTTGAATAGAATTTTTCTGCGCAAATTGCATGACTTTCGAATTTGATATTTGGATAAAACTGCGAAATGAGAGTAAAAACTTGTAGGTGTAAATATGCAAGGAATGGTGGATGTAAGATTGGTAATCCAAATGCTAACATCTCTGTAGTGAATATTTGTCGAATCTGAGATACATGAAATGTGTTCGGAACACAAAATGTCATGATGAGCACATCTATGTAAATTACCTGTCTATTGGGTAGAACTCGCTCCAAGAGCATTTTTCTGCAAAATCTGCCTCATTTTCAAATCTGGCGTTAGGAAAAATCTTCAAAATATGAGAAAATGCTTCTAAGTGTCAATATGAATTGATTGGTGGATGAAAGTCCGGTAATCCACACGTTAACAAGAGTGCAGTACATATTTTTCAAACCGTGATTCATGTAGCGCGTTCGAAAAACAGAATTTCACGGTAATGAAACTATGTTAATTAGAATTCTATTGGGTAGAATTAGCTAGAATAAAATTTTTCTGAGAAAATTGCTTGATTCTCGAATGTGATGTTTGGACAAGCTGCGAAATGAGAGAAAATATTTGTAGGTGTAAAGATGCCTTTATGTTGGAAGAAAGTTCGGTAATCCACATTTTCACAACATGTTAAAGAATCTTTTTACTAATCCGTGATGCATGTACCATGTTCGGAACATGGAATTTCACGGTGATTGAAAAAATGTAAACTACTTGTCGATATGGTAGAACTCACTTCAAGAGAATTTTTCTGTGAAAACTGCTTCATTTTTGAAACTGGCGCTTGGAAAACGCTGCAAAATCTGAGAAAATACTTCTAAGTATCAACATTCAATGTTTTGTGATGAAAGTTCGGTAATTGACATGCTAACAAATCTGTAGTGAATATCTGTCGAATCCGTTATTCATGTAGAATGTTCGGAACACGGAATGTCACAGTGAGGAAATTTATGTAAATTATCTTTCCATAGGGTAAAATCGCTCCAAGAGTTTTTTCCTGAGATAACAGCCTGATTTTTGAAACTGGTGTTAGGAAAAAGCTGCGAACTCAGATTAAACAATTGTAGGTGTAAATATGCCTTTTATGGTGGATGAAAGTTCGGCAATCCGCATACTAACAACTCTGCAGAGAATATTTGTCGAATCCGAGATACATGAATAGTGTTCGGAACACAGAATATCACGGTGAGCGATTCTACGTAAAATACATGTCTCTTGGTTAGAACTCAATCCAAGAGATTTTTCTGCAAAATCTGCCTCATTTTCGAAACTGGCATTTGGAAATTCCTTCAAAATCAGAGAAAATGCTTCAAACTGACAATTTGCCTTGTATTGTGATGGAAGTTCATAAAGCCACATGCAAACAAACATGATGTGACTAATTGTAGAAAGCCTAAGCATGTAGCGTGATCGTATGACGGAAATATCCGGAGATGGAATCTATGTAAATTTCAAGTCTATTGGGTAGAACTCGCTCCAAAAATTTTTTCTGGAGAAAAGAGCATGATTTTCGAAACTGGCATTTGGAAAAGGCTGCAAATTCAGAGTTAATGTTTCTAGGTTTAAATATGCCTTGTATGGTGGATGAAAGTTCTGTAATACACATGTACATAACTCATTAAAAATGTTTGTCAAATCCGAGAAGTATGTAGCATTTTCGGGAATTGGAATGTCACTGTGAGGGAAACTATGTAAATTAAATTTCTATTGGGAAGTACTTGCTCCACGAGAATTTTTTGTGAATCTCCCTCATTTACAAAACTGGCATTAGGAAAATCTTTTGAAATATGGGAAAGTGCTTCAAAGTGTCAATATGGCATTTATGGTGGATGAATGTTAGGTAATTCATATGCTACCAATTCTGTAGTGAATATTTGTCGAATCCGTCATGCGTGTATGTATTTTGGAACACGGAATTTCACGCTGATGGGTTCTATGTAAATTGCATGTCTATTGGATAGAACTCGCTCCAAGAGGTTTTCTCTGTGAAAACTGCATGATTTTAGAAACTGAGATTAGGAGAAATATACTAAATTAGAATAAACATTCTATGTGTAAATATACATTGTAAGGAAGATGAAAGTTCGATAATACAAATCTTCACAACTCATTAAAGTATGTTTGTCAAATCCGTGATGCATGTAACGTGTTCAGAACACGGAATGTCACGGTGAGTAAAACTAGGTAAATTACATATCTTTTGTGTATAACTCGCTCCAAGAATATTTCTCCACCAAATCTGCCTCATTTTCTAAACTGGCGTTAAAACTAACCTGTGAAATCTGAGAAAATTCTTCAAAGTGTCAGTAAGCCTTGTATGGTGGATGAAAGTGCTGTAATCCACATGCTAACAACTATGTAGAGAATATTTGTCGAATCCGAGATACATGTAGTGTGTTCAGAACACGGAATTTCACAGTGATCGAATCCATGTTTATTACATGTCTATAGGTTAGAACCTGCTCCAAGAGCTTTTTGCCGTGAAATCTGCCTCAGTTTCGATACTGGCATTTGGAAAGCTCTGTGAAATCAGAGAAAATGCTTCTAAACATCAATATGCCTTGTATTGTGATGAAAGTCCTGTCATCCTCATGCAAACAACTCTATAGTTTATTTTTGTCGAATATTTTCTGCATGTGTTGTGTTCGGTACACGTAATTTCACAGCGGGGGAATCTATGTAATTTACGTATCTATTGGGTAGAACACGCTCCAACATTTATTTCCTTTGAAAACTGCCTGATTTTTGAAACTGCTATGAGGGAAAAGCTGCGAACTCAGAGTTAATATTTCTATGTGTCAATATGCCTTGTATGGTGGATGAAAGATCTGTAATACACATGTACATAACTCATTAAAAATGTTTCTCAAATCCTTGATGTATGTAGCCTGTTCGGAACACGGTTTTTCTCGGTGAGGGAAGCTATGTATATTACATATCTATTGGTTAGAACCCTCTCCAGGAGAGTTTTACTGAAAAATCTGCCTCAGTTACAAAACTGGTGTTATGAAAACGCTGTGAAATCTGATTAAATATTTTAAGGTGACAATATGTCTTCAATGGTTTATTAAAGATCGGTAATTCACATGCTATCAACTCAGCAGTGAATATTTGTTGAATCCTTGGTGCATGAAATTTTTTTAGGAACACGGAATGTTACGGTGATGGTATCTGTGAAAATGAGATGTCTATTGGATGGAACAAGCAACAAGAGGATTTTTCTGGGAAAACTGCCTGAATTTCGAAACTGACGTTAGGAAAATTCTGCGAAATGTGAGTAAATGTTTCTAGGTGAAAACATGTCTTGTAAGGTGGATGAAAATTTGATAATCCACGTGCTCACACTCATTAAAGAATGATTGTCGAAACCTTGATGCATGTAACATTTTCAGGACATGGAATGTCACGGTGAGTGAACTACTTAAATTACATATCTTTTGGGTTGAACTGGCTCCAAGAACATTTTCTGTGAAATCAGCCTCATTTTCCAAACTGGCGTTAGGAAAAACATGAGAAATCTGAGAAAATGCTTCTAAGTGTGAATATGCCTTGAATGGGGAATTTAAGTCCGGTAATCCACGTAACCAACTATGAAGGGAATACTTTTTGAATCCGTGACTTATTTAGCGTGTTTGGAACACCGAAATTCACGGTAATGAAACTATGTAAATTAAAATTCTATTGGGTAGATCTAGCTTGAATAGAATTTTTCTGCGCAAATTGCATGACTTTCGAATTTGACGTTTGGATAAAACTGTGAAATGAGAGTAAAAACTTGTAGGTGTAAATATGCAAGGAATGGTGGTTGTAAGATTGGTAATCCAAATGCTAACATCTCTGTAGTGAATATTTGTCGAATCCGAGATACATGAAATGTGTTCGGAACACAAAATGTCATGATGAGCACATCTATGTAAATTACCTGTCTATTGGGTAGAACTCGCTCCAAGAGCATTTTTCTGCAAAATCTGCCTCATTTTCAAATCTGGCGTTAGGAAAAATCTTCGAAATATGAGAAAATGCTTCTAAGTGTCAATATGACTTGATTGGTGGATGAAAGTCCGGTAATCCACACGTTAACAAGAGTGTAGTAAATATTTTTCAAACCGTGATTCATGTAGCGCGTTCGAAAAACAGAATTTCACGGTAATGAAACTATGTTAATTAGAATTCTATTGGGTAGAATTAGCTAGAATAAAATTTTTCTGAGAAAATTGCTTGATTCTCGAATGTGATGTTTGGACAAGCTGCGAAATGAGAGAAAATATTTGTAGGTGTAAAGATGCCTTTATGTTGGAAGAAAGTTCGGTAATCCACATTTTCACAACATGTTAAAGAATCTTTTTTCTAATCCGTGATGCATTTACCATGTTCGGAACGTGGAATTTCACGGTGATTGAAAAAATGTAAACTACTTGTCGATATGGTAGAACTCACTTCAAGAGAATTTTTCTGTGAAAACTGCTTCATTTTTGAAACTGGCGCTTGGAAAACGCTGCAAAATCTGAGAAAATACTTCTAAGTATCAACATTCAATGTTTTGTGATGAAAGTTCGGTAATTGACATGCTAACAAATCTGTAGTGAATATTTGTTGAATCCGTTATTCATGTAGAATGTTCGGAACACGGAATGTCACAGTGAGGAAATTTATGTAAATTGTCTTTCCATAGGGTAGAAATCGCTCCAAGAGTTTTTTCCTGAGATAACAGCCTGATTTTTGAAACTGGTGTTAGGAAAAAGCTGCGAACTCAGATTAAACAATTGTAGGGGTAAATATGCCTTTTATGGTGGATGAAAGTTCGGCAATCCGCATACTAACAACTCTGCAGAGAATATTTGTCGAATCCGAGATACATGAATAGTGTTCGGAACACAGAATATCACGGTGAGCGATTCTACGTAAAATACATGTCTCTTGGTTAGAACTCAATCCAAGAGATTTTTCTGCAAAATCTGCCTCATTTTCGAAACTGGCATTTGGAAATTCCTTCAAAATCAGAGAAAATGCTTCAAACTGACAATTTGCCTTGTATTGTGATGGAAGTTCATAAAGCCACATGCAAACAAACATGATGTGACTAATTGTAGAAAGCCTAAGCATGTAGCGTGATCGTATGACGGAAATATCCGGAGATGGAATCTATGTAAATTTCAAGTCTATTGGGTAGAACTCGCTCCAAAAATTTTTTCTGGAGAAAAGAGCATGATTTTCGAAACTGGCATTTGGAAAAGGCTGCAAATTCAGAGTTAATGTTTCTAGGTTTAAATATGCCTTGTATGGTGGATGAAAGTTCTGTAATACACATGTACATAACTCATTAAAAATGTTTGTCAAATCCGAGAAGTATGTAGCATTTTCGGGAATTGGAATGTCACTGTGAGGGAAACTATGTAAATTAAATTTCTATTGGGAAGTACTTGCTCCACGAGAATTTTTTGTGAATCTCCCTCATTTACAAAACTGGCATTAGGAAAATCTTTTGAAATATGGGAAAGTGCTTCAAAGTGTCAATATGGCATTTATGGTGGATGAATGTTAGGTAATTCATATGCTACCAATTCTGTAGTGAATATTTGTCGAATCCGTCATGCGTGTATGTATTTTGGAACACGGAATTTCACGCTGATGGGTTCTATGTAAATTGCATGTCTATTGGATAGAACTCGCTCCAAGAGGTTTTCTCTGTGAAAACTGCATGATTTTAGAAACTGAGATTAGGAGAAATATACTAAATTAGAATAAACATTCTATGTGTAAATATACATTGTAAGGAAGATGAAAGTTCGATAATACAAATCTTCACAACTCATTAAAGTATGTTTGTCAAATCCATGATGCATGTAACGTGTTCAGAACACGGAATGTCACGGTGAGTAAAACTAGGTAAATTACATATCTTTTGTGTATAACTCGCTCCAAGAATATTTCTCCACCAAATCTGCCTCATTTTCTAAACTGGCATTAAAACTAACCTGTGAAATCTGAGAAAATTCTTCAAAGTGTCAGTAAGCCTTGTATGGTGGATGAAAGTGCTGTAATCCACATGCTAACAACTATGTAGTGAATATTTTTCGAATCCGAGATACATGTAGTGTGTTCAGAACACGGAATTTCACAGTGATCGAATCCATGTTTATTACATGTCTATAGGTTAGAACCTGCTCCAAGAGCTTTTTGCCGTGAAATCTGCCTCAGTTTCGATACTGGCATTTGGAAAGCTCTGTGAAATCAGAGAAAATGCTTCTAAACATCAATATGCCTTGTATTGTGATGAAAGTCCTGTCATCCTCATGCAAACAACTCTATAGTTTATTTTTGTCGAATATTTTCTGCATGTGTTGTGTTCGGTACACGTAATTTCACAGCGGGGGAATCTATGTAATTTACGTATCTATTGGGTAGAACACGCTCCAACATTTATTTCCTTTGAAAACTGCCTGATTTTTGAAACTGCTATGAGGGAAAAGCTGCGAACTCAGAGTTAATATTTCTATGTGTCAATATGCCTTGTATGGTGGATGAAAGATCTGTAATACACATGTACATAACTCATTAAAAATGTTTCTCAAATCCTTGATGTATGTAGCCTGTTCGGAACACGGTTTTTCTCGGTGAGAGAAGCTATGTATATTACATATCTATTGGTTAGAACCCTCTCCAGGAGAGTTTTACTGAAAAATCTGCCTCAGTTACAAAACTGGTGTTATGAAAACGCTGTGAAATCTGATTAAATATTTTAAGGTGACAATATGTCTTCAATGGTTTATTAAAGATCGGTAATTCACATGCTATCAACTCAGCAGTGAATATTTGTTGAATCCTTGGTGCATGAAATTTTTTTAGGAACACGGAATGTTACGGTGATGGTATCTGTGAAAATGAGATGTCTATTGGATGGAACAAGCAACAAGAGGATTTTTCTGGGAAAACTGCCTGAATTTCGAAACTGACGTTAGGAAAATTCTGCGAAATGTGAGTAAATGTTTCTAGGTGAAAACATGTCTTGTAAGGTGGATGAAAATTTGATAATCCACGTGCTCACACTCATTAAAGAATGATTGTCGAAACCTTGATGCATGTAACATTTTCAGGACATGGAATGTCACGGTGAGTGAACTACTTAAATTACATATCTTTTGGGTTGAACTGGCTCCAAGAACATTTTCTGTGAAATCAGCCTCATTTTCCAAACTGGCGTTAGGAAAACATGAGAAATCTGAGAAAATGCTTCTAAGTGTGAATATGCCTTGAATGGGGAATTTAAGTCCGGTAATCCACGTAACCAACTATGAAGGGAATACTTTTTGAATCCGTGACTTATTTAGCGTGTTTGGAACACCGAAATTCACGGTAATGAAACTATGTAAATTAAAATTCTATTGGGTAGATCTAGCTTGAATAGAATTTTTCTGCGCAAATTGCATGACTTTCGAATTTGACGTTTGGATAAAACTGCGAAATGAGAGTAAAAACTTGTAGGTGTAAATATGCAAGGAATGGTGGATGTAAGATTGGTAATCCAAATGCTAACATCTCTGTAGTGAATATTTGTCGAATCCGAGATACATGAAATGTGTTCGGAACACAAAATGTCATGATGAGCACATCTATGTAAATTACCTGTCTATTGGGTAGAACTCGCTCCAAGAGCATTTTTCTGCAAAATCTGCCTCATTTTCAAATCTGGCGTTAGGAAAAATCTTCGAAATATGAGAAAATGCTTCTAAGTGTCAATATGACTTGATTGGTGGATGAAAGTCCGGTAATCCACACGTTAACAAGAGTGTAGTAAATATTTTTCAAACCGTGATTCATGTAGCGCGTTCGAAAAACAGAATTTCACGGTAATGAAACTATGTTAATTAGAATTCTATTGGGTAGAATTAGCTAGAATAAAATTTTTCTGAGAAAATTGCTTGATTCTCGAATGTGATGTTTGGACAAGCTGCGAAATGAGAGAAAATATTTGTAGGTGTAAAGATGCCTTTATGTTGGAAGAAAGTTCGGTAATCCACATTTTCACAACATGTTAAAGAATCTTTTTTCTAATCCGTGATGCATGTACCATGTTCGGAACGTGGAATTTCACGGTGATTGAAAAAATGTAAACTACTTGTCGATATGGTAGAACTCACTTCAAGAGAATTTTTCTGTGAAAACTGCTTCATTTTTGAAACTGGCGCTTGGAAAACGCTGCAAAATCTGAGAAAATACTTCTAAGTATCAACATTCAATGTTTTGTGATGAAAGTTCGGTAATTGACATGCTAACAAATCTGTAGTGAATATTTGTCGAATCCGTTATTCATGTAGAATGTTCGGAACACGGAATGTCACAGTGAGGAAATTTATGTAAATTATCTTTCCATAGGGTAGAAATCGCTCCAAAAGTTTTTTCCTGAGATAACAGCCTGATTTTTGAAACTGGTGTTAGGAAAAAGCTGCGAACTCAGATTAAACAATTGTAGGGGTAAATATGCCTTTTATGGTGGATGAAAGTTCGGCAATCCGCATACTAACAACTCTGCAGAGAATATTTGTCGAATCCGAGATACATGAATAGTGTTCGGAACACAGAATATCACGGTGAGCGATTCTACGTAAAATACATGTCTCTTGGTTAGAACTCAATCCAAGAGATTTTTCTGCAAAATCTGCCTCATTTTCGAAACTGGCATTTGGAAATTCCTTCAAAATCAGAGAAAATGCTTCAAACTGACAATTTGCCTTGTATTGTGATGGAAGTTCATAAAGCCACATGCAAACAAACATGATGTGACTAATTGTAGAAAGCCTAAGCATGTAGCGTGATCGTATGACGGAAATATCCGGAGATGGAATCTATGTAAATTTCAAGTCTATTGGGTAGAACTCGCTCCAAAAATTTTTTCTGGAGAAAAGAGCATGATTTTCGAAACTGGCATTTGGAAAAGGCTGCAAATTCAGAGTTAATGTTTCTAGGTTTAAATATGCCTTGTATGGTGGATGAAAGTTCTGTAATACACATGTACATAACTCATTAAAAATGTTTGTCAAATCCGAGAAGTATGTAGCATTTTCGGGAATTGGAATGTCACTGTGAGGGAAACTATGTAAATTAAATTTCTATTGGGAAGTACTTGCTCCACGAGAATTTTTTGTGAATCTCCCTCATTTACAAAACTGGCATTAGGAAAATCTTTTGAAATATGGGAAAGTGCTTCAAAGTGTCAATATGGCATTTATGGTGGATGAATGTTAGGTAATTCATATGCTACCAATTCTGTAGTGAATATTTGTCGAATCCGTCATGCGTGTATGTATTTTGGAACACGGAATTTCACGCTGATGGGTTCTATGTAAATTGCATGTCTATTGGATAGAACTCGCTCCAAGAGTATTTCTCTGTGAAAACTGCATGATTTTAGAAACTGAGATTAGGAGAAATATACTAAATTAGAATAAACATTCTATGTGTAAATATACATTGTAAGGAAGATGAAAGTTCGATAATACAAATCTTCACAACTCATTAAAGTATGTTTGTCAAATCCGTGATGCATGTAACGTGTTCAGAACACGGAATGTCACGGTGAGTAAAACTAGGTAAATTACATATCTTTTGTGTATAACTCGCTCCAAGAATATTTCTCCACCAAATCTGCCTCATTTTCTAAACTGGCGTTAAAACTAACCTGTGAAATCTGAGAAAATTCTTCAAAGTGTCAGTAAGCCTTGTATGGTGGATGAAAGTGCTGTAATCCACATGCTAACAACTATGTAGTGAATATTTGTCGAATCCGAGATACATGTAGTGTGTTCAGAACACGGAATTTCACAGTGATCGAATCCATGTTTATTACATGTCTATAGGTTAGAACCTGCTCCAAGAGGTTTTTGCCGTGAAATCTGCCTCAGTTTCGATACTGGCATTTGGAAAGCTCTGTGAAATCAGAGAAAATGCTTCTAAACATCAATATGCCTTGTATTGTGATGAAAGTCCTGTCATCCTCATGCAAACAACTCTATAGTTTATTTTTGTCGAATATTTTCTGCATGTGTTGTGTTCGGTACACGTAATTTCACAGCGGGGGAATCTATGTAATTTACGTATCTATTGGGTAGAACACGCTCCAACATTTATTTCCTTTGAAAACTGCCTGATTTTTGAAACTGCTATGAGGGAAAAGCTGTGAACTCAGAGTTAATATTTCTATGTGTCAATATGCCTTGTATGGTGGATGAAAGATCTGTAATACACATGTACATAACTCATTAAAAATGTTTCTCAAATCCTTGATGTATGTAGCCTGTTCGGAACACGGTTTTTCTCGGTGAGGGAAGCTATGTATATTACATATCTATTGGTTAGAACCCTCTCCAGGATAGTTTTACTGAAAAATCTGCCTCAGTTACAAAACTGGTGTTATGAAAACGCTGTGAAATCTGATTAAATATTTTAAGGTGACAATATGTCTTCAATGGTTTATTAAAGATCGGTAATTCACATGCTATCAACTCAGCAGTGAATATTTGTTGAATCCTTGGTGCATGAAATTTTTTTAGGAACACGGAATGTTACGGTGATGGTATCTGTGAAAATGAGATGTCTATTGGATGGAACAAGCAACAAGAGGATTTTTCTGGGAAAACTGCCTGATTTTCGAAACTGACGTTAGGAAAATTCTGCGAAATGTGAGTAAATGTTTCTAGGTGAAAACATGTCTTGTAAGGTGGATGAAAATTTGATAATCCACGTGCTCACACTCATTAAAGAATGATTGTCGAAACCTTGATGCATGTAACATTTTCAGGACATGGAATGTCACGGTGAGTGAACTACTTAAATTACATATCTTTTGGGTTGAACTGGCTCCAAGAACATTTTCTGTGAAATCAGCCTCATTTTCCAAACTGGCGTTAGGAAAAACATGAGAAATCTGAGAAAATGCTTCTAAGTGTGAATATGCCTTGAATGGGGAATTTAAGTCCGGTAATCCACGTAACCAACTATGAAGGGAATACTTTTTGAATCCGTGACTTATTTAGCGTGTTTGGAACACCGAAATTCACGGTAATGAAACTATGTAAATTAAAATTCTATTGGGTAGATCTAGCTTGAATAGAATTTTTCTGCGCAAATTGCATGACTTTCGAATTTGACGTTTGGATAAAACTGCGAAATGAGAGTAAAAACTTGTAGGTGTAAATATGCAAGGAATGGTGGATGTAAGATTGGTAATCCAAATGCTAACATCTCTGTAGTGAATATTTGTCGAATCCGAGATACATGAAATGTGTTCGGAACACAAAATGTCATGATGAGCACATCTATGTAAATTACCTGTCTATTGGGTAGAACTCGCTCCAAGAGCATTTTTCTGCAAAATCTGCCTCATTTTCAAATCTGGCGTTAGGAAAAATCTTCGAAATATGAGAAAATGCTTCTAAGTGTCAATATGACTTGATTGGTGGATGAAAGTCCGGTAATCCACACGTTAACAAGAGTGTAGTAAATATTTTTCAAACCGTGATTCATGTAGCGCGTTCGAAAAACAGAATTTCACGGTAATGAAACTATGTTAATTAGAATTCTATTGGGTAGAATTAGCTAGAATAAAATTTTTCTGAGAAAATTGCTTGATTCTCGAATGTGATGTTTGGACAAGCTGCGAAATGAGAGAAAATATTTGTAGGTGTAAAGATGCCTTTATGTTGGAAGAAAGTTCGGTAATCCACATTTTCACAACATGTTAAAGAATCTTTTTACTAATCCGTGATGCATGTACCATGTTCGGAACGTGGAATTTCACGGTGATTGAAAAAATGTAAACTACTTGTCGATATGGTAGAACTCACTTCAAGAGAATTTTTCTGTGAAAACTGCTTCATTTTTGAAACTGGCGCTTGGAAAACGCTGCAAAATCTGAGAAAATACTTCTAAGTATCAACATTCAATGTTTTGTGATGAAAGTTCGGTAATTGACATGCTAACAAATCTGTAGTGAATATTTGTTGAATCCGTTATTCATGTAGAATGTTCGGAACACGGAATGTCACAGTGAGGAAATTTATGTAAATTATCTTTCCATAGGGTAGAAATCGCTCCAAGAGTTTTTTCCTGAGATAACAGCCTGATTTTTGAAACTGGTGTTAGGAAAAAGCTGCGAACTCAGATTAAACAATTGTAGGGGTAAATATGCCTTTTATGGTGGATGAAAGTTCGGCAATCCGCATACTAACAACTCTGCAGAGAATATTTGTCGAATCCGAGATACATGAATAGTGTTCGGAACACAGAATATCACGGTGAGCGATTCTACGTAAAATACATGTCTCTTGGTTAGAACTCAATCCAAGAGATTTTTCTGCAAAATCTGCCTCATTTTCGAAACTGGCATTTGGAAATTCCTTCAAAATCAGAGAAAATGCTTCAAACTGACAATTTGCCTTGTATTGTGATGGAAGTTCATAAAGCCACATGCAAACAAACATGATGTGACTAATTGTAGAAAGCCTAAGCATGTAGCGTGATCGTATGACGGAAATATCCGGAGATGGAATCTATGTAAATTTCAAGTCTATTGGGTAGAACTCGCTCCAAAAATTTTTTCTGGAGAAAAGAGCATGATTTTCGAAACTGGCATTTGGAAAAGGCTGCAAATTCAGAGTTAATGTTTCTAGGTTTAAATATGCCTTGTATGGTGGATGAAAGTTCTGTAATACACATGTACATAACTCATTAAAAATGTTTGTCAAATCCGAGAAGTATGTAGCATTTTCGGGAATTGGAATGTCACTGTGAGGGAAACTATGTAAATTAAATTTCTATTGGGAAGTACTTGCTCCACGAGAATTTTTTGTGAATCTCCCTCATTTACAAAACTGGCATTAGGAAAATCTTTTGAAATATGGGAAAGTGCTTCAAAGTGTCAATATGGCATTTATGGTGGATGAATGTTAGGTAATTCATATGCTACCAATTCTGTAGTGAATATTTGTCGAATCCGTCATGCGTGTATGTATTTTGGAACACGGAATTTCACGCTGATGGGTTCTATGTAAATTGCATGTCTATTGGATAGAACTCGCTCCAAGAGGTTTTCTCTGTGAAAACTGCATGATTTTAGAAACTGAGATTAGGAGAAATATACTAAATTAGAATAAACATTCTATGTGTAAATATACATTGTAAGGAAGATGAAAGTTCGATAATACAAATCTTCACAACTCATTAAAGTATGTTTGTCAAATCCGTGATGCATGTAACGTGTTCAGAACACGGAATGTCACGGTGAGTAAAACTAGGTAAATTACATATCTTTTGTGTATAACTCGCTCCAAGAATATTTCTCCACCAAATCTGCCTCATTTTCTAAACTGGCGTTAAAACTAACCTGTGAAATCTGAGAAAATTCTTCAAAGTGTCAGTAAGCCTTGTATGGTGGATGAAAGTGCTGTAATCCACATGCTAACAACTATGTAGTGAATATTTGTCGAATCCGAGATACATGTAGTGTGTTCAGAACACGGAATTTCACAGTGATCGAATCCATGTTTATTACATGTCTATAGGTTAGAACCTGCTCCAAGAGGTTTTTGCCGTGAAATCTGCCTCAGTTTCGATACTGGCATTTGGAAAGCTCTGTGAAATCAGAGAAAATGCTTCTAAACATCAATATGCCTTGTATTGTGATGAAAGTCCTGTCATCCTCATGCAAACAACTCTATAGTTTATTTTTGTCGAATATTTTCTGCATGTGTTGTGTTCGGTACACGTAATTTCACAGCGGGGGAATCTATGTAATTTACGTATCTATTGGGTAGAACACGCTCCAACATTTATTTCCTTTGAAAACTGCCTGATTTTTGAAACTGCTATGAGGGAAAAGCTGTGAACTCAGAGTTAATATTTCTATGTGTCAATATGCCTTGTATGGTGGATGAAAGATCTGTAATACACATGTACATAACTCATTAAAAATGTTTCTCAAATCCTTGATGTATGTAGCCTGTTCGGAACACGGTTTTTCTCGGTGAGGGAAGCTATGTATATTACATATCTATTGGTTAGAACCCTCTCCAGGAGAGTTTTACTGAAAAATCTGCCTCAGTTACAAAACTGGTGTTATGAAAACGCTGTGAAATCTGATTAAATATTTTAAGGTGACAATATGTCTTCAATGGTTTATTAAAGATCGGTAATTCACATGCTATCAACTCAGCAGTGAATATTTGTTGAATCCTTGGTGCATGAAATTTTTTTAGGAACACGGAATGTTACGGTGATGGTATCTGTGAAAATGAGATGTCTATTGGATGGAACAAGCAACAAGAGGATTTTTCAGGGAAAACTGCCTGATTTTCGAAACTGACGTTAGGAAAATTCTGCGAAATGTGAGTAAATGTTTCTAGGTGAAAACATGTCTTGTAAGGTGGATGAAAATTTGATAATCCACGTGCTCACACTCATTAAAGAATGATTGTCAAAACTTTGATGCATGTAACATTTACAGGACATGGAATGTCACGGTGAGTGAACTACTTAAATTACATATCTTTTGGGTTGAACTGGCTCCAAGAACATTTTCTGTGAAATCAGCCTCATTTTCCAAACTGGCGTTAGGAAAAACATGAGAAATCTGAGAAAATGCTTCTAAGTGTGAATATGCCTTGAATGGGGAATTTAAGTCCGGTAATCCACGTAACCAACTATGAAGGGAATACTTTTTGAATCCGTGACTTATTTAGCGTGTTTGGAACACCGAAATTCACGGTAATGAAACTATGTAAATTAAAATTCTATTGGGTAGATCTAGCTTGAATAGAATTTTTCTGCGCAAATTGCATGACTTTCGAATTTGACATTTGGATAAAACTGCAAAATGAGAGTAAAAACTTGTAGGTGTAAATATGCAAGGAATGGTGGATGTAAGATTGGTAATCCAAATGCTAACATCTCTGTAGTGAATATTTGTCGAATCCGAGATACATGAAATGTGTTCGGAACACAAAATGTCATGATGAGCACATCTATGTAAATTACCTGTCTATTGGGTAGAACTCGCTCCAAGAGCATTTTTCTGCAAAATCTGCCTCATTTTCAAATCTGGCGTTAGGAAAAATCTTCGAAATATGAGAAAATGCTTCTAAGTGTCAATATGACTTGATTGGTGGATGAAAGTCCGGTAATCCACACGTTAACAAGAGTGTAGTAAATATTTTTCAAACCGTGATTCATGTAGCGCGTTCGAAAAACAGAATTTCACGGTAATGAAACTATGTTAATTAGAATTCTATTGGGTAGAATTAGCTAGAATAAAATTTTTCTGAGAAAATTGCTTGATTCTCGAATGTGATGTTTGGACAAGCTGCGAAATGAGAGAAAATATTTGTAGGTGTAAAGATGCCTTTATGTTGGAAGAAAGTTCGGTAATCCACATTTTCACAACATGTTAAAGAATCTTTTTTCTAATCCGTGATGCATGTACCATGTTCGGAACGTGGAATTTCACGGTGATTGAAAAAATGTAAACTACTTGTCGATATGGTAGAACTCACTTCAAGAGAATTTTTCTGTGAAAACTGCTTCATTTTTGAAACTGGCGCTTGGAAAACGCTGCAAAATCTGAGAAAATACTTCTAAGTATCAACATTCAATGTTTTGTGATGAAAGTTCGGTAATTGACATGCTAACAAATCTGTAGTGAATATTTGTTGAATCCGTTATTCATGTAGAATGTTCGGAACACGGAATGTCACAGTGAGGAAATTTATGTAAATTATCTTTCCATAGGGTAGAAATCGCTCCAAGAGTTTTTTCCTGAGATAACAGCCTGATTTTTGAAACTGGTGTTAGGAAAAAGCTGCGAACTCAGATTAAACAATTGTAGGGGTAAATATGCCTTTTATGGTGGATGAAAGTTCGGCAATCCGCATACTAACAACTCTGCAGAGAATATTTGTCGAATCCGAGATACATGAATAGTGTTCGGAACACAGAATATCACGGTGAGCGATTCTACGTAAAATACATGTCTCTTGGTTAGAACTCAATCCAAGAGATTTTTCTGCAAAATCTGCCTCATTTTCGAAACTGGCATTTGGAAATTCCTTCAAAATCAGAGAAAATGCTTCAAACTGACAATTTGCCTTGTATTGTGATGGAAGTTCATAAAGCCACATGCAAACAAACATGATGTGACTAATTGTAGAAAGCCTAAGCATGTAGCGTGATCGTATGACGGAAATATCCGGAGATGGAATCTATGTAAATTTCAAGTCTATTGGGTAGAACTCGCTCCAAAAATTTTTTCTGGAGAAAAGAGCATGATTTTCGAAACTGGCATTTGGAAAAGGCTGCAAATTCAGAGTTAATGTTTCTAGGTTTAAATATGCCTTGTATGGTGGATGAAAGTTCTGTAATACACATGTACATAACTCATTAAAAATGTTTGTCAAATCCGAGAAGTATGTAGCATTTTCGGGAATTGGAATGTCACTGTGAGGGAAACTATGTAAATTAAATTTCTATTGGGAAGTACTTGCTCCACGAGAATTTTTTGTGAATCTCCCTCATTTACAAAACTGGCATTAGGAAAATCTTTTGAAATATGGGAAAGTGCTTCAAAGTGTCAATATGGCATTTATGGTGGATGAATGTTAGGTAATTCATATGCTACCAATTCTGTAGTGAATATTTGTCGAATCCGTCATGCGTGTATGTATTTTGGAACACGGAATTTCACGCTGATGGGTTCTATGTAAATTGCATGTCTATTGGATAGAACTCGCTCCAAGAGGTTTTCTCTGTGAAAACTGCATGATTTTAGAAACTGAGATTAGGAGAAATATACTAAATTAGAATAAACATTCTATGTGTAAATATACATTGTAAGGAAGATGAAAGTTCGATAATACAAATCTTCACAACTCATTAAAGTATGTTTGTCAAATCCGTGATGCATGTAACGTGTTCAGAACACGGAATGTCACGGTGAGTAAAACTAGGTAAATTACATATCTTTTGTGTATAACTCGCTCCAAGAATATTTCTCCACCAAATCTGCCTCATTTTCTAAACTGGCGTTAAAACTAACCTGTGAAATCTGAGAAAATTCTTCAAAGTGTCAGTAAGCCTTGTATGGTGGATGAAAGTGCTGTAATCCACATGCTAACAACTATGTAGTGAATATTTGTCGAATCCGAGATACATGTAGTGTGTTCAGAACACGGAATTTCACAGTGATCGAATCCATGTTTATTACATGTCTATAGGTTAGAACCTGCTCCAAGAGGTTTTTGCCGTGAAATCTGCCTCAGTTTCGATACTGGCATTTGGAAAGCTCTGTGAAATCAGAGAAAATGCTTCTAAACATCAATATGCCTTGTAT
The DNA here is from genome assembly GCF_036321535.1 of Camelus dromedarius. Taxonomy (NCBI): domain Eukaryota; kingdom Metazoa; phylum Chordata; class Mammalia; order Artiodactyla; family Camelidae; genus Camelus; species Camelus dromedarius. The sequence goes on from NW_026989854.1 coordinate 3,615,030, forward strand.
TGTGATGAAAGTCCTGTCATCCTCATGCAAACAACTCTATAGTTTATTTTTGTCGAATATTTTCTGCATGTGTTGTGTTCGGTACACGTAATTTCACAGCGGGGGAATCTATGTAATTTACGTATCTATTGGGTAGAACACGCTCCAACATTTATTTCCTTTGAAAACTGCCTGATTTTTGAAACTGCTATGAGGGAAAAGCTGCGAACTCAGAGTTAATATTTCTATGTGTCAATATGCCTTGTATGGTGGATGAAAGATCTGTAATACACATGTACATAACTCATTAAAAATGTTTCTCAAATCCTTGATGTATGTAGCCTGTTCGGAACACGGTTTTTCTCGGTGAGGGAAGCTATGTATATTACATATCTATTGGTTAGAACCCTCTCCAGGAGAGTTTTACTGAAAAATCTGCCTCAGTTACAAAACTGGTGTTATGAAAACGCTGTGAAATCTGATTAAATATTTTAAGGTGACAATATGTCTTCAATGGTTTATTAAAGATCGGTAATTCACATGCTATCAACTCAGCAGTGAATATTTGTTGAATCCTTGGTGCATGAAATTTTTTTAGGAACACGGAATGTTACGGTGATGGTATCTGTGAAAATGAGATGTCTATTGGATGGAACAAGCAACAAGAGGATTTTTCTGGGAAAACTGCCTGATTTTCGAAACTGACGTTAGGAAAATTCTGCGAAATGTGAGTAAATGTTTCTAGGTGAAAACATGTCTTGTAAGGTGGATGAAAATTTGATAATCCACGTGCTCACACTCATTAAAGAATGATTGTCGAAACCTTGATGCATGTAACATTTTCAGGACATGGAATGTCACGGTGAGTGAACTACTTAAATTACATATCTTTTGGGTTGAACTGGCTCCAAGAACATTTTCTGTGAAATCAGCCTCATTTTCCAAACTGGCGTTAGGAAAAACATGAGAAATCTGAGAAAATGCTTCTAAGTGTGAATATGCCTTGAATGGGGAATTTAAGTCCGGTAATCCACGTAACCAACTATGAAGGGAATACTTTTTGAATCCGTGACTTATTTAGCGTGTTTGGAACACCGAAATTCACGGTAATGAAACTATGTAAATTAAAATTCTATTGGGTAGATCTAGCTTGAATAGAATTTTTCTGCGCAAATTGCATGACTTTCGAATTTGACGTTTGGATAAAACTGCGAAATGAGAGTAAAAACTTGTAGGTGTAAATATGCAAGGAATGGTGGATGTAAGATTGGTAATCCAAATGCTAACATCTCTGTAGTGAATATTTGTCGAATCCGAGATACATGAAATGTGTTCGGAACACAAAATGTCATGATGAGCACATCTATGTAAATTACCTGTCTATTGGGTAGAACTCGCTCCAAGAGCATTTTTCTGCAAAATCTGCCTCATTTTCAAATCTGGCATTAGGAAAAATCTTCGAAATATGAGAAAATGCTTCTAAGTGTCAATATGACTTGATTGGTGGATGAAAGTCCGGTAATCCACACGTTAACAAGAGTGTAGTAAATATTTTTCAAACCGTGATTCATGTAGCGCGTTCGAAAAACAGAATTTCACGGTAATGAAACTATGTTAATTAGAATTCTATTGGGTAGAATTAGCTAGAATAAAATTTTTCTGAGAAAATTGCTTGATTCTCGAATGTGATGTTTGGACAAGCTGCGAAATGAGAGAAAATATTTGTAGGTGTAAAGATGCCTTTATGTTGGAAGAAAGTTCGGTAATCCACATTTTCACAACATGTTAAAGAATCTTTTTTCTAATCCGTGATGCATGTACCATGTTCGGAACGTGGAATTTCACGGTGATTGAAAAAATGTAAACTACTTGTCGATATGGTAGAACTCACTTCAAGAGAATTTTTCTGTGAAAACTGCTTCATTTTTGAAACTGGCGCTTGGAAAACGCTGCAAAATCTGAGAAAATACTTCTAAGTATCAACATTCAATGTTTTGTGATGAAAGTTCGGTAATTGACATGCTAACAAATCTGTAGTGAATATTTGTTGAATCCGTTATTCATGTAGAATGTTCGGAACACGGAATGTCACAGTGAGGAAATTTATGTAAATTATCTTTCCATAGGGTAGAAATCGCTCCAAGAGTTTTTTCCTGAGATAACAGCCTGATTTTTGAAACTGGTGTTAGGAAAAAGCTGCGAACTCAGATTAAACAATTGTAGGGGTAAATATGCCTTTTATGGTGGATGAAAGTTCGGCAATCCGCATACTAACAACTCTGCAGAGAATATTTGTCGAATCCGAGATACATGAATAGTGTTCGGAACACAGAATATCACGGTGAGCGATTCTACGTAAAATACATGTCTCTTGGTTAGAACTCAATCCAAGAGATTTTTCTGCAAAATCTGCCTCATTTTCGAAACTGGCATTTGGAAATTCCTTCAAAATCAGAGAAAATGCTTCAAACTGACAATTTGCCTTGTATTGTGATGGAAGTTCATAAAGCCACATGCAAACAAACATGATGTGACTAATTGTAGAAAGCCTAAGCATGTAGCGTGATCGTATGACGGAAATATCCGGAGATGGAATCTATGTAAATTTCAAGTCTATTGGGTAGAACTCGCTCCAAAAATTTTTTCTGGAGAAAAGAGCATGATTTTCGAAACTGGCATTTGGAAAAGGCTGCAAATTCAGAGTTAATGTTTCTAGGTTTAAATATGCCTTGTATGGTGGATGAAAGTTCTGTAATACACATGTACATAACTCATTAAAAATGTTTGTCAAATCCGAGAAGTATGTAGCATTTTCGGGAATTGGAATGTCACTGTGAGGGAAACTATGTAAATTAAATTTCTATTGGGAAGTACTTGCTCCACGAGAATTTTTTGTGAATCTCCCTCATTTACAAAACTGGCATTAGGAAAATCTTTTGAAATATGGGAAAGTGCTTCAAAGTGTCAATATGGCATTTATGGTGGATGAATGTTAGGTAATTCATATGCTACCAATTCTGTAGTGAATATTTGTCGAATCCGTCATGCGTGTATGTATTTTGGAACACGGAATTTCACGCTGATGGGTTCTATGTAAATTGCATGTCTATTGGATAGAACTCGCTCCAAGAGGTTTTCTCTGTGAAAACTGCATGATTTTAGAAACTGAGATTAGGAGAAATATACTAAATTAGAATAAACATTCTATGTGTAAATATACATTGTAAGGAAGATGAAAGTTCGATAATACAAATCTTCACAACTCATTAAAGTATGTTTGTCAAATCCGTGATGCATGTAACGTGTTCAGAACACGGAATGTCACGGTGAGTAAAACTAGGTAAATTACATATCTTTTGTGTATAACTCGCTCCAAGAATATTTCTCCACCAAATCTGCCTCATTTTCTAAACTGGCGTTAAAACTAACCTGTGAAATCTGAGAAAATTCTTCAAAGTGTCAGTAAGCCTTGTATGGTGGATGAAAGTGCTGTAATCCACATGCTAACAACTATGTAGTGAATATTTGTCGAATCCGAGATACATGTAGTGTGTTCAGAACACGGAATTTCACAGTGATCGAATCCATGTTTATTACATGTCTATAGGTTAGAACCTGCTCCAAGAGGTTTTTGCCGTGAAATCTGCCTCAGTTTCGATACTGGCATTTGGAAAGCTCTGTGAAATCAGAGAAAATGCTTCTAAACATCAATATGCCTTGTATTGTGATGAAAGTCCTGTCATCCTCATGCAAACAACTCTATAGTTTATTTTTGTCGAATATTTTCTGCATGTGTTGTGTTCGGTACACGTAATTTCACAGCGGGGGAATCTATGTAATTTACGTATCTATTGGGTAGAACACGCTCCAACATTTATTTCCTTTGAAAACTGCCTGATTTTTGAAACTGCTATGAGGGAAAAGCTGTGAACTCAGAGTTAATATTTCTATGTGTCAATATGCCTTGTATGGTGGATGAAAGATCTGTAATACACATGTACATAACTCATTAAAAATGTTTCTCAAATCCTTGATGTATGTAGCCTGTTCGGAACACGGTTTTTCTCGGTGAGGGAAGCTATGTATATTACATATCTATTGGTTAGAACCCTCTCCAGGAGAGTTTTACTGAAAAATCTGCCTCAGTTACAAAACTGGTGTTATGAAAACGCTGTGAAATCTGATTAAATATTTTAAGGTGACAATATGTCTTCAATGGTTTATTAAAGATCGGTAATTCACATGCTATCAACTCAGCAGTGAATATTTGTTGAATCCTTGGTGCATGAAATTTTTTTAGGAACACGGAATGTTACGGTGATGGTATCTGTGAAAATGAGATGTCTATTGGATGGAACAAGCAACAAGAGGATTTTTCAGGGAAAACTGCCTGATTTTCGAAACTGACGTTAGGAAAATTCTGCGAAATGTGAGTAAATGTTTCTAGGTGAAAACATGTCTTGTAAGGTGGATGAAAATTTGATAATCCACGTGCTCACACTCATTAAAGAATGATTGTCAAAACCTTGATGCATGTAACATTTTCAGGACATGGAATGTCACGGTGAGTGAACTACTTAAATTACATATCTTTTGGGTTGAACTGGCTCCAAGAACATTTTCTGTGAAATCAGCCTCATTTTCCAAACTGGCGTTAGGAAAAACATGAGAAATCTGAGAAAATGCTTCTAAGTGTGAATATGCCTTGAATGGGGAATTTAAGTCCGGTAATCCACGTAACCAACTATGAAGGGAATACTTTTTGAATCCGTGACTTATTTAGCGTGTTTGGAACACCGAAATTCACGGTAATGAAACTATGTAAATTAAAATTCTATTGGGTAGATCTAGCTTGAATAGAATTTTTCTGCGCAAATTGCATGACTTTCGAATTTGACATTTGGATAAAACTGCAAAATGAGAGTAAAAACTTGTAGGTGTAAATATGCAAGGAATGGTGGATGTAAGATTGGTAATCCAAATGCTAACATCTCTGTAGTGAATATTTGTCGAATCCGAGATACATGAAATGTGTTCGGAACACAAAATGTCATGATGAGCACATCTATGTAAATTACCTGTCTATTGGGTAGAACTCGCTCCAAGAGCATTTTTCTGCAAAATCTGCCTCATTTTCAAATCTGGCGTTAGGAAAAATCTTCGAAATATGAGAAAATGCTTCTAAGTGTCAATATGACTTGATTGGTGGATGAAAGTCCGGTAATCCACACGTTAACAAGAGTGTAGTAAATATTTTTCAAACCGTGATTCATGTAGCGCGTTCGAAAAACAGAATTTCACGGTAATGAAACTATGTTAATTAGAATTCTATTGGGTAGAATTAGCTAGAATAAAATTTTTCTGAGAAAATTGCTTGATTCTCGAATGTGATGTTTGGACAAGCTGCGAAATGAGAGAAAATATTTGTAGGTGTAAAGATGCCTTTATGTTGGAAGAAAGTTCGGTAATCCACATTTTCACAACATGTTAAAGAATCTTTTTTCTAATCCGTGATGCATGTACCATGTTCGGAACGTGGAATTTCACGGTGATTGAAAAAATGTAAACTACTTGTCGATATGGTAGAACTCACTTCAAGAGAATTTTTCTGTGAAAACTGCTTCATTTTTGAAACTGGCGCTTGGAAAACGCTGCAAAATCTGAGAAAATACTTCTAAGTATCAACATTCAATGTTTTGTGATGAAAGTTCGGTAATTGACATGCTAACAAATCTGTAGTGAATATTTGTTGAATCCGTTATTCATGTAGAATGTTCGGAACACGGAATGTCACAGTGAGGAAATTTATGTAAATTATCTTTCCATAGGGTAGAAATCGCTCCAAGAGTTTTTTCCTGAGATAACAGCCTGATTTTTGAAACTGGTGTTAGGAAAAAGCTGCGAACTCAGATTAAACAATTGTAGGGGTAAATATGCCTTTTATGGTGGATGAAAGTTCGGCAATCCGCATACTAACAACTCTGCAGAGAATATTTGTCGAATCCGAGATACATGAATAGTGTTCGGAACACAGAATATCACGGTGAGCGATTCTACGTAAAATACATGTCTCTTGGTTAGAACTCAATCCAAGAGATTTTTCTGCAAAATCTGCCTCATTTTCGAAACTGGCATTTGGAAATTCCTTCAAAATCAGAGAAAATGCTTCAAACTGACAATTTGCCTTGTATTGTGATGGAAGTTCATAAAGCCACATGCAAACAAACATGATGTGACTAATTGTAGAAAGCCTAAGCATGTAGCGTGATCGTATGACGGAAATATCCGGAGATGGAATCTATGTAAATTTCAAGTCTATTGGGTAGAACTCGCTCCAAAAATTTTTTCTGGAGAAAAGAGCATGATTTTCGAAACTGGCATTTGGAAAAGGCTGCAAATTCAGAGTTAATGTTTCTAGGTTTAAATATGCCTTGTATGGTGGATGAAAGTTCTGTAATACACATGTACATAACTCATTAAAAATGTTTGTCAAATCCGAGAAGTATGTAGCATTTTCGGGAATTGGAATGTCACTGTGAGGGAAACTATGTAAATTAAATTTCTATTGGGAAGTACTTGCTCCACGAGAATTTTTTGTGAATCTCCCTCATTTACAAAACTGGCATTAGGAAAATCTTTTGAAATATGGGAAAGTGCTTCAAAGTGTCAATATGGCATTTATGGTGGATGAATGTTAGGTAATTCATATGCTACCAATTCTGTAGTGAATATTTGTCGAATCCGTCATGCGTGTATGTATTTTGGAACACGGAATTTCACGCTGATGGGTTCTATGTAAATTGCATGTCTATTGGATAGAACTCGCTCCAAGAGGTTTTCTCTGTGAAAACTGCATGATTTTAGAAACTGAGATTAGGAGAAATATACTAAATTAGAATAAACTTTCTATGTGTAAATATACATTGTAAGGAAGATGAAAGTTCGATAATACAAATCTTCACAACTCATTAAAGTATGTTTGTCAAATCCGTGATGCATGTAACGTGTTCAGAACACGGAATGTCACGGTGAGTAAAACTAGGTAAATTACATATCTTTTGTGTATAACTCGCTCCAAGAATATTTCTCCACCAAATCTGCCTCATTTTCTAAACTGGCGTTAAAACTAAACTGTGAAATCTGAGAAAATTCTTCAAAGTGTCAGTAAGCCTTGTATGGTGGATGAAAGTGCTGTAATCCACATGCTAACAACTATGTAGTGAATATTTGTCGAATCCGAGATACATGTAGTGTGTTCAGAACACGGAATTTCACAGTGATCGAATCCATGTTTATTATATGTCTATAGGTTAGAACCTGCTCCAAGAGGTTTTTGCCGTGAAATCTGCCTCAGTTTCGATACTGGCATTTGGAAAGCTCTGTGAAATCAGAGAAAATGCTTCTAAACATCAATATGCCTTGTATTGTGATGAAAGTCCTGTCATCCTCATGCAAACAACTCTATAGTTTATTTTTGTCGAATATTTTCTGCATGTGTTGTGTTCGGTACACGTAATTTCATAGCGGGGGAATCTATGTAATTTACGTATCTATTGGGTAGAACACGCTCCAACATTTATTTCCTTTGAAAACTGCCTGATTTTTGAAACTGCTATGAGGGAAAAGCTGCGAACTCAGAGTTAATATTTCTATGTGTCAATATGCCTTGTATGGTGGATGAAAGATCTGTAATACACATGTACATAACTCATTAAAAATGTTTCTCAAATCCTTGATGTATGTAGCCTGTTCGGAACACGGTTTTTCTCGGTGAGGGAAGCTATGTATATTACATATCTATTGGTTAGAACCCTCTCCAGGAGAGTTTTACTGAAAAATCTGCCTCAGTTACAAAACTGGTGTTATGAAAACGCTGTGAAATCTGATTAAATATTTTAAGGTGACAATATGTCTTCAATGGTTTATTAAATATCGGTAATTCACATGCTATCAACTCAGCAGTGAATATTTGTTGAATCCTTGGTGCATGAAATTTTTTTAGGAACACGGAATGTTACGGTGATGGTATCTGTGAAAATGAGATGTCTATTGGATGGAACAAGCAACAAGAGGATTTTTCTGGGAAAACTGCCTGAATTTCGAAACTGACGTTAGGAAAATTCTGCGAAATGTGAGTAAATGTTTCTAGGTGAAAACATGTCTTGTAAGGTGGATGAAAATTTGATAATCCACGTGCTCACACTCATTAAAGAATGATTGTCAAAACCTTGATGCATGTAACATTTTCAGGACATGGAATGTCACGGTGAGTGAACTACTTAAATTACATATCTTTTGGGTTGAACTGGCTCCAAGAACATTTTCTGTGAAATCAGCCTCATTTTCCAAACTGGCGTTAGGAAAAACATGAGAAATCTGAGAAAATGCTTCTAAGTGTGAATATGCCTTGAATGGGGAATTTAAGTCCGGTAATCCACGTAACCAACTATGAAGGGAATACTTTTTGAATCCGTGACTTATTTAGCGTGTTTGGAACACCGAAATTCACGGTTATGAAACTATGTAAATTAAAATTCTATTGGGTAGATCTAGCTTGAATAGAATTTTTCTGCGCAAATTGCATGACTTTCGAATTTGACGTTTGGATAAAACTGCGAAATGAGAGTAAAAACTTGTAGGTGTAAATATGCAAGGAATGGTGGATGTAAGATTGGTAATCCAAATGCTAACATCTCTGTAGTGAATATTTGTCGAATCCGAGATACATGAAATGTGTTCGGAACACAAAATGTCATGATGAGCACATCTATGTAAATTACCTGTCTATTGGGTAGAACTCGCTCCAAGAGCATTTTTCTGCAAAATCTGCCTCATTTTCAAATCTGGCGTTAGGAAAAATCTTCGAAATATGAGAAAATGCTTCTAAGTGTCAATATGACTTGATTGGTGGATGAAAGTCCGGTAATCCACACGTTAACAAGAGTGTAGTAAATATTTTTCAAACCGTGATTCATGTAGCGCGTTCGAAAAACAGAATTTCACGGTAATGAAACTATGTTAATTAGAATTCTATTGGGTAGAATTAGCTAGAATAAAATTTTTCTGAGAAAATTGCTTGATTCTCGAATGTGATGTTTGGACAAGCTGCGAAATGAGAGAAAATATTTGTAGGTGTAAAGATGCCTTTATGTTGGAAGAAAGTTCGGTAATCCACATTTTCACAACATGTTAAAGAATCTTTTTTCTAATCCGTGATGCATGTACCATGTTCGGAACGTGGAATTTCACGGTGATTGAAAAAATGTAAACTACTTGTCGATATGGTAGAACTCACTTCAAGAGAATTTTTCTGTGAAAACTGCTTCATTTTTGAAACTGGCGCTTGGAAAACGCTGCAAAATCTGAGAAAATACTTCTAAGTATCAACATTCAATGTTTTGTGATGAAAGTTCGGTAATTGACATGCTAACAATTCTGTAGTGAATATTTGTTGAATCCGTTATTCATGTAGAATGTTCGGAACACGGAATGTCACAGTGAGGAAATTTATGTAAATTATCTTTCCATAGGGTAGAAATCGCTCCAAGAGATTTTTCCTGAGATAACAGCCTGATTTTTGAAACTGGTGTTAGGAAAAAGCTGCGAACTCAGATTAAACAATTGTAGGGGTAAATATGCCTTTTATGGTGGATGAAAGTTCGGCAATCCGCATACTAACAACTCTGCAGAGAATATTTGTCGAATCCGAGATACATGAATAGTGTTCGGAACACAGAATATCACGGTGAGCGATTCTACGTAAAATACATGTCTCTTGGTTAGAACTCAATCCAAGAGATTTTTCTGCAAAATCTGCCTCATTTTCGAAACTGGCATTTGGAAATTCCTTCAAAATCAGAGAAAATGCTTCAAACTGACAATTTGCCTTGTATTGTGATGGAAGTTCATAAAGCCACATGCAAACAAACATGATGTGACTAATTGTAGAAAGCCTAAGCATGTAGCGTGATCGTATGACGGAAATATCCAGAGATGGAATCTATGTAAATTTCAAGTCTATTGGGTAGAACTCGCTCCAAAAATTTTTTCTGGAGAAAAGAGCATGATTTTCAAAACTGGCATTTGGAAAAGGCTGCAAATTCAGAGTTAATGTTTCTAGGTTTAAATATGCCTTGTATGGTGGATGAAAGTTCTGTAATACACATGTACATAACTCATTAAAAATGTTTGTCAAATCCGAGAAGTATGTAGCATTTTCGGGAATTGGAATGTCACTGTGAGGGAAACTATGTAAATTAAATTTCTATTGGGAAGTACTTGCTCCACGAGAATTTTTTGTGAATCTCCCTCATTTACAAAACTGGCATTAGGAAAATCTTTTGAAATATGGGAAAGTGCTTCAAAGTGTCAATATGGCATTTATGGTGGATGAATGTTAGGTAATTCATATGCTACCAATTCTGTAGTGAATATTTGTCGAATCCGTCATGCGTGTATGTATTTTGGAACACGGAATTTCACGCTGATGGGTTCTATGTAAATTGCATGTCTATTGGATAGAACTCGCTCCAAGAGTATTTCTCTGTGAAAACTGCATGATTTTAGAAACTGAGATTAGGAGAAATATACTAAATTAGAATAAACTTTCTATGTGTAAATATACATTGTAAGGAAGATGAAAGTTCGATAATACAAATCTTCACAACTCATTAAAGTATGTTTGTCAAATCCGTGATGCATGTAACGTGTTCAGAACACGGAATGTCACGGTGAGTAAAACTAGGTAAATTACATATCTTTTGTGTATAACTCGCTCCAAGAATATTTCTCCACCAAATCTGCCTCATTTTCTAAACTGGCGTTAAAACTAACCTATGAAATCTGAGAAAATTCTTCAAAGTGTCAGTAAGCCTTGTATGGTGGATGAAAGTGCTGTAATCCACATGCTAACAACTATGTAGTGAATATTTGTCGAATCCGAGATACATGTAGTGTGTTCAGAACACGGAATTTCACAGTGATCGAATCCATGTTTATTACATGTCTATAGGTTAGAACTGCTCCAAGAGGTTTTTGCCTTGAAATCTGCCTCAGTTTCGATACTGGCATTTGGAAAGCTCTGTGAAATCAGAGAAAATGCTTCTAAACATCAATATGCCTTGTATTGTGATGAAAGTCCTGTCATCCTCATGCAAACAACTCTATAGTTTATTTTTGTCGAATATTTTCTGCATGTGTTGTGTTCGGTACACGTAATTTCACAGCGGGGGAATCTATGTAATTTACGTATCTATTGGGTAGAACACGCTCCAACATTTATTTCCTTTGAAAACTGCCTGATTTTTGAAACTGCTATGAGGGAAAAGCTGTGAACTCAGAGTTAATATTTCTATGTGTCAATATGCCTTGTATGGTGGATGAAAGATCTGTAATACACATGTACATAACTCATTAAAAATGTTTCTCAAATCCTTGATGTATGTAGCCTGTTCGGAACACGGTTTTTCTCGGTGAGGGAAGCTATGTATATTACATATCTATTGGTTAGAACCCTCTCCAGGAGAGTTTTACTGAAAAATCTGCCTCAGTTACAAAACTGGTGTTATGAAAACGCTGTGAAATCTGATTAAATATTTTAAGGTGACAATATGTCTTCAATGGTTTATTAAATATCGGTAATTCACATGCTATCAACTCAGCAGTGAATATTTGTTGAATCCTTGGTGCATGAAATTTTTTTAGGAACACGGAATGTTACGGTGATGGTATCTGTGAAAATGAGATGTCTATTGGATGGAACAAGCAACAAGAGGATTTTTCTGGGAAAACTGCCTGAATTTCAAAACTGACGTTAGGAAAATTCTGCGAAATGTGAGTAAATGTTTCTAGGTGAAAACATGTCTTGTAAGGTGGATGAAAATTTGATAATCCACGTGCTCACACTCATTAAAGAATGATTGTCAAAACCTTGATGCATGTAACATTTTCAGGACATGGAATGTCACGGTGAGTGAACTACTTAAATTACATATCTTTTGGGTTGAACTGGCTCCAAGAACATTTTCTGTGAAATCAGCCTCATTTTCCAAACTGGCGTTAGGAAAAACATGAGAAATCTGAGAAAATGCTTCTAAGTGTGAATATGCCTTGAATGGGGAATTTAAGTCCGGTAATCCACGTAACCAACTATGAAGGGAATACTTTTTGAATCCGTGACTTATTTAGCGTGTTTGGAACACGGAAATTCACGGTAATGAAACTATGTAAATTAAAATTCTATTGGGTAGATCTAGCTTGAATAGAATTTTTCTGCGCAAATTGCATGACTTTCGAATTTGACGTTTGGATAAAACTGCGAAATGAGAGTAAAAACTTGTAGGTGTAAATATGCAAGGAATGGTGGATGTAAGATTGGTAATCCAAATGCTAACATCTCTGTAGTGAATATTTGTCGAATCCGAGATACATGAAATGTGTTCGGAACACAAAATGTCATGATGAGCACATCTATGTAAATTACCTGTCTATTGGGTAGAACTCGCTCCAAGAGCATTTTTCTGCAAAATCTGCCTCATTTTCAAATCTGGCGTTAGGAAAAATCTTCGAAATATGAGAAAATGCTTCTAAGTGTCAATATGACTTGATTGGTGGATGAAAGTCCGGTAATCCACACGTTAACAAGAGTGTAGTAAATATTTTTCAAACCGTGATTCATGTAGCGCGTTCGAAAAACAGAATTTCACGGTAATGAAACTATGTTAATTAGAATTCTATTGGGTAGAATTAGCTAGAATAAAATTTTTCTGAGAAAATTGCTTGATTCTCGAATGTGATGTTTGGACAAGCTGCGAAATGAGAGAAAATATTTGTAGGTGTAAAGATGCCTTTATGTTGGAAGAAAGTTCGGTAATCCACATTTTCACAACATGTTAAAGAATCTTTTTTCTAATCCGTGATGCATGTACCATGTTCGGAACGTGGAATTTCACGGTGATTGAAAAAATGTAAACTACTTGTCGATATGGTAGAACTCACTTCAAGAGAATTTTTCTGTGAAAACTGCTTCATTTTTGAAACTGGCGCTTGGAAAACGCTGCAAAATCTGAGAAAATACTTCTAAGTATCAACATTCAATGTTTTGTGATGAAAGTTCGGTAATTGACATGCTAACAAATCTGTAGTGAATATCTGTCGAATCCGTTATTCATGTAGAATGTTCGGAACACGGAATGTCACAGTGAGGAAATTTATGTAAATTATCTTTCCATAGGGTAGAAATCGCTCCAAGAGATTTTTCCTGAGATAACAGCCTGATTTTTGAAACTGGTGTTAGGAAAAAGCTGCGAACTCAGATTAAACAATTGTAGGGGTAAATATGCCTTTTATGGTGGATGAAAGTTCGGCAATCCGCATACTAACAACTCTGCAGAGAATATTTGTCGAATCCGAGATACATGAATAGTGTTCGGAACACAGAATATCACGGTGAGCGATTCTACGTAAAATACATGTCTCTTGGTTAGAACTCAATCCAAGAGATTTTTCTGCAAAATCTGCCTCATTTTCGAAACTGGCATTTGGAAATTCCTTCAAAATCAGAGAAAATGCTTCAAACTGACAATATGCCTTGTATAGTGATGGAAGTGCATAAAGCCACATGCAAACAAACATGATGTGACTAATTGTAGAAAGCCTAAGCATGTAGCGTGATCGTATGACGGAAATATCCGGAGATGGAATCTATGTAAATTTCAAGTCTATTGGGTAGAACTCGCTCCAAAAATTTTTTCTGGAGAATACAGCATGATTTTCTAAACTGGCATCTGGCAAAGGCTGCAAATTCAGAGTTAATGTTTCTAGGTTTAAATATGCCTTGTATGGTGGATGAAAGTTCTGTAATACACATGTACATAACTCATTAAAAATGTTTGTCAAATCCGAGAAGTATGTAGCATTTTCGGGAATTGGAATGTCACTGTGAGGGAAACTATGTAAATTAAATTTCTATTGGGAAGTACTTGCTCCACGAGAATTTTTTGTGAATCTCCCTCATTTACAAAACTGGCATTAGGAAAATCTTTTGAAATATGGGAAAGTGCTTCAAAGTGTCAATATGGCATTTATGGTGGATGAATGTTAGGTAATTCATATGCTACCAATTCTGTAGTGAATATTTGTCGAATCCGTCATGCGTGTATGTATTTTGGAACACGGAATTTCACGCTGATGGGTTCTATGTAAATTGCATGTCTATTGGATAGAACTCGCTCCAAGAGGTTTTCTCTGTGAAAACTGAATGATTTTAGAATCTGAGATTAGGAGAAATATACTAAATCAGAATAAACTTTCTATGTGTAAATATACATTGTAAGGAAGATGAAAGTTCGATAATACAAATCTTCACAACTCATTAAAGTATGTTTGTCAAATCCGTGATGCATGTAACGTGTTCAGAACACGGAATGTCACGGTGAGTAAAACTAGGTAAATTACATATCTTTTGTGTATAACTCGCTCCAAGAATATTTCTCCGCCAAATCTGCCTCATTTTCTAAACTGGCGTTAAAACTAACCTGTGAAATCTGAGAAAATTCTTCAAAGTGTCAGTAAGCCTTGTATGGTGGATGAAAGTGCTGTAATCCACATGCTAACAACTATGTAGTGAATATTTGTCGAATCCGAGATACATGTAGTGTGTTCAGAACACGGAATTTCACAGTGATCGAATCCATGTTTATTACATGTCTATAGGTTAGAACCTGCTCCAAGAGGTTTTTGCCGTGAAATCTGCCTCAGTTTCGATACTGGCATTTGGAAAGCTCTGTGAAATCAGAGAAAATGCTTCTAAACATCAATATGCCTTGTATTGTGATGAAAGTCCTGTCATCCTCATGCAAACAACTCTATAGTTTATTTTTGTCGAATCTTTTCTGCATGTGGTGTGTTCTCTACACGTAATCACAGCGGGGGAATCTATGTAATTTACGTATCTATTGGGTAGAACACGCTCCAACATTTATTTCCTTTGAAAACTGCCTGATTTTCGAAACTGCTATTAGGGAAAAGCTGCGAACTCAGAGTTAATATTTCTATGTGTCAATATGCCTTGTATGGTGGATGAAAGATCTGTAATACACATGTACATAACTCATTAAAAATGTTTCTCAAATCCTTGATGTATGTAGCCTGTTCGGAACACGGTCTTTCTCGGTGAGGGAAGCTATGTATATTACATATCTATTGGTTACAACCCTCTCCAGGAGAGTTTAACTGAAAAATCTGCCTCAGTTACGAAACTGGTGTTATGAAAACGCTGTGAAATCTGATTAAATATTTTAAGGTGACAATATGTCTTCAATGGTTTATTAAAGATCGGTAATTCACATGCTATCAACTCAGCAGTGAATATTTGTTGAATCCTTGGTGTATGAAAATTTTTAGGAACACGGAATGTTACGGTGATGGTATCTGTGAAAATGAAATGTCTATTGGATGGAACATGCAACAAGAGGATTTTTCTGGGAAAACTGCCTGATTTTCGAAACTGACGTTAGGAAAATTCTGCGAAATGTGAGTAAATGTTTCTAGGTGAAAACATGTCTTGTAAGGTGGATGAAAATTTGATAATCCACGTGCTCACACTCATTAAAGAATGATTGTCGAATCCTTGATGCATGTAACATTTTCAGGACACGGAATGTCACGGTGAGTGAACTACTTAAATTACATATCTTTTGGGTTGAACTGGCTCCAAGAACATTTTCTGTGAAATCAGCCTCATTTTCCAAACTGGCGTTAGGAAAAACATGAGAAATCTGAGAAAATGCTTCTAAGTGTGAATATGCCTTTAAATGGGGAATTTAAGTCCGGTAATCCACGTAACCAACTATGAAGGGAATACTTTTCGAATCCGTGACTTATTTAGCGTGTTTGGAACACGGAAATTCACGGTAATGAAACTATGTAAATTAAAATTCTATTGGGTAGATCTAGCTTGAATAGAATTTTTCTGCGCAAATTGCATGACTTTCGAATTTGACGTTTGGATAAAACTGCGAAATGAGAGTAAAAACTTGTAGGTGTAAATATGCCTGGTATGGTGGATGTAAATTTTTAATCCAAATGCTAACATCTCTGTAGTGAATATTTGTCGAATCCGAGATACATGAAATGTGTTCGGAACACAAAATGTCATGATGAGCACATCTAAGTAAATTAACTGTCTATTGGGTAGAACTCGCTCCAAGAGCATTTTTCTGCAAAATCTGCCTCATTTTCAAATATGGCGTTAGGAAAAATCTTCGAAATATGAGAAAATGTTTCTAAGTGTCAATATGACTTGATTGGTGGATGAAAGTCCGGTAATCCACACGTTAACAAGAGTGTAGTAAATATTTTTCAAACCGTGATTCATGTAGCGCGTTCGAAAAACAGAATTTCACGGTAATGGAACTATGTAAATTAGAATTGTATTGGGTAGAACTAGCTAGAATAGAATATTTCAGCGAAAATTGCTTGATTCTCGAATGTGATGTTTGGACAAGCTGCGAAATGAGAGAAAATATTTGTAGGTGTAAAGATGCCTTTATTTTGGAAGAAAGTTCAGTAATCCACATTTTCACAACATATTAAAGAATCTTGTTTTATTCTGTGATGCATGTACCATGTTCGGAATGTGGAATTTCACGTTGATTGAAACAATGTAAACTACTTGTCGATTCGGTAGAACTCACTTCAAGAGAATTTTTCTGTGAAAACTGCTTCATTTTTGAAACTGGCGCCTGGAAAACGCAGCAAAATCTGAGAAAATTCTTCTAAGTATCCATATTCAATGTTTTGTGATGAATGTTCGGTAATCCACATGCTAACAAATGTGTAGTGAATATTTGGCGAATCCTTTATTCATGTAGAATGTTCGGAACACGGAATGTCACGGTGAGTGAACTACTTAAATTACATATCTTTTGGGTACAACTGGCTCCAAGAACACTTTCTGTGAAATCAGCCTCATTTTCCAAACTGGCATTAGGAAAAACCTGATAAATCGGAGAAAATGCTTCTAAGAGTGAAGATGCCTTGAATGGGGAATTAAAGTCCGGTAATCCACGTAACCAACTATGAAGGGAATACTTTTCGAATCCGTGACTTATTTAGCGCTTTCGGGAAAACAGAATTTCACGGTAATGAAACTATTTTAATTAGATTTCTAATGGGTAGAATTAGCTAGAATAAAATTTTTCGGCGAAAATTGCTTTATTCTCGAATGTGATGTTTGGACAAGCTGCGAAATGAGAGAAAATATTTGTAGGTGTAAAGATGCCTTTATGTTGGAAGAAAGTTCGGTAATCCACATTTTCACAACATGTTAAAGAATCTCTTTTCTAATCCGTGATGCATGTACCATGTTCGGTACGTGGAATTTCACGGTGATTGAAAAAATGTAAACTACTTGTCGATATGGTAGAACTAACTTCAGGAGAATTTTTCTGTGAAAACTGCATCATTTTTGAAACTGGCCCTTGGAAAACGCTGCAAAATCTGAGAAAATACTTCTAAGTATCAATATTCAATGTTTTGTGATGAAAGTTCGGTAATCCACATGCTAACAAATCTGTAGTGAATATTTGTCGAATCCGTATTGCATGTAGAATGTTCGGAACACGGAATGTCACAGTTAGGAAATTTATGTAAATTACATTTCCCTAGGTTAGAAATCGCTCCAAGATGTTTTTGCTGAGATAACAGCCTGATTTTTGAAACTGGCATTAGGAATAAGCTGCGAACTCAGATTAAACTATTGTAGGTGTAAATATGCCTTGTATGGTGGATGAAAGTTCGGCAATCCGCATACTAACAACTCTGTAGAGAATATTTGTCGAATCCGAGATACATGAATAGTGTTCGGAACACAGAATATCACGGTGAGCGATTCTACGTAAAATACATGTCTCTTGATTAGAACTCAATCCAAGAGATTTTTCTGCGAAATCTGCCTCATTTTTGAAACTGGCATTTGGAAATTCCTTCATAATCAGAGAAAATGCTTCAATCTGACAATATGCCTTGTATTGTGATGGAAGTTCATAAAGACACATGCAAACAAACATGATGTGACTAATTGTAGAAAGCCTAAGCATGTAGCGTGATCGTATGACGGAAATATCCGGAGATGGATTCTATGTAAATTTCAAGTCTATTGGTTAGAACTCGCTTGAAGAGAATTTTTCTTCAAAATGTGCCTCATTTTCAAAACTGCCATTAGGAGAACCCTGTGAAATCTGAAAAAATGCTTCTAAGTGTCAATATGCCTTGAATGGTGAATGAAAGTCCGGTATTCCACATGTTAATAACAGTGTAGTAATTATTTTTTAATCCGTGATTCATGTAACGCTTTTGGAAATGGAATTTCACGGTAATGAAACTATGTAAATTAAAATTCTATTGAGTAGAATGAGCTAGAAGAGAATTTTTCTGCGAAAATTGCATGATTATCGAATCTGAAATTTCGAAAAAGCTGCAAAAAGAGAGTAAATTTTTGTAGGTGTAATTGTGCCTTTATCTTGCAAGAAAGTTCGGTAATCCACATTTCCACAACATATTAAAAACTATTTTTCTAATCCGTTGTGCACGTACCTTGTTCAGAACGTGGAATTTCACGGTGATTGAAACAATGCAAATTACTACTCTATTGGGTAGAACTCGCTCCGAGAATGTTTTTCTGCGAAAACTTCGTCATTTTTGAAACTGGTGTTTTGGAAACGCTGCAAAGTCTGAGAAAATACTTCTAAGGATCAATATTCAATGTATTATGATGAAAGTTCAGTAATACACATGTTAAGAAATTAGTAGTGAATATTTGACGAATCTTTTATGCATGTAGCATATTCGGAAAACGGAACTACACGGCCAGGGAATTTATGTAAATTACATTTCTCTTGGTTAGAAATCACTCCAAGAGATTTTCCTGAGAAATTGTCCTGGTTTTCAAAACTGGCGTTAGCAAAACCCTGCGAACTCAGATTACTAGATTCTCGGTGTCAATATGCCTTGTATGTTGGATGAAAGGTCGGTAATCCACATGCAAACAACTCTGTAGTAATTAATTTTCGAATCCAAGAAGCTTGAAGCATGTTCGGAACACAGAATATCACGGTGAGCGAATACATTTCTCTTGGGTAGAATTCACTCAAAGTGATTTTTCTGTGAAATCTGCCTCATTTTTGATACTGGCATTTGAAAATTTCTGCAAAATCAGAGAAAATGCTTCAAAGTGTCAATGTGCCTTGCATTGTGATGTAAGATCATAAAACCACATGCAAACATATTTGTGGTGAATATTTTTAGAAAGCGTTATGCAAGTAGCCTGATCGTTTCACGGAAAATGGCGGCGATGAAATCTATGTAAATTACACGCCTATTGGTTAGAACTCAATCCAAAAAATTTTTCCTGATAAAACGGATTGATTTTCGAAACCGGCATTAGGAAAAATCTGCAAATTCAGATTTAATGTTTCTAGGTGTAAATATGCCATGTATGGTGGATGAAAGTTCTGTAATCTAAATGTTCACAACTTATTCGAGAAACTTTGTTGAAACTGTGATGCATGTGGCTTGTTCAGATATTGGAATGTCACTGTAAGGGAAACTATGTAAATTACATTTCTATG
The DNA here is from genome assembly GCF_036321535.1 of Camelus dromedarius. NCBI lineage: Eukaryota > Metazoa > Chordata > Mammalia > Artiodactyla > Camelidae > Camelus > Camelus dromedarius. The sequence goes on from NW_026989854.1 coordinate 3,634,637, forward strand.
GGGAAGTACTCGCTCCACGAGTATTTTTCTGCCAATCTGCCTCATTTTCAAAACTGGAATTAGGAAATATTTTCGAAATATGAGAAAATACTTCAAAGTGCCAATATGGCTTTTATGATGGATGAAAGTTTGTTAATCCTTATGATAACAATTCTGTAGAGAATATTTGTCGAATCCGTGCTGCATGTAGCTTTTCCGGAACACGGAATTTCACGATGACGGGTTCTATGTAAATTGCAAGTCTATTGGGTAGAACTCGCTCCAAGAGTATTTTTCTGCGAAAACTGCATAATTTTAGAGACTGACATTAGGAGAAATCTACTAAATCATAATAAAAATTTCTATGGTTAAATATGCATTGTAAGGTTGATGAAAGTTCGGTAATACACATGTTCACAACTCATTAAAGAAAGTTTGTTGAATCCGTGGTGCATGTGAAGTGTTCAGAATACGGAAAGTCACGGTGAGTGAAACTAGGTAAATTACATATCTTTTGTGTACAACTCGTTCCAACAGAATTTTTCTGTCAAATCTGCCTCATTTTCAAAACTGGCATTAAAAGTAACTTGTGAAATCTGAGAAAACTTTTCAAAGTGTCAGTAACCCTTTTATGGTGGATAAAAGTGCTGTAATCCAATTGCTAACAACTCTGTTGTGAATATTTGTCGCATCCGAGATGCATGTAGCGTGATCAGAACACGGAATTTCAAAGAGGGGGAATGTATGTAATTTACATATCTATTGGGTAGAACACGCTCCAAAAGTCATTTCCTTTTGAAAATGGCCTGATTTTCGAAACTGCTACTAGGAAAAAGCTGCGAACTCAGAATCAATGTTTCTAGGTGTAAATATGCCTTGTATGGTGCATGAAAATTCTGTCATCCACATGTACACAACACATTAATAATCTTTCTCAAATCCATAATGTATGTAGCGTGTTCGGAACACGGACTGTCACGGTGAGGGAAACTATGTAAATTACATATCTATTGGTTAGAACACGTTCCAGGAGTTTTTACTGAAAAATCTGCATCTGTTTGGAATCTGGTGTTTTGAAAACGTGCAAAATCTGAGTAAGTGCTTTAAGGTGACAATATGTTTTCAATGGGTTATGAAAGATGTGTAATTCACATGCTAACAAATTTGTAGTTAATATTTGTCGAATCTTTATTCATGTAGCATATTCGGAACACGGAATTACACGGCCAGGGTATTTATGTAAATTACATTTCTCTTGGTTAGAAATCACTCCAAGAGATTTTCCTGAGAAATTGTCCTGGTTTTCAAAACTGGCGTTAGCAAAACCCTGCGAACTCAGATTACTAGATTCTCGGTGTCAATATGCCTTGTATGTTGGATGAAAGGTCGGTAATCCACATGCAAACAACTCTGTAGTAATTAATTTTCGAATCCAAGAAGCTTGAAGCATGTTCGGAACACAGAATATCACGGTGAGCGAATACATTTCTCTTGGGTAGAATTCACTCAAAGTGATTTTTCTGTGAAATCTGCCTCATTTTTGATACTGGCATTTGAAAATTTCTGCAAAATCAGAGAAAATGCTTCAAAGTGTCAATGTGCCTTGCATTGTGATGTAAGATCATAAAACCACATGCAAACATATTTGTGGTGAATATTTTTAGAAAGCGTTATGCAAGTAGCCTGATCGTTTCACGGAAAATGGCGGCGATGAAATCTATGTAAATTACACGCCTATTGGTTAGAACTCAATCCAAAAAATTTTTCCTGATAAAACGGATTGATTTTCGAAACCGGCATTAGGAAAAATCTGCAAATTCAGATTTAATGTTTCTAGGTGTAAATATGCCATGTATGGTGGATGAAAGTTCTGTAATCTAAATGTTCACAACTTATTCGAGAAACTTTGTTGAAACTGTGATGCATGTGGCTTGTTCAGATATTGGAATGTCACTGTAAGGGAAACTATGTAAATTACATTTCTATGGGGAAGTACTCGCTCCACGAGTATTTTTCTGCCAATCTGCCTCATTTTCAAAACTGGAATTAGGAAATATTTTCGAAATATGAGAAAATACTTCAAAGTGCCAATATGGCTTTTATGATGGATGAAAGTTTGTTAATCCTTATGATAACAATTCTGTAGAGAATATTTGTCGAATCCGTGCTGCATGTAGCTTTTCCGGAACACGGAATTTCACGATGACGGGTTCTATGTAAATTGCAAGTCTATTGGGTAGAACTCGCTCCAAGAGTATTTTTCTGCGAAAACTGCATAATTTTAGAGACTGACATTAGGAGAAATCTACTAAATCATAATAAAAATTTCTATGGTTAAATATGCATTGTAAGGTTGATGAAAGTTCGGTAATACACATGTTCACAACTCATTAAAGAAAGTTTGTTGAATCCGTGGTGCATGTGAAGTGTTCAGAATACGGAAAGTCACGGTGAGTGAAACTAGGTAAATTACATATCTTTTGTGTACAACTCGTTCCAACAGAATTTTTCTGTCAAATCTGCCTCATTTTCAAAACTGGCATTAAAAGTAACTTGTGAAATCTGAGAAAACTTTTCAAAGTGTCAGTAACCCTTTTATGGTGGATAAAAGTGCTGTAATCCAATTGCTAACAACTCTGTTGTGAATATTTGTCGCATCCGAGATGCATGTAGCGTGATCAGAACACGGAATTTCAAAGAGGGGGAATGTATGTAATTTACATATCTATTGGGTAGAACAAGCTCCAAAAGTCATTTCCTTTTGAAAATGGCCTGATTTTCGAAACTGCTACTAGGAAAAAGCTGCGAACTCAGAATCAATGTTTCTAGGTGTAAATATGCCTTGTATGGTGCATAAAAATTCTGTCATCCACATGTACACAACACATTAATAATCTTTCTCAAATCCATAATGTATGTAGCGTGTTCGGAACACGGACTGTCACGGTGAGGGAAACTATGTAAATTACATATCTATTGGTTAGAACACGTTCCAGGAGTTTTTACTGAAAAATCTGCATCTGTTTGGAATCTGGTGTTTTGAAAACGTGCAAAATCTGAGTAAGTGCTTTAAGGAGACAATATGTTTTCAATGGGTTATGAAAGATGTGTAATTCACATGCTAAGAACTCAGCAGTGAATATTTGTTGAATCCGTGGTGCATGTACCGTTTTCAGAACACGAAATGTTACGGTGACAGTATCTATGAAAATGAGATATCTATTGGATAGAACATGCACCAAGAGAATTTTTCTGCGAAATCTACCTGATTTTGGTAAGTGACGTTATGAAAACCTGCGAAATCTTAGTAAAGGTTTCTAGGTGTAATTATGCCTTGTTTTGTGGTTGAAAAATCGGTAATCCACATGCTCACGGTCATTAAATAATGTTTGTTGAAGCCGTGATGAATGTAACGTTTTCGGAACACGGAATGTCTCGGTGAGTGAAACTCTGAAAATAACAATTCTACTGGATAGAACTCGCTTGAATTGAATGTTTCTGCGAAAATTTCATGAATCTCGAAACTGGATGTCAGGAAAAACCTGCGAAATCAGAATACCTAATTCTAGGCGTAAATATGCCTTGTATGGTGGATGAAAGTTTGGTAATCCTCATGCTCACACTCATTAAGTAATGTTTGTCGAATTCGTGATGCATGTAACGTGTTCGGAATACGGAACGTCATAGTGAAGGAAACAATGTAAGCTACATATCAATTGGGTAGAACTCGCTTGAAGAGATTTTTTTCTGAAAAATGTGCCTCATTTTCAAAACTGCCACTAGGAGAACCCTGTGAAATCTGAGAAAATGCTTCTAAGTGTCAATATGCCTTGAAAGGTGAATGAAAGTCCGGTAATCCACATGATAATAACAGTGTAGTAATTATTTCTTAAACCGTGATTCATGTAGCGCTTTTGGAAAACGGAATTTCACGGTAATGAAACTATGTAAATTACAATTCTATTGAGTAGAACGAGCTAGAAGAGAATTTTTCTGCGAAAATTGCATAATTATCGAATCTGAAGTTTGGAAAAAGCTGCAAAAAGAGAGTAAATTTTTGTACGTGTAAATGTGCCTTTATGTTGCAAGAAAGTTCGGTAATCCACATTTTCAAAACATATTAAAGAATCTTTTTCTAAACCGTGGTGCACGTACAGTGTTCAGAACGTGGAATTTCACGGTGATTGAAACAATGCAAATTACTCTCTATTGGGTAGAACTCGCTCCGAGAGTATTTTTCTGCGAAAACTTCGTCATTTTTGAAACTGGTGATTGGGAAACGCTGCAAAATCTGAGAAAATACTTCTAAGGATCAATATTCAATGTATTATGATGAAAGTTCATTAATACACATGTTAAGAAATTAGTAGTGAATATTTGACGAATCTTTTATGCATGTAGCATATTCGGAAAACGGAACTACACGGCCAGGGAATTTATGTAAATTACATTTCTCTTGGTTAGAAATCACTCCAAGAGATTTTCCTGAGAAATTGTCCTGGTTTTCAAAACTGGCGTTAGCAAAACCCTGCGAACTCAGATTACTAGATTCTCGGTGTCAATATGCCTTGTATGTTGGATGAAAGGTCGGTAATCCACATGCAAACAACTCTGTAGTAATTAATTTTCGAATCCAAGAAGCTTGAAGCATGTTCGGAACACAGAATATCACGGTGAGCGAATACATTTCTCTTGGGTAGAATTCACTCAAAGTGATTTTTCTGTGAAATCTGCCTCATTTTTGATACTGGCATTTGAAAATTTCTGCAAAATCAGAGAAAATGCTTCAAAGTGTCAATGTGCCTTGCATTGTGATGTAAGATCATAAAACCACATGCAAACATATTTGTGGTGAATATTTTTAGAAAGCGTTATGCAAGTAGCCTGATCGTTTCACGGAAAATGGCGGCGATGAAATCTATGTAAATTACACGCCTATTGGTTAGAACTCAATCCAAAAAATTTTTCCTGATAAAACGGATTGATTTTCGAAACCGGCATTAGGAAAAATCTGCAAATTCAGATTTAATGTTTCTAGGTGTAAATATGCCATGTATGGTGGATGAAAGTTCTGTAATCTAAATGTTCACAACTTATTCGAGAAACTTTGTTGAAACTGTGATGCATGTGGCTTGTTCAGATATTGGAATGTCACTGTAAGGGAAACTATGTAAATTACATTTCTATGGGGAAGTACTCGCTCCACGAGTATTTTTCTGCCAATCTGCCTCATTTTCAAAACTGGAATTAGGAAATATTTTCGAAATATGAGAAAATACTTCAAAGTGCCAATATGGCTTTTATGATGGATGAAAGTTTGTTAATCCTTATGATAACAATTCTGTAGAGAATATTTGTCGAATCCGTGCTGCATGTAGCTTTTCCGGAACACGGAATTTCACGATGACGGGTTCTATGTAAATTGCAAGTCTATTGGGTAGAACTCGCTCCAAGAGTATTTTTCTGCGAAAACTGCATAATTTTAGAGACTGACATTAGGAGAAATCTACTAAATCATAATAAAAATTTCTATGGTTAAATATGCATTGTAAGGTTGATGAAAGTTCGGTAATACACATGTTCACAACTCATTAAAGAAAGTTTGTTGAATCCGTGGTGCATGTGAAGTGTTCAGAATACGGAAAGTCACGGTGAGTGAAACTAGGTAAATTACATATCTTTTGTGTACAACTCGCTCCAACAGAATTTTTCTGTCAAATCTGCCTCATTTTCAAAACTGGCATTAAAAGTAACTTGTGAAATCTGAGAAAACTTTTCAAAGTGTCAGTAACCCTTTTATGGTGGATAAAAGTGCTGTAATCCAATTGCTAACAACTCTGTTGTGAATATTTGTCGCATCCGAGATGCATGTAGCGTGATCAGAACACGGAATTTCAAAGAGGGGGAATGTATGTAATTTACATATCTATTGGGTAGAACACGCTCCAAAAGTCATTTCCTTTTGAAAATGGCCTGATTTTCGAAACTGCTACTAGGAAAAAGCTGCGAACTCAGAATCAATGTTTCTAGGTGTAAATATGCCTTGTATGGTGCATGAAAATTCTGTCATCCACATGTACACAACACATTAATAATCTTTCTCAAATCCATAATGTATGTAGCGTGTTCGGAACACGGACTGTCACGGTGAGGGAAACTATGTAAATTACATATCTATTGGTTAGAACACGTTCCAGGAGTTTTTACTGAAAAATCTGCATCTGTTTGGAATCTGGTGTTTTGAAAACGTGCAAAATCTGAGTAAGTGCTTTAAGGTGACAATATGTTTTCAATGGGTTATGAAAGATGTGTAATTCACATGCTAACAAATTTGTAGTTAATATTTGTCGAATCTTTATTCATGTAGCATATTCGGAACACGGAATTACACGGCCAGGGTATTTATGTAAATTACATTTCTCTTGGTTAGAAATCACTCCAAGAGATTTTCCTGAGAAATTGTCCTGGTTTTCAAAACTGGCGTTAGCAAAACCCTGCGAACTCAGATTACTAGATTCTCGGTGTCAATATGCCTTGTATGTTGGATGAAAGGTCGGTAATCCACATGCAAACAACTCTGTAGTAATTAATTTTCGAATCCAAGAAGCTTGAAGCATGTTCGGAACACAGAATATCACGGTGAGCGAATACATTTCTCTTGGGTAGAATTCACTCAAAGTGATTTTTCTGTGAAATCTGCCTCATTTTTGATACTGGCATTTGAAAATTTCTGCAAAATCAGAGAAAATGCTTCAAAGTGTCAATGTGCCTTGCATTGTGATGTAAGATCATAAAACCACATGCAAACATATTTGTGGTGAATATTTTTAGAAAGCGTTATGCAAGTAGCCTGATCGTTTCACGGAAAATGGCGGCGATGAAATCTATGTAAATTACACGCCTATTGGTTAGAACTCAATCCAAAAAATTTTTCCTGATAAAACGGATTGATTTTCGAAACCGGCATTAGGAAAAATCTGCAAATTCAGATTTAATGTTTCTAGGTGTAAATATGCCATGTATGGTGGATGAAAGTTCTGTAATCTAAATGTTCACAACTTATTCGAGAAACTTTGTTGAAACTGTGATGCATGTGGCTTGTTCAGATATTGGAATGTCACTGTAAGGGAAACTATGTAAATTACATTTCTATGGGGAAGTACTCGCTCCACGAGTATTTTTCTGCCAATCTGCCTCATTTTCAAAACTGGAATTAGGAAATATTTTCGAAATATGAGAAAATACTTCAAAGTGCCAATATGGCTTTTATGATGGATGAAAGTTTGTTAATCCTTATGATAACAATTCTGTAGAGAATATTTGTCGAATCCGTGCTGCATGTAGCTTTTCCGGAACACGGAATTTCACGATGACGGGTTCTATGTAAATTGCAAGTCTATTGGGTAGAACTCGCTCCAAGAGTATTTTTCTGCGAAAACTGCATAATTTTAGAGACTGACATTAGGAGAAATCTACTAAATCATAATAAAAATTTCTATGGTTAAATATGCATTGTAAGGTTGATGAAAGTTCGGTAATACACATGTTCACAACTCATTAAAGAAAGTTTGTTGAATCCGTGGTGCATGTGAAGTGTTCAGAATACGGAAAGTCACGGTGAGTGAAACTAGGTAAATTACATATCTTTTGTGTACAACTCGCTCCAACAGAATTTTTCTGTCAAATCTGCCTCATTTTCAAAACTGGCATTAAAAGTAACTTGTGAAATCTGAGAAAACTTTTCAAAGTGTCAGTAACCCTTTTATGGTGGATAAAAGTGCTGTAATCCAATTGCTAACAACTCTGTTGTGAATATTTGTCGCATCCGAGATGCATGTAGCGTGATCAGAACACGGAATTTCAAAGAGGGGGAATGTATGTAATTTACATATCTATTGGGTAGAACACGCTCCAAAAGTCATTTCCTTTTGAAAATGGCCTGATTTTCGAAACTGCTACTAGGAAAAAGCTGCGAACTCAGAATCAATGTTTCTAGGTGTAAATATGCCTTGTATGGTGCATGAAAATTCTGTCATCCACATGTACACAACACATTAATAATCTTTCTCAAATCCATAATGTATGTAGCGTGTTCGGAACACGGACTGTCACGGTGAGGGAAACTATGTAAATTACATATCTATTGGTTAGAACACGTTCCAGGAGTTTTTACTGAAAAATCTGCATCTGTTTGGAATCTGGTGTTTTGAAAACGTGCAAAATCTGAGTAAGTGCTTTAAGGTGACAATATGTTTTCAATGGGTTATGAAAGATGTGTAATTCACATGCTAACAAATTTGTAGTTAATATTTGTCGAATCTTTATTCATGTAGCATATTCGGAACACGGAATTACACGGCCAGGGTATTTATGTAAATTACATTTCTCTTGGTTAGAAATCACTCCAAGAGATTTTCCTGAGAAATTGTCCTGGTTTTCAAAACTGGCGTTAGCAAAACCCTGCGAACTCAGATTACTAGATTCTCGGTGTCAATATGCCTTGTATGTTGGATGAAAGGTCGGTAATCCACATGCAAACAACTCTGTAGTAATTAATTTTCGAATCCAAGAAGCTTGAAGCATGTTCGGAACACAGAATATCACGGTGAGCGAATACATTTCTCTTGGGTAGAATTCACTCAAAGTGATTTTTCTGTGAAATCTGCCTCATTTTTGATACTGGCATTTGAAAATTTCTGCAAAATCAGAGAAAATGCTTCAAAGTGTCAATGTGCCTTGCATTGTGATGTAAGATCATAAAACCACATGCAAACATATTTGTGGTGAATATTTTTAGAAAGCGTTATGCAAGTAGCCTGATCGTTTCACGGAAAATGGCGGCGATGAAATCTATGTAAATTACACGCCTATTGGTTAGAACTCAATCCAAAAAATTTTTCCTGATAAAACGGATTGATTTTCGAAACCGGCATTAGGAAAAATCTGCAAATTCAGATTTAATGTTTCTAGGTGTAAATATGCCATGTATGGTGGATGAAAGTTCTGTAATCTAAATGTTCACAACTTATTCGAGAAACTTTGTTGAAACTGTGATGCATGTGGCTTGTTCAGATATTGGAATGTCACTGTAAGGGAAACTATGTAAATTACATTTCTATGGGGAAGTACTCGCTCCACGAGTATTTTTCTGCCAATCTGCCTCATTTTCAAAACTGGAATTAGGAAATATTTTCGAAATATGAGAAAATACTTCAAAGTGCCAATATGGCTTTTATGATGGATGAAAGTTTGTTAATCCTTATGATAACAATTCTGTAGAGAATATTTGTCGAATCCGTGCTGCATGTAGCTTTTCCGGAACACGGAATTTCACGATGACGGGTTCTATGTAAATTGCAAGTCTATTGGGTAGAACTCGCTCCAAGAGTATTTTTCTGCGAAAACTGCATAATTTTAGAGACTGACATTAGGAGAAATCTACTAAATCAAAATAAAAATTTCTATGGTTAAATATGCATTGTAAGGTTGATGAAAGTTCGGTAATACACATGTTCACAACTCATTAAAGAAAGTTTGTTGAATCCGTGGTGCATGTGAAGTGTTCAGAATACGGAAAGTCACGGTGAGTGAAACTAGGTAAATTACATATCTTTTGTGTACAACTCGCTCCAACAGAATTTTTCTGTCAAATCTGCCTCATTTTCAAAACTGGCATTAAAAGTAACTTGTGAAATCTGAGAAAACTTTTCAAAGTGTCAGTAACCCTTTTATGGTGGATAAAAGTGCTGTAATCCAATTGCTAACAACTCTGTTGTGAATATTTGTCGCATCCGAGATGCATGTAGCGTGATCAGAACACGGAATTTCAAAGAGGGGGAATGTATGTAATTTACATATCTATTGGGTAGAACACGCTCCAAAAGTCATTTCCTTTTGAAAATGGCCTGATTTTCGAAACTGCTACTAGGAAAAAGCTGCGAACTCAGAATCAATGTTTCTAGGTGTAAATATGCCTTGTATGGTGCATGAAAATTCTGTCATCCACATGTACACAACACATTAATAATCTTTCTCAAATCCATAATGTATGTAGCGTGTTCGGAACACGGACTGTCACGGTGAGGGAAACTATGTAAATTACATATCTATTGGTTAGAACACGTTCCAGGAGTTTTTACTGAAAAATCTGCATCTGTTTGGAATCTGGTGTTTTGAAAACGTGTAAAATCTGAGTAAGTGCTTTAAGGTGACAATATGTTTTCAATGGGTTATGAAAGATGTGTAATTCACATGCTAACAAATTTGTAGTTAATATTTGTCGAATCTTTATTCATGTAGCATATTCGGAACACGGAATTACACGGCCAGGGTATTTATGTAAATTACATTTCTCTTGGTTAGAAATCACTCCAAGAGATTTTCCTGAGAAATTGTCCTGGTTTTCAAAACTGGCGTTAGCAAAACCCTGCGAACTCAGATTACTAGATTCTCGGTGTCAATATGCCTTGTATGTTGGATGAAAGGTCGGTAATCCACATGCAAACAACTCTGTAGTAATTAATTTTCGAATCCAAGAAGCTTGAAGCATGTTCGGAACACAGAATATCACGGTGAGCGAATACATTTCTCTTGGGTAGAATTCACTCAAAGTGATTTTTCTGTGAAATCTGCCTCATTTTTGATACTGGCATTTGAAAATTTCTGCAAAATCAGAGAAAATGCTTCAAAGTGTCAATGTGCCTTGCATTGTGATGTAAGATCATAAAACCACATGCAAACATATTTGTGGTGAATATTTTTAGAAAGCGTTATGCAAGTAGCCTGATCGTTTCACGGAAAATGGCGGCGATGAAATCTATGTAAATTACACGCCTATTGGTTAGAACTCAATCCAAAAAATTTTTCCTGATAAAACGGATTGATTTTCGAAACCGGCATTAGGAAAAATCTGCAAATTCAGATTTAATGTTTCTAGGTGTAAATATGCCATGTATGGTGGATGAAAGTTCTGTAATCTAAATGTTCACAACTTATTCGAGAAACTTTGTTGAAACTGTGATGCATGTGGCTTGTTCAGATATTGGAATGTCACTGTAAGGGAAACTATGTAAATTACATTTCTATGGGGAAGTACTCGCTCCACGAGTATTTTTCTGCCAATCTGCCTCATTTTCAAAACTGGAATTAGGAAATATTTTCGAAATATGAGAAAATACTTCAAAGTGCCAATATGGCTTTTATGATGGATGAAAGTTTGTTAATCCTTATGATAACAATTCTGTAGAGAATATTTGTCGAATCCGTGCTGCATGTAGCTTTTCCGGAACACGGAATTTCACGATGACGGGTTCTATGTAAATTGCAAGTCTATTGGGTAGAACTCGCTCCAAGAGTATTTTTCTGCGAAAACTGCATAATTTTAGAGACTGACATTAGGAGAAATCTACTAAATCATAATAAAAATTTCTATGGTTAAATATGCATTGTAAGGTTGATGAAAGTTCGGTAATACACATGTTCACAACTCATTAAAGAAAGTTTGTTGAATCCGTGGTGCATGTGAAGTGTTCAGAATACGGAAAGTCACGGTGAGTGAAACTAGGTAAATTACATATCTTTTGTGTACAACTCGCTCCAACAGAATTTTTCTGTCAAATCTGCCTCATTTTCAAAACTGGCATTAAAAGTAACTTGTGAAATCTGAGAAAACTTTTCAAAGTGTCAGTAACCCTTTTATGGTGGATAAAAGTGCTGTAATCCAATTGCTAACAACTCTGTTGTGAATATTTGTCGCATCCGAGATGCATGTAGCGTGATCAGAACACGGAATTTCAAAGAGGGGGAATGTATGTAATTTACATATCTATTGGGTAGAACACGCTCCAAAAGTCATTTCCTTTTGAAAATGGCCTGATTTTCGAAACTGCTACTAGGAAAAAGCTGCGAACTCAGAATCAATGTTTCTAGGTGTAAATATGCCTTGTATGGTGCATGAAAATTCTGTCATCCACATGTACACAACACATTAATAATCTTTCTCAAATCCATAATGTATGTAGCGTGTTCGGAACACGGACTGTCACGGTGAGGGAAACTATGTAAATTACATATCTATTGGTTAGAACACGTTCCAGGAGTTTTTACTGAAAAATCTGCATCTGTTTGGAATCTGGTGTTTTGAAAACGTGCAAAATCTGAGTAAGTGCTTTAAGGTGACAATATGTTTTCAATGGGTTATGAAAGATGTGTAATTCACATGCTAACAAATTTGTAGTTAATATTTGTCGAATCTTTATTCATGTAGCATATTCAGAACACGGAATTACACGGCCAGGGTATTTATGTAAATTACATTTCTCTTGGTTAGAAATCACTCCAAGAGATTTTCCTGAGAAATTGTCCTGGTTTTCAAAACTGGCGTTAGCAAAACCCTGCGAACTCAGATTACTAGATTCTCGGTGTCAATATGCCTTGTATGTTGGATGAAAGGTCGGTAATCCACATGCAAACAACTCTGTAGTAATTAATTTTCGAATCCAAGAAGCTTGAAGCATGTTCGGAACACAGAATATCACGGTGAGCGAATACATTTCTCTTGGGTAGAATTCACTCAAAGTGATTTTTCTGTGAAATCTGCCTCATTTTTGATACTGGCATTTGAAAATTTCTGCAAAATCAGAGAAAATGCTTCAAAGTGTCAATGTGCCTTGCATTGTGATGTAAGATCATAAAACCACATGCAAACATATTTGTGGTGAATATTTTTAGAAAGCGTTATGCAAGTAGCCTGATCGTTTCACGGAAAATGGCGGCGATGAAATCTATGTAAATTACACGCCTATTGGTTAGAACTCAATCCAAAAAATTTTTCCTGATAAAACGGATTGATTTTCGAAACCGGCATTAGGAAAAATCTGCAAATTCAGATTTAATGTTTCTAGGTGTAAATATGCCATGTATGGTGGATGAAAGTTCTGTAATCTAAATGTTCACAACTTATTCGAGAAACTTTGTTGAAACTGTGATGCATGTGGCTTGTTCAGATATTGGAATGTCACTGTAAGGGAAACTATGTAAATTACATTTCTATGGGGAAGTACTCGCTCCACGAGTATTTTTCTGCCAATCTGCCTCATTTTCAAAACTGGAATTAGGAAATATTTTCGAAATATGAGAAAATACTTCAAAGTGCCAATATGGCTTTTATGATGGATGAAAGTTTGTTAATCCTTATGATAACAATTCTGTAGAGAATATTTGTCGAATCCGTGCTGCATGTAGCTTTTCCGGAACACGGAATTTCACGATGACGGGTTCTATGTAAATTGCAAGTCTATTGGGTAGAACTCGCTCCAAGAGTATTTTTCTGCGAAAACTGCATAATTTTAGAGACTGACATTAGGAGAAATCTACTAAATCATAATAAAAATTTCTATGGTTAAATATGCATTGTAAGGTTGATGAAAGTTCGGTAATACACATGTTCACAACTCATTAAAGAAAGTTTGTTGAATCCGTGGTGCATGTGAAGTGTTCAGAATACGGAAAGTCACGGTGAGTGAAACTAGGTAAATTACATATCTTTTGTGTACAACTCGCTCCAACAGAATTTTTCTGTCAAATCTGCCTCATTTTCAAAACTGGCATTAAAAGTAACTTGTGAAATCTGAGAAAACTTTTCAAAGTGTCAGTAACCCTTTTATGGTGGATAAAAGTGCTGTAATCCAATTGCTAACAACTCTGTTGTGAATATTTGTCGCATCCGAGATGCATGTAGCGTGATCAGAACACGGAATTTCAAAGAGGGGGAATGTATGTAATTTACATATCTATTGGGTAGAACACGCTCCAAAAGTCATTTCCTTTTGAAAATGGCCTGATTTTCGAAACTGCTACTAGGAAAAAGCTGCGAACTCAGAATCAATGTTTCTAGGTGTAAATATGCCTTGTATGGTGCATGAAAATTCTGTCATCCACATGTACACAACACATTAATAATCTTTCTCAAATCCATAATGTATGTAGCGTGTTCGGAACACGGACTGTCACGGTGAGGGAAACTATGTAAATTACATATCTATTGGTTAGAACACGTTCCAGGAGTTTTTACTGAAAAATCTGCATCTGTTTGGAATCTGGTGTTTTGAAAACGTGCAAAATCTGAGTAAGTGCTTTAAGGTGACAATATGTTTTCAATGGGTTATGAAAGATGTGTAATTCACATGCTAACAAATTTGTAGTTAATATTTGTCGAATCTTTATTCATGTAGCATATTCAGAACACGGAATTACACGGCCAGGGTATTTATGTAAATTACATTTCTCTTGGTTAGAAATCACTCCAAGAGATTTTCCTGAGAAATTGTCCTGGTTTTCAAAACTGGCGTTAGCAAAACCCTGCGAACTCAGATTACTAGATTCTCGGTGTCAATATGCCTTGTATGTTGGATGAAAGGTCGGTAATCCACATGCAAACAACTCTGTAGTAATTAATTTTCGAATCCAAGAAGCTTGAAGCATGTTCGGAACACAGAATATCACGGTGAGCGAATACATTTCTCTTGGGTAGAATTCACTCAAAGTGATTTTTCTGTGAAATCTGCCTCATTTTTGATACTGGCATTTGAAAATTTCTGCAAAATCAGAGAAAATGCTTCAAAGTGTCAATGTGCCTTGCATTGTGATGTAAGATCATAAAACCACATGCAAACATATTTGTGGTGAATATTTTTAGAAAGCGTTATGCAAGTAGCCTGATCGTTTCACGGAAAATGGCGGCGATGAAATCTATGTAAATTACACGCCTATTGGTTAGAACTCAATCCAAAAAATTTTTCCTGATAAAACGGATTGATTTTCGAAACCGGCATTAGGAAAAATCTGCAAATTCAGATTTAATGTTTCTAGGTGTAAATATGCCATGTATGGTGGATGAAAGTTCTGTAATCTAAATGTTCACAACTTATTCGAGAAACTTTGTTGAAACTGTGATGCATGTGGCTTGTTCAGATATTGGAATGTCACTGTAAGGGAAACTATGTAAATTACATTTCTATGGGGAAGTACTCGCTCCACGAGTATTTTTCTGCCAATCTGCCTCATTTTCAAAACTGGAATTAGGAAATATTTTCGAAATATGAGAAAATACTTCAAAGTGCCAATATGGCTTTTATGATGGATGAAAGTTTGTTAATCCTTATGATAACAATTCTGTAGAGAATATTTGTCGAATCCGTGCTGCATGTAGCTTTTCCGGAACACGGAATTTCACGATGACGGGTTCTATGTAAATTGCAAGTCTATTGGGTAGAACTCGCTCCAAGAGTATTTTTCTGCGAAAACTGCATAATTTTAGAGACTGACATTAGGAGAAATCTACTAAATCATAATAAAAATTTCTATGGTTAAATATGCATTGTAAGGTTGATGAAAGTTCGGTAATACACATGTTCACAACTCATTAAAGAAAGTTTGTTGAATCCGTGGTGCATGTGAAGTGTTCAGAATACGGAAAGTCACGGTGAGTGAAACTAGGTAAATTACATATCTTTTGTGTACAACTCGCTCCAACAGAATTTTTCTGTCAAATCTGCCTCATTTTCAAAACTGGCATTAAAAGTAACTTGTGAAATCTGAGAAAACTTTTCAAAGTGTCAGTAACCCTTTTATGGTGGATAAAAGTGCTGTAATCCAATTGCTAACAACTCTGTTGTGAATATTTGTCGCATCCGAGATGCATGTAGCGTGATCAGAACACGGAATTTCAAAGAGGGGGAATGTATGTAATTTACATATCTATTGGGTAGAACATGCTCCAAAAGTCATTTCCTTTTGAAAATGGCCTGATTTTCGAAACTGCTACTAGGAAAAAGCTGCGAACTCAGAATCAATGTTTCTAGGTGTAAATATGCCTTGTATGGTGCATGAAAATTCTGTCATCCACATGTACACAACACATTAATAATCTTTCTCAAATCCATAATGTATGTAGCGTGTTCGGAACACGGACTGTCACGGTGAGGGAAACTATGTAAATTACATATCTATTGGTTAGAACACGTTCCAGGAGTTTTTACTGAAAAATCTGCATCTGTTTGGAATCTGGTGTTTTGAAAACGTGCAAAATCTGAGTAAGTGCTTTAAGGTGACAATATGTTTTCAATGGGTTATGAAAGATGTGTAATTCACATGCTAAGAACTCAGCAGTGAATATTTGTTGAATCCGTGGTGCATGTACCGTTTTCGGAACACGAAATGTTACGGTGACAGTATCTATGAAAATGAGATATCTATTGGATAGAACATGCACCAAGAGAATTTTTCTGCGAAATCTACCTGATTTTGGTAAGTGACGTTATGAAAACCTGCGAAATCTTAGTAAAGGTTTCTAGGTGTAATTATGCCTTGTTTTGTGGTTGAAAAATCGGTAATCCACATGCTCACGGTCATTAAATAATGTTTGTTGAAGCCGTGATGAATGTAACGTTTTCGGAACACGGAATGTCTCGGTGAGTGAAACTCTGAAAATAACAATTCTACTGGATAGAACTCGCTTGAATTGAATGTTTCTGCGAAAATTTCATGAATCTCGAAACTGGATGTCAGGAAAAACCTGCGAAATCAGAATACGTAATTCTAGGCGTAAATATGCCTTGTATGGTGGATGAAAGTTTGGTAATCCTCATGCTCACACTCATTAAGTAATGTTTGTCGAATTCGTGATGCATGTAACGTGTTCGGAATACGGAACGTCATAGTGAAGGAAACAATGTAAGCTACATCTCAATTGGGTAGAACTCGCTTGAAGAGATTTTTTTCTGAAAAATGTGCCTCATTTTCAAAACTGCCACTAGGAGAACCCTGTGAAATCTGAGAAAATGCTTCTAAGTGTCAATATGCCTTGAAAGGTGAATGAAAGTCCGGTAATCCACATGATAATAACAGTGTAGTAATTATTTCTTAAACCGTGTTTCATGTAGCGCTTTTGGAAAACGGAATTTCACGGTAATGAAACTATGTAAATTACAATTCTATTGAGTAGAACGAGCTAGAAGAGAATTTTTCTGCGAAAATTGCATCATTATCGAATCTGAAGTTTGGAAAAAGCTGCAAAAAGAGAGTAAATTTTTGTATGTGTAAATGTGCCTTTATGTTGCAAGAAAGTTCGGTAATCCACATTTTCAAAACATATTAAAGAATCTTTTTCTAAACCGTGGTGCACGTACAGTGTTCAGAACGTGGAATTTCACGGTGATTGAAACAATGCAAATTACACTCTATTGGGTAGAACTCGCTCCGAGAGTATTTTTCTGCGAAAACTTCGTCATTTTTGAAACTGGTGATTGGGAAACGCTGCAAAATCTGAGAAAATACTTCTAAGGATCAATATTCAATGTATTATGATGAAAGTTCAGTAATACACATGTTAAGAAATTAGTAGTGAATATTTGACGAATCTTTTATGCATGTAGCATATTCGGAAAACGGAACTACACGGCCAGGGAATTTATGTAAATTACATTTCTCTTGGTTAGAAATCACTCCAAGAGATTTTTCCTGAGAAATAGGCCTAATTTTTGAAACTGACGCTAGGAAAGCACTGCGAACTCAGATTAATAGATTCTCTGTGAAAATATGCTTTGTATGGTGGATGAAAGTTCGGTAATCGCATGCTAACAACTCTGTAGTGAATAATTGTCGAATCCGAGATACGTGAAGCGTGTTTGGAACATAGGATATCACGGTGAGCGAATCTATGTAAAATAAATGTCTCTTGGGTAGAATTCGCTCCAAGAGTATTTTCTGTGGAATCTGCCACATTTTTGAAACTGGCTTTTGAAAATATCTGCAAAATCAGTGAAAATGCTTCAAAGTGTCAACATGCCTTCTATTGTGATGCAAGATCGTAAAAACACATGCAAACAAATCTGTGGTGAATATTTGTAGAAAGCATTATGCATGTAGCCTGATCGTTTCACAGAAAATGCCGGCGATGGAATCTATGTAAATTACACGCCTATTGGTTAGAATTATCTCCAAAAATTTTTTCCTGAGAAAACGGCCTGATTTTTGAAACTGGCATTAGGAAATAGCTGCAAATTCAGAGTTAATGTTTCTAGGTATATATATGCCATTTATGGTGGATGAAAGTTCTGTAATGTACATGTTCACAACTCATTCGAGAAAGTTTGTTGAAACCTTGATGCATGTAGCGTGTTCGGAAAATGGAATGTCAGTGTGAGGGAAACTATGTAAATTACATTTCTATTGGGAAGTACTCGCTCCACGAGGATTTTTCTGCGAATTTGCCTCCTTTTCAAAACTGACATTAGGAAAAATTTTGAAATATGAGAAAATGCTTCAAAGTGTCAACATGGCTTTTATGGTGGATGAAAGTTTGTTAATCCTTATGATAACAACTCTGTAGAGAATATTTGTCGAAACCGTGCTGAATGTAGCTTTTTCGGAACACGGAATTTCATGATGACTGGTTCTATGTAAATTGAATGTCTATTGGGTAGAACTCGCTCCAAGAGTATTTTTCTGCGAAAACTGCATAATTTTAGAGACTGACATTAGGAGATATCTACTAAATCATAATAAAAATTTCTATGGTTAAATATGCATTGTAAGGTTGATGAAAGTTCGGTAATACACATGTTCACAACTCATTAAAGAAAGTTTGTTGAATCCGTGGTGCATGTGAAGTGTTCAGAATACGGAAAGTCATGGTGAGTGAAACTAGGTAAATTACATATCTTTTGTGTACAACTCGCTCCAACAGCATTTTTCTGTCAAATCTGCCTCATTTTTAAAACTGGCATTAAAAGTAACTTGTGAAATCTGAGAAAACTTTTCAAAGTGTCAGTAACCCTTTTATGGTGGATAAAAGTGCTGTAATCCAATTGCTAACAACTCTGTTGTGAATATTTGTCGCATCCGAGATGCATGTAGCGTGATCAGAACACGGAATTTCAAAGAGGGAGAATGTATGTAATTTACATATCTATTGGGTAGAACACGCTCCAAAAGTCATTTCCTTTTGAAAATGGCCTGATTTTCGAAACTGCTATTAGGAAAAAGCTGCGAACTCAGAATTAATGTTTCTAGGTGTAAATATGCCTTGTATGGTGCATGAAAATTCTGTCATCCACATGTACACAACACATTAATAATCTTTCTCAAATCCATAATGTATGTAGCGTGTTCGGAACACGGACTGTCACGGTGAGGGAAACTATGTAAATTACATATCTATTGGTTAGAACACGTTCCAGGAGTTTTTACTGAAAAATCTGCATCTGTTTGGAAACTGGTGTTTTGAAAACGTGCAAAATCTGAGTAAGTGCTTTAAGGTGACAATATGTCTTCAATGGGTTATGAAAGATGTGTAATTCACATGCTAAGAACTCAGCAGTGAATATTTGTTGAATCCGTGGTGCATGTACCGTTTTCGGAACACGAAATGTTACGGTGACAGTATCTATGAAAATGAGATATCTATTGGATAGAACATGCACCAAGAGAATTTTTCTGCGAAATCTACCTGATTTTGGTAAGTGACGTTATGAAAACCTGCGAAATCTTAGTAAAGGTTTCTAGGTGTAATTATGCCTTGTTTTGTGGTTGAAAAATCGGTAATCCACATGCTCACGGTCATTAAATAATGTTTGTTGAAGCCGTGATGAATGTAACGTTTTCGGAACACGGAATGTCTCGGTGAGTGAAACTCTGAAAATAACAATTCTACTGGATAGAACTCGCTTGAATTGAATGTTTCTGCGAAAATTTCATGAATCTCGAAACTGGATGTCAGGAAAAACCTGCGAAATCAGAATACGTAATTCTAGGCGTAAATATGCCTTGTATGGTGGATGAAAGTTTGGTAATCCTCATGCTCACACTCATTAAGTAATGTTTGTCGAATTCGTGATGCATGTAACGTGTTCGGAATACGGAACGTCATAGTGAAGGAAACAATGTAAGCTACATCTCAATTGGGTAGAACTCGCTTGAAGAGATTTTTTTCTGAAAAATGTGCCTCATTTTCAAAACTGCCACTAGGAGAACCCTGTGAAATCTGAGAAAATGCTTCTAAGTGTCAATATGCCTTGAAAGGTGAATGAAAGTCCGGTAATCCACATGATAATAACAGTGTAGTAATTATTTCTTAAACCGTGATTCATGTAGCGCTTTTGGAAAACGGAATTTCACGGTAATGAAACTATGTAAATTACAATTCTATTGAGTAGAACGAGCTAGAAGAGAATTTTTCTGCGAAAATTGCATCATTATCGAATCTGAAGTTTGGAAAAAGCTGCAAAAAGAGAGTAAATTTTTGTACGTGTAAATGTGCCTTTATGTTGCAAGAAAGTTCGGTAATCCACATTTTCAAAACATATTAAAGAATCTTTTTCTAAACCATGGTGCACGTACCGTGTTCAGAACGTGGAATTTCACGGTGATTGAAACAATGCAAATTACACTCTATTGGGTAGAACTCGCTCCGAGAGTATTTTTCTGCGAAAACTTCGTCATTTTTGAAACTGGTGATTGGGAAACGCTGCAAAATCTGAGAAAATACTCCTAAGGATCAATATTCAATGTATTATGATGAAAGTTCAGTAATACACATGTTAAGAAATTAGTAGTGAATATTTGACGAATCTTTTATGCATGTAGCATATTCGGAAAACGGAACTACACGGCCAGGGAATTTATGTAAATTACATTTCTCTTGGTTAGAAATCTCTCCAAGAGATTTTTCCTGAGAAATAGGCCTAATTTTTGAAACTGACGCTAGGAAAACACTGCGAACTCAGATTAATAGATTCTCTGTGAAAATATGCTTTGTATGGTGGATGAAAGTTCGGTAATCGCATGCTAAGAACTCTGTAGTGAATAATTGTCGAATCCGAGATACGTGAAGCGTGTTTGGAACATAGGATATCACGGTGAGCGAATCTATGTAAAATAAATGTCTCTTGGGTAGAATTCGCTCCAAGAGTATTTTCTGTGGAATCTGCCACATTTTTGAAACTGGCTTTTGAAAATATCTGCAAAATCAGTGAAAATGCTTCAAAGTGTCAACATGCCTTCTATTGTGATGCAAGATCGTAAAAACACATGCAAACAAATCTGTGGTGAATATTTGTAGAAAGCATTATGCATGTAGCCTGATCGTTTCACAGAAAATGCCGGCGATGGAATCTATGTAAATTACACGCCTATTGGTTAGAATTATCTCCAAAAATTTTTTCCTGAGAAAACGGCCTGATTTTTGAAACTGGCATTAGGAAATAGCTGCAAATTCAGAGTTAATGTTTCTAGGTATATATATGCCATTTATGGTGGATGAAAGTTCTGTAATGTACATGTTCACAACTCATTCGAGAAAGTTTGTTGAAACCTTGATGCATGTAGCGTGTTCGGAAAATGGAATGTCAGTGTGAGGGAAACTATGTAAATTACATTTCTATTGGGAAGTACTCGCTCCACGAGGATTTTTCTGCGAATTTGCCTCCTTTTCAAAACTGACATTAGGAAAAATTTTGAAATATGAGAAAATGCTTCAAAGTGTCAACATGGCTTTTATGGTGGATGAAAGTTTGTTAATCCTTATGATAACAACTCTGTAGAGAATATTTGTCGAAACCGTGCTGAATGTAGCTTTTTCGGAACACGGAATTTCATGATGACTGGTTCTATGTAAATTGAATGTCTATTGGGTAGAACTCGCTCCAAGAGTATTTTTCTGCGAAAACTGCATAATTTTAGAGACTGACATTAGGAGATATCTACTAAATCATAATAAAAATTTCTATGGTTAAATATGCATTGTAAGGTTGATGAAAGTTCGGTAATACACATGTTCACAACTCATTAAAGAAAGTTTGTTGAATCCGTGGTGCATGTGAAGTGTTCAGAATACGGAAAGTCATGGTGAGTGAAACTAGGTAAATTACATATCTTTTGTGTACAACTCGCTCCAACAGCATTTTTCTGTCAAATCTGCCTCATTTTTAAAACTGGCATTAAAAGTAACTTGTGAAATCTGAGAAAACTTTTCAAAGTGTCAGTAACCCTTTTATGGTGGATAAAAGTGCTGTAATCCAATTGCTAACAACTCTGTTGTGAATATTTGTCGCATCCGAGATGCATGTAGCGTGATCAGAACACGGAATTTCAAAGAGGGAGAATGTATGTAATTTACATATCTATTGGGTAGAACACGCTCCAAAAGTCATTTCCTTTTGAAAATGGCCTGATTTTCGAAACTGCTATTAGGAAAAAGCTGCGAACTCAGAATTAATGTTTCTAGGTGTAAATATGCCTTGTATGGTGCATGAAAATTCTGTCATCCACATGTACACAACACATTAATAATCTTTCTCAAATCCATAATGTATGTAGCGTGTTCGGAACACGGACTGTCACGGTGAGGGAAACTATGTAAATTACATATCTATTGGTTAGAACACGTTCCAGGAGTTTTTACTGAAAAATCTGCATCTGTTTGGAAACTGGTGTTTTGAAAACGTGCAAAATCTGAGTAAGTGCTTTAAGGTGACAATATGTCTTCAATGGGTTATGAAAGATGTGTAATTCACATGCTAAGAACTCAGCAGTGAATATTTGTTGAATCCGTGGTGCATGTACCGTTTTCGGAACACGAAATGTTACGGTGACAGTATCTATGAAAATGAGATATCTATTGGATAGAACATGCACCAAGAGAATTTTTCTGCGAAATCTACCTGATTTTGGTAAGTGACGTTATGAAAACCTGCGAAATCTTAGTAAAGGTTTCTAGGTGTAATTATGCCTTGTTTTGTGGTTGAAAAATCGGTAATCCACATGCTCACGGTCATTAAATAATGTTTGTTGAAGCCGTGATGAATGTAACGTTTTCGGAACACGGAATGTCTCGGTGAGTGAAACTCTGAAAATAACAATTCTACTGGATAGAACTCGCTTGAATTGAATGTTTCTGCGAAAATTTCATGAATCTCGAAACTGGATGTCAGGAAAAACCTGCGAAATCAGAATACGTAATTCTAGGCGTAAATATGCCTTGTATGGTGGATGAAAGTTTGGTAATCCTCATGCTCACACTCATTAAGTAATGTTTGTCGAATTCGTGATGCATGTAACGTGTTCGGAATACGGAACGTCATAGTGAAGGAAACAATGTAAGCTACATCTCAATTGGGTAGAACTCGCTTGAAGAGATTTTTTTCTGAAAAATGTGCCTCATTTTCAAAACTGCCACTAGGAGAACCCTGTGAAATCTGAGAAAATGCTTCTAAGTGTCAATATGCCTTGAAAGGTGAATGAAAGTCCGGTAATCCACATGATAATAACAGTGTAGTAATTATTTCTTAAACCGTGATTCATGTAGCGCTTTTGGAAAACGGAATTTCACGGTAATGAAACTATGTAAATTACAATTCTATTGAGTAGAACGAGCTAGAAGAGAATTTTTCTGCGAAAATTGCATAATTATCGAATCTGAAGTTTGGAAAAAGCTGCAAAAAGAGAGTAAATTTTTGTACGTGTAAATGTGCCTTTATGTTGCAAGAAAGTTCGGTAATCCACATTTTCAAAACATATTAAAGAATCTTTTTCTAAACCATGGTGCACGTACCGTGTTCAGAACGTGGAATTTCACGGTGATTGAAACAATGCAAATTACACTCTATTGGGTAGAACTCGCTCCGAGAGTATTTTTCTGCGAAAACTTCGTCATTTTTGAAACTGGTGATTGGGAAACGCTGCAAAATCTGAGAAAATACTCCTAAGGATCAATATTCAATGTATTATGATGAAAGTTCAGTAATACACATGTTAAGAAATTAGTAGTGAATATTTGACGAATCTTTTATGCATGTAGCATATTCGGAAAACGGAACTACACGGCCAGGGAATTTATGTAAATTACATTTCTCTTGGTTAGAAATCTCTCCAAGAGATTTTTCCTGAGAAATAGGCCTAATTTTTGAAACTGACGCTAGGAAAACACTGCGAACTCAGATTAATAGATTCTCTGTGAAAATATGCTTTGTATGGTGGATGAAAGTTCGGTAATCGCATGCTAAGAACTCTGTAGTGAATAATTGTCGAATCCGAGATACGTGAAGCGTGTTTGGAACATAGGATATCACGGTGAGCGAATCTATGTAAAATAAATGTCTCTTGGGTAAAATTCGCTCCAAGAGGATTTTCTGGGAAATCTGCCTCATTTTTGAAACTGGCTTTTGAAAATATCTGCAAAATCAGTGAAAATGCTTCAAAGTGCCAATATGCCTTGTATTGTGATGCAAGATCGTAAAAACACATGCAAACAAATCTGTGGTGAATATTTGTAGAAAGCATTATGCATGTAGCCTGATCGTTTCACAGAAAATGCCGGCGATGGAATCTATGTAAATTACACACCTATTGGTTAGAATTATCTCCAAAAATTTTTTCCTGAGGAAACGGCCTGATTTTCAAAACTGGCATTAGGATATAGCTGCAAATTCAGAGTTAATGTTTCTAGGTATATATATGCCATTTATGGTGGATGAAAGTTCTGTAATCTACATGTTCACAACTCATTCGAGAAAGTTTGTTGAAACCTTGATGCATGTAGCGTGTTCGGAAAATGGAATGTCAGTGTGAGGGAAACTATGTAAATTACATTTCTATTGGGAAGTACTTGCTCCACGAGGATTTTTCTGCGAATTTGCCTCCTTTTCAAAACTGGCATTAGGAAAAACTTTTGAAATATGAGAAAATGCTTCAAAGTGTAAACATGGCTTTTATGGTGGATGAAAGTTCGGTAATCCTTATGCTAACAAATCTGTAGTGAATATTTGTCGAATCCGTGATGCATGTAGCTTTTTCGGAACACGGAATTTCACGATGACGGGTTCTATGTAAATTGCATGTCTGTTGGGTAGAACTCGCTCCAAGAGGATTTTTTGTGGAAACTGCATTAATTTAGAGACCGACATTAGGAGAAAACTACTAAATCAGAATAAAATTTCTATGTATAAATATGCACTGTAAGGTGGATTAAATTTCGTTAATACACATGTTCACAACTCATTAAAGAAGGTTTTTTGAATCCGTGGTGCATGTAACGTGTTCAGAACACGGAATGACACGGTGATTGAAAGTAGTTAAATTATTATCTTTTGGGTAGAACTGTCTCCAAGAGCATTTTTCTGCCAATTCTGCCTCATTTTCAAAACTGGCATTAAAACTAACCTGTGAAATCTGAGAAAATTCTTCAAAGTTTCAGTAAGCCTTGTATGGTGGATGAAAGTGCTGTAATCCACTTGCTAACAACTCTGTAGTGAATATTTCTCGCATCCGAGATGCATGTAGCGTGTTCGGAACACGGAATTTCACGGTGAGCGAATCCATGTAAATTACATGTCTATTGGTTAGAACCCGCTCCAAGAGGTTTTTGCTGTGAAATCTGCCTCATTTTCAAAACTGCTGTTTCGAAAGCTCTGTGAAATCAGAGAAAAAGCTTCTGAGCATCAATAAGTCTACTACTGGGATGAAAGTCCTGTAATCCACATGCAAACAACACTGTAGTGTATTTTTGTCGAATCTTTTCTGCATGTAGCATGTTCAAAACACGTAATTTCACAGCGGGAGAATCTAAGTAATTTACTTATCTATTGTGTAGAACACGCTCCAACAGTTTTTTCCTTTGAAAACTGCCTGATTGTCGCTACTGCTATTAGGAAAAAGCTGCGAACTCAGAGTTAATGTTTCTAGATGTAAATATGCCTTGATGGCGGATGAAAGTTCTGTAATACACATGTACACAACTCATTAAAAATGTTTGTCAAATCCGTGATGTATGTATTGTGTTCGTAACACGGACTGTCACGGTGAGTGAAAGTATGTAAATAACATATCTATTGGTTACAACACGCTCCAGGAGCATTTTACCGAAAAATCTGCCTCATTTTGAAACTGCTGTTTTGAAAATGCTGCAAAATCCCAGTAAATGATTTAAAGTGACAATATGTCTTCAATGGGTTATTAAAGATGTGTAATTAACATGCTAAGAACTCAGCAGTGAATATTTGTTGAATCCGTGGTGCATGTACCGTTTTCGGAACACGAAATGTTACGGTGACAGTATCTATGAAAATGAGATATCTTTTGGATAGAACATGCACCAAGAGAATTTTTCTGCCAATACTGCCTGATTTTGGTAACTGACATTAGGAAAACCTGCGAAATCTAAGTTAATGTTTCTAGGTGGAAATATGCCTTGTATTGTGGTTGAAAAATCTGTAATCCACATGCTCACGGTCATTAAACAATGTTTGTCAAATTCATGATGCATGTAACATGGTCGGAATACGGAACGTCATAGTGAAGGAAACAATGTAAGTTAGATGTCTATTGGGTAGAACTCGCTTGAAGAGAATTTTTCTGTGAAATGGCCTAATTTTCAAAACTGCAATTAGGAGAAACCTGTGAAATCTGAGAAAATGCTTCTAAGTGTCAATATGCCTTGAAAGGTGAATGAAAGTCTGGTAATCCACATGATAATAACAGTGTAGCAATTATTTTTTAAACCGTGATTCATGTAGCGCTTTTGGAAAACCGAATTTCACGGTAATGAAACAATGTAAATTACAATTCTATTGAGTAGAACGAGCTAGAAGAGAATTTTTCTGCGAAAATTGCATGATTATCGAATCTGAAGTTTGGAAAAAGCTGCAAAAAGAGAGTAAATTTTTGTAGGTGTAAATGTGCCTTTATGTTGCAAGAAAGTTCGGTAATCCACATTTTCAAAACATATTAAAGAATCTTTTTCTAAACCGTGGTGCACGTACCGTGTTCAGAACGTGGAATTTCACGGTGATTGAAACAATGCAAATTGCACTCTATTGGGTAGAACTCGCTCCGAGAGTATTTTTCTGTGAAAACTTCGTCATTTTTGAAACTGGTGATTTGGAAACGCTGCAAAATCTGAGAAAATACTTCTAAGGATCAATATTCAATGTATTATGATGAAAGTTCAGTAATACACATGTTAGAAATTAGTAGTGAATATTTGACGAATCTTTTATGCATGTAGCATATTCGGAAAACGGAACTACACGGCCAGGGAATTTATGTAAATTACATTTCTCTTGGTTAGAAATCACTCCAAGAGATTTTTCCTGAGATATAGGCATAATTTTTGAAACTGACCCTAGGAAAACACTGCGAACTCAGATTAATAGATTCTCTGTGAAAATATGCTTTGTATGGTGGATGAAAGTTCGGTAATCGCATGCTAACAACTCTGTAGTGAATATTTGTCGAATCCGAGATACGTGAAGCATGTTTGGAACATAGGATATCACGGTGAGCGAATCTATGTAAAATAAATGTCTCTTGGGTAGAATTCACTCCAAGAGACTTTTCTGGGTATTCTGCCTCATTTTTGAAACTGGCTTTTGAAAATATCTGCAAAATCAGTGAAAATGCTTCAAAGTGTCAATATGCCTTGTATTGTGATGCAAGATCGTAAAAACACATGCAAACAAATCTGTGGTGAATATTTGTAGAAAGCGTTATGCATGTGGCCTGATCGTTTCCCGGAAAATGCCGGTGATGGAATCTATGTAAATTACATGCCTATTGGTTAGAATTCGCTCCAAAATATTTTTCTGAGCAAACGGCCTGATTTTCGAAACTAGCATTAGGAAAAAGCTGCAAATTCAGAGTTAATGTTTCTAGGTGTATATATGCCATTTATGGTGGATGAAAGTTCTGTAATCTACATGTTCACAACTCATTCGGGAAAGTTTGTTGAAACCTTGATGCATGTAGCGTGTTCGGAAAATGGAATGTCACTGTGAGGGAAACTTTGTAAATTACATTTCTATTGGGAAGTACTCGCTCCACGAGAATTTTTCTGCGTATCTGCCTCCTTTTCAAAACTGGCATTAGGGAAAACTTTCGAAATATGAGAAAATGCTTCAAAGTGTCAACATGGCATTTATGGTGGATGAAAGTTCGGTAATCCTTATGCTAACAACTCTGTAGTGAATATTTGTCGAATCCGTGATGCATGTAGCTTTTTCGGAACACGGAATTTCACGATGACGGGTTCTATGTAAATTGCATGTCTATTGGGTAGAACTCGCTCCGAGAGTATTTTTCTGTGGAAACTGCATGATTTTAGAGACCGACATTAGGAGAAAACTACTAAATCAGAATAAAATTTCTATGTATAAATATGCACTGTAAGGTGGATTAAAGTTCGTTAATACACATGTTCACAACTCATTAAAGAAGGTTTTTTGAATCCGTGGTGCATGTAACGTGTTCAGAACACGGAATGACACGGTGATTGAAAGTAGTTAAATTATTATCTTTTGGGTAGAACTGTCTCCAAGAGCATTTTTCTGCCAATTCTGCCTCATTTTCAAAACTGGCATTAAAAGTAACCTGTGAAATCTGAGAAAATTCTTCAAAGTGTCAGTAAGCCTTGTATGGTGGATGAAAGTGCTGTAATCCACTTGCTAACAACTCTGTAGTGAATATTTCTCGCATCCGAGATGCATGTAGCGTGTTCGGAACACAGAATTTCACGGTGAGCGAATCCATGTAAATTACATGTCTATTGGTTAAAACCCTCTCCAAGAGGTTTTTGCTGTGAAATCTGCCTCATTTTCAAAACTGCTGTTTCGAAAGCTCTGTGAAATCAGAGAAAAAGCTTCTGAGCATCAATAAGTCTACTACTGGGATGAAAGTCCTGTAATCCACATGCAAACAACACTGTAGTGTATTTTTGTCGAATCTTTTCTTCATGTAGCATGTTCAAAACACGTAATTTCACAGCGGGAGAATCTAAGTAATTTACTTATCTATTGTGTAGAACACGCTCCAACAGTTTTTTCCTTTGAAAACTGCCTGATTGTCGCTACTGCTATTAGGAAAAAGCTGCGAACTCAGAGTTAATGTTTCTAGGTGTAAATATGCCTTGATGGCGGATGAAAGTTCTGTAATACACATGTACACAACTCATTAAAAATGTTTGTCAAATCCGTGATGTATGTATTGTGTTCGTAACACGGACTGTCACGGTGAGTGAAAGTATGTAAATAACATATCTATTGGTTACAACACGCTCCAGGAGCATTTTACTGAAAAATCTGCCTCATTTTGAAACTGCTGTTTTGAAAATGCTGCAAAATCCCAGTAAATGATTTAAAGTGACAATATGTCTTCAATGGGTTATTAAAGATGTGTAATTAACATGCTAAGAACTCAGCAGTGAATATTTGTTGAATCCGTGGTGCATGTACCGTTTTCGGAACACGAAATGTTACGGTGACAGTATCTATGAAAATGAGATATCTTTTGGATAGAACATGCACCAAGAGAATTTTTCTGCCAATACTGCCTGATTTTGGTAACTGACATTAGGAAAACCTGCGAAATCTAAGTTAATGTTTCTAGGTGTAAATATGCCTTGTATTGTGGTTGAAAAATCTGTAATCCACATGCTCACGGTCATTAAACAATGTTTGTCAAATTCATGATGCATGTAACATGGTCGGAATACGGAATGTCATAGTGAAGGAAACAATGTAAGTTAGATGTCTATTGGGTAGAACTCGCTTGAAGAGAATTTTTCTGTGAAATGGCCTAATTTTCAAAACTGCAATTAGGAGAAACCTGTGAAATCTGAGAAAATGCTTCTAAGTGTCAATATGCCTTGAAAGGTGAATGAAAGTCTGGTAATCCACATGATAATAACAGTGTAGCAATTATTTTTTAAACCGTGATTCATGTAGCGCTTTTGGAAAACGGAATTTCACGGTAATGAAACAATGTAAGTTACAATTCTATTGAGTAGAACGAGCTAGAAGAGAATTTTTCTGCGAAAATTGCATGATTATCGAATCTGAAGTTTGGAAAAAGCTGCAAAAAGAGAGTAAATTTTTGTAGGTGTAAATGTGCCTTTATGTTGCAAGAAAGTTCGGTAATCCACATTTTCAAAACATATTAAAGAATCTTTTTCTAAACCGTGGTGCACGTACCGTGTTCAGAACGTGGAATTTCACGGTGATTGAAACAATGCAAATTGCACTCTATTGGGTAGAACTCGCTCCGAGAGTATTTTTCTGTGAAAACTTCGTCATTTTTGAAACTGGTGATTTGGAAACGCTGCAAAATCTGAGAAAATACTTCTAAGGATCAATATTCAATGTATTATGATGAAAGTTCAGTAATACACATGTTAGAAATTAGTAGTGAATATTTGACGAATCTTTTATGCATGTAGCATATTCGGAAAACGGAACTACACGGCCAGGGAATTTATGTAAATTACATTTCTCTTGGTTAGAAATCACTCCAAGAGATTTTTCCTGAGATATAGGCATAATTTTTGAAACTGACGCTAGGAAAACACTGCGAACTCAGATTAATAGATTCTCTGTGAAAATATGCTTTGTATGGTGGATGAAAGTTCGGTAATCGCATGCTAACAACTCTGTAGTGAATATTTGTCGAATCCGAGATACGTGAAGCATGTTTGGAACATAGGATATCACGGTGAGCGAATCTATGTAAAATAAATGTCTCTTGGGTAGAATTCGCTCCAAGAGACTTTTCTGGGTATTCTGCCTCATTTTTGAAACTGGCTTTTGAAAATATCTGCAAAATCAGTGAAAATGCTTCAAAGTGTCAATATGCCTTGTATTGTGATGCAAGATCGTAAAAACACATGCAAACAAATCTGTGGTGAATATTTGTAGAAAGCGTTATGCATGTGGCCTGATCGTTTCCCGGAAAATGCCGGTGATGGAATCTATGTAAATTACATGCCTATTGGTTAGAATTCGCTCCAAAATATTTTTCTGAGCAAACGGCCTGATTTTCGAAACTAGCATTAGGAAAAAGCTGCAAATTCAGAGTTAATGTTTCTAGGTGTATATATGCCATTTATGGTGGATGAAAGTTCTGTAATCTACATGTTCACAACTCATTCGGGAAAGTTTGTTGAAACCTTGATGCATGTAGCGTGTTCGGAAAATGGAATGTCACTGTGAGGGAAACTTTGTAAATTACATTTCTATTGGGAAGTACTCGCTCCACGAGAATTTTTCTGCGTATCTGCCTCCTTTTCAAAACTGGCATTAGGGAAAACTTTCGAAATATGAGAAAATGCTTCAAAGTGTCAACATGGCATTTATGGTGGATGAAAGTTCGGTAATCCTTATGCTAACAACTCTGTAGTGAATATTTGTCGAATCCGTGATGCATGTAGCTTTTTCGGAACACGGAATTTCACGATGACGGGTTCTATGTAAATTGCATGTCTATTGGGTAGAACTCGCTCCGAGAGTATTTTTCTGTGGAAACTGCATGATTTTAGAGACCGACATTAGGAGAAAACTACTAAATCAGAATAAAATTTCTATGTATAAATATGCACTGTAAGGTGGATTAAATTTCGTTAATACACATGTTCACAACTCATTAAAGAAGGTTTTTTGAATCCGTGGTGCATGTAACGTGTTCAGAACACGGAATGACACGGTGATTGAAAGTAGTTAAATTATTATCTTTTGGGTAGAACTGTCTCCAAGAGCATTTTTCTGCCAATTCTGCCTCATTTTCAAAACTGGCATTAAAACTAACCTGTGAAATCTGAGAAAATTCTTCAAAGTGTCAGTAAGCCTTGTATGGTGGATGAAAGTGCTGTAATCCACTTGCTAACAACTCTGTAGTGAATATTTCTCGCATCCGAGATGCATGTAGCGTGTTCGGAACACGGAATTTCACGGTGAGCGAATCCATGTAAATTACATGTCTATTGGTTAGAACCCGCTCCAAGAGGTTTTTGCCGTGAAATCTGACTCATTTTCGAAACTGGCATTTCGAAATCTCTGTGAAATCAGAGAAAAAGCTTCTAAGCATCAATATGCCTACTAGTGGGATGAAAGTCCTGTAATCCACATGCAAACAACTCTGTAGTGTATTTTTGTCGAATATTTTCTGCATGTAGCATGTTCGAAACACGTAATTTCACAGCAGGAGAATCTATGTTATTTACATATCTTTTGGGTAGAACACGCTCCAAAAGTTTTTTCCTTTGAAAACTGCCTGATTTTCGAAACTGCTATTAGGAAAAAGCTGCGAACTCAGAGTTAAAGTTTCTAGGTGTAAATATGCCTTGTATGGTGGATGAAAGTTCTGTAATACACATGTACACAACTCATTAAAAATGTTTGTCAAATCCGTGATGTATGTAGCGTGTTCGGAACACGGAATGTTACGGTGACGGTATCTATGAAAATGAGATGTCTATTGGATAGAACATGCACCAAGAGAATTTTTCTGCGAAATCTGCCTGATTTTCTTAAGTGACGTTAGGAAAACCTGCGAAAACTTAGTAAATGTTTCTAGGTGTAAATATGCCTTGTTTTGTGGTTGAAAAATCGGTAATCCACATGCTCACGCTCATTAAATAATGTTTGTCGAAGCCGTGATTAATGCAATGTTTTCGGAACACGGAATGTCTCGGTGAGTGAAACTCTGAAAATAGCAATTCTACTGGATAGAACTCGCTTAAATTGAATGCTTCTGCGAAAATTTCATGATTTTCGAAACTGGATGTTAGGAAAAACCTGCGAAATCAGAATAACTACTTCTAGGTGTAAATATGCCTTGTATGGTGGATGAAAGTTTGGTAATCCACATGCTCACACTCATTAAAGAATGTTTGTCGAATTCGTGATGCATGTAACGTGTTCGGAATACGGAATGTCATAGTGAAGGAAACAATGTAAGTTACATGTCTATTGGGTAGAACTCGCTTGAAGAGGATTTTTCTGCGAAAAGTGCCTCATTTTGAAAACTGCCATTAGGAGAACCCTGTGAAATCGGAGAAAATGCTTGTATGTGTCAATATGCCTTGAATGGTGAATGAAAGTCCGGTAATCCACATGTTAATAACAGTGTAGTAATTATTTTGTAAACCGTGATTCATGTAGCGCTTTTGGAAAATGGAATTTCACGGTAATGAAACTATGTAAATTAAAATTCTATTGTGTAGAACGAGCTAGAAGAAAATTTTTCTGTGAAAATTGCATGATTGTCGAATCTGAAGTTTGGAAAAAGCTGCAAAACGAGAGTAAATATTTGTAGGTGCACATGTGCCTCTATGTTGCAAGAAAGTTCGGTAATCCACATTTTCAAAACATATTAAAGAATCTTTTTCTAATCCGTGGTGCATGTAGCGTGTTCAGAACGTGGAATTTCACGGTGATTGAAACAATGTAAATGACTTCTCTATTGGGTAGAACTCGCTCCGAGTGGGTTTTTCTGCGAAAACTTCGTCATTTTTGAAACTGGCGTTTGGAAAATGCGGCAAAATCTGAGAAAATACTTCTAAGAATCAATATTCAATGTATGGTGATGAAAGTTCGGTAATCCACATGCTAACAAATTTGTAGTTAATATTTGTCGAATCCTGTATGCATGTAGCATGTTAGGAACACGGAATTTCACAGCCAGGGAATTTATGTAAATTACATTTCTCTTGGTTAGAAATCACTCCAAGAGATTTTTCCTGAGAAATAGGCCTGATTTGTGAAACTGACATTAGGAAAATCTGCGATCTCAGACTACTAGATTCTCGGTGTAAATCTGCCTTTTATGGTGGATGAAAGTTCGGTAATCCGCATGCTAACAACTCTGTAGTGAATATTTGTCGAATCTGAGATACGTGTCGCGTGTTTGGAACACAGAATATCACGGTGAGCGAATCTATATAAAATAAATGTCTCTTGGGTAGAATTCGCTCCAAGAGACTTTTCTGGGTATTCTGCCTCATTTTTGAAACTGGCTTTTGAAAATATCTGCAAAATCAGTGAAAATGCTTCAAAGTGTCAATATGCCTTGTATTGTGATGCAAGATCGTACAAACACATGCAAACAAATCTGTGGTGAATATTTGTAGAAAGCGTTATGCATGTGGCCTGATCGTTTCCCGGAAAATGCCGGTGATGGAATCTGTGTAAATTACATGCCTATTGGTTAGAATTCGCTCCAAAATATTTTTCTGAGCAAACGGCCTGATTTTCGAAACTGGCATTAGGAAAAACTGCAAATTCAGAGTTAATGTTTCTAGGTGTATATATGCCATTTATGGTGGATGAAAGTTCTGTAATCTACATGTTCACAACTCATTCGGGAAAGTTTGTTGAAACCTTGATGCATGTAGCGTGTTCGGAAAATGGAATGTCACTGTGAGGGAAACTTTGTAAATTACATTTCTATTGGGAAGTACTCGCTCCACGAGAATTTTTCTGCGTATCTGCCTCCTTTTCAAAACTGGCATTAGGGAAAACTTTCGAAATATGAGAAAATGCTTCAAAGTGTCAACATGGCATTTATGGTGGATGAAAGTTCGGTAATCCTTATGCTAACAACTCTGTAGCGAATATTTGTCGAATCCGTGATGCATGTAGCTTTTTCGGAACACGGAATTTCACGATGACGGGTTCTATGTAAATTGCATGTCTATTGGGTAGAACTCGCTCCGAGAGTATTTTTCTGTGGAAACTGCATGATTTTAGAGACTGACATTAGGAGAAAACTACTAAATCAGAATAAAATTTCTATGTATAAATATGCACTGTAAGGTGGATTAAAGTTCGTTAATACACATGTTCACAACTCATTAAAGAAGGTTTTTTGAATCCGTGGTGCATGTAACGTGTTCAGAACACGGAATGACACGGTGATTGAAAGTAGTTAAATTATTATCTTTTGGGTAGAACTGTCTCCAAGAGCATTTTTCTGCCAATTCTGCCTCATTTTCAAAACTGGCATTAAAACTAACCTGTGAAATCTGAGAAAATTCTTCAAAGTGTCAGTAAGCCTTGTATGGTGGATGAAAGTGCTGTAATCCACTTGCTAACAACTCTGTAGTGAATATTTCTCGCATCCGAGATGCATGTAGCGTGTTCGGAACACGGAATTTCACGGTGAGCGAATCCATGTAAATTACATGTCTATTGGTTACAACCCGCTCCAAGAGGTTTTTGCCGTGAAATCTGCCTCATTTTCGAAACTGGCATTTCGAAAGCTCTGTGAAATCAGAGAAAAAGCTTCTAAGCATCAATATGCCTACTAGTGGGATGAAAGTCCTGTAATCCACATGCAAACAACTCTGTAGTGTATTTTTGTGGAATATTTTCTGCATGTATCTTGTTCGAAACACGTAATTTCACAGCGGGAGAATCTATGTTATTTACATATCTTTTGGGTAGAACACGCTCCAAAAGTTTTTTCCTCTGAAAACTGCCTGATTTTCGAAACTGCTATTAGGAAAAAGCTGCGAACTCAGAGTTAAAGTTTCTAGGTGTAAATATGCCTTGTATGGTGGATGAAAGTTCTGTAATACACATGTACACAACTCATTAAAAATGTTTGTCAAATCCGTGATGTATGTAGCGTGTTCGGAACACGGAATGTTACGGTGACGGTATCTATGAAAATGAGATGTCTATTGGATAGAACATGCACCAAGAGAATTTTTCTGCGAAATCTGCCTGATTTTCGTAAGTGACGTTAGGAAAACCTGCGAAATCTTAGTAAATGTTTCTAGGTGTAAATATGCCTTGTTTTGTGGTTGAAAAATCGGTAATCCACATGCTCACGCTCATTAAATAATGTTTGTCGAAACCGTGATGAATGTAACGTTTTCGGAACACGGAATGTCTCGGTGAGTGAAACTCTGAAAATAACAATTCTACTGGATAGAACTCGCTTAAATTGAATGCTTCTGCGAAAATTTCATGATTTTTGAAACTGGATGTTAGGAAAAACCTGCGAAATCAGAATAACTTCTTCTAGGTGTAAATATGCCTTGTATGGTGGATGAAAGTTTGGTAATCCACATGCTCACACTCATTAAAGAATGTTTGTCGAATTCGTGATGCATGTAACGTGTTCGGAATACGGAATGTCATAGTGAAGGAAACAATGTAAGTTACATGTCTATTGGGTAGAACTCGCTTGAAGAGGATTTTTCTGCGAAAAGTGCCTCATTTTGAAAACTGCCATTAGGAGAACCCTGTGAAATCGGAGAAAATGCTTGTATGTGTCAATATGCCTTGAATGGTGAATGAAAGTCCTGTATTCCACATGTTAATAACAGTGTAGTAATTATTTTGTAAACCGTGATTCATGTAGCGCTTTTGGAAAATGGAATTTCACGGTAATGAAACTATGTAAATTAAAATTCTATTGAGTAGAACGAGCTAGAAGAGAATTTTTCTGTGAAAATTGCATGATTGTCGAATCTGAAGTTTGGAAAAAGCTGCAAAACGAGAGTAAATATTTGTAGGTGCACATGTGCCTCTATGTTGCAAGAAAGTTCGGTAATCCACATTTTCAAAACATATTAAAGAATCTTTTTCTAATCCGTGGTGCATGTAGCGTGTTCAGAACGTGGAATTTCACGGTGATTGAAACAATGTAAATGACTTCTCTATTGGGTAGAACTCGCTCCGAGAGGGTTTTTCTGCGAAAACTTCGTCATTTTTGAAACTGGCGTTTGGAAAATGCGGCAAAATCTGAGAAAATACTTCTAAGAATCAATATTCAATGTATGGTGATGAAAGTTCGGTAATCCACATGCTAACAAATTTGTAGTGAATATTTGTCGAATCCTTTATGCATGTAGCATGTTAGGAACACGGAATTTCACAGCCAGGGAATTTATGTAAATTACATTTCTCTTGGTTAGAAATCACTCCAAGAGATTTTTCCTGAGAAATATGCCTGATTTGTGAAACTGACATTAGGAAAATCTGCGATCTCAGACTACTAGATTCTCGGTGTAAATCTGCCTTTTATGGTGGATGAAAGTTCGGTAATCCGCATGCTAACATCTCTGTAGTGAATATTTGTCGAATCTGAGATACGTGTCGCGTGTTTGGAACACAGAATATCACGGTGAGCGAATCTATATAAAATCAATGTCTCTTGGGTAGAATTCGCTCCAAGAGACTTTTCTGGGTATTCTGCCTCATTTTTGAAACTGGCTTTTGAAAATATCTGCAAAATCAGTGAAAATGCTTCAAAGTGTCAATATGCCTTGTATTGTGATGCAAGATCGTACAAACACATGCAAACAAATCTGTGGTGAATATTTGTAGAAAGCGTTATGCATGTGGCCTGATCGTTTCCCGGAAAATGCCGGTGATGGAATCTGTGTAAATTACATGCCTATTGGTTAGAATTCGCTCCAAAATATTTTTCTGAGCAAACGGCCTGATTTTCGAAACTGGCATTAGGAAAAAGCTGCAAATTCAGAGTTAATGTTTCTAGGTGTATATATGCCATTTATGGTGGATGAAAGTTCTGTAATCTACATGTTCACAACTCATTCGGGAAAGTTTGTTGAAACCTTGATGCATGTAGCGTGTTCGGAAAATGGAATGTCACTGTGAGGGAAACTTTGTAAATTACATTTCTATTGGGAAGTACTCGCTCCACGAGAATTTTTCTGCGTATCTGCCTCCTTTTCAAAACTGGCATTAGGGAAAACTTTCGAAATATGAGAAAATGCTTCAAAGTGTCAACATGGCATTTATGGTGGATGAAAGTTCGGTAATCCTTATGCTAACAACTCTGTAGCGAATATTTGTCGAATCCGTGATGCATGTAGCTTTTTCGGAACACGGAATTTCACGATGACGGGTTCTATGTAAATTGCATGTCTATTGGGTAGAACTCGCTCCGAGAGTATTTTTCTGTGGAAACTGCATGATTTTAGAGACTGACATTAGGAGAAAACTACTAAATCAGAATAAAATTTCTATGTATAAATATGCACTGTAACGTGGATTAAAGTTCGTTAATACACATGTTCACAACTCATTAAAGAAGGTTTTTTGAATCCGTGGTGCATGTAACGTGTTCAGAACACGGAATGACACGGTGATTGAAAGTAGTTAAATTATTATCTTTTGGGTAGAACTGTCTCCAAGAGCATTTTTCTGCCAATTCTGCCTCATTTTCAAAACTGGCATTAAAACTAACCTGTGAAATCTGAGAAAATTCTTCAAAGTGTCAGTAAGCCTTGTATGGTGGATGAAAGTGCTGTAATCCACTTGCTAACAACTCTGTAGTGAATATTTCTCGCATCCGAGATGCATGTAGCGTGTTTGGAACACGGAATTTCACGGTGAGCGAATCCATGTAAATTACATGTCTATTGGTTAGAACCCGCTCCAAGAGGTTTTTGCCGTGAAATCTGCCTCATTTTCGAAACTGGCATTTCGAAAGCTCTGTGAAATCAGAGAAAAAGCTTCTAAGCATCAATATGCCTACTAGTGGGATGAAAGTCCTGTAATCCACATGCAAACAACTCTGTAGTGTATTTTTGTCGAATATTTTCTGCATGTAGCGTGTTCGAAACACGTAATTTCACAGCGGGAGAATCTATGTTATTTACATATCTTTTGGGTAGAACACGCTCCAAAAGTTTTTTCCTTTGAAAACTGCCTGATTTTCGAAACTGCTATTAGGAAAAAGCTGCGAACTCAGAGTTAAAGTTTCTAGGTGTAAATATGCCTTGTATGGTGGATGAAAGTTCTGTAATACACATGTACACAACTCATTAAAAATGTTTGTCAAATCCGTGATGTATGTAGCGTGTTCGGAACACGGAATGTTACGGTGACGGTATCTATGAAAATGAGATGTCTATTGGATAGAACATGCACCAAGAGAATTTTTCTGCGAAATCTGCCTGATTTTCGTAAGTGACGTTAGGAAAACCTGCGAAATCTTAGTAAATGTTTCTAGGTGTAAATATGCCTTGTTTTGTGGTTGAAAAATCGGTAATCCACATGCTCACGCTCATTAAATAATGTTTGTCGAAGCCGTGATGAATGTAACGTTTTCGGAACACGGAATGTCTCGGTGAGTGAAACTCTGAAAATAACAATTCTACTGGATAGAACTCGCTTAAATTGAATGCTTCTGCGAAAATTTCATGATTTTCGAAACTGGATGTTAGGAAAAACCTGCGAAATCAGAATAACTACTTCTAGGTGTAAATATGCCTTGTATGGTGGATGAAAGTTTGGTAATCCACATGCTCACACTCATTAAAGAATGTTTGTCGAATTCGTGATGCATGTAACGTGTTCGGAATACGGAATGTCATAGTGAAGGAAACAACGTAAGTTACATGTCTATTGGGTAGAACTCGCTTGAAGAGGATTTTTCTGCGAAAAGTGCCTCATTTTGAAAACTGCCATTAGGAGAACCCTGTGAAATCGGAGAAAATGCTAGTATGTGT
Organism: Camelus dromedarius; assembly: GCF_036321535.1. NCBI lineage: Eukaryota > Metazoa > Chordata > Mammalia > Artiodactyla > Camelidae > Camelus > Camelus dromedarius. Next base: position 3,673,923 of record NW_026989854.1, read on the forward strand.
CAATATGCCTTGAATGGTGAATGAAAGTCCGTTAATCCACATGTTAATAACAGTGTAGTAATTATTTTGTAAACCGTGATTCATGTAGCGCTTTTGGAAAATGGAATTTCACGGTAATGAAACTATGTAAATTAAAATTCTATTGAGTAGAACGAGCTAGAAGAGAATTTTTCTGTGAAAATTGCATGATTGTCGAATCTGAAGTTTGGAAAAAGCTGCAAAACGAGAGTAAATATTTGTAGGTGCACATGTGCCTCTATGTTGCAAGAAAGTTCGGTAATCCACATTTTCAAAACATATTAAAGAATCTTTTTCTAATCCGTGGTGCATGTAGCGTGTTCAGAACGTGGAATTTCACGGTGATTGAAACAATGTAAATGACTTCTCTATTGGGTAGAACTCGCTCCGAGTGGGTTTTTCTGCGAAAACTTCGTCATTTTTGAAACTGGCGTTTGGAAAATGCGGCAAAATCTGAGAAAATACTTCTAAGAATCAATATTCAATGTATGGTGATGAAAGTTCGGTAATCCACATGCTAACAAATTTGTAGTGAATATTTGTCGAATCCTTTATGCATGTAGCATGTTAGGAACACGGAATTTCACAGCCAGGGAATTTATGTAAATTACATTTCTCTTGGTTAGAAATCACTCCAAGAGATTTTTCCTGGGAAATAGGCCTGATTTTTGAAACTGACATTAGGAAAATCTTCGATCTCAGACTACTAGATTCTCGGTGTAAATCTGCCTTTTATGGTGGATAAAAGTTCGGTAATCTGCATACTAACAACTCTGTAGTGAATATTTGTCGAATCTGAGATACGTGTAGTGTGTTTGGAACACAGAATATCACGGTGAGCGAATCTATATAAAATCAATATCTCTTGGGTAGAATTCGCTCCAAGTGACTTTTCTGGGTATTCTGCCTCATTTTTGAAACTGGCTTTTGAAAATATCTGCAAAATCAGTGAAAATGCTTCAAAGTGTCAATATGCCTTGTATTGTGATGCAAGATCGTAAAAACACATGCAAACAAATCTGTGGTGAATATTTGTAGAAAGCGTTATGCATGTGGCCTGATCGTTTCCCGGAAAATGCCGGTGATGGAATCTATGTAAATTACATGCCTATTGGTTAGAATTCGCTCCAAAATATTTTTCTGAGCAAACGGCCTGATTTTCGAAACTGGCATTAGGAAAAAGCTGCAAATTCAGAGTTAATGTTTCTAGGTGTATATATGCCATTTATGGTGGATGAAAGTTCTGTAATCTACATGTTCACAACTCATTCGGGAAAGTTTGTTGAAACCTTGATGCATGTAGCGTGTTCGGAAAATGGAATGTCACTGTGAGGGAAACTTTGTAAATTACATTTCTATTGGGAAGTACTCGCTCCACGAGAATTTTTCTGCGTATCTGCCTCCTTTTCAAAACTGGCATTAGGGAAAACTTTCGAAATATGAGAAAATGCTTCAAAGTGTCAACATGGCATTTATGGTGGATGAAAGTTCGGTAATCCTTATGCTAACAACTCTGTAGTGAATATTTGTCGAATCCGTGATGCATGTAGCTTTTTCGGAACACGGAATTTCACGATGACGGGTTCTATGTAAATTGCATGTCTATTGGGTAGAACTCGCTCCGAGAGTATTTTTCTGTGGAAACTGCATGATTTTAGAGACCGACATTAGGAGAAAACTACTAAATCAGAATAAAATTTCTATGTATAAATATGCACTGTAAGGTGGATTAAAGTTCGTTAATACACATGTTCACAACTCATTAAAGAAGGTTTTTTGAATCCGTGGTGCATGTAACGTGTTCAGAACACGGAATGACACGGTGATTGAAAGTAGTTAAATTATTATCTTTTGGGTAGAACTGTCTCCAAGAGCATTTTTCTGCCAATTCTGCCTCATTTTCAAAACTGGCATTAAAACTAACCTGTGAAATCTGAGAAAATTCTTCAAAGTGTCAGTAAGCCTTGTATGGTGGATGAAAGTGCTGTAATCCACTTGCTAACAACTCTGTAGTGAATATTTCTCGCATCCGAGATGCATGTAGCGTGTTCGGAACACGGAATTTCACGGTGAGCGAATCCATGTAAATTACATGTCTATTGGTTAGAACCCGCTCCAAGAGGTTTTTGCCGTGAAATCTGCCTCATTTTCGAAACTGGCATTTCGAAAGCTCTGTGAAATCAGAGAAAAAGCTTCTAAGCATCAATATGCCTACTAGTGGGATGAAAGTCCTGTAATCCACATGCAAACAACTCTGTAGTGTATTTTTGTCGAATATTTTCTGCATGTAGCGTGTTCGAAACACGTAATTTCACAGCGGGAGAATCTATGTTATTTACATATCTTTTGGGTAGAACACGCTCCAAAAGTTTTTTCCTTTGAAAACTGCCTGATTTTCGAAACTGCTATTAGGAAAAAGCTGCGAACTCAGAGTTAAAGTTTCTAGGTGTAAATATGCCTTGTATGGTGGATGAAAGTTCTGTAATACACATGTACACAACTCATTAAAAATGTTTGTCAAATCCGTGATGTATGTAGCGTGTTCGGAACACGGAATGTTACGGTGACGGTATCTATGAAAATGAGATGTCTATTGGATAGAACATGCACCAAGAGAATTTTTCTGCGAAATCTGCCTGATTTTCGTAAGTGACGTTAGGAAAACCTGCGAAATCTTAGTAAATGTTTCTAGGTGTAAATATGCCTTGTTTTGTGGTTGAAAAATCGGTAATCCACATGCTCACGCTCATTAAATAATGTTTGTCGAAGCCGTGATGAATGTAACGTTTTCGGAACACGGAATGTCTCGGTGAGTGAAACTCTGAAAATAACAATTCTACTGGATAGAACTCGCTTAAATTGAATGCTTCTGCGAAAATTTCATGATTTTCGAAACTGGATGTTAGGAAAAACCTGCGAAATCAGAATAACTACTTCTAGGTGTAAATATGCCTTGTATGGTGGATGAAAGTTTGGTAATCCACATGCTCACACTCATTAAAGAATGTTTGTCGAATTCGTGATGCATGTAACGTGTTCAGAATACGGAATGTCATAGTGAAGGAAACAACGTAAGTTACATGTCTATTGGGTAGAACTCGCTTGAAGAGGATTTTTCTGCGAAAAGTGCCTCATTTTGAAAACTGCCATTAGGAGAACCCTGTGAAATCGGAGAAAATGCTAGTATGTGTCAATATGCCTTGAATGGTGAATGAAAGTCCGTTAATCCACATGTTAATAACAGTGTAGTAATTATTTTGTAAACCGTGATTCATGTAGCGCTTTTGGAAAATGGAATTTCACGGTAATGAAACTATGTAAATTAAAATTCTATTGAGTAGAACGAGCTAGAAGAGAATTTTTCTGTGAAAATTGCATGATTGTCGAATCTGAAGTTTGGAAAAAGCTGCAAAACGAGAGTAAATATTTGTAGGTGCACATGTGCCTCTATGTTGCAAGAAAGTTCGGTAATCCACATTTTCAAAACATATTAAAGAATCTTTTTCTAATCCGTGGTGCATGTAGCGTGTTCAGAACGTGGAATTTCACGGTGATTGAAACAATGTAAATGACTTCTCTATTGGGTAGAACTCGCTCCGAGAGGGTTTTTCTGCGAAAACTTTGTCATTTTTGAAACTGGCGTTTGGAAAATGCGGCAAAATCTGAGAAAATACTTCTAAGAATCAATATTCAATGTATGGTGATGAAAGTTCGGTAATCCACATGCTAACAAATTTGTAGTGAATATTTGTCGAATCTTTTATGCATGTAGCATGTTAGGAACACGGAATTTCACAGCCAGGGAATTTATGTAAATTACATTTCTCTTGGTTAGAAATCACTCCAAGAGATTTTTCCTGAGAAATAGGCCTGATTTTTGAAACTGACATTAGGAAAATCTTCGAACTCAGACTACTAGATTCTCGGTGTAAATCTGCCTTTTATGGTGGATGAAAGTTCGGTAATCTGCATGCTAACAACTCTGTAGTGAATATTTGTCGAATCTGAGATACGTGTAGTGTGTTTGGAACACAGAATATCACGGTGAGCGAATCTATATAAAATCAATGTCTCTTGGGTAGAATTCGCTCCAAGTGACTTTTCTGGGTATTCTGCATCATTTTTGAAACTGGCTTTTGAAAATATCTGCAAAATCAGTGAAAATGCTTCAAAGTGTCAATATGCCTTGTATTGTGATGCAAGATCGTACAAACACATGCAAACAAATCTGTGGTGAATATTTGTAGAAAGCGTTATGCATGTGGCCTGATCGTTTCCCGGAAAATGCCGGTGATGGAATCTATGTAAATTACATGCCTATTGGTTAGAATACGCTCCAAAATATTTTTCTGAGCAAACGGCCTGATTTTCGAAACTGGCATTAGGAAAAAGCTGCAAATTCAGAGTTAATGTTTCTAGGTGTATATATGCCATTTATGGTGGATGAAAGTTCTGTAATCTACATGTTCACAACTCATTCGGGAAAGTTTGTTGAAACCTTGATGCATGTAGCGTGTTCGGAAAATGGAATGTCACTGTGAGGGAAACTTTGTAAATTACATTTCTATTGGGAAGTACTCGCTCCACGAGAATTTTTCTGCGTATCTGCCTCCTTTTCAAAACTGGCATTAGGGAAAACTTTCGAAATATGAGAAAATGCTTCAAAGTGTCAACATGGCATTTATGGTGGATGAAAGTTCGGTAATCCTTATGCTAACAACTCTGTAGTGAATATTTGTCGAATCCGTGATGCATGTAGCTTTTTCGGAACACGGAATTTCACGATGACGGGTTCTATGTAAATTGCATGTCTATTGGGTAGAACTCGCTCCGAGAGTATTTTTCTGTGGAAACTGCATGATTTTAGAGACCGACATTAGGAGAAAACTACTAAATCAGAATAAAATTTCTATGTATAAATATGCACTGTAAGGTGGATTAAAGTTCGTTAATACACATGTTCACAACTCATTAAAGAAGGTTTTTTGAATCCGTGGTGCATGTAACGTGTTCAGAACACGGAATGACACGGTGATTGAAAGTAGTTAAATTATTATCTTTTGGGTAGAACTGTCTCCAAGAGCATTTTTCTGCCAATTCTGCCTCATTTTCAAAACTGGCATTAAAACTAACCTGTGAAATCTGAGAAAATTCTTCAAAGTGTCAGTAAGCCTTGTATGGTGGATGAAAGTGCTGTAATCCACTTGCTAACAACTCTGTAGTGAATATTTCTCGCATCCGAGATGCATGTAGCGTGTTTGGAACACGGAATTTCACGGTGAGCGAATCCATGTAAATTACATGTCTATTGGTTAGAACCCGCTCCAAGAGGTTTTTGCCGTGAAATCTGCCTCATTTTCGAAACTGGCATTTCGAAAGCTCTGTGAAATCAGAGAAAAAGCTTCTAAGCATCAATATGCCTACTAGTGGGATGAAAGTCCTGTAATCCACATGCAAACAACTCTGTAGTGTATTTTTGTGGAATCTTTTCTGCATGTATCTTGTTCGATACACGTAAATTCACAGCGGGAGAATCTATGTTATTTACATATCTTTTGGGTAGAACACGCTCCAAAAGTTTTTTCCTTTGAAAACTGCCTGATTTTCGAAACTGCTATTAGGAAAAAGCTGCGAACTCAGAGTTAAAGTTTCTAGGTGTAAATATGCCTTGTATGGTGGATGAAAGTTCTGTAATACACATGTACACAACTCATTAAAAATGTTTGTCAAATCCGTGATGTATGTAGCGTGTTCGGAACACGGAATGTTACGGTGACGGTATCTATGAAAATGAGATGTCTATTGGATAGAACATGCACCAAGAGAATTTTTCTGCGAAATCTGCCTGATTTTCGTAAGTGACGTTAGGAAAACCTGCGAAATCTTAGTAAATGTTTCTAGGTGTAAATATGCCTTGTTTTGTGGTTGAAAAATCGGTAATCCACATGCTCACGCTCATTAAATAATGTTTGTCGAAGCCGTGATGAATGTAACGTTTTCGGAACACGGAATGTCTCGGTGAGTGAAACTCTGAAAATAACAATTCTACTGGATAGAACTCGCTTAAATTGAATGCTTCTGCGAAAATTTCATGATTTTCGAAACTGGATGTTAGGAAAAACCTGCGAAATCAGAATAACTACTTCTAGGTGTAAATATGCCTTGTATGGTGGATGAAAGTTTGGTAATCCACATGCTCACACTCATTAAAGAATGTTTGTCGAATTCGTGATGCATGTAACGTGTTCGGAATACGGAATGTCATAGTGAAGGAAACAACGTAAGTTACATGTCTATTGGGTAGAACTCGCTTGAAGAGGATTTTTCTGCGAAAAGTGCCTCATTTTGAAAACTGCCATTAGGAGAACCCTGTGAAATCGGAGAAAATGCTAGTATGTGTCAATATGCCTTGAATGGTGAATGAAAGTCCGTTAATCCACATGTTAATAACAGTGTAGTAATTATTTTGTAAACCGTGATTCATGTAGCGCTTTTGGAAAATGGAATTTCACGGTAATGAAACTATGTAAATTAAAATTCTATTGAGTAGAACGAGCTAGAAGAGAATTTTTCTGTGAAAATTGCATGATTGTCGAATCTGAAGTTTGGAAAAAGCTGCAAAACGAAGTAAATATTTGTAGGTGCACATGTGCCTCTATGTTGCAAGAAAGTTCGGTAATCCACATTTTCAAAACATATTAAAGAATCTTTTTCTAATCCATGGTGCATGTAGCGTGTTCAGAACGTGGAATTTCACGGTGATTGAAACAATGTAAATGACTTCTCTATGGGGTAGAACTCGCTCCGAGAGGGTTTTTCTGCGAAAACTTTGTCATTTTTGAAACTGGGGTTTGGAAAATGCGGCAAAATCTGAGAAAATACTTCTAAGAATCAATATTCAATGTATGGTGATGAAAGTTCGGTAATCCACATGCTAACAAATTTGTAGTGAATATTTGTCGAATCCTTTATGCATGTAGCATGTTAGGAACACGGAATTTCACAGAAAGGGAATTTATGTAAATTACATTTCTCTTGGTTAGAAATCACTCCAAGAGATTTTTCCTGGAAATAGGCCTGATTTTTGAAACTGACATTAGGAAAATCTTCGATCTCAGACTACTAGATTCTCGGTGTAAATCTGCCTTTTATGGTGGATGAAAGTTCGGTAATCCGCATGCTAACAACTCTGTAGTGAATATTTGTCGAATCTGAGATACGTGTCGCGTGTTTGGAACACAGAATATCACGGTGAGCGAATCTATATAAAATCAATGTCTCTTGGGTAGAATTCGCTCCAAGAGACTTTTCTGGGTATTCTGCCTCATTTTTGAATCTGGCTTTTGAAAATATCTGCAAAATCAGTGAAAATGCTTCAAAGTGTCAATATGCCTTGTATTGTGATGCAAGATCGTACAAACACATGCAAACAAATCTGTGGTGAATATTTGTAGAAAGCGTTATGCATGTGGCCTGATCGTTTCCCGGAAAATGCCGGTGATGGAATCTATGTAAATTACATGCCTATTGGTTAGAATTCGCTCCAAAATATTTTTCTGAGCAAACGGCCTGATTTTCGAAACTGGCATTAGGAAAAAGCTGCAAATTCAGAGTTAATGTTTCTAGGTGTATATATGCCATTTATGGTGGATGAAAGTTCTGTAATCTACATGTTCACAACTCATTCGGGAAAGTTTGTTGAAACCTTGATGCATGTAGCGTGTTCGGAAAATGGAATGTCACTGTGAGGGAAACTTTGTAAATTACATTTCTATTGGGAAGTACTCGCTCCACGAGAATTTTTCTGCGTATCTGCCTCCTTTTCAAAACTGGCATTAGGGAAAACTTTCGAAATATGAGAAAATGCTTCAAAGTGTCAACATGGCATTTATGGTGGATGAAAGTTCGGTAATCCTTATGCTAACAACTCTGTAGTGAATATTTGTCGAATCCGTGATGCATGTAGCTTTTTCGGAACACGGAATTTCACGATGACGGGTTCTATGTAAATTGCATGTCTATTGGGTAGAACTCGCTCCGAGAGTATTTTTCTGTGGAAACTGCATGATTTTAGAGACCGACATTAGGAGAAAACTACTAAATCAGAATAAAATTTCTATGTATAAATATGCACTGTAAGGTGGATTAAAGTTCATTAATACACATGTTCACAACTCATTAAAGAAGGTTTTTTGAATCCGTGGTGCATGTAACGTGTTCAGAACACGGAATGACACGGTGATTGAAAGTAGTTAAATTATTATCTTTTGGGTAGAACTGTCTCCAAGAGCATTTTTCTGCCAATTCTGCCTCATTTTCAAAACTGGCATTAAAAGTAACCTGTGAAATCTGAGAAAATTCTTCAAAGTGTCAGTAAGCCTTGTATGGTGGATGAAAGTGCTGTAATCCACTTGCTAACAACTCTGTAGTGAATATTTCTCGCATCCGAGATGCATGTAGCGTGTTCGGAACACGGAATTTCACGGTGAGCGAATCCATGTAAATTACATGTCTATTGGTTAGAACCCGCTCCAAGAGGTTTTTGCCGTGAAATCTGCCTCATTTTCGAAACTGGCATTTCGAAAGCTCTGTGAAATCAGAGAAAAAGCTTCTAAGCATCAATATGCCTACTAGTGGGATGAAAGTCCTGTAATCCACATGCAAACAACTCTGTAGTGTATTTTTGTCGAATATTTTCTGCATGTAGCGTGTTCGAAACACGTAATTTCACAGCGGGAGAATCTATGTTATTTACATATCTTTTGGGTAGAACACGCTCCAAAAGTTTTTTCCTTTGAAAACTGCCTGATTTTCGAAACTGCTATTAGGAAAAAGCTGCGAACTCAGAGTTAAAGTTTCTAGGTGTAAATATGCCTTGTATGGTGGATGAAAGTTCTGTAATACACATGTACACAACTCATTAAAAATGTTTGTCAAATCCATGATGTATGCAGCGTGTTCGGAACACGGAATGTTACGGTGACGGTATCTATGAAAATGAGATGTCTATTGGATAGAACATGCACCAAGAGAATTTTTCTGCGAAATCTGCCTGATTTTCGTAAGTGCCGTTAGGAAAACCTGCGAAATCTTAGTAAATGTTTCTAGGTGTAAATATGCCTTGTTTTGTGGTTGAAAAATCGGTAATCCACATGCTCACGCTCATTAAATAATGTTTGTCGAAGCCGTGATGAATGTAACGTTTTCGGAACACGGAATGTCTCGGTGAGTGAAACTCTGAAAATAGCAATTCTACTGGATAGAACTCGCTTAAATTGAATGCTTCTGCGAAAATTTCATGATTTTCGAAACTGGATGTTAGGAAAAACCTGCGAAATCAGAATAACTACTTCTAGGTGTAAATATGCCTTGTATGGTGGATGAAAGTTTGGTAATCCACATGCTCACACTCATTAAAGAATGTTTGTCGAATTCGTGATGCATGTAACGTGTTCGGAATACGGAATGTCATAGTGAAGGAAACAACGTAAGTTACATGTCTATTGGGTAGAACTCGCTTGAAGAGGATTTTTCTGCGAAAAGTGCCTCATTTTGAAAACTGCCATTAGGAGAACCCTGTGAAATCGGAGAAAATGCTTGTATGTGTCAATATGCCTTGAATGGTGAATGAAAGTCCGTTAATCCACATGTTAATAACAGTGTAGTAATTATTTTGTAAACCGTGATTCATGTAGCGCTTTTGGAAAATGGAATTTCACGGTAATGAAACTATGTAAATTAAAATTCTATTGAGTAGAACGAGCTAGAAGAGAATTTTTCTGTGAAAATTGCATGATTATCGAATCTGAAGTTTGGAAAAAGCTGCAAAACGAGAGTAAATATTTGTAGGTGCACATGTGCCTCTATGTTGCAAGAAAGTTCGGTAATCCACATTTTCAAAACATATTAAAGAATCTTTTTCTAATCCGTGGTGCATGTAGCGTGTTCAGAACGTGGAATTTCACGGTGATTGAAACAATGTAAATGACTTCTCTATTGGGTAGAACTCGCTCCGAGAGGGTTTTTCTGTGAAAACTTCGTCATTTTTGAAACTGGCGTTTGGAAAATGCGGCAAAATCTGAGAAAATACTTCTAAGAATCAATATTCAATGTATGGTGATGAAAGTTCAGTCATCCACATGCTAACAAATTTGTAGTGAATATTTGTCGAATCCTGTATGCATGTAGCATGTTAGGAACACGGAATTTCACAGCCAGGGAAATTATGTAAATTACATTTCTCTTGGTTAGAAATCACTCCAAGAGATTTTTCCTGAGAAATAGGCCTGATTTTTGAAACTGACATTAGGAAAATCTGCGATCTCAGACTACTAGATTCTCGGTGTAAATCTGCATTTTATGGTGGATGAAAGTTCGGTAATCCGCATGCTAACAACTCTGTAGTGAATATTTGTCGAATCTGAGATACGTGTAGCGTGTTTGGAACACAGAATATCACGGTGAGCGAATCTATATAAAATAAATGTCTCTTGGGTAGAATTCGCTCCAAGAGACTTTTCTGGGTATTCTGCCTCATTTTTGAAACTGGCTTTTGAAAATATCTGCAAAATCAGTGAAAATGCTTCAAAGTGTCAATATGCCTTGTATTGTGATGCAAGATCGTACAAACACATGCAAACAAATCTGTGGTGAATATTTGTAGAAAGCGTTATGCATGTGGCCTGATCGTTTCCCGGAAAATGCCGGTGATGGAATCTATGTAAATTACATGCCTATTGGTTAGAATTCGCTCCAAAATATTTTTCTGAGCAAACGGCCTGATTTTCGAAACTGGCATTAGGAAAAAGCTGCAAATTCAGAGTTAATGTTTCTAGGTGTATATATGCCATTTATGGTGGATGAAAGTTCTGTAATCTACATGTTCACAACTCATTCGGGAAAGTTTGTTGAAACCTTGATGCATGTAGCGTGTTCGGAAAATGGAATGTCACTGTGAGGGAAACTTTGTAAATTACATTTCTATTGGGAAGTACTCGCTCCACGAGAATTTTTCTGCGTATCTGCCTCCTTTTCAAAACTGGCATTAGGGAAAACTTTCGAAATATGAGAAAATGCTTCAAAGTGTCAACATGGCATTTATGGTGGATGAAAGTTCGGTAATCCTTATGCTAACAACTCTGTAGTGAATATTTGTCGAATCCGTGATGCATGTAGCTTTTTCGGAACACGGAATTTCACGATGACGGGTTCTATGTAAATTGCATGTCTATTGGGTAGAACTCGCTCCGAGAGTATTTTTCTGTGGAAACTGCATGATTTTAGAGACTGACATTAGGAGAAAACTACTAAATCAGAATTAAATCTCTATGTATACATATGCACTGTAAGGTGGATTAAAGTTCGTTAATACACATGTTCACAACTCATTAAAGAAGGTTTTTTGAATCCGTGGTGCATGTAACGTGTTCAGAACACGGAATGACACGGTGATTGAAAGTAGTTAAATTATTATCTTTTGGGTAGAACTGTCTCCAAGAGCATTTTTCTGCCAATTCTGCCTCATTTTCAAAACTGGCATTAAAAGTAACCTGTGAAATCTGAGAAAATTCTTCAAAGTGTCAGTAAGCCTTGTATGGTGGATGAAAGTGCTGTAATCCACTTGCTAACAACTCTGTAGTGAATATTTCTCGCATCCGAGATGCATGTAGCGTGTTCGGAACACGGAATTTCACGGTGAGCGAATCCATGTAAATTACATGTCTATTGGTTAGAACCCGCTCCAAGAGGTTTTTGCCGTGAAATCTGCCTCATTTTCGAAACTGGCATTTCGAAAGCTCTGTGAAATCAGAGAAAAAGCTTCTAAGCATCAATATGCCTACTAGTGGGATGAAAGTCCTGTAATCCACATGCAAACAACTCTGTAGTGTATTTCTGTCGAATATTTTCTGCATGTAGCGTGTTCGAAACACGTAATTTCACAGCGGGAGAATCTATGTTATTTACATATCTTTTGGGTAGAACACGCTCCAAAAGTTTTTTCCTTTGAAAACTGCCTGATTTTCGAAACTGCTATTAGGAAAAAGCTGCGAACTCAGAGTTAAAGTTTCTAGGTGTAAATATGCCTTGTATGGTGGATGAAAGTTCTGTAATACACATGTACACAACTCATTAAAAATGTTTGTCAAATCCGTGATGTATGTAGCGTGTTCGGAACACGGAATGTTACGGTGACGGTATCTATGAAAATGAGATGTCTATTGGATAGAACATGCACCAAGAGAATTTTTCTGCGAAATCTGCCTGATTTTCGTAAGTGACGTTAGGAAAACCTGCGAAATCTTAGTAAATGTTTCTAGGTGTAAATATGCCTTGTTTTGTGGTTGAAAAATCGGTAATCCACATGCTCACGCTCATTAAATAATGTTTGTCGAAGCCGTGATGAATGTAACGTTTTCGGAACACGGAATGTCTCGGTGAGTGAAACTCTGAAAATAACAATTCTACTGGATAGAACTCGCTTAAATTGAATGCTTCTGCGAAAATTTCATGATTTTCGAAACTGGATGTTAGGAAAAACCTGCGAAATCAGAATAACTACTTCTAGGTGTAAATATGCCTTGTATGGTGGATGAAAGTTTGGTAATCCACATGCTCACACTCATTAAAGAATGTTTGTCGAATTCGTGATGCATGTAACGTGTTCGGAATACGGAATGTCATAGTGAAGGAAACAACGTAAGTTACATGTCTATTGGGTAGAACTCGCTTGAAGAGGATTTTTCTGCGAAAAGTGCCTCATTTTGAAAACTGCCATTAGGAGAACCCTGTGAAATCGGAGAAAATGCTAGTATGTGTCAATATGCCTTGAATGGTGAATGAAAGTCCGTTAATCCACATGTTAATAACAGTGTAGTAATTATTTTGTAAACCGTGATTCATGTAGCGCTTTTGGAAAATGGAATTTCATGGTAATGAAACTATGTAAATTAAAATTCTATTGAGTAGAACGAGCTAGAAGAGAATTTTTCTGTGAAAATTGCATGATTGTCGAATCTGAAGTTTGGAAAAAGCTGCAAAACGAGAGTAAATATTTGTAGGTGCACATGTGCCTCTATGTTGCAAGAAAGTTCGGTAATCCACATTTTCAAAACATATTAAAGAATCTTTTTCTAATCCGTGGTGCATGTAGCGTGTTCAGAACGTGGAATTTCACGGTGATTGAAACAATGTAAATGACTTCTCTATTGGGTAGAACTCGCTCCGAGTGGGTTTTTCTGCGAAAACTTCGTCATTTTTGAAACTGGCGTTTGGAAAATGCGGCAAAATCTGAGAAAATACTTCTAAGAATCAATATTCAATGTATGGTGATGAAAGTTCGGTAATCCACATGCTAACAAATTTGTAGTGAATATTTGTCGAATCCTTTATGCATGTAGCATGTTAGGAACACGGAATTTCACAGCCAGGGAATTTATGTAAATTACATTTCTCTTGGTTAGAAATCACTCCAAGAGATTTTTCCTGAGAAATAGGCCTGATTTTTGAAACTGACATTAGGAAAATCTTCGATCTCAGACTACTAGATTCTCGGTGTAAATCTGCCTTTTATGGTGGATGAAAGTTCGGTAATCTGCATACTAACAACTCTGTAGTGAATATTTGTCGAATCTGATATACGTGTAGTGTGTTTGGAACACAGAATATCACGGTGAGCGAATCTATATAAAATCAATGTCTCTTGGGTAGAATTCGCTCCAAGAGACTTTTCTGGGTATTCTGCCTCATTTTTGAAACTGGCTTTTGAAAATATCTGCAAAATCAGTGAAAATGCTTCAAAGTGTCAATATGCCTTGTATTGTGATGCAAGATCGTAAAAACACATGCAAACAAATCTGTGGTGAATATTTGTAGACAGCGTTATGCATGTGGCCTGATCGTTTCCCGGAAAATGCCGGTGATGGAATCTATGTAAATTACATGCCTATTGGTTAGAATTCGCTCCAAAATATTTTTCTGAGCAAACGGCCTGATTTTCGAAACTAGCATTAGGAAAAAGCTGCAAATTCAGAGTTAATGTTTCTAGGTGTATATATGCCATTTATGGTGGATGAAAGTTCTGTAATCTACATGTTCACAACTCATTCGGGAAAGTTTGTTGAAACCTTGATGCATGTAGCGTGTTCGGAAAATGGAATGTCACTGTGAGGGAAACTTTGTAAATTACATTTCTATTGGGAAGTACTCGCTCCACGAGAATTTTTCTGCGTATCTGCCTCCTTTTCAAAACTGGCATTAGGGAAAACTTTCGAAATATGAGAAAATGCTTCAAAGTGTCAACATGGCATTTATGGTGGATGAAAGTTCGGTAATCCTTATGCTAACAACTCTGTAGTGAATATTTGTCGAATCCGTGATGCATGTAGCTTTTTCGGAACACGGAATTTCACGATGACGGGTTCTATGTAAATTGCATGTCTATTGGGTAGAACTCGCTCCGAGAGTATTTTTCTGTGGAAACTGCATGATTTTAGAGACTGACATTAGGAGAAAACTACTAAATCAGAATTAAATCTCTATGTATACATATGCACTGTAAGGTGGATTAAAGTTCGTTAATACACATGTTCACAACTCATTAAAGAAGGTTTTTTGAATCCGTGGTGCATGTAACGTGTTCAGAACACGGAATGACACGGTGATTGAAAGTAGTTAAATTATTATCTTTTGGGTAGAACTGTCTCCAAGAGCATTTTTCTGCCAATTCTGCCTCATTTTCAAAACTGGCATTAAAGTAACCTGTGAAATCTGAGAAAATTCTTCAAAGTGTCAGTAAGCCTTGTATGGTGGATGAAAGTGCTGTAATCCACTTGCTAACAACTCTGTAGTGAATATTTCTCGCATCCGAGATGCATGTAGCGTGTTCGGAACACGGAATTTCACGGTGAGCGAATCCATGTAAATTACATGTCTATTGGTTAGAACCCGCTCCAAGAGGTTTTTGCCGTGAAATCTGCCTCATTTTCGAAACTGGCATTTCGAAAGCTCTGTGAAATCAGAGAAAAAGCTTCTAAGCATCAATATGCCTACTAGTGGGATGAAAGTCCTGTAATCCACATGCAAACAACTCTGTAGTGTATTTTTGTCGAATATTTTCTGCATGTAGCGTGTTCGAAACACGTAATTTCACAGCGGGAGAATCTATGTTATTTACATATCTTTTGGGTAGAACACGCTCCAAAAGTTTTTTCCTTTGAAAACTGCCTGATTTTCGAAACTGCTATTAGGAAAAAGCTGCGAACTCAGAGTTAAAGTTTCTAGGTGTAAATATGCCTTGTATGGTGGATGAAAGTTCTGTAATACACATGTACACAACTCATTAAAAATGTTTGTCAAATCCGTGATGTATGTAGCGTGTTCGGAACACGGAATGTTACGGTGACGGTATCTATGAAAATGAGATGTCTATTGGATAGAACATGCACCAAGAGAACTTTTCTGCGAAATCTGCCTGATTTTCGTAAGTGACGTTAGGAAAACCTGCGAAATCTTAGTAAATGTTTCTAGGTGTAAATATGCCTTGTTTTGTGGTTGAAAAATCGGTAATCCACATGCTCACGCTCATTAAATAATGTTTGTCGAAGCCGTGATGAATGTAACGTTTTCGGAACACGGAATGTCTCGGTGAGTGAAACTCTGAAAATAACAATTCTACTGGATAGAACTCGCTTAAATTGAATGCTTCTGCGAAAATTTCATGATTTTCGAAACTGGATGTTAGGAAAAACCTGCGAAATCAGAATAACTACTTCTAGGTGTAAATATGCCTTGTATGGTGGATGAAAGTTTGGTAATCCACATGCTCACACTCATTAAAGAATGTTTGTCGAATTCGTGATGCATGTAACGTGTTCGGAATACGGAATGTCATAGTGAAGGAAACAACGTAAGTTACATGTCTATTGGGTAGAACTCGCTTGAAGAGGATTTTTCTGCGAAAAGTGCCTCATTTTGAAAACTGCCATTAGGAGAACCCTGTGAAATCGGAGAAAATGCTAGTATGTGTCAATATGCCTTGAATGGTGAATGAAAGTCCGTTAATCCACATGTTAATAACAGTGTAGTAATTATTTTGTAAACCGTGATTCATGTAGCGCTTTTGGAAAATGGAATTTCACGGTAATGAAACTATGTAAATTAAAATTCTATTGAGTAGAACGAGCTAGAAGAGAATTTTTCTGTGAAAATTGCATGATTGTCGAATCTGAAGTTTGGAAAAAGCTGCAAAACGAGAGTAAATATTTGTAGGTGCACATGTGCCTCTATGTTGCAAGAAAGTTCGGTAATCCACATTTTCAAAACATATTAAAGAATCTTTTTCTAATCCGTGGTGCATGTAGCGTGTTCAGAACGTGGAATTTCACGGTGATTGAAACAATGTAAATGACTTCTCTATTGGGTAGAACTCGCTCCAAGTGGGTTTTTCTGCGAAAACTTCGTCATTTTTGAAACTGGCGTTTGGAAAATGCGGCAAAATCTGAGAAAATACTTCTAAGAATCAATATTCAATGTATGGTGATGAAAGTTCGGTAATCCACATGCTAACAAATTTGTAGTGAATATTTGTCGAATCCTTTATGCATGTAGCATGTTAGGAACACGGAATTTCACAGCCAGGGAATTTATGTAAATTACATTTCTCTTGGTTAGAAATCACTCCAAGAGATTTTTCCTGAGAAATAGGCCTGATTTTTGAAACTGACATTAGGAAAATCTTCGATCTCAGACTACTAGATTCTCGGTGTAAATCTGCCTTTTATGGTGGATGAAAGTTCGGTAATCTGCATACTAACAACTCTGTAGTGAATATTTGTCGAATCTGATATACGTGTAGTGTGTTTGGAACACAGAATATCACGGTGAGCGAATCTATATAAAATCAATGTCTCTTGGGTAGAATTCGCTCCAAGAGACTTTTCTGGGTATTCTGCCTCATTTTTGAAACTGGCTTTTGAAAATATCTGCAAAATCAGTGAAAATGCTTCAAAGTGTCAATATGCCTTGTATTGTGATGCAAGATCGTAAAAACACATGCAAACAAATCTGTGGTGAATATTTGTAGACAGCGTTATGCATGTGGCCTGATCGTTTCCCGGAAAATGCCGGTGATGGAATCTATGTAAATTACATGCCTATTGGTTAGAATTCGCTCCAAAATATTTTTCTGAGCAAACGGCCTGATTTTCGAAACTAGCATTAGGAAAAAGCTGCAAATTCAGAGTTAATGTTTCTAGGTGTATATATGCCATTTATGGTGGATGAAAGTTCTGTAATCTACATGTTCACAACTCATTCGGGAAAGTTTGTTGAAACCTTGATGCATGTAGCGTGTTCGGAAAATGGAATGTCACTGTGAGGGAAACTTTGTAAATTACATTTCTATTGGGAAGTACTCGCTCCACGAGAATTTTTCTGCGTATCTGCCTCCTTTTCAAAACTGGCATTAGGGAAAACTTTCGAAATATGAGAAAATGCTTCAAAGTGTCAACATGGCATTTATGGTGGATGAAAGTTCGGTAATCCTTATGCTAACAACTCTGTAGTGAATATTTGTCGAATCCGTGATGCATGTAGCTTTTTCGGAACACGGAATTTCACGATGACGGGTTCTATGTAAATTGCATGTCTATTGGGTAGAACTCGCTCCGAGAGTATTTTTCTGTGGAAACTGCATGATTTTAGAGACTGACATTAGGAGAAAACTACTAAATCAGAATAAAATTTCTATGTATAAATATGCACTGTAAGGTGGATTAAAGTTCGTTAATACACATGTTCACAACTCATTAAAGAAGGTTTTTTGAATCCGTGGTGCATGTAACGTGTTCAGAACACGGAATGACACGGTGATTGAAAGTAGTTAAATTATTATCTTTTGGGTAGAACTGTCTCCAAGAGCATTTTTCTGCCAATTCTGCCTCATTTTCAAAACTGGCATTAAAAGTAACCTGTGAAATCTGAGAAAATTCTTCAAAGTGTCAGTAAGCCTTGTATGGTGGATGAAAGTGCTGTAATCCACTTGCTAACAACTCTGTAGTGAATATTTCTCGCATCCGAGATGCATGTAGCGTGTTCGGAACACGGAATTTCACGGTGAGCGAATCCATGTAAATTACATGTCTATTGGTTAGAACCCGCTCCAAGAGGTTTTTGCCGTGAAATCTGCCTCATTTTCGAAACTGGCATTTCGAAAGCTCTGTGAAATCAGAGAAAAAGCTTCTAAGCATCAATATGCCTACTAGTGGGATGAAAGTCCTGTAATCCACATGCAAACAACTCTGTAGTGTATTTTTGTCGAATATTTTCTGCATGTAGCGTGTTCGAAACACGTAATTTCACAGCGGGAGAATCTATGTTATTTACATATCTTTTGGGTAGAACACGCTCCAAAAGTTTTTTCCTTTGAAAACTGCCTGATTTTCGAAACTGCTATTAGGAAAAAGCTGCGAACTCAGAGTTAAAGTTTCTAGGTGTAAATATGCCTTGTATGGTGGATGAAAGTTCTGTAATACACATGTACACAACTCATTAAAAATGTTTGTCAAATCCGTGATGTATGTAGCGTGTTCGGAACACGGAATGTTACGGTGACGGTATCTATGAAAATGAGATGTCTATTGGATAGAACATGCACCAAGAGAATTTTTCTGCGAAATCTGCCTGATTTTCGTAAGTGACGTTAGGAAAACCTGCGAAATCTTAGTAAATGTTTCTAGGTATAAATATGCCTTGTTTTGTGGTTGAAAAATCGGTAATCCACATGCTCACGCTCATTAAATAATGTTTGTCGAAGCCGTGATGAATGTAACGTTTTCGGAACACGGAATGTCTCGGTGAGTGAAACTCTGAAAATAACAATTCTACTGGATAGAACTCGCTTAAATTGAATGCTTCTGCGAAAATTTCATGATTTTCGAAACTGGATGTTAGGAAAAACCTGCGAAATCAGAATAACTACTTCTAGGTGTAAATATGCCTTGTATGGTGGATGAAAGTTTGGTAATCCACATGCTCACACTCATTAAAGAATGTTTGTCGAATTCGTGATGCATGTAACGTGTTCGGAATACGGAATGTCATAGTGAAGGAAACAACGTAAGTTACATGTCTATTGGGTAGAACTCGCTTGAAGAGGATTTTTCTGCGAAAAGTGCCTCATTTTGAAAACTGCCATTAGGAGAACCCTGTGAAATCGGAGAAAATGCTTGTATGTGTCAATATGCCTTGAATGGTGAATGAAAGTCCGTTAATCCACATGTTAATAACAGTGTAGTAATTATTTTGTAAACCGTGATTCATGTAGCGCTTTTGGAAAATGGAATTTCACGGTAATGAAACTATGTAAATTAAAATTCTATTGAGTAGAACGAGCTAGAAGAGAATTTTTCTGTGAAAATTGCATGATTGTCGAATCTGAAGTTTGGAAAAAGCTGCAAAACGAGAGTAAATATTTGTAGGTGCACATGTGCCTCTATGTTGCAAGAAAGTTCGGTAATCCACATTTTCAAAACATATTAAAGAATCTTTTTCTAATCCGTGGTGCATGTAGCGTGTTCAGAACGTGGAATTTCACGGTGATTGAAACAATGTAAATGACTTCTCTATGGGGTAGAACTCGCTCCGAGAGGGTTTTTCTGCGAAAACTTTGCCATTTTTGAAACTGGCGTTTGGAAAATGCGGCAAAATCTGAGAAAATACTTCTAAGAATCAATATTCAATGTATGGTGATGAAAGTTCGGTAATCCACATGCTAACAAATTTGTAGTGAATATTTGTCGAATCTTTATGCATGGAGCATGTTAGGAACACGGAATTTCACAGAAAGGGAATTTATGTAAATTACATTTCTCTTGGTTAGAAATCACTCCAAGAGATTTTTCCTGAGAAATAGGCCTGATTTTTGAAACTGACATTAGGAAAATCTTCGAACTCAGACTACTAGATTCTCGGTGTAAATCTGCCTTTTATGGTGGATGAAAGTTTGGTAATCTGCATGCTAACAACTCTGTAGTGAATATTTGTCGAATCTGAGATACGTGTAGTGTGTTTGGAACACAGAATATCACGGTGAGCGAATCTATATAAAATCAATGTCTCTTGGGTAGAATTCGCTCCAAGTGACTTTTCTGGGTATTCTGCATCATTTTTGAAACTGGCTTTTGAAAATATCTGCAAAATCAGTGAAAATGCTTCAAAGTGTCAATATGCCTTGTATTGTGATGCAAGATCGTAAAAACACATGCAAACAAATCTGTGGTGAATATTTGTAGACAGCGTTATGCATGTGGCCTGATCGTTTCCCGGAAAATGCCGGTGATGGAATCTATGTAAATTACATGCCTATTGGTTAGAATTCGCTCCAAAATATTTTTCTGAGCAAACGGCCTGATTTTCGAAACTAGCATTAGGAAAAAGCTGCAAATTCAGAGTTAATGTTTCTAGGTGTATATATGCCATTTATGGTGGATGAAAGTTCTGTAATCTACATGTTCACAACTCATTCGGGAAAGTTTGTTGAAACCTTGATGCATGTAGCGTGTTCGGAAAATGGAATGTCACTGTGAGGGAAACTTTGTAAATTACATTTCTATTGGGAAGTACTCGCTCCACGAGAATTTTTCTGCGTATCTGCCTCCTTTTCAAAACTGGCATTAGGGAAAACTTTCGAAATATGAGAAAATGCTTCAAAGTGTCAACATGGCATTTATGGTGGATGAAAGTTCGGTAATCCTTATGCTAACAACTCTGTAGTGAATATTTGTCGAATCCGTGATGCATGTAGCTTTTTCGGAACACGGAATTTCACGATGACGGGTTCTATGTAAATTGCATGTCTATTGGGTAGAACTCGCTCCGAGAGTATTTTTCTGTGGAAACTGCATGATTTTAGAGACCGACATTAGGAGAAAACTACTAAATCAGAATAAAATTTCTATGTATAAATATGCACTGTAAGGTGGATTAAAGTTCGTTAATACACATGTTCACAACTCATTAAAGAAGGTTTTTTGAATCCGTGGTGCATGTAACGTGTTCAGAACACGGAATGACACGGTGATTGAAAGTAGTTAAATTATTATCTTTTGGGTAGAACTGTCTCCAAGAGCATTTTTCTGCCAATTCTGCCTCATTTTCAAAACTGGCATTAAAAGTAACCTGTGAAATCTGAGAAAATTCTTCAAAGTGTCAGTAAGCCTTGTATGGTGGATGAAAGTGCTGTAATCCACTTGCTAACAACTCTGTAGTGAATATTTCTCGCATCCGAGATGCATGTAGCGTGTTCGGAACACGGAATTTCACGGTGAGCGAATCCATGTAAATTACATGTCTATTGGTTAGAACCCGCTCCAAGAGGTTTTTGCCGTGAAATCTGCCTCATTTTCGAAACTGGCATTTCGAAAGCTCTGTGAAATCAGAGAAAAAGCTTCTAAGCATCAATATGCCTACTAGTGGGATGAAAGTCCTGTAATCCACATGCAAACAACTCTGTAGTGTATTTTTGTCGAATATTTTCTGCATGTAGCGTGTTCGAAACACGTAATTTCACAGCGGGAGAATCTATGTTATTTACATATCTTTTGGGTAGAACACGCTCCAAAAGTTTTTTCCTTTGAAAACTGCCTGATTTTCGAAACTGCTATTAGGAAAAAGCTGCGAACTCAGAGTTAAAGTTTCTAGGTGTAAATATGCCTTGTATGGTGGATGAAAGTTCTGTAATACACATGTACACAACTCATTAAAAATGTTTGTCAAATCCGTGATGTATGTAGCGTGTTCGGAACACGGAATGTTACGGTGACGGTATCTATGAAAATGAGATGTCTATTGGATAGAACATGCACCAAGAGAATTTTTCTGCGAAATCTGCCTGATTTTCGTAAGTGACGTTAGGAAAACCTGCGAAATCTTAGTAAATGTTTCTAGGTATAAATATGCCTTGTTTTGTGGTTGAAAAATCGGTAATCCACATGCTCACGCTCATTAAATAATGTTTGTCGAAGCCGTGATGAATGTAACATTTTCGGAACACGGAATGTCTCGGTGAGTGAAACTCTGAAAATAACAATTCTACTGGATAGAACTCGCTTAAATTGAATGCTTCTGCGAAAATTTCATGATTTTCGAAACTGGATGTTAGGAAAAACCTGCGAAATCAGAATAACTACTTCTAGGTGTAAATATGCCTTGTATGGTGGATGAAAGTTTGGTAATCCACATGCTCACACTCATTAAAGAATGTTTGTCGAATTCGTGATGCATGTAACGTGTTCGGAATACGGAATGTCATAGTGAAGGAAACAACGTAAGTTACATGTCTATTGGGTAGAACTCGCTTGAAGAGGATTTTTCTGCGAAAAGTGCCTCATTTTGAAAACTGCCATTAGGAGAACCCTGTGAAATCGGAGAAAATGCTAGTATGTGTCAATATGCCTTGAATGGTGAATGAAAGTCCGTTAATCCACATGTTAATAACAGTGTAGTAATTATTTTGTAAACCGTGATTCATGTAGCGCTTTTGGAAAATGGAATTTCACGGTAATGAAACTATGTAAATTAAAATTCTATTGAGTAGAACGAGCTAGAAGAGAATTTTTCTGTGAAAATTGCATGATTGTCGAATCTGAAGTTTGGAAAAAGCTGCAAAACGAGAGTAAATATTTGTAGGTGCACATGTGCCTCTATGTTGCAAGAAAGTTCGGTAATCCACATTTTCAAAACATATTAAAGAATCTTTTTCTAATCCGTGGTGCATGTAGCGTGTTCAGAACGTGGAATTTCACGGTGATTGAAACAATGTAAATGACTTCTCTATGGGGTAGAACTCGCTCCGAGAGGGTTTTTCTGCGAAAACTTTGTCATTTTTGAAACTGGCGTTTGGAAAATGCGGCAAAATCTGAGAAAATACTTCTAAGAATCAATATTCAATGTATGGTGATGAAAGTTCGGTAATCCACATGCTAACAAATTTGTAGTGAATATTTGTCGAATCTTTATGCATGGAGCATGTTAGGAACACGGAATTTCACAGAAAGGGAATTTATGTAAATTACATTTCTCTTGGTTAGAAATCACTCCAAGAGATTTTTCCTGAGAAATAGGCCTGATTTTTGAAACTGACATTAGGAAAATCTTCGAACTCAGACTACTAGATTCTCGGTGTAAATCTGCCTTTTATGGTGGATGAAAGTTCGGTAATCTGCATGCTAACAACTCTGTAGTGAATATTTGTCGAATCTGAGATACGTGTAGTGTGTTTGGAACACAGAATATCACGGTGAGCGAATCTATATAAAATCAATGTCTCTTGGGTAGAATTCGCTCCAAGTGACTTTTCTGGGTATTCTGCATCATTTTTGAAACTGGCTTTTGAAAATATCTGCAAAATCAGTGAAAATGCTTCAAAGTGTCAATATGCCTTGTATTGTGATGCAAGATCGTACAAACACATGCAAACAAATCTGTGGTGAATATTTGTAGAAAGCGTTATGCATGTGGCCTGATCGTTTCCCGGAAAATGCCGGTGATGGAATCTATGTAAATTACATGCCTATTGGTTAGAATACGCTCCAAAATATTTTTCTGAGCAAACGGCCTGATTTTCGAAACTGGCATTAGGAAAAAGCTGCAAATTCAGAGTTAATGTTTCTAGGTGTATATATGCCATTTATGGTGGATGAAAGTTCTGTAATCTACATGTTCACAACTCATTCGGGAAAGTTTGTTGAAACCTTGATGCATGTAGCGTGTTCGGAAAATGGAATGTCACTGTGAGGGAAACTTTGTAAATTACATTTCTATTGGGAAGTACTCGCTCCACGAGAATTTTTCTGCGTATCTGCCTCCTTTTCAAAACTGGCATTAGGGAAAACTTTCGAAATATGAGAAAATGCTTCAAAGTGTCAACATGGCATTTATGGTGGATGAAAGTTCGGTAATCCTTATGCTAACAACTCTGTAGTGAATATTTGTCGAATCCGTGATGCATGTAGCTTTTTCGGAACACGGAATTTCACGATGACGGGTTCTATGTAAATTGCATGTCTATTGGGTAGAACTCGCTCCGAGAGTATTTTTCTGTGGAAACTGCATGATTTTAGAGACCGACATTAGGAGAAAACTACTAAATCAGAATAAAATTTCTATGTATAAATATGCACTGTAAGGTGGATTAAAGTTCGTTAATACACATGTTCACAACTCATTAAAGAAGGTTTTTTGAATCCGTGGTGCATGTAACGTGTTCAGAACACGGAATGACACGGTGATTGAAAGTAGTTAAATTATTATCTTTTGGGTAGAACTGTCTCCAAGAGCATTTTTCTGCCAATTCTGCCTCATTTTCAAAACTGGCATTAAAAGTAACCTGTGAAATCTGAGAAAATTCTTCAAAGTGTCAGTAAGCCTTGTATGGTGGATGAAAGTGCTGTAATCCACTTGCTAACAACTCTGTAGTGAATATTTCTCGCATCCGAGATGCATGTAGCGTGTTCGGAACACGGAATTTCACGGTGAGCGAATCCATGTAAATTACATGTCTATTGGTTAGAACCCGCTCCAAGAGGTTTTTGCCGTGAAATCTGCCTCATTTTCGAAACTGGCATTTCGAAAGCTCTGTGAAATCAGAGAAAAAGCTTCTAAGCATCAATATGCCTACTAGTGGGATGAAAGTCCTGTAATCCACATGCAAACAACTCTGTAGTGTATTTCTGTCGAATATTTTCTGCATGTAGCGTGTTCGAAACACGTAATTTCACAGCGGGAGAATCTATGTTATTTACATATCTTTTGGGTAGAACACGCTCCAAAAGTTTTTTCCTTTGAAAACTGCCTGATTTTCGAAACTGCTATTAGGAAAAAGCTGCGAACTCAGAGTTAAAGTTTCTAGGTGTAAATATGCCTTGTATGGTGGATGAAAGTTCTGTAATACACATGTACACAACTCATTAAAAATGTTTGTCAAATCCATGATGTATGTAGCGTGTTCGGAACACGGAATGTTACGGTGACGGTATCTATGAAAATGAGATGTCTATTGGATAGAACATGCACCAAGAGAACTTTTCTGCGAAATCTGCCTGATTTTCGTAAGTGCCGTTAGGAAAACCTACGAAATCTTAGTAAATGTTTCTAGGTGTAAATATGCCTTGTTTTGTGGTTGAAAAATCGGTAATCCACATGCTCACGCTCATTAAATAATGTTTGTCGAAGCCGTGATGAATGTAACGTTTTCGGAACACGGAATGTATCGGTGAGTGAAACTCTGAAAATAGCAATTCTACTGGATAGAACTCGCTTAAATTGAATGCTTCTGCGAAAATTTCATGATTTTCGAAACTGGATGTTAGGAAAAACCTGCGAAATCAGAATAACTACTTCTAGGTGTAAATATGCCTTGTATGGTGGATGAAAGTTTGGTAATCCACATGCTCACACTCATTAAAGAATGTTTGTCGAATTCGTGATGCATGTAACGTGTTCGGAATACGGAATGTCATAGTGAAGGAAACAACGTAAGTTACATGTCTATTGGGTAGAACTCGCTTGAAGAGGATTTTTCTGCGAAAAGTGCCTCATTTTGAAAACTGCCATTAGGAGAACCCTGTGAAATCGGAGAAAATGCTTGTATGTGTCAATATGCCTTGAATGGTGAATGAAAGTCCGGTAATCCACATGTTAATAACAGTGTAGTAATTATTTTGTAAACCGTGATTCATGTAGCGCTTTTGGAAAATGGAATTTCACGGTAATGAAACTATGTAAATTAAAATTCTATTGAGTAGAACGAGCTAGAAGAGAATTTTTCTGTGAAAATTGCATGATTATCGAATCTGAAGTTTGGAAAAAGCTGCAAAACGAGAGTAAATATTTGTAGGTGCACATGTGCCTCTATGTTGCAAGAAAGTTCGGTAATCCACATTTTCAAAACATATTAAAGAATCTTTTTCTAATCCGTGGTGCATGTAGCGTGTTCAGAACGTGGAATTTCACGGTGATTGAAACAATGTAAATGACTTCTCTATTGGGTAGAACTCGCTCCGAGAGGGTTTTTCTGCGAAAACTTCGTCATTTTTGAAACTGGCGTTTGGAAAATGCGGCAAAATCTGAGAAAATACTTCTAAGAATCAATATTCAATGTATGGTGATGAAAGTTCAGTCATCCACATGCTAACAAATTTGTAGTGAATATTTGTCGAATCATGTATGCATGTAGCATGTTAGGAACACGGAATTTCACAGCCAGGGAATTTATGTAAATTACATTTCTCTTGGTTAGAAATCACTCCAAGAGATTTTTCCTGAGAAATAGGCCTGATTTGTGAAACTGACATTAGGAAAATCTGCGATCTCAGACTACTAGATTCTCGGTGTAAATCTGCCTTTTATGGTGGATGAAAGTTCGGTAATCCGCACGCTAACAACTCTGTAGTGAATATTTGTCGAATCTGAGATACGTGTAGTGTGTTTGGAACACAGAATATCACGGTGAGCGAATCTATATAAAATAAATGTCTCTTGGGTAGAATTCGCTCCAAGAGACTTTTCTGGGTATTCTGCCTCATTTTTGAAACTGGCTTTTGAAAATATCTGCAAAATCAGTGAAAATGCTTCAAAGTGTCAATATGCCTTGTATTGTGATGCAAGATCGTACAAACACATGCAAACAAATCTGTGGTGAATATTTGTAGAAAGCGTTATGCATGTGGCCTGATCGTTTCCCGGAAAATGCCGGTGATGGAATCTATGTAAATTACATGCCTATTGGTTAGAATTCGCTCCAAAATATTTTTCTGAGCAAACGGCCTGATTTTCGAAACTGGCATTAGGAAAAAGCTGCAAATTCAGAGTTAATGTTTCTAGGTGTATATATGCCATTTATGGTGGATGAAAGTTCTGTAATCTACATGTTCACAACTCATTCGGGAAAGTTTGTTGAAACCTTGATGCATGTAGCGTGTTCGGAAAATGGAATGTCACTGTGAGGGAAACTTTGTAAATTACATTTCTATTGGGAAGTACTCGCTCCACGAGAATTTTTCTGCGTATCTGCCTCCTTTTCAAAACTGGCATTAGGGAAAACTTTCGAAATATGAGAAAATGCTTCAAAGTGTCAACATGGCATTTATGGTGGATGAAAGTTCGGTAATCCTTATGCTAACAACTCTGTAGTGAATATTTGTCGAATCCGTGATGCATGTAGCTTTTTCGGAACACGGAATTTCACGATGACGGGTTCTATGTAAATTGCATGTCTATTGGGTAGAACTCGCTCCGAGAGTATTTTTCTGTGGAAACTGCATGATTTTAGAGACTGACATTAGGAGAAAACTACTAAATCAGAATTAAATCTCTATGTATACATATGCACTGTAAGGTGGATTAAAGTTCGTTAATACACATGTTCACAACTCATTAAAGAAGGTTTTTTGAATCCGTGGTGCATGTAACGTGTTCAGAACACGGAATGACACGGTGATTGAAAGTAGTTAAATTATTATCTTTTGGGTAGAACTGTCTCCAAGAGCATTTTTCTGCCAATTCTGCCTCATTTTCAAAACTGGCATTAAAAGTAACCTGTGAAATCTGAGAAAATTCTTCAAAGTGTCAGTAAGCCTTGTATGGTGGATGAAAGTGCTGTAATCCACTTGCTAACAACTCTGTAGTGAATATTTCTCGCATCCGAGATGCATGTAGCGTGTTCGGAACACGGAATTTCACGGTGAGCGAATCCATGTAAATTACATGTCTATTGGTTAGAACCCGCTCCAAGAGGTTTTTGCCGTGAAATCTGCCTCATTTTCGAAACTGGCATTTCGAAAGCTCTGTGAAATCAGAGAAAAAGCTTCTAAGCATCAATATGCCTACTAGTGGGATGAAAGTCCTGTAATCCACATGCAAACAACTCTGTAGTGTATTTCTGTCGAATATTTTCTGCATGTAGCGTGTTCGAAACACGTAATTTCACAGCGGGAGAATCTATGTTATTTACATATCTTTTGGGTAGAACACGCTCCAAAAGTTTTTTCCTTTGAAAACTGCCTGATTTTCGAAACTGCTATTAGGAAAAAGCTGCGAACTCAGAGTTAAAGTTTCTAGGTGTAAATATGCCTTGTATGGTGGATGAAAGTTCTGTAATACACATGTACACAACTCATTAAAAATGTTTGTCAAATCCGTGATGTATGTAGCGTGTTCGGAACACGGAATGTTACGGTGACGGTATCTATGAAAATGAGATGTCTATTGGATAGAACATGCACCAAGAGAATTTTTCTGCAAAATCTGCCTGATTTTCGTAAGTGACGTTAGGAAAACCTGCGAAATCTTAGTAAATGTTTCTAGGTGTAAATATGCCTTGTTTTGTGGTTGAAAAATCGGTAATCCACATGCTCACGCTCATTAAATAATGTTTGTCGAAGCCGTGATGAATGTAACGTTTTCGGAACACGGAATGTCTCGGTGAGTGAAACTCTGAAAATAACAATTCTACTGGATAGAACTCGCTTAAATTGAATGCTTCTGCGAAAATTTCATGATTTTCGAAACTGGATGTTAGGAAAAACCTGCGAAATCAGAATAACTACTTCTAGGTGTAAATATGCCTTGTATGGTGGATGAAAGTTTGGTAATCCACATGCTCACACTCATTAAAGAATGTTTGTCGAATTCGTGATGCATGTAACGTGTTCGGAATACGGAATGTCATAGTGAAGGAAACAACGTAAGTTACATGTCTATTGGGTAGAACTCGCTTGAAGAGGATTTTTCTGTGAAAAGTGCCTCATTTTGAAAACTGCCATTAGGAGAACCCTGTGAAATCGGAGAAAATGCTTGTATGTGTCAATATGCCTTGAATGGTGAATGAAAGTCCGTTAATCCACATGTTAATAACAGTGTAGTAATTATTTTGTAAACCGTGATTCATGTAGCGCTTTTGGAAAATGGAATTTCACGGTAATGAAACTATGTAAATTAAAATTCTATTGAGTAGAACGAGCTAGAAGAGAATTTTTCTGTGAAAATTGCATGATTGTCGAATCTGAAGTTTGGAAAAAGCTGCAAAACGAGAGTAAATATTTGTAGGTGCACATGTGCCTCTATGTTGCAAGAAAGTTCGGTAATCCACATTTTCAAAACATATTAAAGAATCTTTTTCTAATCCGTGGTGCATGTAGCGTGTTCAGAACGTGGAATTTCACGGTGATTGAAACAATGTAAATGACTTCTCTATTGGGTAGAACTCGCTCCGAGAGGGTTTTTCTGCGAAAACTTCGTCATTTTTGAAACTGGCGTTTGGAAAATGCGGCAAAATCTGAGAAAATACTTCTAAGAATCAATATTCAATGTATGGTGATGAAAGTTCGGTAATCCACATGCTAACAAATTTGTAGTGAATATTTGTCGAATCCTTTATGCATGTAGCATGTTAGGAACACGGAATTTCACAGCCAGGGAATTTATGTAAATTACATTTCTCTTGGTTAGAAATCACTCCAAGAGATTTTTCCTGAGAAATAGGCCTGATTTTTGAAACTGACATTAGGAAAATCTTCGATCTCAGACTACTAGATTCTCGGTGTAAATCTGCCTTTTATGGTGGATGAAAGTTCGGTAATCTGCATACTAACAACTCTGTAGTGAATATTTGTCGAATCTGATATACGTGTAGTGTGTTTGGAACACAGAATATCACGGTGAGCGAATCTATATAAAATCAATGTCTCTTGGGTAGAATTCGCTCCAAGAGACTTTTCTGGGTATTCTGCCTCATTTTTGAAACTGGCTTTTGAAAATATCTGCAAAATCAGTGAAAATGCTTCAAAGTGTCAATATGCCTTGTATTGTGATGCAAGATCGTACAAACACATGCAAACATTCTGTGGTGAATATTTGTAGAAAGCGTTATGCATGTGGCCTGATCGTTTCCCGGAAAATGCCGGTGATGGAATCTATGTAAATTACATGCCTATTGGTTAGAATTCGCTCCAAAATATTTTTCTGAGCAAACGGCCTGATTTTCGAAACTAGCATTAGGAAAAAGCTGCAAATTCAGAGTTAATGTTTCTAGGTGTATATATGCCATTTATGGTGGATGAAAGTTCTGTAATCTACATGTTCACAACTCATTCGGGAAAGTTTGTTGAAACCTTGATGCATGTAGCGTGTTCGGAAAATGGAATGTCACTGTGAGGGAAACTTTGTAAATTACATTTCTATTGGGAAGTACTCGCTCCACGAGAATTTTTCTGCGTATCTGCCTCCTTTTCAAAACTGGCATTAGGGAAAACTTTCGAAATATGAGAAAATGCTTCAAAGTGTCAACATGGCATTTATGGTGGATGAAAGTTCGGTAATCCTTATGCTAACAACTCTGTAGTGAATATTTGTCGAATCCGTGATGCATGTAGCTTTTTCGGAACACGGAATTTCACGATGACGGGTTCTATGTAAATTGCATGTCTATTGGGTAGAACTCGCTCCGAGAGTATTTTTCTGTGGAAACTGCATGATTTTAGAGACTGACATTAGGAGAAAACTACTAAATCAGAATTAAATCTCTATGTATACATATGCACTGTAAGGTGGATTAAAGTTCGTTAATACACATGTTCACAACTCATTAAAGAAGGTTTTTTGAATCCGTGGTGCATGTAACGTGTTCAGAACACGGAATGACACGGTGATTGAAAGTAGTTAAATTATTATCTTTTGGGTAGAACTGTCTCCAAGAGCATTTTTCTGCCAATTCTGCCTCATTTTCAAAACTGGCATTAAAAGTAACCTGTGAAATCTGAGAAAATTCTTCAAAGTGTCAGTAAGCCTTGTATGGTGGATGAAAGTGCTGTAATCCACTTGCTAACAACTCTGTAGTGAATATTTCTCGCATCCGAGATGCATGTAGCGTGTTCAGAACACGGAATTTCACGGTGAGCGAATCCATGTAAATTACATGTCTATTGGTTAGAACCCGCTCCAAGAGGTTTTTGCCGTGAAATCTGCCTCATTTTCGAAACTGGCATTTCGAAAGCTCTGTGAAATCAGAGAAAAAGCTTCTAAGCATCAATATGCCTACTAGTGGGATGAAAGTCCTGTAATCCACATGCAAACAACTCTGTAGTGTATTTTTGTCGAATATTTTCTGCATGTAGCGTGTTCGAAACACGTAATTTCACAGCGGGAGAATCTATGTTATTTACATATCTTTTGGGTAGAACACGCTCCAAAAGTTTTTTCCTTTGAAAACTGCCTGATTTTCGAAACTGCTATTAGGAAAAAGCTGCGAACTCAGAGTTAAAGTTTCTAGGTGTAAATATGCCTTGTATGGTGGATGAAAGTTCTGTAATACACATGTACACAACTCATTAAAAATGTTTGTCAAATCCGTGATGTATGTAGCGTGTTCGGAACACGGAATGTTACGGTGACGGTATCTATGAAAATGAGATGTCTATTGGATAGAACATGCACCAAGAGAATTTTTCTGCGAAATCTGCCTGATTTTCGTAAGTGACGTTAGGAAAACCTGCGAAATCTTAGTAAATGTTTCTAGGTGTAAATATGCCTTGTTTTGTGGTTGAAAAATCGGTAATCCACATGCTCACGCTCATTAAATAATGTTTGTCGAAGCCGTGATGAATGTAACGTTTTCGGAACACGGAATGTCTCGGTGAGTGAAACTCTGAAAATAACAATTCTACTGGATAGAACTCGCTTAAATTGAATGCTTCTGCGAAAATTTCATGATTTTCGAAACTGGATGTTAGGAAAAACCTGCGAAATCAGAATAACTACTTCTAGGTGTAAATATGCCTTGTATGGTGGATGAAAGTTTGGTAATCCACATGCTCACACTCATTAAAGAATGTTTGTCGAATTCGTGATGCATGTAACGTGTTCGGAATACGGAATGTCATAGTGAAGGAAACAACGTAAGTTACATGTCTATTGGGTAGAACTCGCTTGAAGAGGATTTTTCTGCGAAAAGTGCCTCATTTTGAAAACTGCCATTAGGAGAACCCTGTGAAATCGGAGAAAATGCTAGTATGTGTCAATATGCCTTGAATGGTGAATGAAAGTCCGGTAATCCACATGTTAATAACAGTGTAGTAATTATTTTGTAAACCGTGATTCATGTAGCACTTTTGGAAAATGGAATTTCACGGTAATGAAACTATGTAAATTAAAATTCTATTGAGTAGAACGAGCTAGAAGAGAATTTTTCTGTGAAAATTGCATGATTGTCGAATCTGAAGTTTGGAAAAAGCTGCAAAACGAGAGTAAATATTTGTAGGTGCACATGTGCCTCTATGTTGCAAGAAAGTTCGGTAATCCACATTTTCAAAACATATTAAAGAATCTTTTTCTAATCCATGGTGCATGTAGCGTGTTCAGAACGTGGAATTTCACGGTGATTGAAACAATGTAAATGACTTCTCTATGGGGTAGAACTCGCTCCGAGAGGGTTTTTCTGCGAAAACTTTGTCATTTTTGAAACTCGGGTTTGGAAAATGCGGCAAAATCTGAGAAAATACTTCTAAGAATCAATATTCAATGTATGGTGATGAAAGTTCGGTAATCCACATGCTAACAAATTTGTAGTGAATATTTGTCGAATCCTTTATGCATGTAGCATGTTAGGAACACGGAATTTCACAGCCAGGGAATTTATGTAAATTACATTTCTCTTGGTTAGAAATCACTCCAAGAGATTTTTCCTGAAAAATAGGCCTGATTTTTGAAACTGACATGAGAAAAATCTTCGATCTCAGACTACTAGATTCTCGGTGTAAATCTGCCTTTTATGGTGGATGAAAGTTCGGTAATCCGCATGCTAACAACTCTGTAGTGAATATTTGTCGAATCTGAGATACGTGTAGTGTGTTTGGAACACAGAATAACACGGTGAGCGAATCTATATAAAATAAATGTCTCTTGGGTAGAATTCGCTCCAAGAGACTTTTCTGGGTATTCTGCCTCATTTTTGAAACTGGCTTTTGAAAATATCTGCAAAATCAGTGAAAATGCTTCAAAGTGTCAATATGCCTTGTATTGTGATGCAAGATCGTAAAAACACATGCAAACAAATCTGTGGTGAATATTTGTAGAAAGCGTTATGCATGTGGCCTGATCGTTTCCCGGAAAATGCCGGTGATGGAATCTATGTAAATTACATGCCTATTGGTTAGAATTCGCTCCAAAATATTTTTCTGAGCAAACGGCCTGATTTTCGAAACTAGCATTAGGAAAAAGCTGCAAATTCAGAGTTAATGTTTCTAGGTGTATATATGCCATTTATGGTGGATGAAAGTTCTGTAATCTACATGTTCACAACTCATTCGGGAAAGTTTGTTGAAACCTTGATGCATGTAGCGTGTTCGGAAAATGGAAAGTCACTGTGAGGGAAACTTTGTAAATTACATTTCTATTGGGAAGTACTCGCTCCACGAGAATTTTTCTGCGTATCTGCCTCCTTTTCAAAACTGGCATTAGGGAAAACTTTCGAAATATGAGAAAATGCTTCAAAGTGTCAACATGGCATTTATGGTGGATGAAAGTTCGGTAATCCTTATTCTAACAACTCTGTAGCGAATATTTGTCGAATCCGTGATGCATGTAGCTTTTTCGGAACACGGAATTTCACGATGACGGGTTCTATGTAAATTGCATGTCTATTGGGTAGAACTCGCTCCGAGAGTATTTTTCTGTGGAAACTGCATGATTTTAGAGACTGACATTAGGAGAAAACTACTAAATCAGAATAAAATTTCTATGTATACATATGCACTGTAAGGTGGATTAAAGTTCGTTAATACACATGTTCACAACTCATTAAAGAAGGTTTTTTGAATCCGTGGTGCATGTAACGTGTTCAGAACACGGAATGACACGGTGATTGAAAGTAGTTAAATTATTATCTTTTGGGTAGAACTGTCTCCAAGAGCATTTTTCTGCCAATTCTGCCTCATTTTCAAAACTGGCATTAAAACTAACCTGTGAAATCTGAGAAAATTCTTCAAAGTGTCAGTAAGCCTTGTATGGTGGATGAAAGTGCTGTAATCCACTTGCTAACAACTCTGTAGTGAATATTTCTCGCATCCGAGATGCATGTAGCGTGTTCGGAACACGGAATTTCACGGTGAGCGAATCCATGTAAATTACATGTCTATTGGTTAGAACCCGCTCCAAGAGGTTTTTGCCGTGAAATCTGCCTCATTTTCGAAACTGGCATTTCGAAAGCTCTGTGAAATCAGAGAAAAAGCTTCTAAGCATCAATATGCCTACTAGTGGGATGAAAGTCCTGTAATCCACATGCAAACAACTCTGTAGTGTATTTCTGTCGAATATTTTCTGCATGTAGCGTGTTCGAAACACGTAATTTCACAGCGGGAGAATCTATGTTATTTACATATCTTTTGGGTAGAACACGCTCCAAAAGTTTTTTCCTTTGAAAACTGCCTGATTTTCGAAACTGCTATTAGGAAAAAGCTGCGAACTCAGAGTTAAAGTTTCTAGGTGTAAATATGCCTTGTATGGTGGATGAAAGTTCTGTAATACACATGTACACAACTCATTAAAAATGTTTGTCAAATCCGTGATGTATGTAGCGTGTTCGGAACACGGAATGTTACGGTGACGGTATCTATGAAAATGAGATGTCTATTGGATAGAACATGCACCAAGAGAATTTTTCTGCGAAATCTGCCTGATTTTCGTAAGTGACGTTAGGAAAACCTGCGAAATCTTAGTAAATGTTTCTAGGTGTAAATATGCATTGTTTTGTGGTTGAAAAATCGGTAATCCACATGCTCACGCTCATTAAATAATGTTTGTCGAAGCCGTGATGAATGTAACGTTTTCGGAACACGGAATGTCTCGGTGAGTGAAACTCTGAAAATAGCAATTCTACTGGATAGAACTCGCTTAAATTGAATGCTTCTGCGAAAATTTCATGATTTTCGAAACTGGATGTTAGGAAAAACCTGCGAAATCAGAATAACTACTTCTAGGTGTAAATATGCCTTGTATGGTGGATGAAAGTTTGGTAATCCACATGCTCACACTCATTAAAGAATGTTTGTCGAATTCATGATGCATGTAAAGTGTTCGGAATACGGAATGTCATAGTGAAGGAAACAATGTATGTTACATGTCTATTGGGTAGAACTCGCTTGAAGAGGATTTTTCTGCGAAAAGTGCCTCATTTTGAAAACTGCCATTAGGAGAACCCTGTGAAATCGGAGAAAATGCTTGTATGTGTCAATATGCCTTGAATGGTGAATGAAAGTCCGGTAATCCACATGTTAATAACAGTGTAGTAATTATTTTGTAAACCGTGATTCATGTAGCGCTTTTGGAAAATGGAATTTCACGGTAATGAAACTATGTAAATTAAAATTCTATTGAGTAGAACGAGCTAGAAGAGAATTTTTCTGTGAAAATTGCATGATTGTCGAATCTGAAGTTTGGAAAAAGCTGCAAAACGAGAGTAAATATTTGTAGGTGCACATGTGCCTCTATGTTGCAAGAAAGTTCGGTAATCCACATTTTCAAAACATATTAAAGAATCTTTTTCTAATCCGTGGTGCATGTAGCGTGTTCAGAACGTGGAATTTCACGGTGATTGAAACAATGTAAATGACTTCTCTATTGGGTAGAACTCGCTCCGAGAGGGTTTTTCTGCGAAAACTTCGTCATTTTTGAAACTGGCGTTTGGAAAATGCGGCAAAATCTGAGAAAATACTTCTAAGAATCAATATTCAATGTATGGTGATGAAAGTTAAGTAATCCACATGCTAACAAATTTGTAGTGAATATTTGTCGAATCCTTTATGCATGTAGCATGTTAGGAACACGGAATTTCACAGCCAGGGAATTTATGTAAATTACATTTCTCTTGGTTAGAAATCACTCCAAGAGATTTTTCCTGAGAAATAGGCCTGATTATTGAAACTGACATTAGGAAAATCTGTGATCTCAGACTACTAGATTCTCGGTGTAAATCTGTCTTTTATGGTGGATGAAAGTTCGGTAATCCGCATGCTAACAACTCTGTAGTGAATATTTGTCGAATCTGAGATACGTGTAGCGTGTTTGGAACACAGAATATCACGGTGAGCGAATCTATATAAAATAAATGTCTCTTGGGTAGAATTCGCTCCAAGAGACTTTTCTGGGTATTCTGCCTCATTTTTGAAACTGGCTTTTGAAAATATCTGCAAAATCAGTGAAAATGCTTGAAAGTGTCAATATGCCTTGTATTGTGATGCAAGATCGTAAAAACACATGCAAACAAATCTGTGGTGAATATTTGTAGAAAGCGTTATGCATGTGGCCTGATCGTTTCCCGGAAAATGCCGGTGATGGAATCTATGTAAATTACATGCCTATTGGTTAGAATTCGCTCCAAAATATTTTTCTGAGCAAACGGCCTGATTTTCGAAACTGGCATTAGGAAAAAGCTGCAAATTCAGAGTTAATGTTTCTAGGTGTATATATGCCATTTATGGTGGATGAAAGTTCTGTAATCTACATGTTCACAACTCATTCGGGAAAGTTTGTTGAAACCTTGATGCATGTAGCGTGTTCGGAAAATGGAATGTCACTGTGAGGGAAACTTTGTAAATTACATTTCTATTGGGAAGTACTCGCTCCACGAGAATTTTTCTGCGTATCTGCCTCCTTTTCAAAACTGGCATTAGGGAAAACTTTTGAAGTATGAGAAAATGCTTCAAAGTGTCAACATGGCATTTATGGTGGATGAAAGTTCGGTAATCCTTATGCTAACAACTCTGTAGTGAATATTTGTCGAATCCGTGATGCATGTAGCTTTTTCGGAACACGGAATTTCACGATGACGGGTTCTATGTAAATTGCATGTCTATTGGGTAGAACTCGCTCCGAGAGTATTTTTCTGTGGAAACTGCATGATTTTAGAGACCGACATTAGGAGAAAACTACTAAATCAGAATAAAATTTCTATGTATAAATATGCACTGTAAGGTGGATTAAAGTTCGTTAATACACATGTTCACAACTCATTAAAGAAGTTTTTTTGAATCCGTGGTGCATGTAACGTGTTCAGAACACGGAATGACACGGTGATTGAAAGTAGTTAAATTATTATCTTTTGGGTAGAACTGTCTCCAAGAGCATTTTTTCTGCCAATTCTGCCTCATTTTCAAAACTGGCATTAAAAGTAACCTGTGAAATCTGAGAAAATTCTTCAAAGTGTCAGTAAGCCTTGTATGGTGGATGAAAGTGCTGTAATCCACTTGCTAACAACTCTGTAGTGAATATTTCTCGCATCCGAGATGCATGTAGCGTGTTCGGAACACGGAATTTCACGGTGAGCGAATCCATGTAAATTACATGTCTATTGGTTAGAACCCGCTCCAAGAGGTTTTTGCCGTGAAATCTGCCTCATTTTCGAAACTGGCATTTCGAAAGCTCTGTGAAATCAGAGAAAAAGCTTCTAAGCATCAATATGCCTACTAGTGGGATGAAAGTCCTGTAATCCACATGCAAACAACTCTGTAGTGTATTTTTGTCGAATATTTTCTGCATGTAGCGTGTTCGAAACACGTAATTTCACAGCGGGAGAATCTATGTTATTTACATATCTTTTGGGTAGAACACGCTCCAAAAGTTTTTTCCTTTGAAAACTGCCTGATTTTCGAAACTGCTATTAGGAAAAAGCTGCGAACTCAGAGTTAAAGTTTCTAGGTGTAAATATGCCTTGTATGGTGGATGAAAGTTCTGTAATACACATGTACACAACTCATTAAAAATGTTTGTCAAATCCGTGATGTATGTAGCGTGTTCGGAACACGGAATGTTACGGTGACGGTATCTATGAAAATGAGATGTCTATTGGATAGAACATGCACCAAGAGAATTTTTCTGCGAAATCTGCCTGATTTTCGTAAGTGACGTTAGGAAAACCTGCGAAATTTTAGTAAATGTTTCTAGGTGTAAATATGCCTTGTTTTGTGGTTGAAAAATCGGTAATCCACATGCTCACGCTCATTAAATAATGTTTGTCGAAGCCGTGATGAATGTAACGTTTTCGGAACACGGAATGTCTCGGTGAGTGAAACTCTGAAAATAACAATTCTACTGGATAGAACTCGCTTAAATTGAATGCTTCTGCGAAAATTTCATGATTTTCGAAACTGGATGTTAGGAAAAACCTGCGAAATCAGAATAACTACTTCTAGGTGTAAATATGCCTTGTATGGTGGATGAAAGTTTGGTAATCCACATGCTCACACTCATTAAAGAATGTTTGTCGAATTCGTGATGCATGTAACGTGTTCGGAATACGGAATGTCATAGTGAAGGAAACAACGTAAGTTACATGTCTATTGGGTAGAACTCGCTTGAAGAGGATTTTTCTGCGAAAAGTGCCTCATTTTGAAAACTGCCATTAGGAGAACCCTGTGAAATCGGAGAAAATGCTAGTATGTGTCAATATGCCTTGAATGGTGAATGAAAGTCCGTTAATCCACATGTTAATAACAGTGTAGTAATTATTTTGTAAACCGTGATTCATGTAGCGCTTTTGGAAAATGGAATTTCACGGTAATGAAACTATGTAAATTAAAATTCTATTGAGTAGAACGAGCTAGAAGAGAATTTTTCTGTGAAAATTGCATGATTGTCGAATCTGAAGTTTGGAAAAAGCTGCAAAACGAGAGTAAATATTTGTAGGTGCACATGTGCCTCTATGTTGCAAGAAAGTTCGGTAATCCACATTTTCAAAACATATTAAAGAATCTTTTTCTAATCCGTGGTGCATGTAGCGTGTTCAGAACGTGGAATTTCACGGTGATTGAAACAATGTAAATGACTTCTCTATTGGGTAGAACTCGCTCCGAGTGGGTTTTTCTGCGAAAACTTCGTCATTTTTGAAACTGGCGTTTGGAAAATGCGGCAAAATCTGAGAAAATACTTCTAAGAATCAATATTCAATGTATGGTGATGAAAGTTAAGTAATCCACATGCTAACAAATTTGTGGTGAATATTTGTCGAATCCTTTATGCATGTAGCATGTTAGGAACACGGAATTTCACAGCCAGGGAATTTATGTAAATTACATTTCTCTTGGTTAGAAATCACTCCAAGAGATTTATCCTGGGAAATAGGCCTGATTTTTGAAACTGACATTAGGAAAATCTTCGATCTCAGACTACTAGATTCTCGGTGTAAATCTGCCTTTTATGGTGGATGAAAGTTCGGTAATCTGCATACTAACAACTCTGTAGTGAATATTTGTCGAATCTGATATACGTGTAGTGTGTTTGGAACACAGAATATCACGGTGAGCGAATCTATATAAAATCAATGTCTCTTGGGTAGAATTCGCTCCAAGTGACTTTTCTGGGTATTCTGCCTCATTTTTGAAACTGGCTTTTGAAAATATCTGCAAAATCAGTGAAAATGCTTCAAAGTGTCAATATGCCTTGTATTGTGATGCAAGATCGTAAAAACACATGCAAACAAATCTGTGGTGAATATTTGTAGAAAGCGTTATGCATGTGGCCTGATCGTTTCCCGGAAAATGCCGGTGATGGAATCTATGTAAATTACATGCCTATTGGTTAGAATTCGCTCCAAAATATTTTTCTGAGCAAACGGCCTGATTTTCGAAACTGGCATTAGGAAAAAGCTGCAAATTCAGAGTTAATGTTTCTAGGTGTATATATGCCATTTATGGTGGATGAAAGTTCTGTAATCTACATGTTCACAACTCATTCGGGAAAGTTTGTTGAAACCTTGATGCATGTAGCGTGTTCGGAAAATGGAATGTCACTGTGAGGGAAACTTTGTAAATTACATTTCTATTGGGAAGTACTCGCTCCACGAGAATTTTTCTGCGTATCTGCCTCCTTTTCAAAACTGGCATTAGGGAAAACTTTCGAAATATGAGAAAATGCTTCAAAGTGTCAAC
The DNA here is from genome assembly GCF_036321535.1 of Camelus dromedarius. Classification (NCBI taxonomy): domain Eukaryota; kingdom Metazoa; phylum Chordata; class Mammalia; order Artiodactyla; family Camelidae; genus Camelus; species Camelus dromedarius. The sequence continues at coordinate 3,713,909 of NW_026989854.1, forward strand.
ATGGCATTTATGGTGGATGAAAGTTCGGTAATCCTTATGCTAACAACTCTGTAGTGAATATTTGTCGAATCCGTGATGCATGTAGCTTTTTCGGAACACGGAATTTCACGATGACGGGTTCTATGTAAATTGCATGTCTATTGGGTAGAACTCGCTCCGAGAGTATTTTTCTGTGGAAACTGCATGATTTTAGAGACCGACATTAGGAGAAAACTACTAAATCAGAATAAAATTTCTATGTATAAATATGCACTGTAAGGTGGATTAAAGTTCGTTAATACACATGTTCACAACTCATTAAAGAAGGTTTTTTGAATCCGTGGTGCATGTAACGTGTTCAGAACACGGAATGACACGGTGATTGAAAGTAGTTAAATTATAATCTTTTGGGTAGAACTGTCTCCAAGAGCATTTTTCTGCCAATTGTGCCTCATTTTCAAAACTGGCATTAAAAGTAACCTGTGAAATCTGAGAAAATTCTTCAAAGTGTCAGTAAGCCTTGTATGGTGGATGAAAGTGCTGTAATCCACTTGCTAACAACTCTGTAGTGAATATTTCTCGCATCCGAGATGCATGTAGCGTGTTCGGAACACGGAATTTCACGGTGAGCGAATCCATGTAAATTACATGTCTATTGGTTAGAACCCGCTCCAAGAGGTTTTTGCCGTGAAATCTGCCTCATTTTCGAAACTGGCATTTCGAAAGCTCTGTGAAATCAGAGAAAAAGCTTCTAAGCATCAATATGCCTACTAGTGGGATGAAAGTCCTGTAATCCACATGCAAACAACTCTGTAGTGTATTTTTGTCGAATATTTTCTGCATGTATCGTGTTCGATACACGTAAATTCACAGCGGGAGAATCTATGTTATTTACATATCTTTTGGGTAGAACACGCTCCAAAAGTTTTTTCCTTTGAAAACTGCCTGATTTTCGAAACTGCTATTAGGAAAAAGCTGCGAACTCAGAGTTAAAGTTTCTAGGTGTAAATATGCCTTGTATGGTGGATGAAAGTTCTGTAATACACATGTACACAACTCATTAAAAATGTTTGTCAAATCCGTGATGTATGTAGCGTGTTCGGAACACGGAATGTTACGGTGACGGTATCTATGAAAATGAGATGTCTATTGGATAGAACATGCACCAAGAGAATTTTTCTGCGAAATCTGCCTGATTTTCGTAAGTGACGTTAGGAAAACCTGCGAAATCTTAGTAAATGTTTCTAGGTGTAAATATGCCTTGTTTTGTGGTTGAAAAATCGGTAATCCACATGCTCATGCTCATTAAATAATGTTTGTCGAAGCCGTGATGAATGTAACGTTTTCGGAACACGGAATGTCTCGGTGAGTGAAACTCTGAAAATAACAATTCTACTGGATAGAACTCGCTTAAATTGAATGCTTCTGCGAAAATTTCATGATTTTCGAAACTGGATGTAAGGAAAAACCTGCGAAATCAGAATAACTACTTCTAGGTGTAAATATGCCTTGTATGGTGGATGAAAGTTTGGTAATCCACATGCTCACACTCATTAAAGAATGTTTGTCGAATTCGTGATGCATGTAACGTGTTCGGAATACGGAATGTCATAGTGAAAGAAACAATGTAAGTTACATGTCTATTGGGTAGAACTCGCTTGAAGAGGATTTTTCTGCGAAAAGTGCCTCATTTTGAAAACTGCCATTAGGAGAACCCTGTGAAATCGGAGAAAATGCTAGTATGTGTCAATATGCCTTGAATGGTGAATGAAAGTCCGGTAATCCACATGTTAGTAACAGTGTAGTAATTATTTTGTAAACCGTGATTCATGTAGCGCTTTTGGAAAATGGAATTTCACGGTAATGAAACTATGTAAATTAAAATTCTATTGAGTAGAACGAGCTAGAAGAGAATTTTTCTGTGAAAATTGCATGATTGTCGAATCTGAAGTTTGGAAAAAGCTGCAAAACGAGAGTAAATATTTGTAGGTGCACATGTGCCTCTATGTTGCAAGAAAGTTCGGTAATCCACATTTTCAAAACATATTAAAGAATCTTTTTCTAATCCGTGGTGCATGTAGCGTGTTCAGAACGTGGAATTTCACGGTGATTGAAACAATGTAAATGACTTCTCTATTGGGTAGAACTCGCTCCGAGAGGGTTTTTCTGCGAAAACTTCGTCATTTTTGAAACTGGCGTTTGGAAAATGCGGCAAAATCTGAGAAAATATTTCTAAGAATCAATATTCAATGTATGGTGATGAAAGTTCGGTAATCCACATGCTAACAAATTTGTAGTGAATATTTGTCGAATCCTTTATGCATGTAGCATGTTAGGAACACGGAATTTCACAGCCAGGGAATTTATGTAAATTACATTTCTCTTGGTTAGAAATCACTCCAAGAGATTTTTCCTGAAAAATAGGCCTGATTTTTGAAACTGACATTAGGAAAATCTGCGATCTCAGACTATTATATTCTCGGTGTAAATCTGCCTTTTATGGTGGATGAAAGTTCGGTAATCCGCATGCTAACAACTCTGTAGTGAATATTTGTCGAATCTGAGATACGTGTAGCGTGTTTGGAACACAGAATATCACGGTGAGCGAATCTATATAAAATAAATGTCTCTTGGGTAGAATTCGCTCCAAGAGACTTTTCTGGGTATTCTGCCTCATTTTTGAAACTGGCTTTTGAAAATATCTGCAAAATCAGTGAAAATGCTTCAAAGTGTCAATATGCCTTGTATTGTGATGCAAGATCGTAAAAACACATGCAAACAAATCTGTGGTGAATATTTGTAGAAAGCGTTATGCATGTGGCCTGATCGTTTCCCGGAAAATGCCGGTGATGGAATCTATGTAAATTACATGCCTATTGGTTAGAATTCGCTCCAAAATATTTTTCTGAGCAAACGGCCTGATTTTCGAAACTGGCATTAGGAAAAAGCTGCAAATTCAGAGTTAATGTTTCTAGGTGTATATATGCCATTTATGGTGGATGAAAGTTCTGTAATCTACATGTTCACAACTCATTCGGGAAAGTTTGTTGAAACCTTGATGCATGTAGCGTGTTCGGAAAATGGAATGTCACTGTGAGGGAAACTTTGTAAATTACATTTCTATTGGGAAGTACTCGCTCCACGAGAATTTTTCTGCGTATCTGCCTCCTTTTCAAAACTGGCATTAGGGAAAACTTTTGAAGTATGAGAAAATGCTTCAAAGTGTCAACATGGCATTTATGGTGGATGAAAGTTCGGTAATCCTTATGCTAACAACTCTGTAGTGAATATTTGTCGAATCCGTGATGCATGTAGCTTTTTCGGAACACGGAATTTCACGATGACGGGTTCTATGTAAATTGCATGTCTATTGGGTAGAACTCGCTCCGAGAGTATTTTTCTGTGGAAACTGCATGATTTTAGAGACCGACATTAGGAGAAAACTACTAAATCAGAATAAAATTTCTATGTATAAATATGCACTGTAAGGTGGATTAAAGTTCGTTAATACACATGTTCACAACTCATTAAAGAAGTTTTTTTGAATCCGTGGTGCATGTAACGTGTTCAGAACACGGAATGACACGGTGATTGAAAGTAGTTAAATTATTATCTTTTGGGTAGAACTGTCTCCAAGAGCATTTTTTCTGCCAATTCTGCCTCATTTTCAAAACTGGCATTAAAAGTAACCTGTGAAATCTGAGAAAATTCTTCAAAGTGTCAGTAAGCCTTGTATGGTGGATGAAAGTGCTGTAATCCACTTGCTAACAACTCTGTAGTGAATATTTCTCGCATCCGAGATGCATGTAGCGTGTTCGGAACACGGAATTTCACGGTGAGCGAATCCATGTAAATTACATGTCTATTGGTTAGAACCCGCTCCAAGAGGTTTTTGCCGTGAAATCTGCCTCATTTTCGAAACTGGCATTTCGAAAGCTCTGTGAAATCAGAGAAAAAGCTTCTAAGCATCAATATGCCTACTAGTGGGATGAAAGTCCTGTAATCCACATGCAAACAACTCTGTAGTGTATTTTTGTGGAATATTTTCTGCATGTATCTTGTTCGATACACGTAAATTCACAGCGGGAGAATCTATGTTATTTACATATCTTTTGGGTAGAACACGCTCCAAAAGTTTTTTCCTTTGAAAACTGCCTGATTTTCGAAACTGCTATTAGGAAAAAGCTGCGAACTCAGAGTTAAAGTTTCTAGGTGTAAATATGCCTTGTATGGTGGATGAAAGTTCTGTAATACACATGTACACAACTCATTAAAAATGTTTGTCAAATCCGTGATGTATGTAGCGTGTTCGGAACACGGAATGTTACGGTGACGGTATCTATGAAAATGAGATGTCCATTGGATAGAACATGCACCAAGAGAATTTTTCTGCGAAATCTGCCTGATTTTCGTAAGTGACGTTAGGAAAACCTGCGAAATCTTAGTAAATGTTTCTAGGTGTAAATATGCCTTGTTTTGTGGTTGAAAAATCGGTAATCCACATGCTCATGCTCATTAAATAATGTTTGTCGAAGCCGTGATGAATGTAACGTTTTCGGAACACGGAATGTCTCGGTGAGTGAAACTCTGAAAATAACAATTCTACTGGATAGAACTCGCTTAAATTGAATGCTTCTGCGAAAATTTCATGATTTTCGAAACTGGATGTAAGGAAAAACCTGCGAAATCAGAATAACTACTTCTAGGTGTAAATATGCCTTGTATGGTGGATGAAAGTTTGGTAATCCACATGCTCACACTCATTAAAGAATGTTTGTCGAATTCGTGATGCATGTAACGTGTTCGGAATACGGAATGTCATAGTGAAGGAAACAATGTAAGTTACATGTCTATTGGGTAGAACTCGCTTGAAGAGGATTTTTCTGCGAAAAGTGCCTCATTTTGAAAACTGCCATTAGGAGAACCCTGTGAAATCGGAGAAAATGCTAGTATGTGTCAATATGCCTTGAATGGTGAATGAAAGTCCGGTAATCCACATGTTAGTAACAGTGTAGTAATTATTTTGTAAACCGTGATTCATGTAGCGCTTTTGGAAAATGGAATTTCACGGTAATGAAACTATGTAAATTAAAATTCTATTGAGTAGAACGAGCTAGAAGAGAATTTTTCTGTGAAAATTGCATGATTGTCGAATCTGAAGTTTGGAAAAAGCTGCAAAACGAGAGTAAATATTTGTAGGTGCACATGTGCCTCTATGTTGCAAGAAAGTTCGGTAATCCACATTTTCAAAACATATTAAAGAATCTTTTTCTAATCCGTGGTGCATGTAGCGTTTTCAGAACGTGGAATTTCACGGTGATTGAAACAATGTAAATGACTTCTCTATTGGGTAGAACTCGCTCCGAGAGGGTTTTTCTGCGAAAACTTCGTCATTTTTGAAACTGGCGTTTGGAAAATGCGGCAAAATCTGAGAAAATATTTCTAAGAATCAATATTCAATGTATGGTGATGAAAGTTCGGTAATCCACATGCTAACAAATTTGTAGTGAATATTTGTCGAATCCTTTATGCATGTAGCATGTTAGGAACACGGAATTTCACAGCCAGGGAATTTATGTAAATTACATTTCTCTTGGTTAGAAATCACTCCAAGAGATTTTTCCTGAAAAATAGGCCTGATTTTTGAAACTGACATTAGGAAAATCTGCGATCTCAGACTATTATATTCTCGGTGTAAATCTGCCTTTTTGGTGGATGAAAGTTCGGTAATCCGCATGCTAACAACTCTGTAGTGAATATTTGTCGAATCTGAGATACGTGTAGCGTGTTTGGAACACAGAATATCACGGTGAGCGAATCTATATAAAATAAATGTCTCTTGGGTAGAATTCGCTCCAAGAGACTTTTCTGGGTATTCTGCCTCATTTTTGAAACTGGCTTTTGAAAATATCTGCAAAATCAGTGAAAATGCTTCAAAGTGTCAATATGCCTTGTATTGTGATGCAAGATCGTAAAAACACATGCAAACAAATCTGTGGTGAATATTTGTAGAAAGCGTTATGCATGTGGCCTGATCGTTTCCCGGAAAATGCCGGTGATGGAATCTATGTAAATTACATGCCTATTGGTTAGAATTCGCTCCAAAATATTTTTCTGAGCAAACGGCCTGATTTTCGAAACTGGCATTAGGAAAAAGCTGCAAATTCAGAGTTAATGTTTCTAGGTGTATATATGCCATTTATGGTGGATGAAAGTTCTGTAATCTACATGTTCACAACTCATTCGGGAAAGTTTGTTGAAACCTTGATGCATGTAGCGTGTTCGGAAAATGGAATGTCACTGTGAGGGAAACTTTGTAAATTACATTTCTATTGGGAAGTACTCGCTCCACGAGAATTTTTCTGCGTATCTGCCTCCTTTTCAAAACTGGCATTAGGGAAAACTTTTGAAGTATGAGAAAATGCTTCAAAGTGTCAACATGGCATTTATGGTGGATGAAAGTTCGGTAATCCTTATGCTAACAACTCTGTAGTGAATATTTGTCGAATCCGTGATGCATGTAGCTTTTTCGGAACACGGAATTTCACGATGACGGGTTCTATGTAAATTGCATGTCTATTGGGTAGAACTCGCTCCGAGAGTATTTTTCTGTGGAAACTGCATGATTTTAGAGACCGACATTAGGAGAAAACTACTAAATCAGAATAAAATTTCTATGTATAAATATGCACTGTAAGGTGGATTAAAGTTCGTTAATACACATGTTCACAACTCATTAAAGAAGTTTTTTTGAATCCGTGGTGCATGTAACGTGTTCAGAACACGGAATGACACGGTGATTGAAAGTAGTTAAATTATTATCTTTTGGGTAGAACTGTCTAAAAGAACATTTTTTCTGCCAATTCTGCCTCATTTTCAAAACTGGCATTAAAAGTAACCTGTGAAATCTGAGAAAATTCTTCAAAGTGTCAGTAAGCCTTGTATGGTGGATGAAAGTGCTGTAATCCACTTGCTAACAACTCTGTAGTGAATATTTCTCGCATCCGAGATGCATGTAGCGTGTTCGGAACACGGAATTTCACGGTGAGCGAATCCATGTAAATTACATGTCTATTGGTTAGAACCCGCTCCAAGAGGTTTTTGCCGTGAAATCTGCCTCATTTTCGAAACTGGCATTTCGAAAGCTCTGTGAAATCAGAGAAAAAGCTTCTAAGCATCAATATGCCTACTAGTGGGATGAAAGTCCTGTAATCCACATGCAAACAACTCTGTAGTGTATTTTTGTGGAATATTTTCTGCATGTATCTTGTTCGATACACGTAAATTCACAGCGGGAGAATCTATGTTATTTACATATCTTTTGGGTAGAACACGCTCCAAAAGTTTTTTCCTTTGAAAACTGCCTGATTTTCGAAACTGCTATTAGGAAAAAGCTGCGAACTCAGAGTTAAAGTTTCTAGGTGTAAATATGCCTTGTATGGTGGATGAAAGTTCTGTAATACACATGTACACAACTCATTAAAAATGTTTGTCAAATCCGTGATGTATGTAGCGTGTTCGGAACACGGAATGTTACGGTGACGGTATCTATGAAAATGAGATGTCTATTGGATAGAACATGCACCAAGAGAATTTTTCTGCGAAATCTGCCTGATTTTCGTAAGTGACGTTAGGAAAACCTGCGAAATCTTAGTAAATGTTTCTAGGTGTAAATATGCCTTGTTTTGTGGTTGAAAAATCGGTAATCCACATGCTCATGCTCATTAAATAATGTTTGTCGAAGCCGTGATGAATGTAACGTTTTCGGAACACGGAATGTCTCGGTGAGTGAAACTCTGAAAATAACAATTCTACTGGATAGAACTCGCTTAAATTGAATTCTTCTGCGAAAATTTCATGATTTTCGAAACTGGATGTAAGGAAAAACCTGCGAAATCAGAATAACTACTTCTAGGTGTAAATATGCCTTGTATGGTGGATGAAAGTTTGGTAATCCACATGCTCACACTCATTAAAGAATGTTTGTCGAATTCGTGATGCATGTAACGTGTTCGGAATACGAAATGTCATAGTGAAGGAAACAATGTAAGTTACATGTCTATTGGGTAGAACTCGCTTGAAGAGGATTTTTCTGCGAAAAGTGCCTCATTTTGAAAACTGCCATTAGGAGAACCCTGTGAAATCGGAGAAAATGCTAGTATGTGTCAATATGCCTTGAATGGTGAATGAAAGTCCGGTAATCCACATGTTAATAACAGTGTAGTAATTATTTTGTAAACCGTGATTCATGTAGCGCTTTTGGAAAATGGAATTTCACGGTAATGAAACTATGTAAATTAAAATTCTATTGAGTAGAACGAGCTAGAAGAGAATTTTTCTGTGAAAATTGCATGATTGTCGAGTCTGAAGTTTGGAAAAAGCTGCAAAACGAGAGTAAATATTTGTAGGTGCACATGTGCCTCTATGTTGCAAGAAAGTTCGGTAATCCACATTTTCAAAACATATTAAAGAATCTTTTTCTAATCCGTGGTGCATGTAGCGTGTTCAGAACGTGGAATTTCACGGTGATTGAAACAATGTAAATGACTTCTCTATTGGGTAGAACTCGCTCCGAGAGGGTTTTTCTGCGAAAACTTCGTCATTTTTGAAACTGGCGTTTGGAAAATGCGGCAAAATCTGAGAAAATACTTCTAAGAATCAATATTCAATGTATGGTGATGAAAGTTCGGTAATCCACATGCTAACAAATTTGTAGTGAATATTTGTCGAATCCTTTATGCATGTAGCATGTTAGGAACACGGAATTTCACAGCCAGGGAATTTATGTAAATTACATTTCTCTTGGTTAGAAATCACTCCAAGAGATTTTTCCTGAGAAATAGGCCTGATTTTTGAAACTGACATTAGGAAAATCTGCGATCTCAGACTACTAGATTCTCGGTGTAAATCTGCCTTTTATGGTGGATGAAAGTTCGGTAATCCGCATGCTAACAACTCTGTAGTGAATATTTGTCGAATCTGAGATACGTGTAGTGTGTTTGGAACACAGAATATCACGGTGAGCGAATCTATATAAAATCAATGTCTCTTGGGTAGAATTCGCTCCAAGTGACTTTTCTGGGTATTCTGCCTCATTTTTGAAACTGGCTTTTGAAAATATCTGCAAAATCAGTGAAAATGCTTCAAAGTGTCAATATGCCTTGTATTGTGATGCAAGATCGTAAAAACACATGCAAACAAATCTGTGGTGAATATTTGTAGAAAGCGTTATGCATGTGGCCTGATCGTTTCCCGGAAAATGCCGGTGATGGAATCTATGTAAATTACATGCCTATTGGTTAGAATTCGCTCCAAAATATTTTTCTGAGCAAACGGCCTGATTTTCGAAACTAGCATTAGGAAAAAGCTGCAAATTCAGAGTTAATGTTTCTAGGTGTATATATGCCATTTATGGTGGATGAAAGTTCTGTAATCTACATGTTCACAACTCATTCGGGAAAGTTTGTTGAAACCTTGATGCATGTAGCGTGTTCGGAAAATGGAATGTCACTGTGAGGGAAACTTTGTAAATTACATTTCTATTGGGAAGTACTCGCTCCACGAGAATTTTTCTGCATATCTGCCTCCTTTTCAAAACTGGCATTAGGGAAAACTTTTGAAGTATGAGAAAATGCTTCAAAGTGTCAACATGGCATTTATGGTGGATGAAAGTTCGGTAATCCTTATGCTAACAACTCTGTAGTGAATATTTGTCGAATCCGTGATGCATGTAGCTTTTTCGGAACACGGAATTTCACGATGACGGGTTCTATGTAAATTGCATGTCTATTGGGTAGAACTCGCTCCGAGAGTATTTTTCTGTGGAAACTGCATGATTTTAGAGACCGACATTAGGAGAAAACTACTAAATCAGAATAAAATTTCTATGTATAAATATGCACTGTAAGGTGGATTAAAGTTCGTTAATACACATGTTCACAACTCATTAAAGAAGGTTTTTTGAATCCGTGGTGCATGTAACGTGTTCAGAACACGGAATGACACGGTGATTGAAAGTAGTTAAATTATTATCTTTTGGGTAGAACTGTCTCCAAGAGCATTTTTTCTGCCAATTCTGCCTCATTTTCAAAACTGGCATTAAAAGTAACCTGTGAAATCTGAGAAAATTCTTCAAAGTGTCAGTAAGCCTTGTATGGTGGATGAAAGTGCTGTAATCCACTTGCTAACAACTCTGTAGTGAATATTTCTCGCATCCGAGATGCATATAGCTTGTTCAGAACACGGAATTTCACGGTGAGCGAATCCATGTAAATTACATGTATATTGGTTAGAACCCGCTCCAAGAGGTTTTTGCCGTGAAATCTGCCTCATTTTCGAAACTGGCATTTCGAAAGCTCTGTGAAATCAGAGAAAAAGCTTCTAAGCATCAATATGCCTACTAGTGGGATGAAAGTCCTGTAATCCACATGCAAACAACTCTGTAGTGTATTTTTGTCGAATATTTTCTGCATGTAGCGTGTTCGAAACACGTAATTTCACAGCGGGAGAATCTATGTTATTTACATATCTTTTGGGTAGAACACGCTCCAAAAGTTTTTTCCTTTGAAAACTGCCTGATTTTCGAAACTGCTATTAGGAAAAAGCTGCGAACTCAGAGTTAAAGTTTCTAGGTGTAAATATGCCTTGTATGGTGGATGAAAGTTCTGTAATACACATGTACACAACTCATTAAAAATGTTTGTCAAATCCGTGATGTATGTAGCGTGTTCGGAACACGGAATGTTATGGTGACGGTATCTATGAAAATGAGATGTCTATTGGATAGAACATGCACCAAGAGAATTTTTCTGCGAAATCTGCCTGATTTTCGTAAGTGACGTTAGGAAACCCTGCGAAATCTTAGTAAATGTTTCTAGGTGTAAATATGCCTTGTTTTGTGGTTGAAAAATCGGTAATCCACATGCTCACGCTCATTAAATAATGTTTGTCGAAGCCGTGATGAATGTAACGTTTTCGGAACACGGAATGTCTCGGTGAGTGAAACTCTGAAAATAACAATTCTACTGGATAGAACTCGCTTAAATTGAATGCTTCTGCGAAAATTTCATGATTTTCGAAACTGGATGTAAGGAAAAACCTGCGAAATCAGAATAACTACTTCTAGGTGTAAATATGCCTTGTATGGTGGATGAAAGTTTGGTAATCCACATGCTCACACTCATTAAAGAATGTCGAATTCGTGATGCATGTAACGTGTTCGGAATACGGAATGTCATACTGAAGGAAACAATGTAAGTTACATGTCTATTGGGTAGAACTCGCTTGAAAGGATTTTTCTGCGAATAGTGCCTCATTTTGAAAACTGCCATTAGGAGAACCCTGTGAAATCGGTGAAAATGCTTGTATGTGTCAATATGCCTTGAGTGGTGAATGAAAGTCCGGTAATCCACATGTTAATAACAGTGTAGTAATTATTTTGTAAACCGTGATTCATGTAGCGCTTTTGGAAAATGGAATTTCACGGTAATGAAACTATGTAAATTAAAATTCTATTGATTAGAACGAGCTAGAAGAGAATTTTTCTGTGAAAATTGCAGGATTATCGAATCTGAAGTTTGGAAAAAGCTGCAAAACGAGAGTAAATATTTGTAGGTGCACATGTGCCTCTATGTTGCAAGAAAGTTCGGTAATCCACATTTTCAAAACATATTAAAGAATCTTTTTCTAATCCGTGGTGCATGTAGCGTGTTCAGAACGTGGAATTTCACGGTGATTGAAACAATGTAAATGACTTCTCTATTGGGTAGAACTCGCTCCGAGAGGGTTTTTCTGCGAAAACTTCGTCATTTTTGAAACTGGCGTTTGGAAAATGCGGCAAAATCTGAGAAAATACTTCTAAGAATCAATATTCAATGAATGGTGATGAAAGTTCGGTAATCCACATGCTAACAAATTTGTAGTGAATATGTGTCGAATCCTTTATGCATGTAGCATGTTAGGAACACGGAATTTCACAGCCAGGGAATTTATGTAAATTACATTTCTCTTGGTTAGAAATCACTCCAAGAGATTTTTCCTGAGAAATAGGCCTGATTTTTGAAACTGACATTAGGAAAATCTGCGATCTCAGACTACTAGATTCTCGGTGTAAATCTGCCTTTTATGGTGGATGAAAGTTCGGTAATCCGCATGCTAACAACTCTGTAGTGAATATTTGTCGAATCTGAGATACGTGTAGCATGTTTGGAACACAGAATATCACGGTGAGCGAATCTATATAAAATAAATGTCTCTTGGGTAGAATTCGCTCCAAGAGACTTTTCTGGGTATTCTGCCTCATTTTTGAAACTGGCTTTTGAAAATATCTGCAAAATCAGTGAAAATGCTTCAAAGTGTCAATATGCCTTGTATTGTGATGCAAGATAGTAAAAACACATGCAAACATTCTGTGGTGAATATTTGTAGAAAGCGTTATGCATGTGGCCTGATCGTTTCCCGGAAAATGCCGGTGATGGAATCTATGTAAATTACATGCCTATTGGTTAGAATTCGCTCCAAAATATTTTTCTGAGTAAACGGCCTGATTTTCGAAACTAGCATTAGGAAAAAGCTGCAAATTCAGAGTTAATGTTTCTAGGTGTATATATGCCATTTATGGTGGATGAAAGTTCTGTAATCTACATGTTCACAACTCATTCGGGAAAGTTTGTTGAAACCTTGATGCATGTAGCGTGTTCGGAAAATGGAATGTCACTGTGAGGGAAACTTTGTAAATTACATTTCTATTGGGAAGTACTCGCTCCACGAGAATTTTTCTGCGTATCTGCCTCCTTTTCAAAACTGGCATTAGGGAAAACTTTCGAAATATGAGAAAATGCTTCAAAGTGTCAACATGGCATTTATGGTGGATGAAAGTTCAGTAATCCTTATGCTAACAACTCTGTAGTGAATATTTGTCGAATCCGTGATGCATGTAGCTTTTTCGGAACACGGAATTTCACGATGACGGGTTCTATGTAAATTGCATGTCTATTGGGTAGAACTCGCTCCGAGAGTATTTTTCTGTGGAAACTGCATGATTTTAGAGACCGACATTAGGAGAAAACTACTAAATCAGAATAAAATTTCTATGTATAAATATGCACTGTAAGGTGGATTAAAGTTCGTTAATACACATGTTCACAACTCATTAAAGAAGGTTTTTTGAATCCGTGGTGCATGTAACGTGTTCAGAACACGGAATGACACGGTGATTGAAAGTAGTTAAATTATTATCTTTTGGGTAGAACTGTCTCCAAGAGCATTTTTCTGCCAATTCTGCCTCATTTTCAAAACTGGCATTAAAACTAACCTGTGAAATCTGAGAAAATTCTTCAAAGTGTCAGTAAGCCTTGTATGGTGGATGAAAGTGCTGTAATCCACTTGCTAACAACTCTGTAGTGAATATTTCTCGCATCCGAGATGCATGTATCGTGTTCGGAACACGGAATTTCACGGTGAGCGAATCCATGTAAATTACATGTCTATAGGTTAGAACCCGCTCCAAGAGGTTTTTGCCGTGAAATCTGCCTCATTTTCGAAACTGGCATTTCGAAAGCTCTGTGAAATCAGAGAAAAAGCTTCTAAGCATCAATATGCCTACTAGTGGGATGAAAGTCCTGTAATCCACATGCAAACAACTCTGCAGTGTATTTTTGTCGAATATTTTCTGCATGTAGCGTGTTCGAAACACGTAATTTCACAGCGGGAGAATCTATGTTATTTACATATCTTTTGGGTAGAACACGCTCCAAAAGTTTTTTCCTTTTGAAACTGCCTGATTTTCGAAACTGCTATTAGGAAAAAGCTGCGAACTCAGAGTTAAAGTTTCTAGGTGTAAATATGCCTTGTATGGTGGATGAAAGTTCTGTAATACACATGTACACAACTCATTAAAAATGTTTGTCAAATCCGTGATGTATGTAGCGTGTTCGGAACACGGAATGTTACGGTGACGGTATCTATGAAAATGAGATGTCTATTGGATAGAACATGCACCAAGAGAACTTTTCTGCGAAATCTGCCTGATTTTAGTAAGTGACGTTAGGAAAACCTGCGAAATCTTAGTAAATGTTTCTAGGTGTAAATATGCCTTGTTTTGTGGTTGAAAAATCGGTAATCCACATGCTCACGCTCATTAAATAATGTTTGTGGAAGCCGTGATGAATGTAAAGTTTTCGGAATACGGAATGTCTCGGTGAGTGAAACTCTGAAAATAACAATTCTACTGGATAGAACTCGCTTAAATTGAATGCTTCTGCGAAAATTTCATGATTTTCGAAACTGGATGTTAGGAAAAACCTGCGAAATCAGAATAACTACTTCTAGGTGTAAATATGCCTTGTAAGGTGGACGAAAGTTTGGTAATCCACATGCTCACACTCATTAAAGAATGTCGAATTCGTGATGCATATAACGTGTTCGGAATACGGAATGTCATAGTGAAGGAAACAATGTAAGTTACATGTCTATTGGGTAGAACTCGCTTGAAGAGGATTTTTCTGCGAAAAGTGCCTCATTTTGAAAACTGCCATTAGGAGAACCCTGTGAAATCGGAGAAAATGCTTGTATGTGTCAATATGCCTTGAGTGGTGAATGAAAGTCCGGTAATCCACATGTTAATAACAGTGTAGTAATTATTTTGTAAACCGTGATTCATGTAGCGCTTTTGGAAAATGGAATTTCACGGTAATGAAACTATGTAAATTAAAATTCTATTGAGTAGAACGAGCTAGAAGAGAATTTTTCTGTGAAAATTGCAGGATTATCGAATCTGAAGTTTGGAAAAAGCTGCAAAACGAGAGTAAATATTTGTAGGTGCACATGTGCCTCTATGTTGCAAGAAAGTTCGGTAATCCACATTTTCAAAACATATTAAAGAATCTTTTTCTAATCCGTGGTGCATGTAGCGTGTTCAGAACGTGGAATTTCACGGTGATTGAAACAATGTAAATGACTTCTCTATTGGGTAGAACTCGCTCCGAGAGGGTTTTTCTGCGAAAACTTCGTCATTTTTGAAACTGGCGTTTGGAAAATGCGGCAAAATCTGAGAAAATACTTCTAAGAATCAATATTCAATGAATGGTGATGAAAGTTCGGTAATCCACATGCTAACAAATTTGTAGTGAATATGTGTCGAATCCTTTATGCATGTAGCATGTTAGGAACACGGAATTTCACAGCCAGGGAATTTATGTAAATTACATTTCTCTTGGTTAGAAATCACTCCAAGAGATTTTTCCTGAGAAATAGGCCTGATTTTTGAAACTGACATTAGGAAAATCTGCGATCTCAGACTACTAGATTCTCGGTGTAAATCTGCCTTTTATGGTGGATGAAAGTTCGGTAATCCGCATGCTAACAACTCTGTAGTGAATATTTGTCGAATCTGAGATACGTGTAGCATGTTTGGAACACAGAATATCACGGTGAGCGAATCTATATAAAATAAATGTCTCTTGGGTAGAATTCGCTCCAAGAGACTTTTCTGGGTATTCTGCCTCATTTTTGAAACTGGCTTTTGAAAATATCTGCAAAATCAGTGAAAATGCTTCAAAGTGTCAATATGCCTTGTATTGTGATGCAAGATAGTAAAAACACATGCAAACATTCTGTGGTGAATATTTGTAGAAAGCGTTATGCATGTGGCCTGATCGTTTCCCGGAAAATGCCGGTGATGGAATCTATGTAAATTACATGCCTATTGGTTAGAATTCGCTCCAAAATATTTTTCTGAGCAAACGGCCTGATTTTCGAAACTAGCATTAGGAAAAAGCTGCAAATTCAGAGTTAATGTTTCTAGGTGTATATATGCCATTTATGGTGGATGAAAGTTCTGTAATCTACATGTTCACAACTCATTCGGGAAAGTTTGTTGAAACCTTGATGCATGTAGCGTGTTCGGAAAATGGAATGTCACTGTGAGGGAAACTTTGTAAATTACATTTCTATTGGGAAGTACTCGCTCCACGAGAATTTTTCTGCGTATCTGCCTCCTTTTCAAAACTGGCATTAGGGAAAACTTTCGAAATATGAGAAAATGCTTCAAAGTGTCAACATGGCATTTATGGTGGATGAAAGTTCAGTAATCCTTATGCTAACAACTCTGTAGTGAATATTTGTCGAATCCGTGATGCATGTAGCTTTTTCGGAACACGGAATTTCACGATGACGGGTTCTATGTAAATTGCATGTCTATTGGGTAGAACTCGCTCCGAGAGTATTTTTCTGTGGAAACTGCATGATTTTAGAGACCGACATTAGGAGAAAACTACTAAATCAGAATAAAATTTCTATGTATAAATATGCACTGTAAGGTGGATTAAAGTTCGTTAATACACATGTTCACAACTCATTAAAGAAGGTTTTTTGAATCCGTGGTGCATGTAACGTGTTCAGAACACGGAATGACACGGTGATTGAAAGTAGTTAAATTATTATCTTTTGGGTAGAACTGTCTCCAAGAGCATTTTTCTGCCAATTCTGCCTCATTTTCAAAACTGGCATTAAAACTAACCTGTGAAATCTGAGAAAATTCTTCAAAGTGTCAGTAAGCCTTGTATGGTGGATGAAAGTGCTGTAATCCACTTGCTAACAACTCTGTAGTGAATATTTCTCGCATCCGAGATGCATGTAGCGTGTTCGGAACACGGAATTTCACGGTGAGCGAATCCATGTAAATTACATGTCTATAGGTTAGAACCCGCTCCAAGAGGTTTTTGCCGTGAAATCTGCCTCATTTTCGAAACTGGCATTTCGAAAGCTCTGTGAAATCAGAGAAAAAGCTTCTAAGCATCAATATGCCTACTAGTGGGATGAAAGTCCTGTAATCCACATGCAAACAACTCTGCAGTGTATTTTTGTCGAATATTTTCTGCATGTAGCGTGTTCGAAACACGTAATTTCACAGCGGGAGAATCTATGTTATTTACATATCTTTTGGGTAGAACACGCTCCAAAAGTTTTTTCCTTTTGAAACTGCCTGATTTTCGAAACTGCTATTAGGAAAAAGCTGCGAACTCAGAGTTAAAGTTTCTAGGTGTAAATATGCCTTGTATGGTGGATGAAAGTTCTGTAATACACATGTACACAACTCATTAAAAATGTTTGTCAAATCCGTGATGTATGTAGCGTGTTCGGAACACGGAATGTTACGGTGACGGTATCTATGAAAATGAGATGTCTATTGGATAGAACATGCACCAAGAGAACTTTTCTGCGAAATCTGCCTGATTTTAGTAAGTGACGTTAGGAAAACCTGCGAAATCTTAGTAAATGTTTCTAGGTGTAAATATGCCTTGTTTTGTGGTTGAAAAATCGGTAATCCACATGCTCACGCTCATTAAATAATGTTTGTGGAAGCCGTGATGAATGTAAAGTTTTCGGAATACGGAATGTCTCGGTGAGTGAAACTCTGAAAATAACAATTCTACTGGATAGAACTCGCTTAAATTGAATGCTTCTGCGAAAATTTCATGATTTTCGAAACTGGATGTTAGGAAAAACCTGCGAAATCAGAATAACTACTTCTAGGTGTAAATATGCCTTGTAAGGTGGACGAAAGTTTGGTAATCCACATGCTCACACTCATTAAAGAATGTCGAATTCGTGATGCATATAACGTGTTCGGAATACGGAATGTCATAGTGAAGGAAACAATGTAAGTTACATGTCTATTGGGTAGAACTCGCTTGAAGAGGATTTTTCTGCGAAAAGTGCCTCATTTTGAAAACTGCCATTAGGAGAACCCTGTGAAATCGGAGAAAATGCTTGTATGTGTCAATATGCCTTGAGTGGTGAATGAAAGTCCGGTAATCCACATGTTAATAACAGTGTAGTAATTATTTTGTAAACCGTGATTCATGTAGCGCTTTTGGAAAATGGAATTTCACGGTAATGAAACTATGTAAATTAAAATTCTATTGAGTAGAACGAGCTAGAAGAGAATTTTTCTGTGAAAATTGCAGGATTATCGAATCTGAAGTTTGGAAAAAGCTGCAAAACGAGAGTAAATATTTGTAGGTGCACATGTGCCTCTATGTTGCAAGAAAGTTCGGTAATCCACATTTTCAAAACATATTAAAGAATCTTTTTCTAATCCGTGGTGCATGTAGCGTGTTCAGAACGTGGAATTTCACGGTGATTGAAACAATGTAAATGACTTCTCTATTGGGTAGAACTCGCTCCGAGAGGGTTTTTCTGCGAAAACTTCGTCATTTTTGAAACTGGCGTTTGGAAAATGCGGCAAAATCTGAGAAAATACTTCTAAGAATCAATATTCAATGAATGGTGATGAAAGTTCGGTAATCCACATGCTAACAAATTTGTAGTGAATATGTGTCGAATCCTTTATGCATGTAGCATGTTAGGAACACGGAATTTCACAGCCAGGGAATTTATGTAAATTACATTTCTCTTGGTTAGAAATCACTCCAAGAGATTTTTCCTGAGAAATAGGCCTGATTTTTGAAACTGACATTAGGAAAATCTGCGATCTCAGACTACTAGATTCTCGGTGTAAATCTGCCTTTTATGGTGGATGAAAGTTCGGTAATCCGCATGCTAACAACTCTGTAGTGAATATTTGTCGAATCTGAGATACGTGTAGCATGTTTGGAACACAGAATATCACGGTGAGCGAATCTATATAAAATAAATGTCTCTTGGGTAGAATTCGCTCCAAGAGACTTTTCTGGGTATTCTGCCTCATTTTTGAAACTGGCTTTTGAAAATATCTGCAAAATCAGTGAAAATGCTTCAAAGTGTCAATATGCCTTGTATTGTGATGCAAGATAGTAAAAACACATGCAAACATTCTGTGGTGAATATTTGTAGAAAGCGTTATGCATGTGGCCTGATCGTTTCCCGGAAAATGCCGGTGATGGAATCTATGTAAATTACATGCCTATTGGTTAGAATTCGCTCCAAAATATTTTTCTGAGTAAACGGCCTGATTTTCGAAACTAGCATTAGGAAAAAGCTGCAAATTCAGAGTTAATGTTTCTAGGTGTATATATGCCATTTATGGTGGATGAAAGTTCTGTAATCTACATGTTCACAACTCATTCGGGAAAGTTTGTTGAAACCTTGATGCATGTAGCGTGTTCGGAAAATGGAATGTCACTGTGAGGGAAACTTTGTAAATTACATTTCTATTGGGAAGTACTCGCTCCACGAGAATTTTTCTGCGTATCTGCCTCCTTTTCAAAACTGGCATTAGGGAAAACTTTCGAAATATGAGAAAATGCTTCAAAGTGTCAACATGGCATTTATGGTGGATGAAAGTTCAGTAATCCTTATGCTAACAACTCTGTAGTGAATATTTGTCGAATCCGTGATGCATGTAGCTTTTTCGGAACACGGAATTTCACGATGACGGGTTCTATGTAAATTGCATGTCTATTGGGTAGAACTCGCTCCGAGAGTATTTTTCTGTGGAAACTGCATGATTTTAGAGACCGACATTAGGAGAAAACTACTAAATCAGAATAAAATTTCTATGTATAAATATGCACTGTAAGGTGGATTAAAGTTCGTTAATACACATGTTCACAACTCATTAAAGAAGGTTTTTTGAATCCGTGGTGCATGTAACGTGTTCAGAACACGGAATGACACGGTGATTGAAAGTAGTTAAATTATTATCTTTTGGGTAGAACTGTCTCCAAGAGCATTTTTCTGCCAATTCTGCCTCATTTTCAAAACTGGCATTAAAACTAACCTGTGAAATCTGAGAAAATTCTTCAAAGTGTCAGTAAGCCTTGTAT
The DNA here is from genome assembly GCF_036321535.1 of Camelus dromedarius. NCBI lineage: Eukaryota > Metazoa > Chordata > Mammalia > Artiodactyla > Camelidae > Camelus > Camelus dromedarius. Next base: position 3,733,654 of record NW_026989854.1, read on the forward strand.
GGTGGATGAAAGTGCTGTAATCCACTTGCTAACAACTCTGTAGTGAATATTTCTCGCATCCGAGATGCATGTATCGTGTTCGGAACACGGAATTTCACGGTGAGCGAATCCATGTAAATTACATGTCTATAGGTTAGAACCCGCTCCAAGAGGTTTTTTCCGTGAAATCTGCCTCATTTTCGAAACTGGCATTTCGAAAGCTCTGTGAAATCAGAGAAAAAGCTTCTAAGCATCAATATGCCTACTAGTGGGATGAAAGTCCTGTAATCCACATGCAAACAACTCTGCAGTGTATTTTTGTCGAATATTTTCTGCATGTAGCGTGTTCGAAACACGTAATTTCACAGCGGGAGAATCTATGTTATTTACATATCTTTTGGGTAGAACACGCTCCAAAAGTTTTTTCCTTTTGAAACTGCCTGATTTTCGAAACTGCTATTAGGAAAAAGCTGCGAACTCAGAGTTAAAGTTTCTAGGTGTAAATATGCCTTGTATGGTGGATGAAAGTTCTGTAATACACATGTACACAACTCATTAAAAATGTTTGTCAAATCCGTGATGTATGTAGCGTGTTCGGAACACGGAATGTTACGGTGACGGTATCTATGAAAATGAGATGTCTATTGGATAGAACATGCACCAAGAGAACTTTTCTGCGAAATCTGCCTGATTTTAGTAAGTGACGTTAGGAAAACCTGCGAAATCTTAGTAAATGTTTCTAGGTGTAAATATGCCTTGTTTTGTGGTTGAAAAATCGGTAATCCACATGCTCACGCTCATTAAATAATGTTTGTGGAAGCCGTGATGAATGTAAAGTTTTCGGAATACGGAATGTCTCGGTGAGTGAAACTCTGAAAATAACAATTCTACTGGATAGAACTCGCTTAAATTGAATGCTTCTGCGAAAATTTCATGATTTTCGAAACTGGATGTTAGGAAAAACCTGCGAAATCAGAATAACTACTTCTAGGTGTAAATATGCCTTGTAAGGTGGACGAAAGTTTGGTAATCCACATGCTCACACTCATTAAAGAATGTCGAATTCGTGATGCATATAACGTGTTCGGAATACGGAATGTCATAGTGAAGGAAACAATGTAAGTTACATGTCTATTGGGTAGAACTCGCTTGAAGAGGATTTTTCTGCGAAAAGTGCCTCATTTTGAAAACTGCCATTAGGAGAACCCTGTGAAATCGGAGAAAATGCTTGTATGTGTCAATATGCCTTGAATGGTGAATGAAAGTCCGGTAATCCACATGTTAATAACAGTGTAGTAATTATTTTGTAAACCGTGATTCATGTAGCGCTTTTGGAAAATGGAATTTCACGGTAATGAAACTATGTAAATTAAAATTCTATTGAGTAGAACGAGCTAGAAGAGAATTTTTCTGTGAAAATTGCAGGATTATCGAATCTGAAGTTTGGAAAAAGCTGCAAAACGAGAGTAAATATTTGTAGGTGCACATGTGCCTCTATGTTGCAAGAAAGTTCGGTAATCCACATTTTCAAAACATATTAAAGAATCTTTTTCTAATCCGTGGTGCATGTAGCGTGTTCAGAACGTGGAATTTCACGGTGATTGAAACAATGTAAATGACTTCTCTATTGGGTAGAACTCGCTCCGAGAGGGTTTTTCTGCAAAAACTTCGTCATTTTTGAAACTGGCGTTTGGAAAATGCGGCAAAATCTGAGAAAATACTTCTAAGAATCAATATTCAATGAATGGTGATGAAAGTTCGGTAATCCACATGCTAACAAATTTGTAGTGAATATGTGTCGAATCCTTTATGCATGTAGCATGTTAGGAACACGGAATTTCACAGCCAGGGAATTTATGTAAATTACATTTCTCTTGGTTAGAAATCACTCCAAGAGATTTTTCCTGAGAAATAGGCCTGATTTTTGAAACTGACATTAGGAAAATCTGCGATCTCAGACTACTAGATTCTCGGTGTAAATCTGCCTTTTATGGTGGATGAAAGTTCGGTAATCCGCACGCTAACAACTCTGTAGTGAATATTTGTCGAATCTGAGATACGTGTAGCATGTTTGGAACACAGAATATCACGGTGAGCGAATCTATATAAAATAAATGTCTCTTGGGTAGAATTCGCTCCAAGAGACTTTTCTGGGTATTCTGCCTCATTTTTGAAACTGGCTTTTGAAAATATCTGCAAAATCAGTGAAAATGCTTCAAAGTGTCAATATGCCTTGTATTGTGATGCAAGATAGTAAAAACACATGCAAACATTCTGTGGTGAATATTTGTAGAAAGCGTTATGCATGTGGCCTGATCGTTTCCCGGAAAATGCCGGTGATGGAATCTATGTAAATTACATGCCTATTGGTTAGAATTCGCTCCAAAATATTTTTCTGAGCAAACGGCCTGATTTTCGAAACTAGCATTAGGAAAAAGCTGCAAATTCAGAGTTAATGTTTCTAGGTGTATATATGCCATTTATGGTGGATGAAAGTTCTGTAATCTACATGTTCACAACTCATTCGGGAAAGTTTGTTGAAACCTTGATGCATGTAGCGTGTTCGGAAAATGGAATGTCACTGTGAGGGAAACTTTGTAAATTACATTTCTATTGGGAAGTACTCGCTCCACGAGAATTTTTCTGCGTATCTGCCTCCTTTTCAAAACTGGCATTAGGGAAAACTTTCGAAATATGAGAAAATGCTTCAAAGTGTCAACATGGCATTTATGGTGGATGAAAGTTCAGTAATCCTTATGCTAACAACTCTGTAGTGAATATTTGTCGAATCCGTGATGCATGTAGCTTTTTCGGAACACGGAATTTCACGATGACGGGTTCTATGTAAATTGCATGTCTATTGGGTAGAACTCGCTCCGAGAGTATTTTTCTGTGGAAACTGCATGATTTTAGAGACCGACATTAGGAGAAAACTACTAAATCAGAATAAAATTTCTATGTATAAATATGCACTGTAAGGTGGATTAAAGTTCGTTAATACACATGTTCACAACTCATTAAAGAAGGTTTTTTGAATCCGTGGTGCATGTAACGTGTTCAGAACACGGAATGACACGGTGATTGAAAGTAGTTAAATTATTATCTTTTGGGTAGAACTGTCTCCAAGAGCATTTTTCTGCCAATTCTGCCTCATTTTCAAAACTGGCATTAAAACTAACCTGTGAAATCTGAGAAAATTCTTCAAAGTGTCAGTAAGCCTTGTATGGTGGATGAAAGTGCTGTAATCCACTTGCTAACAACTCTGTAGTGAATATTTCTCGCATCCGAGATGCATGTAGCGTGTTCGGAACACGGAATTTCACGGTGAGCGAATCCATGTAAATTACATGTCTATAGGTTAGAACCCGCTCCAAGAGGTTTTTGCCGTGAAATCTGCCTCATTTTCGAAACTGGCATTTCGAAAGCTCTGTGAAATCAGAGAAAAAGCTTCTAAGCATCAATATGCCTACTAGTGGGATGAAAGTCCTGTAATCCACATGCAAACAACTCTGCAGTGTATTTTTGTCGAATATTTTCTGCATGTAGCGTGTTCGAAACACGTAATTTCACAGCGGGAGAATCTATGTTATTTACATATCTTTTGGGTAGAACACGCTCCAAAAGTTTTTTCCTTTTGAAACTGCCTGATTTTCGAAACTGCTATTAGGAAAAAGCTGCGAACTCAGAGTTAAAGTTTCTAGGTGTAAATATGCCTTGTATGGTGGATGAAAGTTCTGTAATACACATGTACACAACTCATTAAAAATGTTTGTCAAATCCGTGATGTATGTAGCGTGTTCGGAACACGGAATGTTACGGTGACGGTATCTATGAAAATGAGATGTCTATTGGATAGAACATGCACCAAGAGAACTTTTCTGCGAAATCTGCCTGATTTTAGTAAGTGACGTTAGGAAAACCTGCGAAATCTTAGTAAATGTTTCTAGGTGTAAATATGCCTTGTTTTGTGGTTGAAAAATCGGTAATCCACATGCTCACGCTCATTAAATAATGTTTGTGGAAGCCGTGATGAATGTAAAGTTTTCGGAATACGGAATGTCTCGGTGAGTGAAACTCTGAAAATAACAATTCTACTGGATAGAACTCGCTTAAATTGAATGCTTCTGCGAAAATTTCATGATTTTCGAAACTGGATGTTAGGAAAAACCTGCGAAATCAGAATAACTACTTCTAGGTGTAAATATGCCTTGTAAGGTGGACGAAAGTTTGGTAATCCACATGCTCACACTCATTAAAGAATGTCGAATTCGTGATGCATATAACGTGTTCGGAATACGGAATGTCATAGTGAAGGAAACAATGTAAGTTACATGTCTATTGGGTAGAACTCGCTTGAAGAGGATTTTTCTGCGAAAAGTGCCTCATTTTGAAAACTGCCATTAGGAGAACCCTGTGAAATCGGAGAAAATGCTTGTATGTGTCAATATGCCTTGAATGGTGAATGAAAGTCCGGTAATCCACATGTTAATAACAGTGTAGTAATTATTTTGTAAACCGTGATTCATGTAGCGCTTTTGGAAAATGGAATTTCACGGTAATGAAACTATGTAAATTAAAATTCTATTGAGTAGAACGAGCTAGAAGAGAATTTTTCTGTGAAAATTGCAGGATTATCGAATCTGAAGTTTGGAAAAAGCTGCAAAACGAGAGTAAATATTTGTAGGTGCACATGTGCCTCTATGTTGCAAGAAAGTTCGGTAATCCACATTTTCAAAACATATTAAAGAATCTTTTTCTAATCCGTGGTGCATGTAGCGTGTTCAGAACGTGGAATTTCACGGTGATTGAAACAATGTAAATGACTTCTCTATTGGGTAGAACTCGCTCCGAGAGGGTTTTTCTGCGAAAACTTCGTCATTTTTGAAACTGGCGTTTGGAAAATGCGGCAAAATCTGAGAAAATACTTCTAAGAATCAATATTCAATGAATGGTGATGAAAGTTCGGTAATCCACATGCTAACAAATTTGTAGTGAATATGTGTCGAATCCTTTATGCATGTAGCATGTTAGGAACACGGAATTTCACAGCCAGGGAATTTATGTAAATTACATTTCTCTTGGTTAGAAATCACTCCAAGAGATTTTTCCTGAGAAATAGGCCTGATTTTTGAAACTGACATTAGGAAAATCTGCGATCTCAGACTACTAGATTCTCGGTGTAAATCTGCCTTTTATGATGGATGAAAGTTCGGTAATCCGCACGCTAACAACTCTGTAGTGAATATTTGTCGAATCTGAGATACGTGTAGCGTGTTTGGAACACAGAATATCACGGTGAGCGAATCTATATAAAATAAATGTCTCTTGGGTAGAATTCGCTCCAAGAGACTTTTCTGGGTATTCTGCCTCATTTTTGAAACTGGCTTTTGAAAATATCTGCAAAATCAGTGAAAATGCTTCAAAGTGTCAATATGCCTTGTATTGTGATGCAAGATCGTAAAAACACATGCAAACAAATCTGTGGTGAATATTTGTAGAAAGCGTTATGCATGTGGCCTGATCGTTTCCCGGAAAATGCCGGTGATGGAATCTATGTAAATTACATGCCTATTGGTTAGAATTCGCTCCAAAATATTTTTCTGAGCAAACGGCCTGATTTTCGAAACTAGCATTAGGAAAAAGCTGCAAATTCAGAGTTAATGTTTCTAGGTGTATATATGCCATTTATGGTGGATGAAAGTTCTGTAATCTACATGTTCACAACTCATTCGGGAAAGTTTGTTGAAACCTTGATGCATGTAGCGTGTTCGGAAAATGGAATGTCACTGTGAGGGAAACTTTGTAAATTACATTTCTATTGGGAAGTACTCGCTCCACGAGAATTTTTCTGCGTATCTGCCTCCTTTTCAAAACTGGCATTAGGGAAAACTTTCGAAATATGAGAAAATGCTTCAAAGTGTCAACATGGCATTTATGGTGGATGAAAGTTCGGTAATCCTTATGCTAACAACTCTGTAGTGAATATTTGTCGAATCCGTGATGCATGTAGCTTTTTCGGAACACGGAATTTCACGATGACGGGTTCTATGTAAATTGCATGTCTATTGGGTAGAACTCGCTCCGAGAGTATTTTTCTGTGGAAACTGCATGATTTTAGAGACCGACATTAGGAGAAAACTACTAAATCAGAATAAAATTTCTATGTATAAATATGCACTGTAAGGTGGATTAAAGTTCGTTAATACACATGTTCACAACTCATTAAAGAAGGTTTTTTGAATCCGTGGTGCATGTAACGTGTTCAGAACACGGAATGACACGGTGATTGAAAGTAGTTAAATTATTATCTTTTGGGTAGAACTGTCTCCAAGAGCATTTTTCTGCCAATTCTGCCTCATTTTCAAAACTGGCATTAAAACTAACCTGTGAAATCTGAGAAAATTCTTCAAAGTGTCAGTAAGCCTTGTATGGTGGATGAAAGTGCTGTAATCCACTTGCTAACAACTCTGTAGTGAATATTTCTCGCATCCGAGATGCATGTAGCGTGTTCGGAACACGGAATTTCACGGTGAGCGAATCCATGTAAATTACATGTCTATTGGTTAGAACCCGCTCCAAGAGGTTTTTGCCGTGAAATCTGCCTCATTTTCGAAACTGGCATTTCGAAAGCTCTGTGAAATCAGAGAAAAAGCTTCTAAGCATCAATATGCCTACTAGTGGGATGAAAGTCCTGTAATCCACATGCAAACAACTCTGCAGTGTATTTTTGTCCAATATTTTCTGCATGTAGCGTGTTCGAAACACGTAATTTCACAGCGGGAGAATCTATGTTATTTACATATCTTTTGGGTAGAACACGCTCCAAAAGTTTTCTCCTTTTGAAACTGCCTGATTTTCGAAACTGCTATTAGGAAAAAGCTGCGAACTCAGAGTTAAAGTTTCTAGGTGTAAATATGCCTTGTATGGTGGATGAAAGTTCTGTAATACACATGTACACAACTCATTAAAAATGTTTGTCAAATCCGTGATGTATGTAGCGTGTTCGGAACACGGAATGTTACGGTGACGGTATCTACGAAAATGAGATGTCTATTGGATAGAACATGCACCAAGAGAACTTTTATGCGAAATCTGCCTGATTTTTGTAAGTGACGTTAGGAAAACCTGCGAAATCTTAGTAAATGTTTCTAGGTGTAAATATGCCTTGTTTTGTGGTTGAAAAATCGGTAATCCACATGCTCACGCTCATTAAATAATGTTTGTGGAAGCCGTGATGAATGTAAAGTTTTCGGAATACGGAAAGTCTCGGTGAGTGATACTCTGAAAATAACAATTCTACTGGATAGAACTCGCTTAAATTGAATGCTTCTGCGAAAATTTCATGATTTTCGAAACTGGATGTTAGGAAAAACCTGCGAAATCAGAATAACTACTTCTAGGTGTAAATATGCCTTGTAAGGTGGACGAAAGTTTGGTAATCCACATGCTCACACTCATTAAAGAATGTCGAATTCGTGATGCATATAACGTGTTCGGAATACGGAATGTCATAGTGAAGGAAACAATGTAAGTTACATGTCTATTGGGTAGAACTCGCTTGAAGAGGATTTTTCTGCGAAAAGTGCCTCATTTTGAAAACTTCCATTAGGAGAACCCTGTGAAATCGGAGAAAATGCTTGTATGTGTCAATATGCCTTGAATGGTGAATGAAAGTCCGGTAATCCACATGTTAATAACAGTGTAGTAATTATTTTGTAAACCGTGATTCATGTAGCGCTTTTGGAAAATGGAATTTCACGGTAATGAAACTATGTAAATTAAAATTCTATTGAGTAGAACGAGCTAGAAGAGAATTTTTCTGTGAAAATTGCAGGATTATCGAATCTGAAGTTTGGAAAAAGCTGCAAAACGAGAGTAAATATTTGTAGGTGCACATGTGCCTCTATGTTGCAAGAAAGTTCGGTAATCCACATTTTCAAAACATATTAAAGAATCTTTTTCTAATCCGTGGTGCATGTAGCGTGTTCAGAACGTGGAATTTCACGGTGATTGAAACAATGTAAATGACTTCTCTATTGGGTAGAACTCGCTCCGAGAGGGTTTTTCTGCGAAAACTTCGTCATTTTTGAAACTGGCGTTTGGAAAATGCGGCAAAATCTGAGAAAATACTTCTAAGAATCAATATTCAATGTATGGTGATGAAAGTTCGGTAATCCACATGCTAACAAATTTGTAGTGAATATGTGTCGAATCCTTTATGCATGTAGCATGTTAGGAACACGGAATTTCACAGCCAGGGAATTTATGTAAATTACATTTCTCTTGGTTAGAAATCACTCCAAGAGATTTTTCCTGAGAAATAGGCCTGATTTTTGAAACTGACATTAGGAAAATCTGCGATCTCAGACTACTAGATTCTCGGTGTAAATCTGCCTTTTATGGTGGATGAAAGTTCGGTAATCCGCATGCTAACAACTCTGTAGTGAATATTTGTCGAATCTGAGATACGTGTAGCATGTTTGGAACACAGAATATCACGGTGAGCGAATCTATATAAAATAAATGTCTCTTGGGTAGAATTCGCTCCAAGAGACTTTTCTGGGTATTCTGCCTCATTTTTGAAACTGGCTTTTGAAAATATCTGCAAAATCAGTGAAAATGCTTCAAAGTGTCAATATGCCTTGTATTGTGATGCAAGATAGTAAAAACACATGCAAACATTCTGTGGTGAATATTTGTAGAAAGCGTTATGCATGTGGCCTGATCGTTTCCCGGAAAATGCCGGTGATGGAATCTATGTAAATTACATGCCTATTGGTTAGAATTCGCTCCAAAATATTTTTCTGAGCAAACGGCCTGATTTTCGAAACTAGCATTAGGAAAAAGCTGCAAATTCAGAGTTAATGTTTCTAGGTGTATATATGCCATTTATGGTGGATGAAAGTTCTGTAATCTACATGTTCACAACTCATTCGGGAAAGTTTGTTGAAACCTTGATGCATGTAGCGTGTTCGGAAAATGGAATGTCACTGTGAGGGAAACTTTGTAAATTACATTTCTATTGGGAAGTACTCGCTCCACGAGAATTTTTCTGCGTATCTGCCTCCTTTTCAAAACTGGCATTAGGGAAAACTTTCGAAATATGAGAAAATGCTTCAAAGTGTCAACATGGCATTTATGGTGGATGAAAGTTCAGTAATCCTTATGCTAACAACTCTGTAGTGAATATTTGTCGAATCCGTGATGCATGTAGCTTTTTCGGAACACGGAATTTCACGATGACGGGTTCTATGTAAATTGCATGTCTATTGGGTAGAACTCGCTCCGAGAGTATTTTTCTGTGGAAACTGCATGATTTTAGAGACCGACATTAGGAGAAAACTACTAAATCAGAATAAAATTTCTATGTATAAATATGCACTGTAAGGTGGATTAAAGTTCGTTAATACACATGTTCACAACTCATTAAAGAAGGTTTTTTGAATCCGTGGTGCATGTAACGTGTTCAGAACACGGAATGACACGGTGATTGAAAGTAGTTAAATTATTATCTTTTGGGTAGAACTGTCTCCAAGAGCATTTTTCTGCCAATTCTGCCTCATTTTCAAAACTGGCATTAAAACTAACCTGTGAAATCTGAGAAAATTCTTCAAAGTGTCAGTAAGCCTTGTATGGTGGATGAAAGTGCTGTAATCCACTTGCTAACAACTCTGTAGTGAATATTTCTCGCATCCGAGATGCATGTAGCGTGTTCGGAACACGGAATTTCACGGTGAGCGAATCCATGTAAATTACATGTCTATAGGTTAGAACCCGCTCCAAGAGGTTTTTGCCGTGAAATCTGCCTCATTTTCGAAACTGGCATTTCGAAAGCTCTGTGAAATCAGAGAAAAAGCTTCTAAGCATCAATATGCCTACTAGTGGGATGAAAGTCCTGTAATCCACATGCAAACAACTCTGCAGTGTATTTTTGTCGAATATTTTCTGCATGTAGCGTGTTCGAAACACGTAATTTCACAGCGGGAGAATCTATGTTATTTACATATCTTTTGGGTAGAACACGCTCCAAAAGTTTTTTCCTTTGAAAACTGCCTGATTTTCGAAACTGCTATTAGGAAAAAGCTGCGAACTCAGAGTTAAAGTTTCTAGGTGTAAATATGCCTTGTATGGTGGATGAAAGTTCTGTAATACACATGTACACAACTCATTAAAAATGTTTGTCAAATCCGTGATGTATGTAGCGTGTTCGGAACACGGAATGTTACGGTGACGGTATCTATGAAAATGAGATGTCTATTGGATAGAACATGCACCAAGAGAACTTTTCTGCGAAATCTGCCTGATTTTAGTAAGTGACGTTAGGAAAACCTGCGAAATCTTAGTAAATGTTTCTAGGTGTAAATATGCCTTGTTTTGTGGTTGAAAAATCGGTAATCCACATGCTCACGCTCATTAAATAATGTTTGTGGAAGCCGTGATGAATGTAAAGTTTTCGGAATACGGAATGTCTCGGTGAGTGAAACTCTGAAAATAACAATTCTACTGGATAGAACTCGCTTAAATTGAATGCTTCTGCGAAAATTTCATGATTTTCGAAACTGGATGTTAGGAAAAACCTGCGAAATCAGAATAACTACTTCTAGGTGTAAATATGCCTTGTAAGGTGGACGAAAGTTTGGTAATCCACATGCTCACACTCATTAAAGAATGTCGAATTCGTGATGCATATAACGTGTTCGGAATACGGAATGTCATAGTGAAGGAAACAATGTAAGTTACATGTCTATTGGGTAGAACTCGCTTGAAGAGGATTTTTCTGCGAAAAGTGCCTCATTTTGAAAACTGCCATTAGGAGAACCCTGTGAAATCGGAGAAAATGCTTGTATGTGTCAATATGCCTTGAGTGGTGAATGAAAGTCCGGTAATCCACATGTTAATAACAGTGTAGTAATTATTTTGTAAACCGTGATTCATGTAGCGCTTTTGGAAAATGGAATTTCACGGTAATGAAACTATGTAAATTAAAATTCTATTGAGTAGAACGAGCTAGAAGAGAATTTTTCTGTGAAAATTGCAGGATTATCGAATCTGAAGTTTGGAAAAAGCTGCAAAACGAGAGTAAATATTTGTAGGTGCACATGTGCCTCTATGTTGCAAGAAAGTTCGGTAATCCACATTTTCAAAACATATTAAAGAATCTTTTTCTAATCCGTGGTGCATGTAGCGTGTTCAGAACGTGGAATTTCACGGTGATTGAAACAATGTAAATGACTTCTCTATTGGGTAGAACTCGCTCCGAGAGGGTTTTTCTGCGAAAACTTCGTCATTTTTGAAACTGGCGTTTGGAAAATGCGGCAAAATCTGAGAAAATACTTCTAAAAATCAATATTCAATGAATGGTGATGAAAGTTCGGTAATCCACATGCTAACAAATTTGTAGTGAATATGTGTCGAATCCTTTATGCATGTAGCATGTTAGGAACACGGAATTTCACAGCCAGGGAATTTATGTAAATTACATTTCTCTTGGTTAGAAATCACTCCAAGAGATTTTTCCTGAGTAATAGGCCTGATTTTTGAAACTGACATTAGGAAAATCTGCGATCTCAGACTACTAGATTCTCGGTGTAAATCTGCCTTTTATGATGGATGAAAGTTCGGTAATCCGCACGCTAACAACTCTGTAGTGAATATTTGTCGAATCTGAGATACGTGTAGCGTGTTTGGAACACAGAATATCACGGTGAGCGAATCTATATAAAATAAATGTCTCTTGGGTAGAATTCGCTCCAAGAGACTTTTCTGGGTATTCTGCCTCATTTTTGAAACTGGCTTTTGAAAATATCTGCAAAATCAGTGAAAATGCTTCAAAGTGTCAATATGCCTTGTATTGTGATGCAAGATCGTAAAAACACATGCAAACAAATCTGTGGTGAATATTTGTAGAAAGCGTTATGCATGTGGCCTGATCGTTTCCCGGAAAATGCCGGTGATGGAATCTATGTAAATTACATGCCTATTGGTTAGAATTCGCTCCAAAATATTTTTCTGAGCAAACGGCCTGATTTTCGAAACTAGCATTAGGAAAAAGCTGCAAATTCAGAGTTAATGTTTCTAGGTGTATATATGCCATTTATGGTGGATGAAAGTTCTGTAATCTACATGTTCACAACTCATTCGGGAAAGTTTGTTGAAACCTTGATGCATGTAGCGTGTTCGGAAAATGGAATGTCACTGTGAGGGAAACTTTGTAAATTACATTTCTATTGGGAAGTACTCGCTCCACGAGAATTTTTCTGCGTATCTGCCTCCTTTTCAAAACTGGCATTAGGGAAAACTTTCGAAATATGAGAAAATGCTTCAAAGTGTCAACATGGCATTTATGGTGGATGAAAGTTCGGTAATCCTTATGCTAACAACTCTGTAGTGAATATTTGTCGAATCCGTGATGCATGTAGCTTTTTCGGAACACGGAATTTCACGATGACGGGTTCTATGTAAATTGCATGTCTATTGGGTAGAACTCGCTCCGAGAGTATTTTTCTGTGGAAACTGCATGATTTTAGAGACCGACATTAGGAGAAAACTACTAAATCAGAATAAAATTTCTATGTATAAATATGCACTGTAAGGTGGATTAAAGTTCGTTAATACACATGTTCACAACTCATTAAAGAAGGTTTTTTGAATCCGTGGTGCATGTAACGTGTTCAGAACACGGAATGACACGGTGATTGAAAGTAGTTAAATTATTATCTTTTGGGTAGAACTGTCTCCAAGAGCATTTTTCTGCCAATTCTGCCTCATTTTCAAAACTGGCATTAAAACTAACCTGTGAAATCTGAGAAAATTCTTCAAAGTGTCAGTAAGCCTTGTATGGTGGATGAAAGTGCTGTAATCCACTTGCTAACAACTCTGTAGTGAATATTTCTCGCATCCGAGATGCATGTAGCGTGTTCGGAACACGGAATTTCACGGTGAGCGAATCCATGTAAATTACATGTCTATTGGTTAGAACCCGCTCCAAGAGGTTTTTGCCGTGAAATCTGCCTCATTTTCGAAACTGGCATTTCGAAAGCTCTGTGAAATCAGAGAAAAAGCTTCTAAGCATCAATATGCCTACTAGTGGGATGAAAGTCCTGTAATCCACATGCAAACAACTCTGCAGTGTATTTTTGTCCAATATTTTCTGCATGTAGCGTGTTCGAAACACGTAATTTCACAGCGGGAGAATCTATGTTATTTACATATCTTTTGGGTAGAACACGCTCCAAAAGTTTTCTCCTTTTGAAACTGCCTGATTTTCGAAACTGCTATTAGGAAAAAGCTGCGAACTCAGAGTTAAAGTTTCTAGGTGTAAATATGCCTTGTATGGTGGATGAAAGTTCTGTAATACACATGTACACAACTCATTAAAAATGTTTGTCAAATCCGTGATGTATGTAGCGTGTTCGGAACACGGAATGTTACGGTGACGGTATCTACGAAAATGAGATGTCTATTGGATAGAACATGCACCAAGAGAACTTTTCTGCGAAATCTGCCTGATTTTTGTAAGTGACGTTAGGAAAACCTGCGAAATCTTAGTAAATGTTTCTAGGTGTAAATATGCCTTGTTTTGTGGTTGAAAAATCGGTAATCCACATGCTCACGCTCATTAAATAATGTTTGTGGAAGCCGTGATGAATGTAAAGTTTTCGGAATACGGAAAGTCTCGGTGAGTGAAACTCTGAAAATAACAATTCTACTGGATAGAACTCGCTTAAATTGAATGCTTCTGCGAAAATTTCATGATTTTCGAAACTGGATGTTAGGAAAAACCTGCGAAATCAGAATAACTACTTCTAGGTGTAAATATGCCTTGTAAGGTGGACGAAAGTTTGGTAATGCACATGCTCAGACTCATTAAAGAATGTCGAATTCGTGATGCATATAACGTGTTCGGAATACGGAATGTCATAGTGAAGGAAACAATGTAAGTTACATGTCTATTGGGTAGAACTCGCTTGAAGAGGATTTTTCTGCGAAAAGTGCCTCATTTTGAAAACTTCCATTAGAAGAACCCTGTGAAATCGGAGAAAATGCTTGTATGTGTCAATATGCCTTGAATGGTGAATGAAAGTCCGGTAATCCACATGTTAATAACAGTGTAGTAATTATTTTGTAAACCGTGATTCATGTAGCGCTTTTGGAAAATGGAATTTCACGGTAATGAAACTATGTAAATTAAAATTCTATTGAGTAGAACGAGCTAGAAGAGAATTTTTCTGTGAAAATTGCAGGATTATCGAATCTGAAGTTTGGAAAAAGCTGCAAAACGAGAGTAAATATTTGTAGGTGCACATGTGCCTCTATGTTGCAAGAAAGTTCGGTAATCCACATTTTCAAAACATATTAAAGAATCTTTTTCTAATCCGTGGTGCATGTAGCGTGTTCAGAACGTGGAATTTCACGGTGATTGAAACAATGTAAATGACTTCTCTATTGGGTAGAACTCGCTCCGAGAGGGTTTTTCTGCGAAAACTTCGTCATTTTTGAAACTGGCGTTTGGAAAATGCGGCAAAATCTGAGAAAATACTTCTAAGAATCAATATTCAATGTATGGTGATGAAAGTTCGGTAATCCACATGCTAACAAATTTGTAGTGAATATGTGTCGAATCCTTTATGCATGTAGCATGTTAGGAACACGGAATTTCACAGCCAGGGAATTTATGTAAATTACATTTCTCTTGGTTAGAAATCACTCCAAGAGATTTTTCCTGAGAAATAGGCCTGATTTTTGAAACTGACATTAGGAAAATCTGCGATCTCAGACTACTAGATTCTCGGTGTAAATCTGCCTTTTATGGTGGATGAAAGTTCGGTAATCCGCATGCTAACAACTCTGTAGTGAATATTTGTCGAATCCTAGGTACGTGAAACGTGTTCTGAACACAGAATATCACGGTGAGCGAATCTATATAAAATAAATGTATCTTGGGTAGAATTCGCTCCAAGAGACTTTTCTGGGTATTCTGCCTCATTTTTGAAACTGGCTTTTGAAAATATCTGCAAAATCAGTGAAAATGCTTCAAAGTGTCAATATGCCTTGTATTGTGATGCAAGATAGTAAAAACACATGCAAACATTCTGTGGTGAATATTTGTAGAAAGCGTTATGCATGTGGCCTGATCGTTTCCCGGAAAATGCCGGTGATGGAATCTATGTAAATTACATGCCTATTGGTTAGAATTCGCTCCAAAATATTTTTCTGAGCAAACGGCCTGATTTTCGAAACTAGCATTAGGAAAAAGCTGCAAATTCAGAGTTAATGTTTCTAGGTGTATATATGTCATTTATGGTGGATGAAAGTTCTGTAATCTACATGTTCACAACTCATTCGGGAAAGTTTGTTGAAACCTTGATGCATGTAGCGTGTTCGGAAAATGGAATGTCACTGTGAGGGAAACTTTGTAAATTACATTTCTATTGGGAAGTACTCGCTCCACGAGAATTTTTCTGCGTATCTGCCTCCTTTTCAAAACTGGCATTAGGGAAAACTTTCGAAATATGAGAAAATGCTTCAAAGTGTCAACATGGCATTTATGGTGGATGAAAGTTCAGTAATCCTTATGCTAACAACTCTGTAGTGAATATTTGTCGAATCCGTGATGCATGTAGCTTTTTCGGAACACGGAATTTCACGATGACGGGTTCTATGTAAATTGCATGTCTATTGGGTAGAACTCGCTCCGAGAGTATTTTTCTGTGGAAACTGCATGATTTTAGAGACCGACATTAGGAGAAAACTACTAAATCAGAATAAAATTTCTATGTATAAATATGCACTGTAAGGTGGATTAAAGTTCGTTAATACACATGTTCACAACTCATTAAAGAAGGTTTTTTGAATCCGTGGTGCATGTAACGTGTTCAGAACACGGAATGACACGGTGATTGAAAGTAGTTAAATTATTATCTTTTGGGTAGAACTGTCTCCAAGAGCATTTTTCTGCCAATTCTGCCTCATTTTCAAAACTGGCATTAAAACTAACCTGTGAAATCTGAGAAAATTCTTCAAAGTGTCAGTAAGCCTTGTATGGTGGATGAAAGTGCTGTAATCCACTTGCTAACAACTCTGTAGTGAATATTTCTCGCATCCGAGATGCATGTAGCGTGTTCGGAACACGGAATTTCACGGTGAGCGAATCCATGTAAATTACATGTCTATAGGTTAGAACCCGCTCCAAGAGGTTTTTGCCGTGAAATCTGCCTCATTTTCGAAACTGGCATTTCGAAAGCTCTGTGAAATCAAAGAAAAAGCTTCTAAGCATCAATATGCCTACTAGTGGGATGAAAGTCCTGTAATCCACATGCAAACAACTCTGCAGTGTATTTTTGTCGAATATTTTCTGCATGTAGCGTGTTCGAAACACGTAATTTCACAGCGGGAGAATCTATGTTATTTACATATCTTTTGGGTAGAACACGCTCCAAAAGTTTTTTCCTTTTGAAACTGCCTGATTTTCGAAACTGCTATTAGGAAAAAGCTGCGAACTCAGAGTTAAAGTTTCTAGGTGTAAATATGCCTTGTATGGTGGATGAAAGTTCTGTAATACACATGTACACAACTCATTAAAAATGTTTGTCAAATCCGTGATGTATGTAGCGTGTTCGGAACACGGAATGTTACGGTGACGGTATCTATGAAAATGAGATGTCTATTGGATAGAACATGCACCAAGAGAACTTTTCTGCGAAATCTGCCTGATTTTAGTAAGTGACGTTAGGAAAACCTGCGAAATCTTAGTAAATGTTTCTAGGTGTAAATATGCCTTGTTTTGTGGTTGAAAAATCGGTAATCCACATGCTCACGCTCATTAAATAATGTTTGTGGAAGCCGTGATGAATGTAAAGTTTTCGGAATACGGAATGTCTCGGTGAGTGAAACTCTGAAAATAACAATTCTACTGGATAGAACTCGCTTAAATTGAATGCTTCTGCGAAAATTTCATGATTTTCGAAACTGGATGTTAGGAAAAACCTGCGAAATCAGAATAACTACTTCTAGGTGTAAATATGCCTTGTAAGGTGGACGAAAGTTTGGTAATCCACATGCTCACACTCATTAAAGAATGTCGAATTCGTGATGCATATAACGTGTTCGGAATACGGAATGTCATAGTGAAGGAAACAATGTAAGTTACATGTCTATTGGGTAGAACTCGCTTGAAGAGGATTTTTCTGCGAAAAGTGCCTCATTTTGAAAACTGCCATTAGGAGAACCCTGTGAAATCGGAGAAAATGCTTGTATGTGTCAATATGCCTTGAGTGGTGAATGAAAGTCCGGTAATCCACATGTTAATAACAGTGTAGTAATTATTTTGTAAACCGTGATTCATGTAGCGCTTTTGGAAAATGGAATTTCACGGTAATGAAACTATGTAAATTAAAATTCTATTGAGTAGAACGAGCTAGAAGAGAATTTTTCTGTGAAAATTGCAGGATTATCGAATCTGAAGTTTGGAAAAAGCTGCAAAACGAGAGTAAATATTTGTAGGTGCACATGTGCCTCTATGTTGCAAGAAAGTTCGGTAATCCACATTTTCAAAACATATTAAAGAATCTTTTTCTAATCCGTGGTGCATGTAGCGTGTTCAGAACGTGGAATTTCACGGTGATTGAAACAATGTAAATGACTTCTCTATTGGGTAGAACTCGCTCCGAGAGGGTTTTTCTGCGAAAACTTCGTCATTTTTGAAACTGGCGTTTGGAAAATGCGGCAAAATCTGAGAAAATACTTCTAAGAATCAATATTCAATGAATGGTGATGAAAGTTCGGTAATCCACATGCTAACAAATTTGTAGTGAATATGTGTCGAATCCTTTATGCATGTAGCATGTTAGGAACACGGAATTTCACAGCCAGGGAATTTATGTAAATTACATTTCTCTTGGTTAGAAATCACTCCAAGAGATTTTTCCTGAGAAATAGGCCTGATTTTTGAAACTGACATTAGGAAAATCTGCGATCTCAGACTACTAGATTCTCGGTGTAAATCTGCCTTTTATGATGGATGAAAGTTCGGTAATCCGCACGCTAACAACTCTGTAGTGAATATTTGTCGAATCTGAGATACGTGTAGCGTGTTTGGAACACAGAATATCACGGTGAGCGAATCTATATAAAATCAATGTCTCTTGGGTAGAATTCGCTCCAAGAGACTTTTCTGGGTATTCTGCCTCATTTTTGAAACTGGCTTTTGAAAATATCTGCAAAATCAGTGAAAATGCTTCAAAGTGTCAATATGCCTTGTATTGTGATGCAAGATCGTAAAAACACATGCAAACAAATCTGTGGTGAATATTTGTAGAAAGCGTTATGCATGTGGCCTGATCGTTTCCCGGAAAATGCCGGTGATGGAATCTATGTAAATTACATGCCTATTGGTTAGAATTCGCTCCAAAATATTTTTCTGAGCAAACGGCCTGATTTTCGAAACTAGCATTAGGAAAAAGCTGCAAATTCAGAGTTAATGTTTCTAGGTGTATATATGCCATTTATGGTGGATGAAAGTTCTGTAATCTACATGTTCACAACTCATTCGGGAAAGTTTGTTGAAACCTTGATGCATGTAGCGTGTTCGGAAAATGGAATGTCACTGTGAGGGAAACTTTGTAAATTACATTTCTATTGGGAAGTACTCGCTCCACGAGAATTTTTCTGCGTATCTGCCTCCTTTTCAAAACTGGCATTAGGGAAAACTTTCGAAATATGAGAAAATGCTTCAAAGTGTCAACATGGCATTTATGGTGGATGAAAGTTCAGTAATCCTTATGCTAACAACTCTGTAGTGAATATTTGTCGAATCCGTGATGCATGTAGCTTTTTCGGAACACGGAATTTCACGATGACGGGTTCTATGTAAATTGCATGTCTATTGGGTAGAACTCGCTCCGAGAGTATTTTTCTGTGGAAACTGCATGATTTTAGAGACCGACATTAGGAGAAAACTACTAAATCAGAATAAAATTTCTATGTATAAATATGCACTGTAAGGTGGATTAAAGTTCGTTAATACACATGTTCACAACTCATTAAAGAAGGTTTTTTGAATCCGTGGTGCATGTAACGTGTTCAGAACACGGAATGACACGGTGATTGAAAGTAGTTAAATTATTATCTTTTGGGTAGAACTGTCTCCAAGAGCATTTTTCTGCCAATTCTGCCTCATTTTCAAAACTGGCATTAAAACTAACCTGTGAAATCTGAGAAAATTCTTCAAAGTGTCAGTAAGCCTTGTATGGTGGATGAAAGTGCTGTAATCCACTTGCTAACAACTCTGTAGTGAATATTTCTCGCATCCGAGATGCATGTAGCGTGTTCAGAACACGGAATTTCACGGTGAGCGAATCCATGTAAATTACATGTCTATTGGTTAGAACCCGCTCCAAGAGGTTTTTGCCGTGAAATCTGCCTCATTTTCGAAACTGGCATTTCGAAAGCTCTGTGAAATCAGAGAAAAAGCTTCTAAGCATCAATATGCCTACTAGTGGGATGAAAGTCCTGTAATCCACATGCAAACAACTCTGCAGTGTATTTTTGTCCAATATTTTCTGCATGTAGCGTGTTCGAAACACGTAATTTCACAGCGGGAGAATCTATGTTATTTACATATCTTTTGGGTAGAACACGCTCCAAAAGTTTTTTCCTTTTGAAACTGCCTGATTTTCGAAACTGCTATTAGGAAAAAGCTGCGAACTCAGAGTTAAAGTTTCTAGGTGTAAATATGCCTTGTATGGTGGATGAAAGTTCTGTAATACACATGTACACAACTCATTAAAAATGTTTGTCAAATCCGTGATGTATGTAGCGTGTTCGGAACACGGAATGTTACGGTGACGGTATCTATGAAAATGAGATGTCTATTGGATAGAACATGCACCAAGAGAACTTTTCTGCGAAATCTGCCTGATTTTAGTAAGTGACGTTAGGAAAACCTGCGAAATCTTAGTAAATGTTTCTAGGTGTAAATATGCCTTGTTTTGTGGTTGAAAAATCGGTAATCCACATGCTCACGCTCATTAAATAATGTTTGTGGAAGCCGTGATGAATGTAAAGTTTTCGGAATACGGAATGTCTCGGTGAGTGAAACTCTGAAAATAACAATTCTACTGGATAGAACTCGCTTAAATTGAATGCTTCTGCGAAAATTTCATGATTTTCGAAACTGGATGTTAGGAAAAACCTGCGAAATCAGAATAACTACTTCTAGGTGTAAATATGCCTTGTAAGGTGGACGAAAGTTTGGTAATCCACATGCTCACACTCATTAAAGAATGTCGAATTCGTGATGCATATAACGTGTTCGGAATACGGAATGTCATAGTGAAGGAAACAATGTAAGTTACATGTCTATTGGGTAGAACTCGCTTGAAGAGGATTTTTCTGCGAAAAGTGCCTCATTTTGAAAACTGCCATTAGGAGAACCCTGTGAAATCGGAGAAAATGCTTGTATGTGTCAATATGCCTTGAGTGGTGAATGAAAGTCCGGTAATCCATATGTTAATAACAGTGTAGTAATTATTTTGTAAACCGTGATTCATGTAGCGCTTTTGGAAAATGGAAATTCACGGTAATGAAACTATGTAAATTAAAATTCTATTGAGTAGAACGAGCTAGAAGAGAATTTTTCTGTGAAAATTGCAGGATTATCGAATCTGAAGTTTGGAAAAAGCTGCAAAACGAGAGTAAATATTTGTAGGTGCACATGTGCCTCTATGTTGCAAGAAAGTTCGGTAATCCACATTTTCAAAACATATTAAAGAATCTTTTTCTAATCCGTGGTGCATGTAGCGTGTTCAGAACGTGGAATTTCACGGTGATTGAAACAATGTAAATGACTTCTCTATTGGGTAGAACTCGCTCCGAGAGGGTTTTTCTGCGAAAACTTCGTCATTTTTGAAACTGGCGTTTGGAAAATGCGGCAAAATCTGAGAAAATACTTCTAAGAATCAATATTCAATGAATGGTGATGAAAGTTCGGTAATCCACATGCTAACAAATTTGTAGTGAATATGTGTCGAATCCTTTATGCATGTAGCATGTTAGGAACACGGAATTTCACAGCCAGGGAATTTATGTAAATTACATTTCTCTTGGTTAGAAATCACTCCAAGAGATTTTTCCTGAGAAATAGGCCTGATTTTTGAAACTGACATTAGGAAAATCTGCGATCTCAGACTACTAGATTCTCGGTGTAAATCTGCCTTTTATGATGGATGAAAGTTCAGTAATCCGCACGCTAACAACTCTGTAGTGAATATTTGTCGAATCTGAGATACGTGTAGCGTGTTTGGAACACAGAATATCACGGTGAGCGAATCTATATAAAATAAATGTCTCTTGGGTAGAATTCGCTCCAAGAGACTTTTCTGGGTATTCTGCCTCATTTTTGAAACTGGCTTTTGAAAATATCTGCAAAATCAGTGAAAATGCTTCAAAGTGTCAATATGCCTTGTATTGTGATGCAAGATCGTAAAAACACATGCAAACAAATCTGTGGTGAATATTTGTAGAAAGCGTTATGCATGTGGCCTGATCGTTTCCCGGAAAATGCCGGTGATGGAATCTATGTAAATTACATGCCTATTGGTTAGAATTCGCTCCAAAATATTTTTCTGAGCAAACGGCCTGATTTTCGAAACTAGCATTAGGAAAAAGCTGCAAATTCAGAGTTAATGTTTCTAGGTGTATATATGCCATTTATGGTGGATGAAAGTTCTGTAATCTACATGTTCACAACTCATTCGGGAAAGTTTGTTGAAACCTTGATGCATGTAGCGTGTTCGGAAAATGGAATGTCACTGTGAGGGAAACTTTGTAAATTACATTTCTATTGGGAAGTACTCGCTCCACGAGAATTTTTCTGCGTATCTGCCTCCTTTTCAAAACTGGCATTAGGGAAAACTTTCGAAATATGAGAAAATGCTTCAAAGTGTCAACATGGCATTTATGGTGGATGAAAGTTCAGTAATCCTTATGCTAACAACTCTGTAGTGAATATTTGTCGAATCCGTGATGCATGTAGCTTTTTCGGAACACGGAATTTCACGATGACGGGTTCTATGTAAATTGCATGTCTATTGGGTAGAACTCGCTCCGAGAGTATTTTTCTGTGGAAACTGCATGATTTTAGAGACCGACATTAGGAGAAAACTACTAAATCAGAATAAAATTTCTATGTATAAATATGCACTGTAAGGTGGATTAAAGTTCGTTAATACACATGTTCACAACTCATTAAAGAAGGTTTTTTGAATCCGTGGTGCATGTAACGTGTTCAGAACACGGAATGACACGGTGATTGAAAGTAGTTAAATTATTATCTTTTGGGTAGAACTGTCTCCAAGAGCATTTTTCTGCCAATTCTGCCTCATTTTCAAAACTGGCATTAAAACTAACCTGTGAAATCTGAGAAAATTCTTCAAAGTGTCAGTAAGCCTTGTATGGTGGATGAAAGTGCTGTAATCCACTTGCTAACAACTCTGTAGTGAATATTTCTCGCATCCGAGATGCATGTAGCGTGTTCGGAACACGGAATTTCACGGTGAGCGAATCCATGTAAATTACATGTCTATTGGTTAGAACCCGCTCCAAGAGGTTTTTGCCGTGAAATCTGCCTCATTTTCGAAACTGGCATTTCGAAAGCTCTGTGAAATCAGAGAAAAAGCTTCTAAGCATCAATATGCCTACTAGTGGGATGAAAGTCCTGTAATCCACATGCAAACAACTCTGCAGTGTATTTTTGTCCAATATTTTCTGCATGTAGCGTGTTCGAAACACGTAATTTCACAGCGGGAGAATCTATGTTATTTACATATCTTTTGGGTAGAACACGCTCCAAAAGTTTTCTCCTTTTGAAACTGCCTGATTTTCGAAACTGCTATTAGGAAAAAGCTGCGAACTCAGAGTTAAAGTTTCTAGGTGTAAATATGCCTTGTATGGTGGATGAAAGTTCTGTAATACACATGTACACAACTCATTAAAAATGTTTGTCAAATCCGTGATGTATGTAGCGTGTTCGGAACACGGAATGTTACGGTGACGGTATCTACGAAAATGAGATGTCTATTGGATAGAACATGCACCAAGAGAACTTTTCTGCGAAATCTGCCTGATTTTTGTAAGTGACGTTAGGAAAACCTGCGAAATCTTAGTAAATGTTTCTAGGTGTAAATATGCCTTGTTTTGTGGTTGAAAAATCGGTAATCCACATGCTCACGCTCATTAAATAATGTTTGTGGAAGCCGTGATGAATGTAAAGTTTTCGGAATACGGAAAGTCTCGGTGAGTGAAACTCTGAAAATAACAATTCTACTGGATAGAACTCGCTTAAATTGAATGCTTCTGCGAAAATTTCATGATTTTCGAAACTGGATGTTAGGAAAAACCTGCGAAATCAGAATAACTACTTCTAGGTGTAAATATGCCTTGTAAGGTGGACGAAAGTTTGGTAATGCACATGCTCAGACTCATTAAAGAATGTCGAATTCGTGATGCATATAACGTGTTCGGAATACGGAATGTCATAGTGAAGGAAACAATGTAAGTTACATGTCTATTGGGTAGAACTCGCTTGAAGAGGATTTTTCTGCGAAAAGTGCCTCATTTTGAAAACTGCCATTAGAAGAACCCTGTGAAATCGGAGAAAATGCTTGTATGTGTCAATATGCCTTGAATGGTGAATGAAAGTCCGGTAATCCACATGTTAATAACAGTGTAGTAATTATTTTGTAAACCGTGATTCATGTAGCGCTTTTGGAAAATGGAATTTCACGGTAATGAAACTATGTAAATTAAAATTCTATTGAGTAGAACGAGCTAGAAGAGAATTTTTCTGTGAAAATTGCAGGATTATCGAATCTGAAGTTTGGAAAAAGCTGCAAAACGAGAGTAAATATTTGTAGGTGCACATGTGCCTCTATGTTGCAAGAAAGTTCGGTAATCCACATTTTCAAAACATATTAAAGAATCTTTTTCTAATCCGTGGTGCATGTAGCGTGTTCAGAACGTGGAATTTCACGGTGATTGAAACAATGTAAATGACTTCTCTATTGGGTAGAACTCGCTCCGAGAGGGTTTTTCTGCGAAAACTTCGTCATTTTTGAAACTGGCGTTTGGAAAATGCGGCAAAATCTGAGAAAATACTTCTAAGAATCAATATTCAATGTATGGTGATGAAAGTTCGGTAATCCACATGCTAACAAATTTGTAGTGAATATGTGTCGAATCCTTTATGCATGTAGCATGTTAGGAACACGGAATTTCACAGCCAGGGAATTTATGTAAATTACATTTCTCTTGGTTAGAAATCACTCCAAGAGATTTTTCCTGAGAAATAGGCCTGATTTTTGAAACTGACATTAGGAAAATCTGCGATCTCAGACTACTAGATTCTCGGTGTAAATCTGCCTTTTATGGTGGATGAAAGTTCGGTAATCCGCATGCTAACAACTCTGTAGTGAATATTTGTCGAATCCTAGGTACGTGAAACGTGTTCTGAACACAGAATATCACGGTGAGCGAATCTATATAAAATAAATGTATCTTGGGTAGAATTCGCTCCAAGAGACTTTTCTGGGTATTCTGCCTCATTTTTGAAACTGGCTTTTGAAAATATCTGCAAAATCAGTGAAAATGCTTCAAAGTGTCAATATGCCTTGTATTGTGATGCAAGATAGTAAAAACACATGCAAACATTCTGTGGTGAATATTTGTAGAAAGCGTTATGCATGTGGCCTGATCGTTTCCCGGAAAATGCCGGTGATGGAATCTATGTAAATTACATGCCTATTGGTTAGAATTCGCTCCAAAATATTTTTCTGAGCAAACGGCCTGATTTTCGAAACTAGCATTAGGAAAAAGCTGCAAATTCAGAGTTAATGTTTCTAGGTGTATATATGTCATTTATGGTGGATGAAAGTTCTGTAATCTACATGTTCACAACTCATTCGGGAAAGTTTGTTGAAACCTTGATGCATGTAGCGTGTTCGGAAAATGGAATGTCACTGTGAGGGAAACTTTGTAAATTACATTTCTATTGGGAAGTACTCGCTCCACGAGAATTTTTCTGCGTATCTGCCTCCTTTTCAAAACTGGCATTAGGGAAAACTTTCGAAATATGAGAAAATGCTTCAAAGTGTCAACATGGCATTTATGGTGGATGAAAGTTCAGTAATCCTTATGCTAACAACTCTGTAGTGAATATTTGTCGAATCCGTGATGCATGTAGCTTTTTCGGAACACGGAATTTCACGATGACGGGTTCTATGTAAATTGCATGTCTATTGGGTAGAACTCGCTCCGAGAGTATTTTTCTGTGGAAACTGCATGATTTTAGAGACCGACATTAGGAGAAAACTACTAAATCAGAATAAAATTTCTATGTATAAATATGCACTGTAAGGTGGATTAAAGTTCGTTAATACACATGTTCACAACTCATTAAAGAAGGTTTTTTGAATCCGTGGTGCATGTAACGTGTTCAGAACACGGAATGACACGGTGATTGAAAGTAGTTAAATTATTATCTTTTGGGTAGAACTGTCTCCAAGAGCATTTTTCTGCCAATTCTGCCTCATTTTCAAAACTGGCATTAAAACTAACCTGTGAAATCTGAGAAAATTCTTCAAAGTGTCAGTAAGCCTTGTATGGTGGATGAAAGTGCTGTAATCCACTTGCTAACAACTCTGTAGTGAATATTTCTCGCATCCGAGATGCATGTAGCGTGTTCGGAACACGGAATTTCACGGTGAGCGAATCCATGTAAATTACATGTCTATAGGTTAGAACCCGCTCCAAGAGGTTTTTGCCGTGAAATCTGCCTCATTTTCGAAACTGGCATTTCGAAAGCTCTGTGAAATCAGAGAAAAAGCTTCTAAGCATCAATATGCCTACTAGTGGGATGAAAGTCCTGTAATCCACATGCAAACAACTCTGCAGTGTATTTTTGTCGAATATTTTCTGCATGTAGCGTGTTCGAAACACGTAATTTCACAGCGGGAGAATCTATGTTATTTACATATCTTTTGGGTAGAACACGCTCCAAAAGTTTTTTCCTTTTGAAACTGCCTGATTTTCGAAACTGCTATTAGGAAAAAGCTGCGAACTCAGAGTTAAAGTTTCTAGGTGTAAATATGCCTTGTATGGTGGATGAAAGTTCTGTAATACACATGTACACAACTCATTAAAAATGTTTGTCAAATCCGTGATGTATGTAGCGTGTTCGGAACACGGAATGTTACGGTGACGGTATCTATGAAAATGAGATGTCTATTGGATAGAACATGCACCAAGAGAACTTTTCTGCGAAATCTGCCTGATTTTAGTAAGTGACGTTAGGAAAACCTGCGAAATCTTAGTAAATGTTTCTAGGTGTAAATATGCCTTGTTTTGTGGTTGAAAAATCGGTAATCCACATGCTCACGCTCATTAAATAATGTTTGTGGAAGCCGTGATGAATGTAAAGTTTTCGGAATACGGAATGTCTCGGTGAGTGAAACTCTGAAAATAACAATTCTACTGGATAGAACTCGCTTAAATTGAATGCTTCTGCGAAAATTTCATGATTTTCGAAACTGGATGTTAGGAAAAACCTGCGAAATCAGAATAACTACTTCTAGGTGTAAATATGCCTTGTAAGGTGGACGAAAGTTTGGTAATCCACATGCTCACACTCATTAAAGAATGTCGAATTCGTGATGCATATAACGTGTTCGGAATACGGAATGTCATAGTGAAGGAAACAATGTAAGTTACATGTCTATTGGGTAGAACTCGCTTGAAGAGGATTTTTCTGCGAAAAGTGCCTCATTTTGAAAACTGCCATTAGGAGAACCCTGTGAAATCGGAGAAAATGCTTGTATGTGTCAATATGCCTTGAGTGGTGAATGAAAGTCCGGTAATCCACATGTTAATAACAGTGTAGTAATTATTTTGTAAACCGTGATTCATGTAGTGCTTTTGGAAAATGGAATTTCACGGTAATGAAACTATGTAAATTAAAATTCTATTGAGTAGAACGAGCTAGAAGAGAATTTTTCTGTGAAAATTGCAGGATTATCGAATCTGAAGTTTGGAAAAAGCTGCAAAACGAGAGTAAATATTTGTAGGTGCACATGTGCCTCTATGTTGCAAGAAAGTTCGGTAATCCACATTTTCAAAACATATTAAAGAATCTTTTTCTAATCCGTGGTGCATGTAGCGTGTTCAGAACGTGGAATTTCACGGTGATTGAAACAATGTAAATGACTTCTCTATTGGGTAGAACTCGCTCCGAGAGGGTTTTTCTGCGAAAACTTCGTCATTTTTGAAACTGGCGTTTGGAAAATGCGGCAAAATCTGAGAAAATACTTCTAAGAATCAATATTCAATGAATGGTGATGAAAGTTCGGTAATCCACATGCTAACAAATTTGTAGTGAATATGTGTCGAATCCTTTATGCATGTAGCATGTTAGGAACACGGAATTTCACAGCCAGGGAATTTATGTAAATTACATTTCTCTTGGTTAGAAATCACTCCAAGAGATTTTTCCTGAGAAATAGGCCTGATTTTTGAAACTGACATTAGGAAAATCTGCGATCTCAGACTACTAGATTCTCGGTGTAAATCTGCCTTTTATGATGGATGAAAGTTCGGTAATCCGCACGCTAACAACTCTGTAGTGAATATTTGTCGAATCTGAGATACGTGTAGCGTGTTTGGAACACAGAATATCACGGTGAGCGAATCTATATAAAATCAATGTCTCTTGGGTAGAATTCGCTCCAAGAGACTTTTCTGGGTATTCTGCCTCATTTTTGAAACTGGCTTTTGAAAATATCTGCAAAATCAGTGAAAATGCTTCAAAGTGTCAATATGCCTTGTATTGTGATGCAAGATCGTAAAAACACATGCAAACAAATCTGTGGTGAATATTTGTAGAAAGCGTTATGCATGTGGCCTGATCGTTTCCCGGAAAATGCCGGTGATGGAATCTATGTAAATTACATGCCTATTGGTTAGAATTCGCTCCAAAATATTTTTCTGAGCAAACGGCCTGATTTTCGAAACTAGCATTAGGAAAAAGCTGCAAATTCAGAGTTAATGTTTCTAGGTGTATATATGCCATTTATGGTGGATGAAAGTTCTGTAATCTACATGTTCACAACTCATTCGGGAAAGTTTGTTGAAACCTTGATGCATGTAGCGTGTTCGGAAAATGGAATGTCACTGTGAGGGAAACTTTGTAAATTACATTTCTATTGGGAAGTACTCGCTCCACGAGAATTTTTCTGCGTATCTGCCTCCTTTTCAAAACTGGCATTAGGGAAAACTTTCGAAATATGAGAAAATGCTTCAAAGTGTCAACATGGCATTTATGGTGGATGAAAGTTCAGTAATCCTTATGCTAACAACTCTGTAGTGAATATTTGTCGAATCCGTGATGCATGTAGCTTTTTCGGAACACGGAATTTCACGATGACGGGTTCTATGTAAATTGCATGTCTATTGGGTAGAACTCGCTCCGAGAGTATTTTTCTGTGGAAACTGCATGATTTTAGAGACCGACATTAGGAGAAAACTACTAAATCAGAATAAAATTTCTATGTATAAATATGCACTGTAAGGTGGATTAAAGTTCGTTAATACACATGTTCACAACTCATTAAAGAAGGTTTTTTGAATCCGTGGTGCATGTAACGTGTTCAGAACACGGAATGACACGGTGATTGAAAGTAGTTAAATTATTATCTTTTGGGTAGAACTGTCTCCAAGAGCATTTTTCTGCCAATTCTGCCTCATTTTCAAAACTGGCATTAAAACTAACCTGTGAAATCTGAGAAAATTCTTCAAAGTGTCAGTAAGCCTTGTATGGTGGATGAAAGTGCTGTAATCCACTTGCTAACAACTCTGTAGTGAATATTTCTCGCATCCGAGATGCATGTAGCGTGTTCAGAACACGGAATTTCACGGTGAGCGAATCCATGTAAATTACATGTCTATTGGTTAGAACCCGCTCCAAGAGGTTTTTGCCGTGAAATCTGCCTCATTTTCGAAACTGGCATTTCGAAAGCTCTGTGAAATCAGAGAAAAAGCTTCTAAGCATCAATATGCCTACTAGTGGGATGAAAGTCCTGTAATCCACATGCAAACAACTCTGCAGTGTATTTTTGTCCAATATTTTCTGCATGTAGCGTGTTCGAAACACGTAATTTCACAGCGGGAGAATCTATGTTATTTACATATCTTTTGGGTAGAACACGCTCCAAAAGTTTTTTCCTTTTGAAACTGCCTGATTTTCGAAACTGCTATTAGGAAAAAGCTGCGAACTCAGAGTTAAAGTTTCTAGGTGTAAATATGCCTTGTATGGTGGATGAAAGTTCTGTAATACACATGTACACAACTCATTAAAAATGTTTGTCAAATCCGTGATGTATGTAGCGTGTTCGGAACACGGAATGTTACGGTGACGGTATCTATGAAAATGAGATGTCTATTGGATAGAACATGCACCAAGAGAACTTTTCTGCGAAATCTGCCTGATTTTAGTAAGTGACGTTAGGAAAACCTGCGAAATCTTAGTAAATGTTTCTAGGTGTAAATATGCCTTGTTTTGTGGTTGAAAAATCGGTAATCCACATGCTCACGCTCATTAAATAATGTTTGTGGAAGCCGTGATGAATGTAAAGTTTTCGGAATACGGAATGTCTCGGTGAGTGAAACTCTGAAAATAACAATTCTACTGGATAGAACTCGCTTAAATTGAATGCTTCTGCGAAAATTTCATGATTTTCGAAACTGGATGTTAGGAAAAACCTGCGAAATCAGAATAACTACTTCTAGGTGTAAATATGCCTTGTAAGGTGGACGAAAGTTTGGTAATCCACATGCTCACACTCATTAAAGAATGTCGAATTCGTGATGCATATAACGTGTTCGGAATACGGAATGTCATAGTGAAGGAAACAATGTAAGTTACATGTCTATTGGGTAGAACTCGCTTGAAGAGGATTTTTCTGCGAAAAGTGCCTCATTTTGAAAACTGCCATTAGGAGAACCCTGTGAAATCGGAGAAAATGCTTGTATGTGTCAATATGCCTTGAGTGGTGAATGAAAGTCCGGTAATCCACATGTTAATAACAGTGTAGTAATTATTTTGTAAACCGTGATTCATGTAGTGCTTTTGGAAAATGGAATTTCACGGTAATGAAACTATGTAAATTAAAATTCTATTGAGTAGAACGAGCTAGAAGAGAATTTTTCTGTGAAAATTGCAGGATTATCGAATCTGAAGTTTGGAAAAAGCTGCAAAACGAGAGTAAATATTTGTAGGTGCACATGTGCCTCTATGTTGCAAGAAAGTTCGGTAATCCACATTTTCAAAACATATTAAAGAATCTTTTTCTAATCCGTGGTGCATGTAGCGTGTTCAGAACGTGGAATTTCACGGTGATTGAAACAATGTAAATGACTTCTCTATTGGGTAGAACTCGCTCCGAGAGGGTTTTTCTGCGAAAACTTCGTCATTTTTGAAACTGGCGTTTGGAAAATGCGGCAAAATCTGAGAAAATACTTCTAAGAATCAATATTCAATGAATGGTGATGAAAGTTCGGTAATCCACATGCTAACAAATTTGTAGTGAATATGTGTCGAATCCTTTATGCATGTAGCATGTTAGGAACACGGAATTTCACAGCCAGGGAATTTATGTAAATTACATTTCTCTTGGTTAGAAATCACTCCAAGAGATTTTTCCTGAGAAATAGGCCTGATTTTTGAAACTGACATTAGGAAAATCTGCGATCTCAGACTACTAGATTCTCGGTGTAAATCTGCCTTTTATGATGGATGAAAGTTCGGTAATCCGCACGCTAACAACTCTGTAGTGAATATTTGTCGAATCTGAGATACGTGTAGCGTGTTTGGAACACAGAATATCACGGTGAGCGAATCTATATAAAATCAATGTCTCTTGGGTAGAATTCGCTCCAAGAGACTTTTCTGGGTATTCTGCCTCATTTTTGAAACTGGCTTTTGAAAATATCTGCAAAATCAGTGAAAATGCTTCAAAGTGTCAATATGCCTTGTATTGTGATGCAAGATCGTAAAAACACATGCAAACAAATCTGTGGTGAATATTTGTAGAAAGCGTTATGCATGTGGCCTGATCGTTTCCCGGAAAATGCCGGTGATGGAATCTATGTAAATTACATGCCTATTGGTTAGAATTCGCTCCAAAATATTTTTCTGAGCAAACGGCCTGATTTTCGAAACTAGCATTAGGAAAAAGCTGCAAATTCAGAGTTAATGTTTCTAGGTGTATATATGCCATTTATGGTGGATGAAAGTTCTGTAATCTACATGTTCACAACTCATTCGGGAAAGTTTGTTGAAACCTTGATGCATGTAGCGTGTTCGGAAAATGGAATGTCACTGTGAGGGAAACTTTGTAAATTACATTTCTATTGGGAAGTACTCGCTCCACGAGAATTTTTCTGCGTATCTGCCTCCTTTTCAAAACTGGCATTAGGGAAAACTTTCGAAATATGAGAAAATGCTTCAAAGTGTCAACATGGCATTTATGGTGGATGAAAGTTCAGTAATCCTTATGCTAACAACTCTGTAGTGAATATTTGTCGAATCCGTGATGCATGTAGCTTTTTCGGAACACGGAATTTCACGATGACGGGTTCTATGTAAATTGCATGTCTATTGGGTAGAACTCGCTCCGAGAGTATTTTTCTGTGGAAACTGCATGATTTTAGAGACCGACATTAGGAGAAAACTACTAAATCAGAATAAAATTTCTATGTATAAATATGCACTGTAAGGTGGATTAAAGTTCGTTAATACACATGTTCACAACTCATTAAAGAAGGTTTTTTGAATCCGTGGTGCATGTAACGTGTTCAGAACACGGAATGACACGGTGATTGAAAGTAGTTAAATTATTATCTTTTGGGTAGAACTGTCTCCAAGAGCATTTTTCTGCCAATTCTGCCTCATTTTCAAAACTGGCATTAAAACTAACCTGTGAAATCTGAGAAAATTCTTCAAAGTGTCAGTAAGCCTTGTATGGTGGATGAAAGTGCTGTAATCCACTTGCTAACAACTCTGTAGTGAATATTTCTCGCATCCGAGATGCATGTAGCGTGTTCAGAACACGGAATTTCACGGTGAGCGAATCCATGTAAATTACATGTCTATTGGTTAGAACCCGCTCCAAGAGGTTTTTGCCGTGAAATCTGCCTCATTTTCGAAACTGGCATTTCGAAAGCTCTGTGAAATCAGAGAAAAAGCTTCTAAGCATCAATATGCCTACTAGTGGGATGAAAGTCCTGTAATCCACATGCAAACAACTCTGCAGTGTATTTTTGTCCAATATTTTCTGCATGTAGCGTGTTCGAAACACGTAATTTCACAGCGGGAGAATCTATGTTATTTACATATCTTTTGGGTAGAACACGCTCCAAAAGTTTTTTCCTTTTGAAACTGCCTGATTTTCGAAACTGCTATTAGGAAAAAGCTGCGAACTCAGAGTTAAAGTTTCTAGGTGTAAATATGCCTTGTATGGTGGATGAAAGTTCTGTAATACACATGTACACAACTCATTAAAAATGTTTGTCAAATCCGTGATGTATGTAGCGTGTTCGGAACACGGAATGTTACGGTGACGGTATCTATGAAAATGAGATGTCTATTGGATAGAACATGCACCAAGAGAACTTTTCTGCGAAATCTGCCTGATTTTAGTAAGTGACGTTAGGAAAACCTGCGAAATCTTAGTAAATGTTTCTAGGTGTAAATATGCCTTGTTTTGTGGTTGAAAAATCGGTAATCCACATGCTCACGCTCATTAAATAATGTTTGTGGAAGCCGTGATGAATGTAAAGTTTTCGGAATACGGAATGTCTCGGTGAGTGAAACTCTGAAAATAACAATTCTACTGGATAGAACTCGCTTAAATTGAATGCTTCTGCGAAAATTTCATGATTTTCGAAACTGGATGTTAGGAAAAACCTGCGAAATCAGAATAACTACTTCTAGGTGTAAATATGCCTTGTAAGGTGGACGAAAGTTTGGTAATCCACATGCTCACACTCATTAAAGAATGTCGAATTCGTGATGCATATAACGTGTTCGGAATACGGAATGTCATAGTGAAGGAAACAATGTAAGTTACATGTCTATTGGGTAGAACTCGCTTGAAGAGGATTTTTCTGCGAAAAGTGCCTCATTTTGAAAACTGCCATTAGGAGAACCCTGTGAAATCGGAGAAAATGCTTGTATGTGTCAATATGCCTTGAGTGGTGAATGAAAGTCCGGTAATCCATATGTTAATAACAGTGTAGTAATTATTTTGTAAACCGTGATTCATGTAGCGCTTTTGGAAAATGGAAATTCACGGTAATGAAACTATGTAAATTAAAATTCTATTGAGTAGAACGAGCTAGAAGAGAATTTTTCTGTGAAAATTGCAGGATTATCGAATCTGAAGTTTGGAAAAAGCTGCAAAACGAGAGTAAATATTTGTAGGTGCACATGTGCCTCTATGTTGCAAGAAAGTTCGGTAATCCACATTTTCAAAACATATTAAAGAATCTTTTTCTAATCCGTGGTGCATGTAGCGTGTTCAGAACGTGGAATTTCACGGTGATTGAAACAATGTAAATGACTTCTCTATTGGGTAGAACTCGCTCCGAGAGGGTTTTTCTGCGAAAACTTCGTCATTTTTGAAACTGGCGTTTGGAAAATGCGGCAAAATCTGAGAAAATACTTCTAAGAATCAATATTCAATGAATGGTGATGAAAGTTCGGTAATCCACATGCTAACAAATTTGTAGTGAATATGTGTCGAATCCTTTATGCATGTAGCATGTTAGGAACACGGAATTTCACAGCCAGGGAATTTATGTAAATTACATTTCTCTTGGTTAGAAATCACTCCAAGAGATTTTTCCTGAGAAATAGGCCTGATTTTTGAAACTGACATTAGGAAAATCTGCGATCTCAGACTACTAGATTCTCGGTGTAAATCTGCCTTTTATGATGGATGAAAGTTCAGTAATCCGCACGCTAACAACTCTGTAGTGAATATTTGTCGAATCTGAGATACGTGTAGCGTGTTTGGAACACAGAATATCACGGTGAGCGAATCTATATAAAATAAATGTCTCTTGGGTAGAATTCGCTCCAAGAGACTTTTCTGGGTATTCTGCCTCATTTTTGAAACTGGCTTTTGAAAATATCTGCAAAATCAGTGAAAATGCTTCAAAGTGTCAATATGCCTTGTATTGTGATGCAAGATCGTAAAAACACATGCAAACAAATCTGTGGTGAATATTTGTAGAAAGCGTTATGCATGTGGCCTGATCGTTTCCCGGAAAATGCCGGTGATGGAATCTATGTAAATTACATGCCTATTGGTTAGAATTCGCTCCAAAATATTTTTCTGAGCAAACGGCCTGATTTTCGAAACTAGCATTAGGAAAAAGCTGCAAATTCAGAGTTAATGTTTCTAGGTGTATATATGCCATTTATGGTGGATGAAAGTTCTGTAATCTACATGTTCACAACTCATTCGGGAAAGTTTGTTGAAACCTTGATGCATGTAGCGTGTTCGGAAAATGGAATGTCACTGTGAGGGAAACTTTGTAAATTACATTTCTATTGGGAAGTACTCGCTCCACGAGAATTTTTCTGCGTATCTGCCTCCTTTACGCAGCGCTCGACTGTGAAAACTTTCGAAATATGAGAAAATGCTTCAAAGTGTCAACATGGCATTTATGGTGGATGAAAGTTCAGTAATCCTTATGCTAACAACTCTGTAGTGAATATTTGTCGAATCCGTGATGCATGTAGCTTTTTCGGAACACGGAATTTCACGATGACGGGTTCTATGTAAATTGCATGTCTATTGGGTAGAACTCGCTCCGAGAGTATTTTTCTGTGGAAACTGCATGATTTTAGAGACCGACATTAGGAGAAAACTACTAAATCAGAATAAAATTTCTATGTATAAATATGCACTGTAAGGTGGATTAAAGTTCGTTAATACACATGTTCACAACTCATTAAAGAAGGTTTTTTGAATCCGTGGTGCATGTAACGTGTTCAGAACACGGAATGACACGGTGATTGAAAGTAGTTAAATTATTATCTTTTGGGTAGAACTGTCTCCAAGAGCATTTTTCTGCCAATTCTGCCTCATTTTCAAAACTGGCATTAAAACTAACCTGTGAAATCTGAGAAAATTCTTCAAAGTGTCAGTAAGCCTTGTATGGTGGATGAAAGTGCTGTAATCCACTTGCTAACAACTCTGTAGTGAATATTTCTCGCATCCGAGATGCATGTAGCGTGTTCAGAACACGGAATTTCACGGTGAGCGAATCCATGTAAATTACATGTCTATTGGTTAGAACCCGCTCCAAGAGGTTTTTGCCGTGAAATCTGCCTCATTTTCGAAACTGGCATTTCGAAAGCTCTGTGAAATCAGAGAAAAAGCTTCTAAGCATCAATATGCCTACTAGTGGGATGAAAGTCCTGTAATCCACATGCAAACAACTCTGCAGTGTATTTTTGTCCAATATTTTCTGCATGTAGCGTGTTCGAAACACGTAATTTCACAGCGGGAGAATCTATGTTATTTACATATCTTTTGGGTAGAACACGCTCCAAAAGTTTTTTCCTTTTGAAACTGCCTGATTTTCGAAACTGCTATTAGGAAAAAGCTGCGAACTCAGAGTTAAAGTTTCTAGGTGTAAATATGCCTTGTATGGTGGATGAAAGTTCTGTAATACACATGTACACAACTCATTAAAAATGTTTGTCAAATCCGTGATGTATGTAGCGTGTTCGGAACACGGAATGTTACGGTGACGGTATCTACGAAAATGAGATGTCTATTGGATAGAACATGCACCAAGAGAACTTTTCTGCGAAATCTGCCTGATTTTTGTAAGTGACGTTAGGAAAACCTGCGAAATCTTAGTAAATGTTTCTAGGTGTAAATATGCCTTGTTTTGTGGTTGAAAAATCGGTAATCCACATGCTCACGCTCATTAAATAATGTTTGTGGAAGCCGTGATGAATGTAAAGTTTTCGGAATACGGAAAGTCTCGGTGAGTGAAACTCTGAAAATAACAATTCTACTGGATAGAACTCGCTTAAATTGAATGCTTCTGCGAAAATTTCATGATTTTCGAAACTGGATGTTAGGAAAAACCTGCGAAATCAGAATAACTACTTCTAGGTGTAAATATGCCTTGTAAGGTGGACGAAAGTTTGGTAATCCACATGCTCAGACTCATTAAAGAATGTCGAATTCGTGATGCATATAACGTGTTCGGAATACGGAATGTCATAGTGAAGGAAACAATGTAAGTTACATGTCTATTGGGTAGAACTCTCTTGAAGAGGATTTTTCTGCGAAAAGTGCCTCATTTTGAAAACTTCCATTAGGAGAACCCTGTGAAATCGGAGAAAATGCTTGTATGTGTCAATATGCCTTGAATGGTGAATGAAAGTCCGGTAATCCACATGTTAATAACAGTGTAGTAATTATTTTGTAAACCGTGATTCATGTAGCGCTTTTGGAAAATGGAAATTCACGGTAATGAAACTATGTAAATTAAAATTCTATTGAGTAGAACGAGCTAGAAGAGAATTTTTCTGTGAAAATTGCAGGATTATCGAATCTGAAGTTTGGAAAAAGCTGCAAAACGAGAGTAAATATTTGTAGGTGCACATGTGCCTCTATGTTGCAAGAAAGTTCGGTAATCCACATTTTCAAAACATATTAAAGAATCTTTTTCTAATCCGTGGTGCATGTAGCGTGTTCAGAACGTGGAATTTCACGGTGATTGAAACAATGTAAATGACTTCTCTATTGGGTAGAACTCGCTCCGAGAGGGTTTTTCTGCGAAAACTTCGTCATTTTTGAAACTGGCGTTTGGAAAATGCGGCAAAATCTGAGAAAATACTTCTAAGAATCAATATTCAATGTATGGTGATGAAAGTTCGGTAATCCACATGCTAACAAATTTGTAGTGAATATGTGTCGAATCCTTTATGCATGTAGCATGTTAGGAACACGGAATTTCACAGCCAGGGAATTTATGTAAATTACATTTCTCTTGGTTAGAAATCACTCCAAGAGATTTTTCCTGAGAAATAGGCCTGATTTTTGAAACTGACATTAGGAAAATCTGCGATCTCAGACTACTAGATTCTCCTTGTAAATCTGCCTTTTATGGTGGATGAAAGTTCGGTAATCCGCATGCTAACAACTCTGTAGTGAATATTTGTCGAATCTGAGATACGTGTAGCATGTTTGGAACACAGAATATCACGGTGAGCGAATCTATATAAAATAAATGTCTCTTGGGTAGAATTCGCTCCAAGAGACTTTTCTGGGTATTCTGCCTCATTTTTGAATCTGGTTTGGAAAATATCTGCAAAATCAGTGAAAATGCTTCAAAGTGTCAATATGCCTTGTATTGTGATGCAAGATCGTAAAAACACATGCAAACAAATCTGTGGTGACTATTTGTAGAAAGCGTTATGCATGTGGCCTGATCGTTTCCCGGAAAATGCCGGTGATGGAATCTATGTAAATTACATGCCTATTGTTTAGAATTCGCTCCAAAATATTTTTCTGAGCAAACGGCCTGATTTTTGAAACTAGCATTAGGAAAAAGCTGCAAATTCAGAGTTAATGTTTCTAGGTGTATATATGCCATTTATGGTGGATGAAAGTTCTGTAATCTACATGTTCACAACTCATTCGGGAAAGTTTGTTGAAACCTTGATGCATGTAGTGTGTTCGGAAAATGGAATGTCACTGTGAGGGAAACTTTGTAAATTACATTTCTATTGGGAAGTACTCGCTCCACGAGAATTTTTCTGCGTATCTGCCTCCTTTTCAAAAGTGGCATTAGGGAAAACTTTCGAAATATGAGAAAATGCTTCAAAGTGTCAACATGGCATTTATGGTGGATGAAAGTTCGGTAATCCTTATGCTAACAACTCTGTAGTGAATATTTGTCGAATCCGTGATGCATGTAGCTTTTTCGGAACACGGAATTTCACGATGACGGGTTCTATGTAAATTGCATGTCTATTGGGTAGAACTCGCTCCGAGAGTATTTTTCTGTGGAAACTGCATGATTTTAGAGACCGACATTAGGAGAAAACTACTAAATCAGAATAAAATTTCTATGTATAAATATGCACTGTAAGGTGGATTAAAGTTCGTTAATACACATGTTCACAACTCATGAAAGAAGGTTTTTTGAATCCGTGGTGCATGTAACGTGTTCAGAACACGGAATGACACGGTGATTGAAAGTAGTTAAATTATTATCTTTTGGGTAGAACTGTCTCCAAGAGCATTTTTCTGCCAATTCTGCCTCATTTTCAAAACTGGCATTAAAACTAACCTGTGAAATCTGAGAAAATTCTTCAAAGTGTCAGTAAGCCTTGTATGGTGGATGAAAGTGCTGTAATCCACTTGCTAACAACTCTGTTGTGAATATTTCTCGCATCCGAAATGCATGTAGCGTGTTCGGAACACGGAATTTCACGGTGAGCGAATCCATGTAAATTACATGTCTATTGGTTAGAACCCGCTCCAAGAGGTTTTTGCCGTGAAATCTGCCTCATTTTCGAAACTGGCATTTCGAAAGCTCTGTGAAATCAGAGAAAAAGCTTCTAAGCATCAATATGCCTACTAGTGGGATGAAAGTCCTGTAATCCACATGCAAACAACTCTGCAGTGTATTTTTGTCGAATATTTTCTGCATGTAGCGTGTTCGAAACACGTAATTTCACAGCGGGAGAATCTATGCTATTTACATATCTTTTGGGTAGAACACGCTCCAAAAGTTTTTTCCTTTTTAAACTGCCTGATTTTCGAAACTGCTATTAGGAAAAAGCTGCGAACTCAGAGTTAAAGTTTCTAGGTGTAAATATGCCTTGTATGGTGGATGAAAGTTCTGTAATACACATGTACACAACTCATTAAAAATGTTTGTCAAATCCGTGATGTATGTAGCGTGTTCGGAACACGGAATGTTACGGTGACGGTATCTATGAAAATGAGATGTCTATTGGATAGAACATGCACCAAGAGAAGTTTTCTGCGAAATCTGCCTGATTATCGTAAGTGACGTTAGGAAAACCTGCGAAATCTTAGTAAATGTTTCTAGGAGTAAATATGCCTTGTTTTGTGGTTGAAAAATCGGTAATCCACATACCCACGCTCATTAAATAATGCTTGTCGAAACCGTGATGAATGTAACGTTTTCGGAACACGGAATGTCTCGGTGAGTGAAACTCTGAAAATAACAATTCTACTGGATAGAACTCGCTTAAATTGAATGCTTCTGCGAAAATTTCATGATTTTCAAAACTGGATGTTAGGAAAAACCTGCAAAATCAGAATAACTACTTCTAGGTGTAAATATGCCTTGTAAGGTGGACGAAAGTTTGGTAATCCACATGCTCACACTCATTAAAGAATGTCGAATTCGTGATGCATGTAACGTGTTCGGAATACGGAATGTCAAAGTGAAGGAAACAATGTAAGTTACATGTCTATTGGGTAGAACTCGCTTGAAGAGGATTTTTCTGCGAAAAGTGCCTCATTTTGAAAACTGCCATTAAGAGAACCCTGTGAAATAGGAGAAAATGCTTGTATGTGTCAATATGCCTTGAATGGTGAATGAAAGTCCGGTAATCCACATGTTAATAACAGTGTAGTAATTATTTTGTAAACCGTGATTCATGTAGCGCTTTTGGAAAATGGAATTTCACGGTAATGAAACTATGTAAATTAAAATTCTATTGAGTAGAACGAGCTAGAAGAGAATTTTTCTGTGAAAATTGCAGGATTATCGAATCTGAAGTTTGGAAAAAGCTGCAAAACGAGAGTAAATATTTGTAGGTGCACATGTGCCTCTATGTTGCAAGAAAGTTCGGTAATCCACATTTTCAAAACATATTAAAGAATCTTTTTCTAATCCGTGGTGCATGTAGCGTGTTCAGAACGTGGAATTTCACGGTGATTGAAACAATGTAAATGACT
Organism: Camelus dromedarius; assembly: GCF_036321535.1. Classification (NCBI taxonomy): domain Eukaryota; kingdom Metazoa; phylum Chordata; class Mammalia; order Artiodactyla; family Camelidae; genus Camelus; species Camelus dromedarius. The sequence goes on from NW_026989854.1 coordinate 3,773,709, forward strand.
TCTCTATTGGGTAGAACTCGCTCCGAGAGGGTTTTTCTGCAAAAACTTCGTCATTTTTGAAACTGGCGTTTGGAAAATGCGGCAAAATCTGAGAAAATACTTCTAAGAATCAATATTCAATGAATGGTGATGAAAGTTCGGTAATTCACATGCTAACAAATTTGTAGTGAATATGTGTCGAATCCTTTATGCATGTAGCATGTTAGGAACACGGAATTTCACAGCCGGGGAATTTATGTAAATTACATTTCTCCTGTTTAGAAATCACCCCAAGAGATTTTTCCTGAGAAATAGGCCTGATTTTTGAAACTGACATTAGGAAAATCTGCGATCTCAGACTACTAGATTCTCGGTGTAAATCTGCCTTTTATGGTGAATGAAAGTTCGGTAATCCGCATGCTAACAACTCTGTAGTGAATATTTGTCGAATCTGAGATACGTGTAGCATGTTTGGAACACAGAATATCACGGTGAGCGAATCTATATAAAATAAATGTCTCTTGGGTAGAATTCGCTCCAAGAGACTTTTCTGGGTATTCTGCCTCATTTTTGAAACTGGCATTAAAACTAACCTGTGAAATCTGAGAAAATTCTTCAAAGTGTCAGTAAGCCTTGTATGGTGGATGAAAGTGCTGTAATCCACTTGCTAACAACTCTGTAGTGAATATTTCTCGCATCCGAGATGCATGTATCGTGTTCGGAACACGGAATTTCACGGTGAGAGAATCCATGTAAATTACATGTCTATTGGTTAGAACCCGCTCCAAGAGGTTTTTGCCGTGAAATCTGCCTCATTTTCGAAACTGGCATTTCGAAAGCTCTGTGAAATCAGAGAAAAAGCTTCTAAGCATCAATATGCCTACTAGTGGGATGAAAGTCCTGTAATCCACATGCAAACAACTCTGTAGTGTATTTTTGTCGAATATTTTCTGCATGTAGCGTGTTCGAAACACGTAATTTCACAGCGGGAGAATCTATGCTATTTACATATCTTTTGGGTAGAACACGCTCCAAAAGTTTTTTCCTTTGAAAACTGCCTGATTTTCGAAACTGCTATTAGGAAAAAGCTGCGAACTCAGAGTTAAAGTTTCTAGGTGTAAATATGCCTTGTATGGTGGATGAAAGTTCTGTAATACACATGTACACAACTCATTAAAAATGTTTGTCAAATCCGTGATGTATGTAGCGTGTTCGGAACACGGAATGTTACGGTGACGGTATCTATGAAAATGAGATGTCTATTGGATAGAACATGCACCAAGAGAACTTTTCTGCGAAATCTGCCTGATTTTCTTAAGTGACGTTAGGAAAACCTGCGAAATCTTAGTAAATGTTTCTAGGAGTAAATATGCCTTGTTTTGTGGTTGAAAAATCGGTAATCCACATGCTCACGCTCATTAAATAATGTTTGTCGAAACCGTGATGAATGTAACGTTTTCGGAACACGGAATGTCTCGGTGAGTGAAACTCTGAAAATAACAATTCTACTGGATAGAACTCGCTTAAATTGAATGCTTCTGCGAAAATTTCATGATTTTCGAAACTGGATGTTAGGAAAAACCTGCGAAATCAGAATAACTACTTCTAGGTGTAAATATGCCTTGTTAGGTGGACGAAAGTTTGGTAATCCACATGCTCACACTCATTAAAGAATGTCGAATTCGTGATGCATGTAACGTGTTCGGAATACAGAATTTCATAGTGAAGCAAACAACATAAGTTACATGTCTATTGGGTAGAACTCGCTTGAAGAGGATTTTTCTGCGAAAAGTGCCTCATTTTGAAAACTGCCTTTAGGAGAACCCTGTGAAATCGGAGAAAATGCTTGTATGTGTCAATATGCCTTGAATGGTGAATGAAAGTCCGGTAATCCACATGTTAATAACAGTGTAGTAATTATTTTGTAAACCGTGATTCATGTAGCGCTTTTGGAAAATGGAATTTCACGGTAATGAAACTATGTAAATTAAAATTCTATTGAGTAGAACGAGCTAGAAGAGAATTTTTCTGTGAAAATTGCATGATTGTCGAATCTGAAGTTTGGAAAAAGCTGCAAAACGAGAGTAAATATTTGTAGGTGCACATGTGCCTCTATGTTGCAAGAAAGTTCGGTAATCCACATTTTCAAAACATATTAAAGAATCTTTTTCTAATCCGTGGTGCATGTAGCGTGTTCAGAACGTGGAATTTCACGGTGATTGAAACAATGTAAATGATTTCTCTATTGGGTAGAACTCGCTCCGAGAGGGTTTTTCTGCAAAAACTTCGTCATTTTTGAAACTGGCGTTTGGAAAATGCGGCAAAATCTGAGAAAATACTTCTAAGAATCAATATTCAATGTATGGTGATGAAAGTTCGGTAATCCACATGCTAACAAATTTGTAGTGAATATTTGTCGAATCTTTTATGCATGTAGCATGTTAGGAACACGGAATTTCACAGCCAGGGAATTTATGTAAATTACATTTCTCTTGGTTAGAAATCACTCCAAGAGATTTTTCCTGAGAAATAGGCCTGATTTGTGAAACTGACATTAGGAAAATCTGCGATCTCAGAGTACTAGATTCTCGGTGTAAATCTGCCTTTTATGGTGGATGAAAGTTCGGTAATCTGCATGCTAACAACTCTGTAGTGAATATTTGTCGAATCTGAGATACGTGTAGCGTGTTTGGAACACAGAATATCACAGTGAGCGAATCTATATAAAATAAATATCTCTTGGGTAGAATTCGCTCCAAGAGACTTTTCTGGGTATTCTGCCTCATTTTTGAAACTGGCTTTTGAAAATATCTGCAAAATCAGTGAAAATGCTTCAAAGTGTCAATATGCCTTGTATTGTGATGCAAGATCGTAAAAACACATGCAAACAAATCTGTGGTGAATATTTGTTGAAAGCGTTATGCATGTGGCCTGATCGTTTCCCGGAAAATGCCGGTGATGGAATCTATGTAAATTACATGCCTATTGGTTAGAATTCGCTCCAAATTATTTTTCTGAGCAAACGGCCTGATTTTCGAAACTAGCATTAGGAAAAAGCTGCAAATTCAGAGTTAATGTTTCTAGGTGTATATATGCCATTTATGGTGGATGAAAGTTCTGTAATCTACATGTTCACAACTCATTCGGGAAAGTTTGTTGAAACCTTGATGCACGTAGCGTGTTCGGAAAATGGAATGTCCCTGTGAGGGAAACTTTGTAAATTACATTTCTATTGGGAAGTACTCGCTCCACGAGAATTTTTCTGCGTATCTGCCTCCTTTTCAAAACTGGCATTAGGGAAAACTTTCGAAATATGAGAAAATGCTTCAAAGTGTCAACATGGCATTTATGGTGGATGAAAGTTCGGTAATCCTTATGCTAACAACTCTGTAGTGAATATTTGTCGAGTCCGTGATGCATGTAGCTTTTTCGGAACACGGAATTTCACGATGACGGGTTCTATGTAAATTGCATGTCTATTGGGTAGAACTCGCTCCGAGAGTATTTTTCTGTGGAAACTGCATGATTTTAGAGACTGACATTAGGAGAAAACTACTAAATCAGAATAAAATTTCTATGTATAAATATGCACTGTAAGGTGGATTAAAGTTCGTTAATACACATGTTCACAACTCATTAAAGAAGGTTTTTTGAATCCGTGGTGCATGTAACGTGTTCAGAACACGGAATGACACGGTGATTGAAAGTAGTTAAATTATTATCTTTTGGGTAGAACTGTCTCCAAGAGCATTTTTCTGCCAATTCTGCCTCATTTTCAAAACTGGCATTAAAACTAACCGGTGAAATCTGAGAAAATTCTTCAAAGTGTCAGTAAGCCTTGTATGGTGGATGAAAGTGCTGTAATCCACTTGCTAACAACTCTGTAGTGAATATTTCTTGCATCCGAGATGCATGTAGCGTGTTCGGAACACGGAATTTCACGGTGAGCGAATCCATGTAAATTACATGTCTATTGGTTAGAACCCGCTCCAAGAGGTTTTTGCCGTGAAATCTGCCTCATTTTCGAAACTGGCATTTCGAAAGCTCTGTGAAATCAGAGAAAAAGCTTCTAAGCATCAATATGCCTACTAGTGGGATGAAAGTCCTGTAATCCACATGCAAACAACTCTGTAGTGTATTTTTGTCGAATATTTTCTGCATGTAGCGTGTTCGAAACACGTAATTTCACAGCGGGAGAATCTATGTTATTTACATATCTTTTGGGTAGAACACGCTCCAAAAGTTTTTCCTTTGAAAACTGCCTGATTTTCGAAACTGTTATTAGGAAAAAGCTGCGAACTCAGAGTTAAAGTTTCTAGGTGTAAATATGCCTTGTATGGTGGATGAAAGTTCTGTAATACACATGTACACAACTCATTAAAAATGTTTGTCAAATCCGTGATGTATGTAGCGTGTTCGGAACACGGAATGTTACGGTGACGGTATCTATGAAAATGAGATGTCTATTGGATAGAACATGCACCAAGAGAATTTTTCTGCGAAATCTGCCTGATTTTCGTAAGTGACGTTAGGATAAACTGCGAAATCTTAGTAAATGTTTCTAGGTGTAAATATGCCTTGTTTTGTGGTTGAAAAATCGGTAATCCACATGCTCACGCTCATTAAATAATGTTTGTGGAAGCCGTGATGAATGTAACGTTTTCGGAACACGGAATGTCTCGGTGAGTGAAACTCTGAAAATAACAATTCTACTGGATAGAACTCGCTTAAATTGAATGCTTCTGCGAAAATTTCATGATTTTCGAAACTGGATGTTAGGAAAAACCTGCGAAATCAGAATAACTACTTCTAGGTGTAAAAATGCCTTGTTAGGTGGAAGAAAGTTTGGTAATCCACATGCTCACACTCATTAAAGAATGTCGAATTCGTGATGCATGTAACGTTTTCGGAATACGGAATATCATAGTGAAGGAAACAATGTAAGTTACATGTCTATAGGGTAGAACTCGCTTGAAGAGGATTTTTCTGCGAAAAGTGCCTCATTTTGAAAACTTCCATTAGGAGAACCCTGTGAAATCGGAGAAAATGCTTGTATGTGTCAATATGCCTTGAATGGTGAATGAAAGTCTGGTAATCCACATGTTAATAACAGTGTAGTAATTATTTTGTAAACCGTGATTCATGTAGCGCTTTTGGAAAATGGAATTTCACGGTAATGAAACTATGTAAATTAAAATTCTATTGAGTAGAACGAGCTAGAAGAGAATTTTTCTGTGAAAATTGCAGGATTATCGAATCTGAAGTTTGGAAAAAGCTGCAAAACGAGAGTAAATATTTGTAGGTGCACATGTGCCTCTATGTTGCAAGAAAGTTCGGTAATCCACATTTTCAAAACATATTAAAGAATCTTTTTCTAATCCGTGGTGCATGTAGCGTGTTCAGAACGTGGAATTTCACGGTGATTGAAACAATGTAAATGACTTCTCTATTGGGTAGAACTCGCTCCGAGAGGGTTTTTCTGCGAAAACTTCGTCATTTTTGAAACTGGCGTTTGGAAAATGCGGCAAAATCTGAGAAAATACTTCTAAGAATCAATATTCAATGTATGGTGATGAAAGTTCGGTAATCCACATGCTAACAAATTTGTAGTGAATATGTGTCGAATCCTTTATGCATGTAGCATGTTAGGAACACGGAATTTCACAGCCAGGGAATTTATGTAAATTACATTTCTCTTGTTTAGAAATCACTCCAAGAGATTTTTCCTGAGAAATAGGCCGGATTTTTGAAACTGACATTAGGAAAATCTGCGATCTCAGACTACTAGATTCTCGGTGTAAATCTGCCTTTTATGGTGGACGAAAGTTCGGTAATCCGCATGCTAACAACTCTGTAGTGAATATTTGTCGAATCTGAGATACGTGTAGCATGTTTGGAACACAGAATATCACGGTGAGCGAATCTATATAAAATAAATATCTCTTGGGTAGAATTCACTCCAAGAGACTTTTCTGGGTATTCTGCCTCATTTTTGAATCTGGCTTTGGAAAATATCTGCAAAATCAGTGAAAATGCTTCAAAGTGTCAATATGCCTTGTATTGTGATGCAAGATCGTAAAAACACATGCAAACAAATCTGTGGTGAATATTTGTAGAAAGCGTTATGCATGTGGCCTGATCGTTTCCCGGAAAATGCCGGTGATGGAATCTATGTAAATTACATGCCTATTGGTTAGAATTCGCTCCAAAATATTTTTCTGAGCAAACGGCCTGATTTTTGAAACTAGCATTAGGAAAAAGCTGCAAATTCAGAGTTAATGTTTCTAGGTGTATATATGCCATTTATGGTGGATGAAAGTTCTGTAATCTACATGTTCACAACTCATTCGGGAAAGTTTGTTGAAACCTTGATGCATGTAGCGTGTTCGGAAAATGGAATGTCACTGTGAGGGAAACTTTGTAAATTACATTTCTATTGGGAAGTACTCGCTCCACGAGAATTTTTCTGCGTATCTGCCTCCTTTTCAAAAGTGGCATTAGGGAAAACTTTCGAAATATGAGAAAATGCTTCAAAGTGTCAACATGGCATTTATGGTGGATGAAAGTTCGGTAATCCTTATGCTAACAACTCTGTAGTGAATATTTGTCGAATCCGTGATGCATGTAGCTTTTTCGGAACACGGAATTTCACGATGACGGGTTCTATGTAAATTGCATGTCTATTGGGTAGAACTCGCTCCGAGAGTATTTTTCTGTGGAAACTGCATGATTTTAGAGACCGACATTAGGAGAAAACTACTAAATCAGAATAAAATTTCTATGTATAAATATGCACTGTAAGGTGGATTAAAGTTCGTTAATACACATGTTCACAACTCATTAAAGAAGGTTTTTTGAATCCGTGGTGCATGTAACGTGTTCAGAACACGGAATGACACGGTGATTGAAAGTAGTTAAATTATTATCTTTTGGGTAGAACTGTCTCCAAGAGCATTTTTCTGCCAATTCTGCCTCATTTTTGAAACTGGCATTAAAACTAACCTGTGAAATCTGAGAAAATTCTTCAAAGTGTCAGTTAGCCTTGTATGGTGGATGAAAGTGCTGTAATCCACTTGCTAACAACTCTGTAGTGAATATTTCTCGCATCCGAGATGCATGTAGCGTGTTCGGAACACGGAATTTCACGGTGAGCGAATCCATGTAAATTACATGTCTATTGGTTAGAACCCGCTCCAAGAGGTTTTTGCCGTGAAATCTGCCTCATTTTCGAAACTGGCATTTCGAAAGCTCTGTGAAATCAGAGAAAAAGCTTCTAAGCATCAATATGCCTACTAGTGGGATGAAAGTCCTGTAATCCACATGCAAACAACTCTGTAGTGTATTTTTGTCGAATATTTTCTGCATGTAGCGTGTTCGAAACACGTAATTTCACAGCGGGAGAATGTATGTTATTTACATATCTTTTGGGTAGAACACGCTCCAAAAGTTTTTTCCTTTGAAAACTGCCTGATTTTCGAAACTGCTATTAGGAAAAAGCTGCGAACTCAGAGTTAAAGTTTCTAGGTGTAAATATGCCTTGTATGGTGGATGAAAGTTCTGTAATACACATGTACACAACTCATTAAAAATGTTTGTCAAATCCGTGATGTATGTAGCGTGTTCAGAACACGGAATGTTACGGTGACGGTATCTATGAAAATGAGATGTCTATTGGATAGAACATGCACCAAGAGAACTTTTCTGCGAAATCTGCCTGATTTTCGTAAGTTACGTTAGGAAAACCTGCGAAATCTTAGTAAATGTTTCTAGGTGTAAATATGCCTTGTTTTGTGGTTGAAAAATCGGTAAACCACATGCTCACGCTCATTAAATAATGTTTGTCGAAACCGTGATGAATGTAACGTTTTCGGAACACGGAATGTCTCGGTGAGTGAAACTCTGAAAATAACAATTCTACTGGATAGAACTCGCTTAAATTGAATGCTTCTGCGAAAATTTCATGATTTTCAAAACTGGATGTTAGGAAAAACCTGCGAAATCAGAATAACTACTTCTAGGTGTAAATATGCCTTGTAAGGTGGACGAAAGTTTGGTAATCCACATGCTCACACTCATTAAAGAATGTCGAATTCGTGATGCATGTAACGTGTTCGGAATACGGAATGTCATAGTGAAGGAAACAATGTAAGTTACATGTCTATTGGGTAGAACTCGCTTGAAGAGGATTTTTCTGCGAAAAGTGCCTCATTTTGAAAACTGCCATTAGGAGAACCCTGTGAAATAGGAGAAAATGCTTGTATGTGTCAATATGCCTTGAATGGTGAATGAAAGTCCGGTAATCCACATGTTAATAACAGTGTAGTAATTATTTTGTAAACCGTGATTCATGTAGCGCTTTTGGAAAATGGAATTTCACGGTAATGAAACTATGTAAATTAAAATTCTATTGAGTAGAACGAGCTAGAAGAGAATTTTTCTGTGAAAATTGCAGGATTATCGAATCTGAAGTTTGGAAAAAGCTGCAAAACGAGAGTAAATATTTGTAGGTGCACATGTGCCTCTATGTTGCAAGAAAGTTCGGTAATCCACATTTTCAAAACATATTAAAGAATCTTTTTCTAATCCGTGGTGCATGTAGCGTGTTCAGAACGTGGAATTTCACGGTGATTGAAACAATGTAAATGACTTCTCTATTGGGTAGAACTCGCTCCGAGAGGGTTTTTCTGCAAAAACTTCGTCATTTTTGAAACTGGCGTTTGGAAAATGCGGCAAAATCTGAGAAAATACTTCTAAGAATCAATATTCAATGTATGGTGATGAAAGTTCGGTAATCCACATGCTAACAAATTTGTAGTGAATATGTGTCGAATCCTTTATGCATGTAGCATGTTAGGAACACGGAATTTCACAGCCGGGGAATTTATGTAAATTACATTTCTCTTGTTTAGAAATCACCCCAAGAGATTTTTCCTGAGAAACAGGCCTGATTTTTGAAACTGACATTAGGAAAATCTGCGATCTCAGACTACTAGATTCTCGGTGTAAATCTGCCTTTTATGGTGGATGAAAGTTCGGTAATCCGCATGCTAACAACTCTGTAGTGAATATTTGTCGAATCTGAGATACGTGTAGCATGTTTGGAACACAGAATATCACGGTGAGCGAATCTATATAAAATAAATGTCTCTTGGGTAGAATTCGCTCCAAGAGACTTTTCTGGGTATTCTGCCTCATTTTTGAAACTGGCATTAAAACTACCCTGTGAAATCTGAGAAAATTCTTCAAAGTGTCAGTAAGCCTTGTATGGTGGATGAAAGTGCTGTAATCCACTTGCTAACAACTCTGTAGTGAATATTTCTCGCATCTGAGATGCATGTAGCGTGTTCGGAACACGGAATTTCACGGTGAGCGAATCCATGTAAATTACATGTCTATTGGTTAGAACCCGCTCCAAGAGGTTTTTGCCGTGAAATCTGCCTCATTTTCGAAACTGGCATTTCGAAATCTCTGTGAAATCAGAGAAAAAGCTTCTAAGCATCAATATGCCTACTAGTGGGATGAAAGTCCTGTAATCCACATGCAAACAACTCTGTAGTGTATTTTTGTCGAATATTTTCTGCATGAAGTGTGTTCGAAACACGTAATTTCACAGCGGGAGAATCTATGTTATTTACATATCTTTTGGGTAGAACACGCTCCAAAAGTTTTTTCCTTTGAAAACTGCCTGATTTTCGAAACTGCTATTAGGAAAAAGCTGCGAACTCAGAGTTAAAGTTTCTAGGTGTAAATATGCCTTGTATGGTGGATGAAAGTTCTGTAATACACATGTACACAACTCATTAAAAATGTTTGTCAAATCCGTGATGTATGTAGCGTGTTCGGAACACGGAATGTTACGGTGACGGTATCTATGAAAATGAGATGTCTATTGGATAGAACATGCACCAAGAGAACTTTTCTGCGAAATCTGCCTGATTTTCGTAAGTGACGTTAGGAAAACCTGCGAAATCTTAGTAAATGTTTCTAGGAGTAAATATGCCTTGTTTTGTGGTTGAAAAATCGGTAATCCACATGCTCACGCTCATTAAATAATGTTTGTCGAAACCGTGATGAATGTAACGTTTTCGGAACACGGAATGTCTCGGTGAGTGAAACTCTGAAAATAACAATTCTACTGGATAGAACTCGCTTAAATTGAATGCTTCTGCGAAAATTTCATGATTTTCGAAACTGGATGTTAGGAAAAACCTGCGAAATCATAATAACTACTTCTAGGTGTAAATATGCCTTGTAAGGTGGACGAAAGTTTGGTAATCCACATGCTCACACTCATTAAAGAATGTCGAATTCGTGATGCATGTAACGTGTTCGGAATACGGAATGTCATAGTGAAGGAAACAATGTAAGTTACATGTCTATTGGGTAGAACTCGCTTGAAGAGGATTTTTCTGCGAAAAGTGCCTCATTTTGAAAACTGCCATTAGGAGAACCCTGTGAAATCGGAGAAAATGCTTGTATGTGTCAATATGCCTTGAATGGTGAATGAAAGTCCGGTAATCCACATGTTAATAACAGTGTAGTAATTATTTTGTAAACCGTGATTCATGTAGCGCTTTTGGAAAATGGAATTTCACGGAAATGAAACTATGTAAATTAAAATTCTATTGAGTAGAACGAGCTAGAAGAGAATTTTTTCTGTGAAAATTGCATGATTTTCGAATCTGAAGTTTGGAAAAAGCTGCAAAACGAGAGTAAATATTTGTAGGTGCACATGTGCCTCTATGTTGCAAGAAAGTTCGGTAATCCACATTTTCAAAACATATTAAAGAATCTTTTTCTAATCCGTGGTGCATGTAGCGTGTTCAGAATGTGGAATTTCACGGTGATTGAAACAATGTAAATGACTTCTCTATTGGGTAGAACACGCTCCGAGAGTGTTTTTCTGCAAAAACTTCGTCATTTTTGAAACTGGCGTTTGGAAAATGCGGCAAAATCTGAGAAAATACTTAAAAGAATCAATATTCAATGTATGGTGATGAAAGTACGGTAATCCACATGCTAACAAATTTGTAGTGTATATGTGTCGAATCCTTTATTCATGTAGCATGTTAGGAACACGGAATTTCACAGCCAGGGAATTTATGTAAATTACATTTCTCTTGGTTAGAAATCACTCCAAGAGATTTTTCCTGAGAAATAGGCCTGATTTTTGAAACTGACATTAGGAAAATCTGCGATCTCAGACTACTAGATTCTCGGTGTAAATCTGCCTTTTATGGTGGATGAAAGTTCGGTAATCCGCATGCTAACAACTCTGTAGTGAATATTTGTCGAATCTGAGATACGTGTAGCATGTTTGGAACACAGAATATCACGGTGAGCGAATCTATATAAAATAAATGTCTCTTGGGTAGAATTCGCTCCAAGAGACTTTTCTGGGTATTCTGCCTCATTTTTGAATCTGGCTTTTGAAAATATCTGCAAAATCAGTGAAAATGCTTCAAAGTGTCAATATGCCTTGTATTGTGATGCAAGATCGTAAAAACACATGCAAACAAATCTGTGGTGAATATTTGTAGAAAGCGTTATGCATGTGGCCTGATCGTTTCCCGGAAAATGCCGGTGATGGAATCTATGTAAATTACATGCCTATTGGTTAGAATTCGCTCCAAAATATTTTTCTGAGCAAACGGCCTGATTTTCGAAACTAGCATTAGGAAAAAGCTGCAAATTCAGAGTTAATGTTTCTAGGTGTATATATGCCATTTATGGTGGATGAAAGTTCTGTAATCTACATGTTCACAACTCATTCGGGAAAGTTTGTTGAAACCTTGATGCACGTAGCGTGTTCGGAAAATGGAATGTCACTGTGAGGGAAACTTTGTAAATTACATTTCTATTGGGAAGTACTCGCTCCACGAGAATTTTTCTGCGTATCTGCCTCCTTTTCAAAAGTGGCATTAGGGAAAACTTTCGAAATATGAGAAAATGCTTCAAAGTGTCAACATGGCATTTATGGTGGATGAAAGTTCGGTAATCCTTATGCTAACAACTCTGTAGTGAATATTTGTCGAATCCGTGATGCATGTAGCTTTTTCGGAACACGGAATTTCACGATGACGGGTTCTATGTAAATTGCATGTCTATTGGGTAGAACTCGCTCCGAGAGTATTTTTCTGTGGAAACTGCATGATTTTAGAGACCGACATTAGGAGAAAACTACTAAATCAGAATAAAATTTCTATGTATAAATATGCACTGTAAGGTGGATTAAAGTTCGTTAATACACATGTTCACAACTCATTAAAGAAGGTTTTTTGAATCCGTGGTGCATGTAACGTGTTCAGAACACGGAATGACACGGTGATTGAAAGTAGTTAAATTATTATCTTTTGGGTAGAACTGTCTCCAAGAGCATTTTTCTGCCAATTCTGCCTCATTTTTGAAACTGGCATTAAAACTAACCTGTGAAATCTGAGAAAATTCTTCAAAGTGTCAGTTAGCCTTGTATGGTGGATGAAAGTGCTGTAATCCACTTGCTAACAACTCTGTAGTGAATATTTCTCGCATCCGAGATGCATGTAGCGTGTTCGGAACACGGAATTTCACGGTGAGCGAATCCATGTAAATTACATGTCTATTGGTTAGAACCCGCTCCAAGAGGTTTTTGCCGTGAAATCTGCCTCATTTTCGAAACTGGCATTTCGAAAGCTCTGTGAAATCAGAGAAAAAGCTTCTAAGCATCAATATGCCTACTAGTGGGATGAAAGTCCTGTAATCCACATGCAAACAACTCTGTAGTGTATTTTTGTCGAATATTTTCTGCATGTAGCGTGTTCGAAACACGTAATTTCACAGCGGGAGAATCTATGTTATTTACATATCTTTTGGGTAGAACACGCTCCAAAAGTTTTTTCCTTTGAAAACTGCCTGATTTTCGAAACTGCTATTAGGAAAAAGCTGCGAACTCAGAGTTAAAGTTTCTAGGTGTAAATATGCCTTGTATGGTGTATGAAAGTTCTGTAATACACATGTACACAACTCATTAAAAATGTTTGTCAAATCCGTGATGTATGTAGCGTGTTCAGAACACGGAATGTTACGGTGACGGTATCTATGAAAATGAGATGTCTATTGGATAGAACATGCACCAAGAGAACTTTTCTGCGAAATCTGCCTGATTTTCGTAAGTGACGTTAGGAAAACCTGCGAAATCTTAGTAAATGTTTCTAGGTGTAAATATGCCTTGTTTTGTGGTTGAAAAATCGGTAAACCACATGCTCACGCTCATTAAATAATTTTTGTCGAAACCGTGATGAATGTAACGTTTTCGGAACACGGAATGTCTCGGTGAGTGAAACTCTGAAAATAACAATTCTACTGGATAGAACTCGCTTAAATTGAATGCTTCTGCGAAAATTTCATGATTTTCAAAACTGGATGTTAGGAAAAACCTGCGAAATCAGAATAACTACTTCTAGGTGTAAATATGCCTTGTAAGGTGGACGAAAGTTTGGTAATCCACATGCTCACACTCATTAAAGAATGTCGAATTCGTGATGCATGTAACGTGTTCGGAATACGGAATGTCATAGTGAAGGAAACAATGTAAGTTACATGTCTATTGGGTAGAACTCGCTTGAAGAGGATTTTTCTGCGAAAAGTGCCTCATTTTGAAAACTGCCATTAGGAGAACCCTGTGAAATCGGAGAAAATGCTTGTATGTGTCAATATGCCTTGAATGGTGAATGAAAGTCCGGTAATCCACATGTTAATAACAGTGTAGTAATTATTTTGTAAACCGTGATTCATGTAGCGCTTTTGGAAAATGGAATTTCACGGTAATGAAACTATGTAAATTAAAATTCTATTGAGTAGAACGAGCTAGAAGAGAATTTTTTCTGTGAAAATTGCATGATTATCGAATCTGAAGTTTGGAAAAAGCTGCAAAACGAGAGTAAATATTTGTAGGTGCACATGTGCCTCTATGTTGCAAGAAAGTTCGGTAATCCACATTTTCAAAACATATTAAAGAATCTTTTTCTAATCCGTGGTGCATGTAGCGTGTTCAGAATGTGGAATTTCACGGTGATTGAAACAATGTAAATGACTTCTCTATTGGGTAGAACACGCTCCGAGAGGGTTTTTCTGCAAAAACTTCGTCATTTTTGAAACTGGCGTTTGGAAAATGCGGCAAAATCTGAGAAAATACTTAAAAGAATCAATATTCAATGTATGGTGATGAAAGTACGGTAATCCACATGCTAACAAATTTGTAGTGAATATGTGTCGAATCCTTTATTCATGTAGCATGTTAGGAACACGGAATTTCACAGCCAGGGAATTTATGTAAATTACATTTCTCTTGGTTAGAAATAACTCCAAGAGATTTTTCCTGAGAAATAGGCCTGATTTTTGAAACTGACATTAGGAAAATCTGCGATCTCAGACTACTAGATTCTCGGTGTAAATCTGCCTTTTATGGTGGATGAAAGTTCGGTAATCCGCATGCTAACAACTCTGTAGTGAATATTTGTCGAATCTGAGATACGTGTAGCATGTTTGGAACACAGAATATCACGGTGAGCGAATCTATATAAAATAAATGTCTCTTGGGTAGAATTCGCTCCAAGAGACTTTTCTGGGTATTCTGCCTCATTTTTGAATCTGGCTTTGGAAAATATCTGCAAAATCAGTGAAAATGCTTCAAAGTGTCAATATGCCTTGTATTGTGATGCAAGATCGTAAAAACACATGCAAACAAATCTGTGGTGAATATTTGTAGAAAGCGTTATGCATGTGGCCTGATCGTTTCCCGGAAAATGCCGGTGATGGAATCTATGTAAATTACATGCCTATTGGTTAGAATTCGCTCCAAAATATTTTTCTGAGCAAACGGCCTGATTTTCGAAACTAGCATTAGGAAAAAGCTGCAAATTCAGAGTTAATGTTTCTAGGTGTATATATGCCATTTATGGTGGATGAAAGTTCTGTAATCTACATGTTCACAACTCATTCGGGAAAGTTTGTTGAAACCTTGATGCACGTAGCGTGTTCGGAAAATGGAATGTCACTGTGAGGGAAACTTTGTAAATTACATTTCTATTGGGAAGTACTCGCTCCACGAGAATTTTTCTGCGTATCTGCCTCCTTTTCAAAACTGGCATTAGGGAAAACTTTCGAAATATGAGAAAATGCTTCAAAGTGTCAACATGGCATTTATGGTGGATGAAAGTTCGGTAATCCTTATGCTAACAACTCTGTAGTGAATATTTGTTGAATCCGTGATGCATGTAGCTTTTTCGGAACACGGAATTTCACGATGACGGGTTCTATGTAAATTCCATGTCTATTGGGTAGAACTCGCTCCGAGAGTATTTTTCTGTGGAAACTGCATGGTTTTAGAGACCGACATTAGGAGAAAACTACTAAATCAGAATAAAATTTCTATGTATAAATATGCACTGTAAGGTGGATTAAAGTTCGTTAATACACATGTTCACAACTCATTAAAGAAGGTTTTTTGAATCCGTGGTGCATGTAACGTGTTCAGAACACGGAATGACACGGTGATTGAAAGTAGTTAAATTATTATCTTTTGGGTAGAACTGTCTCCAAGAGCATTTTTCTGCCAATTCTGCCTCATTTTCAAAACTGGCATTAAAACTAACCTGTGAAATCTGAGAAAATTCTTCAAAGTGTCAGTAAGCCTTGTATGGTGGATGAAAGTGCTGTAATCCACTTGCTAACAACTCTGTAGTGAATATTTCTCGCATCCGAGATGCATGTAGCGTGTTCGGAACACGGAATTTCACGGTGAGCGAATCCATGTAAATTACATGTCTATTGGTTAGAACCCGCTCCAAGAGGTTTTTGCCGTGAAATCTGCCTCATTTTCGAAACTGGCATTTCGAAAGCTCTGTGAAATCAGAGAAAAAGCTTCTAAGCATCAATATGCCTACTAGTGGGATGAAAGTCCTGTAATCCACATGCAAACAACTCTGTAGTGTATTTTTGTCGAATATTTTCTGCATGTAGCGTGTTCGAAACACGTAATTTCACAGCGGGAGAATCTATGTTATTTACATATCTTTTGGGTAGAACACGCTCCAAAAGTTTTTTCCTTTGAAAACTGCCTGATTTTCGAAACTGCTATTAGGAAAAAGCTGCGAACTCAGAGTTAAAGTTTCTAGGTGTAAATATGCCTTGTATGGTGGATGAAAGTTCTGTAATACACATGTACACAACTCATTAAAAATGTTTGTCAAATCCGTGATGTATGTAGCGTGTTCGGAACACGGAATGTTACACTGACGGTATCTATGAAAATGAGATGTCTATTGGATAGAACATGCACCAAGAGAACTTTTCTGCGAAATCTGCCTGATTTTCGTAAGTGACGTTAGGAAAACCTGCGAAATCTTAGTAAATGTTTCTAGGTGTAAATATGCCTTGTTTTGTGGTTGAAAAATCGGTAATCCACATGCTCACGCTCATTAAATAATGTTTGTCGAAGCCGTGATGAATGTAACGTTTTCGGAACACGGAATGTCTCGGTGAGTGAAACTCTGAAAATAACAATTCTACTGGATAGAACTCGCTTAAATTGAATGCTTCTGCGAAAATTTCATGATTTTCGAAACTGGATGTTAGGAAAAACCTGCGAAATCAGAATAACTACTTCTAGGTGTAAATATGCCTTGTTAGGTGGACGAAAGTTTGGTAATCCACATGCTCACACTCATTAAAGAATGTTTGTCGAATTCGTGATGCATGTAACGTGTTCGGAATACGGAATGTCATACTGAAGGAAACAATGTAAGTTACATGTCTATTGGGTAGAACTCGCTTGAAGAGGATTTTTCTGCGAAAAGTGCCTCATTTTGAAAACTGCCATTAGGAGAACCCTGTGAAATCGGAGAAAATGCTTGTATGTGTCAATATGCCTTGAATGGTGAATGAAAGTCCGGTAATCCACATGTTTATAACAGTGTAGTAATTATTTTGTAAACCGTGATTCATGTAGCGCTTTTGGAAAATGGAATTTCACGGTAATGAAACTATGTAAATTAAAATTCTATTGAGTAGAACGAGCTAGAAGAGAATTTTTCTGTGAAAATTGCATGATTATCGAATCTGAAGTTTGGAAAAAGCTGCAAAACGAGAGTAAATATTTGTAGGTGCACATGTGCCTCTATGTTGCAAGAAAGTTCGGTAATCCACATTTTCAAAACATATTAAAGAATCTTTTTCTAATCCGTGGTGCATGTAGCGTGTTCAGAATGTGGAATTTCACGGTGATTGAAACAATGTAAATGACTTCTCTATTGGGTAGAACACGCTCCGAGAGAATTTTTGTGCAAAAACTTCGTCATTTTTGAAACTGGCGTTTGGAAAATGCGGCAAAATCTGAGAAAATACTTAAAAGAATCAATATTCAATGTATGGTGATGAAAGTACGGTAATCCACATGCTAACAAATTTGTAGTGAATATGTGTCGAATCCTTTATGCATGTAGCATGTTAGGAACACGGAATTTCACAGCCAGGGAATTTATGTAAATTACATTTCTCTTGGTTAGAAATCACTCCAAGAGATTTTTCCTGAGAAATAGGCCTGATTTTTGAAACTGACATTAGGAAAATCTGCGATCTCAGACTACTAGATTCTCGGTGTAAATCTGCCTTTTATGGTGGATGAAAGTTCGGTAATCCGCATGCTAACAACTCTGTAGTGAATATTTGTCGAATCTGAGATACGTGTAGCATGTTTGGAACACAGAATATCACGGTGAGCGAATCTATATAAAATAAATGTCTCTTGGGTAGAATTCGCTCCAAGAGACTTTTCTGGGTATTCTGCCTCATTTTTGAAACTGGCTTTGGAAAATATCTGCAAAATCAGTGAAAATGCTTCAAAGTGTCAATATGCCTTGTATTGTGATGCAAGATCGTAAAAACACATGCAAACAAATCTGTGGTGAATATTTGTAGAAAGCGTTATGCATGTGGCCTGATCGTTTCCCGGAAAATGCCGGTGATGGAATCTATGTAAATTACATGCCTATTGGTTAGAATTCGCTCCAAAATATTTTTCTGAGCAAACGGCCTGATTTTCGAAACTAGCATTAGGAAAAAGCTGCAAATTCAGAGTTAATGTTTCTAGGTGTTTATATGCCATTTATGGTGGATGAAAGTTCTGTAATCTACATGTTCACAACTCATTCGGGAAAGTTTGTTGAAACCTTGATGCACGAAGCGTGTTCGGAAAATGGAATGTCACTGTGAGGGAAACTTTGTAAATTACATTTCTATTGGGAAGTACTCGCTCCACGAGGGTTTTTCTGCGTATCTGCCTCCTTTTCAAAACTGGCATTAGGGAAAACTTTCGAAATATGAGAAAATGCTTCAAAGTGTCAACATGGCATTTATGGTGGATGAAAGTTCGGTAATCCTTATGCTAACAACTCTGTAGCGAATATTTGTCGAATCCGTGATGCATGTAGCTTTTTCGGAACACGGAATTTCACGATAACGGTTTCTATGTAAATTGCATGTCTATTGGGTAGAACTCGCTCCGAGAGTATTTTTCTGTGGAAACTGCATGGTTTTAGAGACCGACATTAGGAGAAAACTACTAAATCAGAATAAAATTTCTATGTATAAATATGCACTGTAAGGTGGATTAAAGTTCGTTAATACACATGTTCACAACTCATTAAAGAAGGTTTTTTGAATCCGTGGTGCATGTAACGTGTTCAGAACACGGAATGACACGGTGATTGAAAGTAGTTAAATTATTATCTTTTGGGTAGAACTGTCTCCAAGAGCATTTTTCTGCCAATTCTGCCTCATTTTCAAAACTGGCATTAAAACTAACCTGTGAAATCTGAGAAAATTCTTCAAAGTGTCAGTAAGCCTTGTATGGTGGATGAAAGTGCTGTAATCCACTTGCTAACAACTCTGTAGTGAATATTTCTCGCATCCGAGATGCATGTAGCGTGTTCGGAACACGGAATTTCACGGTGAGCGAATCCATGTAAATTACATGTCTATTGGTTAGAACCCGCTCCAAGAGGTTTTTGCCGTGAAATCTGCCTCATTTTCGAAACTGGCATTTCGAAAGCTCTGTGAAATCAGAGAAAAAGCTTCTAAGCATCAATATGCCTACTAGTGGGATGAAAGTCCTGTAATCCACATGCAAACAACTCTGTAGTGTATTTTTGTCGAATATTTTCTGCATGTAGCGTGTTCGAAACACGTAATTTCACAGCGGGAGAATCTATGTTATTTACATATCTTTTGGGTAGAACACGCTCCAAAAGTTTTTTCCTTTGAAAACTGCCTGATTTTCGAAACTGCTATTAGGAAAAAGCTGCGAACTCAGAGTTAAAGTTTCTAGGTGTAAATATGCCTTGTATGGTGGATGAAAGTTCTGTAATACACATGTACACAACTCATTAAAAATGTTTGTCAAATCCGTGATGTATGTAGCGTGTTCGGAACACGGAATGTTACGGTGACGGTATCTATGAAAATGAGATGTCTATTGGATAGAACATGCACCAAGAGAACTTTTCTGCGAAATCTGCCTGATTTTCGTAAGTGACGTTAGGAAAACCTGCGAAATCTTAGTAAATGTTTCTAGGTGTAAATATGCCTTGTTTTGTGGTTGAAAAATCGGTAATCCACATGCTCACGCTCATTAAATAATGTTTGTCGAAACCGTGATGAATGTAACGTTTTCGGAACACGGAATGTCTCGGTGAGTGAAACTCTGAAAATAACAATTCTACTGGATAGAACTCGCTTAAATTGAATGCTTCTGCCAAAATTTCATGATTTTCGAAACTGGATGTTAGGAAAAACCTGCGAAATCAGAATAACTACTTCTAGGTGTAAATATGCCTTGTTAGGTGGACGAAAGTTTGGTAATCCACATGCTCACACTCATTAAAGAATGTTTGTCGAATTCGTGATGCATGTAACGTGTTCGGAATACGGAATGTCATAGTGAAGGAAACAATGTAAGTTACATGTCTATTGGGTAGAACTCGCTTGAAGAGGATTTTTCTGCGAAAAGTGCCTCATTTTGAAAACTGCCATTAGGAGAACCCAGTGAAATCGGAGAAAATGCTTGTATGTGTCAATATGCCTTGAATGGTGAATGAAAGTCCGGTAATCCACATGTTAATAACAGTGTAGTAATTATTTTGTAAACCGTGATTCATGTAGCGCTTTTGGAAAATGGAATTTCACGGTAATGAAACTATGTAAATTAAAATTCTATTGAGTAGAACGAGCTAGAAGAGAATTTTTCTGTGAAAATTGCAGGATTATCGAATCTGAAGTTTGGAAAAAGCTGCAAAACGAGAGTAAATATTTGTAGGTGCACATGTGCCTCTATGTTGCAAGAAAGTTCGGTAATCCACATTTTCAAAACATATTAAAGAATCTTTTTCTAATCCGTGGTGCATGTAGCGTGTTCAGAACGTGGAATTTCACGGTGATTGAAACAATGTAAATGACTTCTCTATTGGGTAGAACTCGCTCCGAGAGGGTTTTTCTGCGAAAACTTCGTCATTTTTGAAACTGGCGTTTGGAAAATGCGGCAAAATCTGAGAAAATACTTCTAGGAATCAATATTCAATGTATGGTGATGAAAGTTCGGTAATCCACATGCTAACAAATTTGTAGTGAATATGTGTCAAATCCTTTATGCATGTAGCATGTTAGGAACACGGAATTTCACAGCCAGGGAATTAATGTAAATTACATTTCTCTTGGTTAGAAATCACTCCAAGAGATTTTTCCTGAGAAATAGGCCTGATTTTTGAAACTGACATTAGGAAAATCTGCGATCTCAGACTACTATATTCTCGGTGTAAATCTGCCTTTTATGGTGGATGAAAGTTTGGTAATCCGCATGCTAACAACTCTGTAGTGAATATTTGTCGAATCTGAGATACGTGTAGCGTGTTTGGAACACAGAATATCACGGTGAGCGAATCTATATAAAATAAATGTCTCTATGGTAGAATTCGCTCCAAGAGACTTTTCTGGGTATTCTGCCTCATTTTTGAAACTGGCTTTTGAAAATATCTGCAAAATCAGTGAAAATGCTTCAAAGTGTCAATATGCCTTGTATTGTGATGCAAGATCGTAAAAACACATGCAAACAAATCTGTGGTGAATATTTGTAGAAAGCGTTATGCATGTGGCCTGATCGTTTCCCGGAAAATGCCGGTGATGGAATCTATGTAAATTACATGCCTATTGGTTAGAATTCACTCCAAAATATTTTTCTGAGCAAACGGCCTGATTTTCGAAACTAGCATTAGGAAAAAGCTGCAAATTCAGAGTTAATGTTTCTAGGTGTATATATGCCATTTATGGTGGATGAAAGTTCTGTAATCTACATGTTCACAACTCATTCGGGAAAGTTTGTTGAAACCTTGATGCATGTAGCGTGTTCGGAAAATGGAATGTCACTGTGAGGGAAACTTTGTAAATTATATTTCTATAGGGAAGTACTCGCTCCACGAGAATTTTTCTGCGTATCTGCCTCCTTTTCAAAACTGGCATTAGGGAAAACTTTCGAAGTATGAGAAAATGCTTCAAAGTGTCAACATGGCATTTATGGTGGATGAAAGTTCAGTAATCCTTATGCTAAAAACTCTGTAGTGAATATTTGTCGAATCCTTGATGCATGTAGCTTTTTGGGAACACGGAATTTCACGATGACGGTTTCTATGTAAATTGCATGTCTATTGGGTAGAACTCGCTCTGAGAGTATTTTTCTGTGGAAACTGCATGATTTTAGAGACTGACATTAGGAGAAAACTACTAAATCAGAATAAAATTTCTATGTATAAATATGCACTGTAAGGTGGATTAAAGTTCGTTAATACACATGTTCACAACTCATTAAAGAAGGTTTTTTGAATCCGTGGTGCATGTAACGTGTTCAGAACACGGAATGGCACGGTGATTGAAAGTAGTTAAATTATTATCTTTTGGGTAGAACTGTCTCCAAGAGCATTTTTCTGCCAATTCTGCCTCATTTTCAAAACTGGCATTAAAACTAACCTGTGAAATCTGAGAAAATTCTTCAAAGTGTCAGTAAGCCTTGTATGGTGGATGAAAGTGCTGTAATCCACTTGCTAACAACTCTGTAGTGAATATTTCTCGCATCCGAGATGCATGTAGCGTGTTCGGAACACGGAATTTCACGGTGAGCGAATCCATGTAAATTACATGTCTATTGGTTAGAACCCGCTCCAAGAGGTTTTTGCCGTGAAATCTGCCTCATTTTCGAAACTGGCATTTCGAAAGCTCTGTGAAATCAGAGAAAAAGCTTCTAAGCATCAATATGCCTACTAGTGGGATGAAAGTCCTGTAATCCACATGCAAACAACTCTGTAGTGTATTTTTGTCGAATATTTTCTGCATGTAGCGTGTTCGAAACACGTAATTTCACAGCGGGAGAATCTATGTTATTTACATATCTTTTGGGTAGAACACGCTCCAAAAGATTTTTCCTTTGAAAACTGCCTGATTTTCGAAACTGCTATTAGGAAAAAGCTGCGAACTCAGAGTTAAAGTTTCTAGGTGTAAATGTGCCTTGTATGGTGGATGAAAGTTCTGTAATACACATGTACACAACTCATTAAAAATATTTGTCAAATCCGTGATGTATGTAGCGTGTTCGGAACACGGAATGTTACGGTGACGGTATCTATGAAAATGAGATGTCTATTGGATAGAACATGCACCAAGAGAGCTTTTCTGCGAAATCTGCCTGATTTTCGTAAGTGACGTTAGGAAAACCTGCGAAATCTTAGTAAATGTTTCTAGGTGTAAATATGCCTTGTTTTGTGGTTGAAAAATCGGTAATCCACATGCTCACGCTCATTAAATAATGTTTGTCGAAGCCGTGATGAATGTAACGTTTTCGGAACACGGAATGTCTCGGTGAGTGAAACTCTGAAAATAACAATTCTACTGGATAGAACTCGCTTAAATTGAATGCTTCTGCGAAAATTTCATGATTTTCGAAACTGGATGTTAGGAAAAACCGGCGAAATCAGAATAACTACTTCTAGGTGTAAATATGCCTTGTATGGTGGATGAAAGTTTGGTAATCCACATGCTCACACTCATTAAAGAATGTTTGTCGAATTCGTGATGCATGTAACATGTTCGGAATACGGAATGTCATAGTGAAGGAAACAATGTAAGTTACATGTCTATTGGGTAGAACTCGCTTGAAGAGGATTTTTCTGCGAAAAGTGCCTCATTTTGAAAACTGCCATTAGGAGAACCCTGTGAAATCGGAGAAAATGCTTGTATGTGTCAATATGCCTTGAATGGTGAATGAAAGTCCGGTAATCCACATGTTAATAACAGGGTAGTAATTATTTTGTAAACCGTGATTCATGTAGCGCTTTTGGAAAATGGAATTTCACGGTAATGAAACTATGTAAATTAAAATTCTATTGAGTAGAACGAGCTAGAAGAGAATTTTTCTGTGAAAATTGCATGATTATCGAATCTGATGTTTGGAAAAAGCTGCAAAACGAGAGTAAATATTTGTAGGTGCACATGTGCCTCTATGTTGCAAGAAAGTTCGGTAATCCACATTTTCAAAACATATTAAAGAATCTTTTTCTAATCCGTGGTGCATGTAGCGTGTTCAGAACGTGGAATTTCACGGTGATTGAAACAATGTAAATGACTTCTCTATTGGGTAGAACTCGCTCCGAGAGGGTTTTTCTGCGAAAACTTCGTCATTTTTGAAACTGGCGTTTGGAAAATGCGGCAAAATCTGAGAAAATACTTCTAAGAATCAATATTCAATGTATGGTGATGAAAGTTCGGTAATCCACATGCTAACAATTTTGTAGTGAATATTTGTCGAATCCTTTATGCATGTAGCATGTTAGGAGCACGGAATTTCACAGCCAGGGAATTAATGTAAATTATATTTCTCTTGGTTAGGAATCACTCCAAGAGATTTTTCCTGAGAAATAGGCCTGATTTTTGAAACTGACATTAGGAAAATCTGCGATCTCAGACTACTAGATTCTCGGTGTAAATCTGCCTTTTATGGTGGATGAAAGTTCGTTAATCCGCATTCTAACAACTCTGTAGTGAATATTTGTCGAATCTGAGATACGTGTAGTGTGTTTGGAACACAGAATATCACGGTGAGCGAATCTATATAAAATAAATGTCTCTTGGGTAGAATTCGCTCCAAGAGACTTTTCTGGGTATTCTGCCTCATTTTTGAAACTGGCTTTTGAAAATATCTGCAAAATCAGTGAAAATGCTTCAAAGTGTCAATATGCCTTGTATTGTGATGCAAGATCGTAAAAACACATGCAAACAAATCTGTGGTGAATATTTGTAGAAAGTGTTATGCATGTGGCCTGATCGTTTCCCAGAAAATGCCGGTGATGGAATCTATGTAAATTACATGCCTATTGGTTAGAATTCGCTCCAAAATATTTTTCTGAGCAAACGGCCTGATTTTCGAAACTGGCATTAGAAAAAAGCTGCAAATTCAGAGTTAATGTTTCTAGGTGTATATATGCCATTTATGGTGGATGAAAGTTCTGTAATCTACATGTTCACAACTCATTCGGGAAAGTTTGTTGAAACCTTGATGCATGTAGCGTGTTCGGAAAATGGAATGTCACTGTGAGGGAAACTTTGTAAATTACATTTCTATTGGGAAGTACTCGCTCCACGAGAATTTTTCTGCGTATCTGCCTCCTTTTCAAAACTGGCATTAGGGAAAACTTTCGAAGTATGAGAAAATGCTTCAAAGTGTCAACATGGCATTTATGGTGGATGAAAGTTCGGTAATCCTTATGCTAACAACTCTGTAGCGAATATTTGTCGAATCCGTGATGCATGTAGCTTTTTCGGAACACGGAATTTCACGATAACGGTTTCTATGTAAATTGCATGTCTATTGGGTAGAACTCGCTCCGAGAGTATTTTTCTGTGGAAACTGCATGATTTTAGAGACTGACATTAGGAGAAAACTACTAAATCAGAATAAAATTTCTATGTATAAATATGCACTGTAAGGTGGATTAAAGTTCGTTAATACACATGTTCACAACTCATTAAAGAAGGTTTTTTGAATCCGTGGTGCATGTAACGTGTTCAGAACACGGAATGACACGGTGATTGAAAGTAGTTAAATTATTATCTTTTGGGTAGAACTGTCTCCAAGAGCATTTTTCTGCCAATTCTGCCTCATTTTCAAAACTGGCATTAAAACTAACCTGTGAAATCTGAGAAAATTCTTCAAAGTGTCAGTAAGCCTTGTATGGTGGATGAAAGTGCTGTAATCCACTTGCTAACAACTCTGTAGTGAATATTTCTCGCATCCGAGATGCATGTAGCGTGTTCGGAACACGGAATTTCACGGTGAGCGAATCCATGTAAATTACATGTCTATTGGTTAGAACCCGCTCCAAGAGGTTTTTGCCGTGAAATCTGCCTCATTTTCGAAACTGGCATTTCGAAAGCTCTGTGAAATCAGAGAAAAAGCTTCTAAGCATCAATATGCCTACTAGTGGGATGAAAGTCCTGTAATCCACATGCAAACAACTCTGTAGTGTATTTTTGTCGAATATTTTCTGCATGTAGCGTGTTCGAAACACGTAATTTCACAGCGGGAGAATCTATGTTATTTACATATCTTTTGGGTAGAACACGCTCCAAAAGTTTTTTCCTTTGAAAACTGCCTGATTTTCGAAACTGCTATTAGGAAAAAGCTGCGAACTCAGAGTTAAAGTTTCTAGGTGTAAATATGCCTTGTATGGTGGATGAAAGTTCTGTAATACACATGTACACAACTCATTAAAAATGTTTGTCAAATCCGTGATGTATGTAGCGTGTTCGGAACACGGAATGTTACGGTGACGGTATCTATGAAAATGAGATGTCTATTGGATAGAACATGCACCAAGAGAACTTTTCTGCGAAATCTGCCTGATTTTCGTAAGTGACGTTAGGAAAACCTGCGAAATCTTAGTAAATGTTTCTAGGTGTAAATATGCCTTGTTTTGTGGTTGAAAAATCGGTAATCCACATGCTCACGCTCATTAAATAATGTTTGTCGAAACCGTGATGAATGTAACGTTTTCGGAACACGGAATGTCTCGGTGAGTGAAACTCTGAAAATAACAATTCTACTGGATAGAACTCGCTTAAATTGAATGCTTCTGCCAAAATTTCATGATTTTCGAAACTGGATGTTAGGAAAAACCTGCGAAATCAGAATAACTACTTCTAGGTGTAAATATGCCTTGTTAGGTGGACGAAAGTTTGGTAATCCACATGCTCACACTCATTAAAGAATGTTTGTCGAATTCGTGATGCATGTAACGTGTTCGGAATACGGAATGTCATAGTGAAGGAAACAATGTAAGTTACATGTCTATTGGGTAGAACTCGCTTGAAGAGGATTTTTCTGCGAAAAGTGCCTCATTTTGAAAACTGCCATTAGGAGAACACTGTGAAATCGGAGAAAATGCTTGTATGTGTCAATATGCCTTGAATGGTGAATGAAAGTCCGGTAATCCACATGTTAATAACAGTGTAGTAATTATTTTGTAAACCGTGATTCATGTAGCGCTTTTGGAAAATGGAATTTCACGGTAATGAAACTATGTAAATTAAAATTCTATTGAGTAGAACGAGCTAGAAGAGAATTTTTCTGTGAAAATTGCAGGATTATCGAATCTGAAGTTTGGAAAAAGCTGCAAAACGAGAGTAAATATTTGTAGGTGCACATGTGCCTCTATGTTGCAAGAAAGTTCGGTAATCCACATTTTCAAAACATATTAAAGAATCTTTTTCTAATCCGTGGTGCATGTAGCGTGTTCAGAACGTGGAATTTCACGGTGATTGAAACAATGTAAATGACTTCTCTATTGGGTAGAACTCGCTCCGAGAGGGTTTTTCTGCGAAAACTTCGTCATTTTTGAAACTGGCGTTTGGAAAATGCGGCAAAATCTGAGAAAATACTTCTAGGAATCAATATTCAATGTATGGTGATGAAAGTTCGGTAATCCACATGCTATCAAATTTGTAGTGAATATGTGTCAAATCCTTTATGCATGTAGCATGTTAGGAACACGGAATTTCACAGCCAGGGAATTAATGTAAATTACATTTCTCTTGGTTAGAAATCACTCCAAGAGATTTTTCCTGAGAAATAGGCCTGATTTTTGAAACTGACATTAGGAAAATCTGCGATCTCAGACTACTATATTCTCGGTGTAAATCTGCCTTTTATGGTGGATGAAAGTTTGGTAATCCGCATGCTAACAACTCTGTAGTGAATATTTGTCGAATCTGAGATACGTGTAGCGTGTTTGGAACACAGAATATCACGGTGAGCGAATCTATATAAAATAAATGTCTCTATGGTAGAATTCGCTCCAAGAGACTTTTCTGGGTATTCTGCCTCATTTTTGAAACTGGCTTTGGAAAATATCTGCAAAATCAGTGAAAATGCTTCAAAGTGTCAATATGCCTTGTATTGTGATGCAAGATCGTAAAAACACATGCAAACAAATCTGTGGTGAATATTTGTAGAAAGCGTTATGCATGTGGCCTGATCGTTTCCCGGAAAATGCCGGTGATGGAATCTATGTAAATTACATGCCTATTGGTTAGAATTCGCTCCAAAATATTTTTCTGAGCAAACGGCCTGATTTTCGAAACTAGCATTAGGAAAAAGCTGCAAATTCAGAGTTAATGTTTCTAGGTGTATATATGCCATTTATGGTGGATGAAAGTTCTGTAATCTACATGTTCACAACTCATTCGGGAAAGTTTGTTGAAACCTTGATGCATGTAGCGTGTTCGGAAAATGGAATGTCACTGTGAGGGAAACTTTGTAAATTATATTTCTATAGGGAAGTACTCGCTCCACGAGAATTTTTCTGCGTATCTGCCTCCTTTTCAAAACTGGCATTAGGGAAAACTTTCGAAGTATGAGAAAATGCTTCAAAGTGTCAACATGGCATTTATGGTGGATGAAAGTTCAGTAATCCTTATGCTAACAACTCTGTAGTGAATATTTGTCGAATCCTTGATGCATGTAGCTTTTTGGGAACACGGAATTTCACGATGACGGTTTCTATGTAACTTGCATGTCTATTGGGTAGAACTCGCTCCGAGAGTATTTTTCTGTGGAAACTGCATGATTTTAGAGACTGACATTAGGAGAAAACTACTAAATCAGAATAAAATTTCTATGTATAAATATGCACTGTAAGGTGGATTAAAGTTCGTTAATACACATGTTCACAACTCATTAAAGAAGGTTTTTTGAATCCGTGGTGCATGTAACGTGTTCAGAACACGGAATGGCACGGTGATTGAAAGTAGTTAAATTATTATCTTTTGGGTAGAACTGTCTCCAAGAGCATTTTTCTGCCAATTCTGCCTCATTTTCAAAACTGGCATTAAAACTAACCTGTGAAATCTGAGAAAATTCTTCAAAGTGTCAGTAAGCCTTGTATGGTGGATGAAAGTGCTGTAATCCACTTGCTAACAACTCTGTAGTGAATATTTCTCGCATCCGAGATGCATGTAGCGTGTTCGGAACACGGAATTTCACGGTGAGCGAATCCATGTAAATTACATGTCTATTGGTTAGAACCCGCTCCAAGAGGTTTTTGCCGTGAAATCTGCCTCATTTTCGAAACTGGCATTTCGAAAGCTCTGTGAAATCAGAGAAAAAGCTTCTAAGCATCAATATGCCTACTAGTGGGATGAAAGTCCTGTAATCCACATGCAAACAACTCTGTAGTGTATTTTTGTCGAATATTTTCTGCATGTAGCGTGTTCGAAACACGTAATTTCACAGCGGGAGAATCTATGTTATTTACATATCTTTTGGGTAGAACACGCTCCAAAAGATTTTTCCTTTGAAAACTGCCTGATTTTCGAAACTGCTATTAGGAAAAAGCTGCGAACTCAGAGTTAAAGTTTCTAGGTGTAAATGTGCCTTGTATGGTGGATGAAAGTTCTGTAATACACATGTACACAACTCATTAAAAATGTTTGTCAAATCCGTGATGTATGTAGCGTGTTCGGAACACGGAATGTTACGGTGACGGTATCTATGAAAATGAGATGTCTATTGGATAGAACATGCACCAAGAGAACTTTTCTGCGAAATCTGCCTGATTTTCGTAAGTGACGTTAGGAAAACCTGCGAAATCTTAGTAAATGTTTCTAGGTGTAAATATGCCTTGTTTTGTGGTTGAAAAATCGGTAATCCACATGCTCACGCTCATTAAATAATGTTTGTCGAAGCCGTGATGAATGTAACGTTTTCGGAACACGGAATGTCTCGGTGAGTGAAACTCTGAAAATAACAATTCTACTGGATAGAACTCGCTTAAATTGAATGCTTCTGCGAAAATTTCATGATTTCGAAACTGGATGTTAGGAAAAACCTGCGAAATCAGAATAACTACTTCTAGGTGTAAATATGCCTTGTATGGTGGATGAAAGTTTGGTAATCCACATGCTCACACTCATTAAAGAATGTTTGTCGAATTCGTGATGCATGTAACGTGTTCGGAATACGGAATGTCATAGTGAAGGAAACAATGTAAGTTATATGTCTATTGTGTAGAACTCGCTTGAAGAGGATTTTTCTGCGAAAAGTGCCTCATTTTGAAAACTGCCATTAGGAGAACCCTGTGAAATCGGAGAAAATGCTTGTATGTGTCAATATGCCTTGAATGGTGAATGAAAGTCCGGTAATCCACATGTTAATAACAGGGTAGTAATTATTTTGTAAACCGTGATTCATGTAGCGCTTTTGGAAAATGGAATTTCACGGTAATGAAACTATGTAAATTAAAATTCTATTGAGTAGAACGAGCTAGAAGAGAATTTTTCTGTGAAAATTGCATGATTGTCGAATCTGAAGTTTGGAAAAAGCTGCAAAACGAGAGTAAATATTTGTAGGTGCACATGTGCCTCTATGTTGCAAGAAAGTTCGCTAATCCACATTTTCAAAACATATTAAAGAATCTTTTTCTAATCCGTGGTGCATGTAGCGTGTTCAGAACGTGGAATTTCACGGTGATTGAAACAATGTAAATGACTTCTCTATTGGGTAGAACTCGCTCCGAGAGGGTTTTTCTGCGAAAACTTCGTCATTTTTGAAACTGGCGTTTGGAAAATGCGGCAAAATCTGAGAAAATACTTCTAAGAATCAATATTCAATGTATGGTGATGAAAGTTCGGTAATCCACATGCTAACAATTTTGTAGTGAATAATTGTCGAATCCTTTATGCATGTAGCATGTTAGGAACACGGAATTTCACAGCCAGGGAATTAATGTAAATTACATTTCTCTTGGTTAGAAATCACTCCAAGAGATTTTTCCTGAGAAATAGGCCTGATTTTTGAAACTGACATTAGGAAAATCTGCGATCTCAGACTACTAGATTCTCGGTGTAAATCTGCCTTTTATGGTGGATGAAAGTTCGGTAATCCGCATGCTAACAACTCTGTAGTGAATATTTGTCGAATCTGAGATACGTGTAGCGTGTTTGGAACACAGAATATCACGGTGAGCGAATCTATATAAAATAAATGTCTCTATGGTAGAATTCGCTCCAAGAGACTTTTCTGGGTATTCTGCCTCATTTTTGAAACTGGCTTTGGAAAATATCTGCAAAATCAGTGAAAATGCTTCAAAGTGTCAATATGCCTTGTATTGTGATGCAAGATCGTACAAACACATGCAAACAAATCTGTGGTGAATATTTGTAGAAAGCGTTATGCATGTGGCCTGATCGTTTCCCGGAAAATGCCGGTGATGGAATCTATGTAAATTACATGCCTATTGGTTAGAATTCGCTCCAAAATATTTTTCTGAGCAAACGGCCTGATTTTCGAAACTAGCATTAGGAAAAAGCTGCAAATTCAGAGTTAATGTTTCTAGGTGTATATATGCCATTTATGGTGGATGAAAGTTCTGTAATCTACATGTTCACAACTCATTCGGGAAAGTTTGTTGAAACCTTGATGCATGTAGCGTGTTCGGAAAATGGAATGTCCCTGTGAGGGAAACTTTGTAAATTACATTTCTATTGGGAAGTACTCGCTCCACGAGAATTTTTCTGCGTATCTGCCTCCTTTTCAAAACTGGCATTAGGGAAAACTTTTGAAATATGAGAAAATGCTTCAAAGTGTCAACATGGCATTTATGGTGGATGAAAGTTAGGTAATCCTTATGCTAACAACTCTGTAGTGAATATTTGTCGAATCCGTGATGCATGTAGCTTTTTCGGAACACGGAATTTCACGATGACGGTTTCTATGTAAATTGCATGTCTATTGGGTAGAACTCGCTCCGAGAGTATTTTTCTGTGGAAACTGCATGATTTTAGAGACTGACATTAGGAGAAAACTACTAAATCAGAATAAAATTTCTATGTATAAATATGCACTGTAAGGTGGATTAAAGTTCGTTAATACACATGTTCACAACTCATTAAAGAAGGTTTTTTGAATCCGTGGTGCATGTAACGTGTTCAGAACACGGAATGACACGGTGATTGAAAGTAGTTAAATTATTATCTTTTGGGTAGAACTGTTTCCAAGAGCATTTTTCTGCCAATTCTGCCTCATTTTCAAAACTGGCATTAAAACTAACCTGTGAAATCTGAGAAAATTCTTCAAAGTGTCAGTAAGCCTTGTATGGTGGATGAAAGTGCTGTAATCCACTTGCTAACAACTCTGTAGTGAATATTTCTCGCATCCGAGATGCATGTAGCGTGTTCGGAACACGGAATTTCACGGTGAGCGAATCCATGTAAATTACATGTCTATTGGTTAGAACCCGCTCCAAGAGGTTTTTGCCGTGAAATCTGCCTCATTTTCGAAACTGGCATTTCGAAAGCTCTGTGAAATCAGAGAAAAAGCTTCTAAGCATCAATATGCCTACTAGTGGGATGAAAGTCCTGTAATCCACATGCAAACAACTCTGTAGTGTATTTTTGTCGAATATTTTCTGCATGTAGCGTGTTCGAAACACGTAATTTCACAGCGGGAGAATCTATGTTATTTACATATCTTTTGGGTAGAACACGCTCCAAAAGTTTTTTCCTTTGAAAACTGCCTGATTTTCGAAACTGCTATTAGGAAAAAGCTGCGAACTCAGAGTTAAAGTTTCTAGGTGTAAATATGCCTTGTATGGTGGATGAAAGTTCTGTAATACACATGTACACAACTCATTAAAAATGTTTGTCAAATCCGTGATGTATGTAGCGTGTTCGGAACACGGAATGTTACGGTGACGGTATCTATGAAAATGAGATGTCTATTGGATAGAACATGCACCAAGAGAACTTTTCTGCGAAATCTGCCTGATTTTTGTAAGTGACGTTAGGAAAACCTGCGAAATCTTAGTAAATGTTTCTAGGTGTAAATATGCCTTGTTTTGTGGTTGAAAAATCGGTAATCCACATGCTCACGCTCATTAAATAATGTTTGTCGAAGCCGTGATGAATGTAACGTTTTCGGAACACGGAATGTCTCGGTGAGTGAAACTCTGAAAATAACAATTCTACTGGATAGAACTCGCTTAAATTGAATGCTTCTGCGAAAATTTCATGATTTTCGAAACTGGATGTTAGGAAAAACCTGCGAAATCAGAATAACTACTTCTAGGTGTAAATATGCCTTGTATGGTGGATGAAAGTTTGGTAATCCACATGCTCACACTCATTAAAGAATGTTTGTCGAATTCGTGATGCATGTAACGTGTTCGGAATATGGAATGTCATAGTGAAGGAAACAATGTAAGTTATATGTCTATTGGGTAGAACTCGCTTGAAGAGGATTTTTCTGCGAAAAGTGCCTCATTTTGAAAACTGCCATTAGGAGAACCCTGTGAAATCGGAGAAAATGCTTGTATGTGTCAATATGCCTTGAATGGTGAATGAAAGTCCGGTAATCCACATGTTAATAACAGGGTAGTAATTATTTTGTAAACCGTGATTCATGTAGCGCTTTTGGAAAATGGAATTTCACGGTAATGAAACTATGTAAATTAAAATTCTATTGAGTAGAACGAGCTAGAAGAGAATTTTTCTGTGAAAATTGCATGATTGTCGAATCTGAAGTTTGGAAAAAGCTGCAAAACGAGAGTAAATATTTGTAGGTGCACATGTGCCTCTATGTTGCAAGAAAGTTCGCTAATCCACATTTTCAAAACATATTAAAGAATCTTTTTCTAATCCGTGGTGCATGTAGCGTGTTCAGAACGTGGAATTTCACGGTGATTGAAACAATGTAAATGACTTCTCTATTGGGTAGAACTCGCTCCGAGAGGGTTTTTCTGCGAAAACTTCGTCATTTTTGAAACTGGCGTTTGGAAAATGCGGCAAAATCTGAGAAAATACTTCTAAGAATCAATATTCAATGTATGGTGATGAAAGTTCGGTAATCCACATGCTAACAAATTTGTAGTGAATATTTGTCGAATCCTTTATGCATGTAGCATGTTAGGAACACGGAATTTCACAGCCAGGGAATTTATGTAAATTACATTTCTCTTGGTTAGAAATCACTCCAAGAGATTTTTCCTGAGAAATAGGCCTGATTTTTGAAACTGACATTAGGAAAATCTTCGATCTCAGACTACTAGATTCTCGGTGTAAATCTGCCTTTTATGGTGGATGAAAGTTCGGTAATCCGCATGCTAACAACTCTGTAGTGAATATTTGTCGAATCTGAGATACGTGTAGCGTGTTTGGAACACAGAATATCACGGTGAGCGAATCTATATAAAATAAATGTCTCTATGGTAGAATTCGCTCCAAGAGACTTTTCTGGGTATTCTGCCTCATTTTTGAAACTGGCTTTGGAAAATATCTGCAAAATCAGTGAAAATGCTTCAAAGTGTCAATATGCCTTGTATTGTGATGCAAGATCGTAAAAACACATGCAAACAATTCTGTGGTGAATATTTGTAGAAAGCGTTATGCATGTGGCCTGATCGTTTCCCGGAAAATGCCGGTGATGGAATCTATGTAAATTACATGCCTATTGGTTAGAATTCGCTCCAAAATATTTTTCTGAGCAAACGGCCTGATTTTCGAAACTAGCATTAGGAAAAAGCTGCAAATTCAGAGTTAATGTTTCTAGGTGTATATGTGCCATTTATGGTGGATGAAAGTTCTGTAATCTACATGTTCACAACTCATTCGGGAAAGTTTGTTGAAACCTTGATGCATGTAGCGTGTTCGGAAAATGGAATGTCACTGTGAGGGAAACTTTGTAAATTACATTTCTATTGGGAAGTACTCGCTCCACGAGAATTTTTCTGCGTATCTGCCTCCTTTTCAAAACTGGCATTAGGGAAAACTTTTGAAATATGAGAAAATGCTTCAAAGTGTCAACATGGCATTTATGGTGGATGAAAGTTCGGTAATCCTTATGCTAACAACTCTGTAGTGAATATTTGTCGAATCCGTGATGCATGTAGCTTTTTCGGAACACGGAATTTCACGATGACGGGTTCTATGTAAATTGCATGTCTATTGGGTAGAACTCGCTCCGAGAGTATTTTTCTGTGGAAACTGCATGATTTTAGAGACTGACATTAGGAGAAAACTACTAAATCAGAATAAAATTTCTATGTATAAATATGCACTGTAAGGTGGATTAAAGTTCGTTAATACACATGTTCACAACTCATTAAAGAAGGTTTTTTGAATCCGTGTTGCATGTAACGTGTTCAGAACACGGAATGACACGGTGATTGAAAGTAGTTAAATTATTATCTTTTGGGTAGAACTGTCTCCAAGAGCATTTTTCTGCCAATTCTGCCTCATTTTCAAAACTGGCATTAAAACTAACCTTTGAAATCTGAGAAAATTCTTCAAAGTGTCAGTAAGCCTTGTATGGTGGATGAAAGTGCTGTAATCCACTTGCTAACAACTCTGTAGTGAATATTTCTCGCATCCGAGATGCATGTAGCGTGTTCGGAACACGGAATTTCACGGTGAGCGAATCCATGTAAATTACATGTCTATTGGTTAGAACCTGCTCCAAGAGGTTTTTGCCGTGAAATCTGCCTCATTTTCGAAACTGGCATTTCGAAAGCTCTGTGAAATCAGAGAAAAAGCTTCTAAGCATCAATATGCCTACTAGTGGGATGAAAGTCCTGTAATACACATGCAAACAACTCTGTAGTGTATTTTTGTCGAATATTTTCTGCATGTAGCGTGTTCGAAACACGTAATTTCACAGCGGTAGAATCTATGTTATTTACATATCTTTTGGGTAGAACACGCTCCAAAAGATTTTTCCTTTGAAAACTGCCTGATTTTCGAAACTGCTATTAGGAAAAAGCTGCGAACTCAGAGTTAAAGTTTCTAGGTGTAAATATGCCTTGTATGGTGGATGAAAGTTCTGTAATACACATGTACACAACTCATTAAAAATGTTTGTCAAATCCGTGATGAATGTAGCGTGTTCGGAACACGGAATGTTACGGTGACGGTATCTATGAAAATGAGATGTCTATTGGATAGAACATGCACCAAGAGAACTTTTCTGCGAAATCTGCCTGATTTTTGTAAGTGACGTTAGGAAAACCTGCGAAATCTTAGTAAATGTTTCTAGGTGTAAATATGCCTTGTTTTGTGGTTGAAAAATCGGTAATCCACATGCTCACGCTCATTAAATAATGTTTGTCGAAGCCGTGATGAATGTAACGTTTTCGGAACACGGAATGTCTCGGTGAGTGAAACTCTGAAAATAACAATTCTACTGGATAGAACTCGCTTAAATTGAATGCTTCTGCGAAAATTTCATGATTTTCGAAACTGGATGTTAGGAAAAACCTGCGAAATCAGAATAACTACTTCTAGGTGTAAATATGCCTTGTATGGTGGATGAAAGTTTGGTAATCCACATGCTCACACTCATTAAAGAATGTTTGTCGAATTCGTGATGCATGTAACGTGTTCGGAATACGGAATGTCATAGTGAAGGAAACAATGTAAGTTATATGTCTATTGTGTAGAACTCGCTTGAAGAGGATTTTTCTGCGAAAAGTGCCTCATTTTGAAAACTGCCATTAGGAGAACCCTGTGAAATCGGAGAAAATGCTTGTATGTGTCAATATGCCTTGAATGGTGAATGAAAGTCCGGTAATCCACATGTTAATAACAGGGTAGTAATTATTTTGTAAACCGTGATTCATGTAGCGCTTTTGGAAAATGGAATTTCACGGTAATGAAACTATGTAAATTAAAATTCTATTGAGTAGAACGAGCTAGAAGAGAATTTTTCTGTGAAAATTGCATGATTGTCGAATCTGAAGTTTGGAAAAAGCTGCAAAACGAGAGTAAATATTTGTAGGTGCACATGTGCCTCTATGTTGCAAGAAAGTTCGCTAATCCACATTTTCAAAACATATTAAAGAATCTTTTTCTAATCCGTGGTGCATGTAGCGTGTTCAGAACGTGGAATTTCACGGTGATTGAAACAATGTAAATGACTTCTCTATTGGGTAGAACTCGCTCCGAGAGGGTTTTTCTGCGAAAACTTCGTCATTTTTGAAACTGGCGTTTGGAAAATGCGGCAAAATCTGAGAAAATACTTCTAAGAATCAATATTCAATGTATGGTGATGAAAGTTCGGTAATCCACATGCTAACAAATTTGTAGTGAATATTTGTCGAATCCTTTATGCATGTAGCATGTTAGGAACACGGAATTTCACAGCCAGGGAATTTATGTAAATTACATTTCTCTTGGTTAGAAATCACTCCAAGAGATTTTTCCTGAGAAATAGGCCTGATTTTTGAAACTGACATTAGGAAAATCTGCGATCTCAGACTACTAGATTCTCGGTGTAAATCTGCCTTTTATGGTGGATGAAAGTTCGGTAATCCGCATGCTAACAACTCTGTAGTGAATATTTGTCGAATCTGAGATACGTGTAGCGTGTTTGGAACACAGAATATCACGGTGAGCGAATCTATATAAAATAAATGTCTCTATGGTAGAATTCGCTCCAAGAGACTTTTCTGGGTATTCTGCCTCATTTTTGAAACTGGCTTTTGAAAATATCTGCAAAATCAGTGAAAATGCTTCAAAGTGTCAATATGCCTTGTATTGTGATGCAAGATCGTAAAAACACATGCAAACAAATCTGTGGTGAATATTTGTAGAAAGCGTTATGCATGTGGCCTGATCGTTTCCCGGAAAATGCCGGTGATGGAATCTATGTAAATTACATGCCTATTGGTTAGAATTCGCTCCAAAATATTTTTCTGAGCAAACGGCCTGATTTTCGAAACTAGCATTAGGAAAAAGCTGCAAATTCAGAGTTAATGTTTCTAGGTGTATATGTGCCATTTATGGTAAATGAAAGTTCTGTAATCTACATGTTCACAACTCATTCGGGAAAGTTTGTTGAAACCTTGATGCATGTAGCGTGTTCGGAAAATGGAATGTCCCTGTGAGGGAAACTTTGTAAATTACATTTCTATTGGGAAGTACTCGCTCCACGAGAATTTTTCTGCGTATCTGCCTCCTTTTCAAAACTGGCATTAGGGAAAACTTTTGAAATATGAGAAAATGCTTCAAAGTGTCAACATGGCATTTATGGTGGATGAAAGTTAGGTAATCCTAATGCTAACAACTCTGTAGTGAATATTTGTCGAATCCGTGATGCATGTAGCTTTTTCGGAACACGGAATTTCACGATGACGGGTTCTATGTAAATTGCATGTCTATTGGGTAGAACTCGCTCCGAGAGTATTTTTCTGTGGAAACTGCATGATTTTAGAGACTGACATTAGGAGAAAACTACTAAATCAGAATAAAATTTCTATGTATAAATATGCACTGTAAGGTGGATTAAAGTTCGTTAATACACATGTTCACAACTCATTAAAGAAGGTTTTTTGAATCCGTGGTGCATGTAACGTGTTCAGAACACGGAATGACACGGTGATTGAAAGTAGTTAAATTATTATCTTTTGGGTAGAACTGTCTCCAAGAGCATTTTTCTGCCAATTCTGCCTCATTTTCAAAACTGGCATTAAAACTAACCTGTGAAATCTGAGAAAATTCTTCAAAGTGTCAGTAAGCCTTGTATGGTGGATGAAAGTGCTGTAATCCACTTGCTAACAACTCTGTAGTGAATATTTCTCGCATCCGAGATGCATGTAGCGTGTTCGGAACACGGAATTTCACGGTGAGCGAATCCATGTAAATTACATGTCTATTGGTTAGAACCCGCTCCAAGAGGTTTTTGCCGTGAAATCTGCCTCATTTTCGAAACTGGCATTTCGAAAGCTCTGTGAAATCAGAGAAAAAGCTTCTAAGCATCAATATGCCTACTAGTGGGATGAAAGTCCTGTAATCCACATGCAAACAACTCTGTAGTGTATTTTTGTCGAATATTTTCTGCATGTAGCGTGTTCGAAACACGTAATTTCACAGCGGGAGAATCTATGTTATTTACATATCTTTTGGGTAGAACACGCTCCAAAAGTTTTTTCCTTTGAAAACTGCCTGATTTTCGAAACTGCTATTAGGAAAAAGCTGCGAACTCAGAGTTAAAGTTTCTAGGTGTAAATATGCCTTGTATGGTGGATGAAAGTTCTGTAATACACATGTACACAACTCATTAAAAATGTTTGTCAAATCCGTGATGTATGTAGCGTGTTCGGAACACGGAATGTTACGGTGACGGTATCTATGAAAATGAGATGTCTATTGGATAGAACATGCACCAAGAGAACTTTTCTGCGAAATCTGCCTGATTTTTGTAAGTGACGTTAGGAAAACCTGCGAAATCTTAGTAAATGTTTCTAGGTGTAAATATGCCTTGTTTTGTGGTTGAAAAATCGGTAATCCACATGCTCACGCTCATTAAATAATGTTTGTCGAAGCCGTGATGAATGTAACGTTTTCGGAACACGGAATGTCTCGGTGAGTGAAACTCTGAAAATAACAATTCTACTGGATAGAACTCGCTTAAATTGAATGCTTCTGCGAAAATTTCATGATTTTCGAAACTGGATGTTAGGAAAAACCTGCGAAATCAGAATAACTACTTCTAGGTGTAAATATGCCTTGTATGGTGGATGAAAGTTTGGTAATCCACAAGCTCACACTCATTAAAGAATGTTTGTCGAATTCGTGATGCATGTAACGTGTTCGGAATACGGAATGTCATAGTGAAGGAAACAATGTAAGTTATATGTCTATTGGGTAGAACTCGCTTGAAGAGGATTTTTCTGCGAAAAGTGCCTCATTTTGAAAACTGCCATTAGGAGAACCCTGTGAAATCGGAGAAAATGCTTGTATGTGTCAATATGCCTTGAATGGTGAATGAAAGTCCGGTAATCCACATGTTAATAACAGGGTAGTAATTATTTTGTAAACCGTGATTCATGTAGCGCTTTTGGAAAATGGAATTTCACGGTAATGAAACTATGTAAATTAAAATTCTATTGAGTAGAACGAGCTAGAAGAGAATTTTTCTGTGAAAATTGCATGATTGTCGAATCTGAAGTTTGGAAAAAGCTGCAAAACGAGAGTAAATATTTGTAGGTGCACATGTGCCTCTATGTTGCAAGAAAGTTCGCTAATCCACATTTTCAAAACATATTAAAGAATCTTTTTCTAATCCGTGGTGCATGTAGCGTGTTCAGAACGTGGAATTTCACGGTGATTGAAACAATGTAAATGACTTCTCTATTGGGTAGAACTCGCTCCGAGAGGGTTTTTCTGCGAAAACTTCGTCATTTTTGAAACTGGCGTTTGGAAAATGCGGCAAAATCTGAGAAAATACTTCTAAGAATCAATATTCAATGTATGGTGATGAAAGTTCGGTAATCCACATGCTAACAAATTTGTAGTGAATATTTGTCGAATCCTTTATGCATGTAGCATGTTAGGAACACGGAATTTCACAGCCAGGGAATTTATGTAAATTACATTTCTCTTGGTTAGAAATCACTCCAAGAGATTTTTCCTGAGAAATAGGCCTGATTTTTGAAACTGACATTAGGAAAATCTGCGATCTCAGACTACTAGATTCTCGGTGTAAATCTGCCTTTTATGGTGGATGAAAGTTCGGTAATCCGCATGCTAACAACTCTGTAGTGAATATTTGTCGAATCTGAGATACGTGTAGCGTGTTTGGAACACAGAATATCACGGTGAGCGAATCTATATAAAATAAATGTCTCTATGGTAGAATTCGCTCCAAGAGACTTTTCTGGGTATTCTGCCTCATTTTTGAAACTGGCTTTTGAAAATATCTGCAAAATCAGTGAAAATGCTTCAAAGTGTCAATATGCCTTGTATTGTGATGCAAGATCGTAAAAACACATGCAAACAAATCTGTGGTGAATATTTGTAGAAAGCGTTATGCATGTGGCCTGATCGTTTCCCGGAAAATGCCGGTGATGGAATCTATGTAAATTACATGCCTATTGGTTAGAATTCGCTCCAAAATATTTTTCTGAGCAAACGGCCTGATTTTCGAAACTAGCATTAGGAAAAAGCTGCAAATTCAGAGTTAATGTTTCTAGGTGTATATGTGCCATTTATGGTAAATGAAAGTTCTGTAATCTACATGTTCACAACTCATTCGGGAAAGTTTGTTGAAACCTTGATGCATGTAGCGTGTTCGGAAAATGGAATGTCCCTGTGAGGGAAACTTTGTAAATTACATTTCTATTGGGAAGTACTCGCTCCACGAGAATTTTTCTGCGTATCTGCCTCCTTTTCAAAACTGGCATTAGGGAAAACTTTTGAAATATGAGAAAATGCTTCAAAGTGTCAACATGGCATTTATGGTGGATGAAAGTTAGGTAATCCTAATGCTAACAACTCTGTAGTGAATATTTGTCGAATCCGTGATGCATGTAGCTTTTTCGGAACACGGAATTTCACGATGACGGGTTCTATGTAAATTGCATGTCTATTGGGTAGAACTCGCTCCGAGAGTATTTTTCTGTGGAAACTGCATGATTTTAGAGACTGACATTAGGAGAAAACTACTAAATCAGAATAAAATTTCTATGTATAAATATGCACTGTAAGGTGGATTAAAGTTCGTTAATACACATGTTCACAACTCATTAAAGAAGGTTTTTTGAATCCGTGGTGCATGTAACGTGTTCAGAACACGGAATGACACGGTGATTGAAAGTAGTTAAATTATTATCTTTTGGGTAGAACTGTCTCCAAGAGCATTTTTCTGCCAATTCTGCCTCATTTTCAAAACTGGCATTAAAACTAACCTGTGAAATCTGAGAAAATTCTTCAAAGTGTCAGTAAGCCTTGTATGGTGGATGAAAGTGCTGTAATCCACTTGCTAACAACTCTGTAGTGAATATTTCTCGCATCCGAGATGCATGTAGCGTGTTCGGAACACGGAATTTCACGGTGAGCGAATCCATGTAAATTACATGTCTATTGGTTAGAACCCGCTCCAAGAGGTTTTTGCCGTGAAATCTGCCTCATTTTCGAAACTGGCATTTCGAAAGCTCTGTGAAATCAGAGAAAAAGCTTCTAAGCATCAATATGCCTACTAGTGGGATGAAAGTCCTGTAATCCACATGCAAACAACTCTGTAGTGTATTTTTGTCGAATATTTTCTGCATGTAGCGTGTTCGAAACACGTAATTTCACAGCGGGAGAATCTATGTTATTTACATATCTTTTGGGTAGAACACGCTCCAAAAGTTTTTTCCTTTGAAAACTGCCTGATTTTCGAAACTGCTATTAGGAAAAAGCTGCGAACTCAGAGTTAAAGTTTCTAGGTGTAAATATGCCTTGTATGGTGGATGAAAGTTCTGTAATACACATGTACACAACTCATTAAAAATGTTTGTCAAATCCGTGATGTATGTAGCGTGTTCGGAACACGGAATGTTACGGTGACGGTATCTATGAAAATGAGATGTCTATTGGATAGAACATGCACCAAGAGAACTTTTCTGCGAAATCTGCCTGATTTTTGTAAGTGACGTTAGGAAAACCTGCGAAATCTTAGTAAATGTTTCTAGGTGTAAATATGCCTTGTTTTGTGGTTGAAAAATCGGTAATCCACATGCTCACGCTCATTAAATAATGTTTGTCGAAGCCGTGATGAATGTAACGTTTTCGGAACACGGAATGTCTCGGTGAGTGAAACTCTGAAAATAACAATTCTACTGGATAGAACTCGCTTAAATTGAATGCTTCTGCGAAAATTTCATGATTTTCGAAACTGGATGTTAGGAAAAACCTGCGAAATCAGAATAACTACTTCTAGGTGTAAATATGCCTTGTATGGTGGATGAAAGTTTGGTAATCCACAAGCTCACACTCATTAAAGAATGTTTGTCGAATTCGTGATGCATGTAACGTGTTCGGAATACGGAATGTCATAGTGAAGGAAACAATGTAAGTTATATGTCTATT
Source organism: Camelus dromedarius (assembly GCF_036321535.1). Classification (NCBI taxonomy): domain Eukaryota; kingdom Metazoa; phylum Chordata; class Mammalia; order Artiodactyla; family Camelidae; genus Camelus; species Camelus dromedarius. The sequence goes on from NW_026989854.1 coordinate 3,816,156, forward strand.
GGGTAGAACTCGCTTGAAGAGGATTTTTCTGCGAAAAGTGCCTCATTTTGAAAACTGCCATTAGGAGAACCCTGTGAAATCGGAGAAAATGCTTGTATGTGTCAATATGCCTTGAATGGTGAATGAAAGTCCGGTAATCCACATGTTAATAACAGGGTAGTAATTATTTTGTAAACCGTGATTCATGTAGCGCTTTTGGAAAATGGAATTTCACGGTAATGAAACTATGTAAATTAAAATTCTATTGAGTAGAACGAGCTAGAAGAGAATTTTTCTGTGAAAATTGCATGATTGTCGAATCTGAAGTTTGGAAAAAGCTGCAAAACGAGAGTAAATATTTGTAGGTGCACATGTGCCTCTATGTTGCAAGAAAGTTCGCTAATCCACATTTTCAAAACATATTAAAGAATCTTTTTCTAATCCGTGGTGCATGTAGCGTGTTCAGAACGTGGAATTTCACGGTGATTGAAACAATGTAAATGACTTCTCTATTGGGTAGAACTCGCTCCGAGAGGGTTTTTCTGCGAAAACTTCGTCATTTTTGAAACTGGCGTTTGGAAAATGCGGCAAAATCTGAGAAAATACTTCTAAGAATCAATATTCAATGTATGGTGATGAAAGTTCGGTAATCCACATGCTAACAAATTTGTAGTGAATATTTGTCGAATCCTTTATGCATGTAGCATGTTAGGAACACGGAATTTCACAGCCAGGGAATTTATGTAAATTACATTTCTCTTGGTTAGAAATCACTCCAAGAGATTTTTCCTGAGAAATAGGCCTGATTTTTGAAACTGACATTAGGAAAATCTGCGATCTCAGACTACTAGATTCTCGGTGTAAATCTGCCTTTTATGGTGGATGAAAGTTCGGTAATCCGCATGCTAACAACTCTGTAGTGAATATTTGTCGAATCTGAGATACGTGTAGCGTGTTCTGAACACAGAATATCACGGTGAGCGAATCTATATAAAATAAATGTCTCTATGGTAGAATTCGCTCCAAGAGACTTTTCTGGGTATTCTGCCTCATTTTTGAAACTGGCTTTGGAAAATATCTGCAAAATCAGTGAAAATGCTTCAAAGTGTCAATATGCCTTGTATTGTGATGCAAGATCGTAAAAACACATGCAAACAATTCTGTGGTGAATATTTGTAGAAAGCGTTATGCATGTGGCCTGATCGTTTCCCGGAAAATGCCGGTGATGGAATCTATGTAAATTACATGCCTATTGGTTAGAATTCGCTCCAAAATATTTTTCTGAGCAAACGGCCTGATTTTCGAAACTAGCATTAGGAAAAAGCTGCAAATTCAGAGTTAATGTTTCTAGGTGTATATGTGCCATTTATGGTGGATGAAAGTTCTGTAATCTACATGTTCACAACTCATTCGGGAAAGTTTGTTGAAACCTTGATGCATGTAGCGTGTTCGGAAAATGGAATGTCCCTGTGAGGGAAACTTTGTAAATTACATTTCTATTGGGAAGTACTCGCTCCACGAGAATATTTCTGCGTATCTGCCTCCTTTTCAAAAGTGGCATTAGGGAAAATTTTCGAAATATGAGAAAATGCTTCAAAGTGTCAACATGGCATTTATGGTGGATGAATGTTCGGTAATCTTTATGCTAACAACTCTGTAGCGAATATTTGTCGAATCCGTGATGCATGTAGCTTTTTCGGAACACGGAATTTCACGATAACGGGTTCTATGTAAATTGCATGTCTATTGGGTAGAACTCGCTCCGAGAGTATTTTTCTGTGGAAACTGCATGATTTTAGAGACTGACATTAGGAGAAAACTACTAAATCAGAATAAAATTTCTATGTATAAATATGCACTGTAAGGTGGATTAAAGTTCGTTAATACACATGTTCACAACTCATTAAAGAAGGTTTTTTGAATCCGTGGTGCATGTAACGTGTTCAGAACACGGAATGACACGGTGATTGAAAGTAGTTAAATTATTATCTTTTGGGTAGAACTGTCTCCAAGAGCATTTTTCTGCCAATTCTGCCTCATTTTCAAAACTGGCATTAAAACTAACCTGTGAAATCTGAGAAAATTCTTCAAAGTGTCAGTAAGCCTTGTATGGTGGATGAAAGTGCTGTAATCCACTTGCTAACAACTCTGTAGTGAATATTTCTCGCATCCGAGATGCATGTAGCGTGTTCGGAACACGGAATTTCACGGTGAGCGAATCCATGTAAATTACATGTCTATTGGTTAGAACCCGCTCCAAGAGGTTTTTGCCGTGAAATCTGCCTCATTTTCGAAACTGGCATTTCGAAAGCTCTGTGAAATCAGAGAAAAAGCTTCTAAGCATCAATATGCCTACTAGTGGGATGAAAGTCCTGTAATCCACATGCAAACAACTCTGTAGTGTATTTTTGTCGAATATTTTCTGCATGTAGCGTGTTCGAAACACGTAATTTCACAGCGGGAGAATCTATGTTATTTACATATCTTTTGGGTAGAACACGCTCCAAAAGTTTTTTCCTTTGAAAACTGCCTGATTTTCGAAACTGCTATTAGGAAAAAGCTGCGAACTCAGAGTTAAAGTTTCTAGGTGTAAATATGCCTTGTATGGTGGATGAAAGTTCTGTAATACACATGTACACAACTCATTAAAAATGTTTGTCAAATCCGTGATGTATGTAGCGTGTTCGGAACACGGAATGTTACGGTGACGGTATCTATGAAAATGACATGTCTATTGGATAGAACATGCACCAAGAGAACTTTTCTGCGAAATCTGCCTGATTTTTTAAGTGACGTTAGGAAAACCTGCGAAATCTTAGTAAATGTTTCTAGGTGTAAATATGCCTTGTTTTGTGGTTGAAAAATCGGTAATCCACATGCTCACGCTCATTAAATAATGTTTGTGGAAGCCGTGATGAATGTAAAGTTTTCGGAATACGGAAAGTCTCGGTGAGTGAAACTCTGAAAATAACAATTCTACTGGATAGAACTCGCTTAAATTGAATGCTTCTGCGAAAATTTCATGATTTTCGAAACTGGATGTTAGGAAAAACCTGCGAAATCAGAATAACTACTTCTAGGTGTAAATATGCCTTGTAAGGTGGACGAAAGTTTGGTAATCCACATGCTCACACTCATTAAAGAATGTTTGTCGAATTCGTGATGCATGTAACGTGTTCGGAATACGGAATGTCATAGTGAAGGAAACAATGTAAGTTATATGTCTATTGGGTAGAACTCGCTTGAAGAGGATTTTTCTGCGAAAAGTGCCTCATTTTGAAAACTGCCATTAGGAGAACCCTGTGAAATCGGAGAAAATGCTTGTATGTGTCAATATGCCTTGAATGGTGAATGAAAGTCCGGTAATCCACATGTTAATAACAGGGTAGTAATTATTTTGTAAACCGTGATTCATGTAGCGCTTTTGGAAAATGGAATTTCACGGTAATGAAACTATGTAAATTAAAATTCTATTGAGTAGAACGAGCTAGAAGAGAATTTTTCTGTGAAAATTGCATGATTGTCGAATCTGAAGTTTGGAAAAAGCTGCAAAACGAGAGTAAATATTTGTAGGTGCACATGTGCCTCTATGTTGCAAGAAAGTTCGGTAATCCACATTTTCAAAACATATTAAAGAATCTTTTTCTAATCCGTGGTGCATGTAGCGTGTTCAGAACGTGGAATTTCACGGTGATTGAAACAATGTAAATGACTTCTCTATTGGGTAGAACTCGCTCCGAGAGGGTTTTTCTGCGAAAACTTCGTCATTTTTGAAACTGGCGTTTGGAAAATGCGGCAAAATCTGAGAAAATACTTCTGAGAATCAATATTCAATGTATGGTGATGAAAGTTCGGTAATCCACATGCTAACAAATTTGTAGTGAATATTTGTCGAATCTTTATGCATGTAGCATGTTAGGAACACGGAATTTCACAGCCAGGGAATTTATGTAAATTACATTTCTCTTGGTTAGAAATCACTCCAAGAGATTTTTCCTGAGAAATAGGCCTGATTTTTGAAACTGACATTAGGAAAATCTGCGATCTCAGACTACTAGATTCTCGGTGTAAATCTGCCTTTTATGGTGGATGAAAGTTCGGTAATCCGCATGCTAACAACTCTGTAGTGAATATTTGTCGAATCTGAGATACGTGTAGCGTGTTTGGAACACAGAATATCACGGTGAGCGAATCTATATAAAATAAATGTCTCTATGGTAGAATTCGCTCCAAGAGACTTTTCTGGGTATTCTGCCTCATTTTTGAAACTGGCTTTTGAAAATATCTGCAAAATCAGTGAAAATGCTTCAAAGTGTCAATATGCCTTGTATTGTGATGCAAGATCGTACAAACACATGCAAACAAATCTGTGGTGAATATTTGTAGAAAGCGTTATGCATGTGGCCTGATCGTTTCCCGGAAAATGCCGGTGATGGAATCTATGTAAATTACATGCCTATTGGTTAGAATTCGCTCCAAAATATTTTTCTGAGCAAACGGCCTGATTTTCGAAACTGGCATTAGGAAAAAGCTGCAAATTCAGAGTTAATGTTTCTAGGTGTATATGTGCCATTTATGGTGGATGAAAGTTCTGTAATCTACATGTTCACAACTCATTCGGGAAAGTTTGTTGAAACCTTGATGCATGTAGCGTGTTCGGAAAATGGAATGTCACTGTGAGGGAAACTTTGTAAATTACATTTCTATTGGGAAGTACTCGCTCCACGAGAATTTTTCTGCGTATCTGCCTCCTTTTCAAAACTGGCATTAGGGAAAACTTTCGAAATATGAGAAAATGCTTCAAAGTGTCAACATGGCATTTATGGTGGATGAAAGTTCGGTAATCCTTATGCTAACAACTCTGTAGTGAATATTTGTCGAATCCGTGATGCATGTAGCTTTTTCGGAACACGGAATTTCACGATGACGGGTTCTATGTAAATTGCATGTCTATTGGGTAGAACTCGCTCCGAGAGTATTTTTCTGTGGAAACTGCATGATTTTAGAGACTGACATTAGGAGAAAACTACTAAATCAGAATAAAATTTCTATGTATAAATATGCACTGTAAGGTGGATTAAAGTTCGTTAATACACATGTTCACAACTCATTAAAGAAGGTTTTTTGAATCCGTGGTGCATGTAACGTGTTCAGAACACGGAATGACACGGTGATTGAAAGTAGTTAAATTATTATCTTTTGGGTAGAACTGTCTCCAAGAGCATTTTTCTGCCAATTCTGCCTCATTTTCAAAACTGGCATTAAAACTAACCTGTGAAATCTGAGAAAATTCTTCAAAGTGTCAGTAAGCCTTGTATGGTGGATGAAAGTGCTGTAATCCACTTGCTAACAACTCTGTAGTGAATATTTCTCGCATCCGAGATGCATGTAGCGTGTTCGGAACACGGAATTTCACGGTGAGCGAATCCATGTAAATTACATGTCTATTGGTTAGAACCCGCTCCAAGAGGTTTTTGCCGTGAAATCTGCCTCAATTTCAAAACTGGCATTTCGAAAGCTCTGTGAAATCAAAGAAAAAGCTTCTAAGCATCAATATGCCTACTAGTGGGATGAAAGTCCTGTAATCCACATGCAAACAACTCTGCAGTGTATTTTTGTCGAATATTTTCTGCATGTAGCGTGTTCGAAACACGTAATTTCACAGCGGGAGAATCTATGTTATTTACATATCTTTTGGGTAGAACACGCTCCAAAAGTTTTTTCCTTTGAAAACTGCCTGATTTTCGAAACTGCTATTAGGAAAAAGCTGCGAACTCAGAGTTAAAGTTTCTAGGTGTAATTATGCCTTGTATGGTGGATGAAAGTTCTGTAATACACATGTACACAACTCATTAAAAATGTTTGTCAAATCCGTGATGTATGTAGCGTGTTCGGAACACGGAATGTTACGGTGACGGTATCTATGAAAATGAGATGTCTATTGGATAGAACATGCACCAAGAGAACTTTTCTGGGAAATCTGCCTGATTTTTTAAGTGACGTTATGAAAACCTGCGAAATCTTAGTAAATGTTTCTAGGTGTAAATATGCCTTGTTTTGTGGTTGAAAAATCGGTAATCCACATGCTCACGCTCATTAAATAATGTTTGTCGAAGCCGTGATGAATGTAACGTTTTCGGAACACGGAATGTCTCGTTGAGTGAAACTCTGAAAATAACAATTCTACTGGATAGAACTCGCTTAAATTGAATGCTTCTGCGAAAATTTCATGATTTTCGAAACTGGATGTTAGGAAAAACCTGCGAAATCAGAATAACTACTTCTAGGTGTAAATATGCCTTGTATGGTGGATGAAAGTTTGGTAATCCACATGCTCACACTCATTAAAGAATGTTTGTCGAATTCGTTATGCATGTAACGTGTTCGGAATACGGAATGTCATAGTGAAGGAAACAATGTAAGTTACATGTCTATTGGGTAGAACTCGCTTGAAGAGGATTTTTCTGCGAAAAGTGCCTCATTTTGAAAACTGCCATTAGGAGAACCCTGTGAAATCGGAGAAAATGCTTGTATGTGTCAATATGCCTTGAATGGTGAATGAAAGTCCGGTAATCCACATGTTAATAACAGGGTAGTAATTATTTTGTAAACCGTGATTCATGTAGCGCTTTTGGAAAATGGAATTTCACGGTAATGAAACTATGTAAATTAAAATTCTATTGAGTAGAACGAGCTAGAAGAGAATTTTTCTGTGAAAATTGCAGGATTATCGAATCTGAAGTTTGGAAAAAGCTGCAAAACGAGAGTAAATATTTGTAGGTGCACATGTGCCTCTATGTTGCAAGAAAGTTCGCTAATCCACATTTTCAAAACATATTAAAGAATCTTTTTCTAATCCGTGGTGCATGTAGCGTGTTCAGAACGTGGAATTTCACGGTGATTGAAACAATGTAAATGACTTCTCTATTGGGTAGAACTCGCTCCGAGAGGGTTTTTCTGCGAAAACTTCGTCATTTTTGAAACTGGCGTTTGGAAAATGCGGCAAAATCTGAGAAAATACTTCTAAGAATCAATATTCAATGTATGGTGATGAAAGTTCGGTAATCCACATGCTAACAAATTTGTAGTGAATATTTGTCGAATCCTTTATGCATGTAGCATGTTAGGAACACGGAATTTCACAGCCAGGGAATTTATGTAAATTACATTTCTCTTGGTTAGAAATCACTCCAAGAGATTTTTCCTGAGAAATAGGCCTGATTTTTGAAACTGACATTAGGAAAATCTGCGATCTCAGACTACTAGATTCTCGGTGTAAATCTGCCTTTTATGGTGGATGAAAGTTCGGTAATCCGCATGCTAACAACTCTGTAGTGAATATTTGTCGAATCTGAGATACGTGTAGCGTGTTTGGAACACAGAATATCACGGTGAGCGAATCTATATAAAATAAATGTCTCTATGGTAGAATTCGCTCCAAGAGACTTTTCTGGGTATTCTGCCTCATTTTTGAAACTGGCTTTTGAAAATATCTGCAAAATCAGTGAAAATGCTTCAAAGTGTCAATATGCCTTGTATTGTGATGCAAGATCGTACAAACACATGCAAACAAATCTGTGGTGAATATTTGTAGAAAGCGTTATGCATGTGGCCTGATCGTTTCCCGGAAAATGCCGGTGATGGAATCTATGTAAATTACATGCCTATTGGTTAGAATTCGCTCCAAAATATTTTTCTGAGCAAACGGCCTGATTTTCGAAACTAGCATTAGGAAAAAGCTGCAAATTCAGAGTTAATGTTTCTAGGTGTATATGTGCCATTTATGGTGGATGAAAGTTCTGTAATCTACATGTTCACAACTCATTCGGGAAAGTTTGTTGAAACCTTGATGCATGTAGCGTGTTCGGAAAATGGAATGTCACTGTGAGGGAAACTTTGTAAATTACATTTCTATTGGGAAGTACTCGCTCCACGAGAATATTTCTGCGTATCTGCCTCCTTTTCAAAAGTGGCATTAGGGAAAACTTTCGAAATATGAGAAAATGCTTCAAAGTGTCAACATGGCATTTATGGTGGATGAAAGTTCGGTAATCCTTATGCTAACAACTCTGTAGTGTATATTTGTCGAATCCGTGATGCATGTAGCTTTTTCGGAACACGGAATTTCACGATGATGGGTTCTATGTAAATTGCATGTCTATTGGGTAGAACTCGCTCCGAGAGTATTTTTCTGTGGAAACTGCATGATTTTAGAGACCGACATTAGGAGAAAACTACTAAATCAGAATAAAATTTCTATGTATAAATTTGCACTGTAAGGTGGATTAAAGTTCGTTAATACACATGTTCACAACTCATTAAAGAAGGTTTTTTGAATCCGTGGTGCATGTAACGTGTTCAGAACACGGAATGACACGGTGATTGAAAGTAGTTAAATTATTATCTTTTGGGTAGAACTGTCTCCAAGAGCATTTTTCTGCCAATTCTGCCTCATTTTCAAAACTGGCATTAAAACTAACCTGTGAAATCTGAGAAAATTCTTCAAAGTGTCAGTAAGCCTTGTATGGTGGATGAAAGTGCTGTAATCCACTTGCTAACAACTCTGTAGTGAATATTTCTCGCATCCGAGATGCATGTAGCGTGTTCGGAACACGGAATTTCACGGTGAGCGAATCCATGTAAATTACATGTCTATTGGTTAGAACCCGCTCCAAGAGGTTTTTGCCGTGAAATCTGCCTCATTTTCGAAACTGGCATTTCGAAAGCTCTGTGAAATCAGAGAAAAAGCTTCTAAGCATCAATATGCCTACTAGTGGGATGAAAGTCCTGTAATCCACATGCAAACAACTCTGTAGTGTATTTTTGTCGAATATTTTCTGCATGTAGCGTGTTCGAAACACGTAATTTCACAGCGGGAGAATCTATGTTATTTACATATCTTTTGGGTAGAACACGCTCCAAAAGTTTTTTCCTTTGAAAACTGCCTGATTTTCGAAACTGCTATTAGGAAAAAGCTGCGAACTCAGAGTTAAAGTTTCTAGGTGTAAATATGCCTTGTATGGTGGATGAAAGTTCTGTAATACACATGTACACAACTCATTAAAAATGTTTGTCAAATCCGTGATGTATGTAGCGTGTTCGGAACACGGAATGTTACGGTGACGGTATCTATGAAAATGAGATGTCTATTGGATAGAACATGCACCAAGAGAATTTTTCTGCGAAATCTGCCTGATTTACTTAAGTGACGTTAGGAAAACCTGCGAAATCTTAGTAAATGTTTCTAGGTGTAAATATGCCTTGTTTTGTGGTTGAAAAATCGGTAATCCACATGCTCACGCTCATTAAATAATGTTTGTCGAAGCCGTGATGAATGTAACGTTTTCGGAACACGGAATGTCTCGGTGAGTGAAACTCTGAAAATAACAATTCTACTGGATAGAACTCGCTTAAATTGAATGCTTCTGCGAAAATTTCATGATTTTCGAAACTGGATGTTAGGAAAAACCTGCGAAATCAGAATAACTACTTCTAGGTGTAAATATGCCTTGTATGGTGGATGAAAGTTTGGTAACCCACATGCTCACACTCATTAAAGAATGTTTGTCGAATTCGTGATGCATGTAACGTGTTCGGAATACGGAATGTCATAGTGAAGGAAACAATGTAAGTTATATGTCTATTGGGTAGAACTCGCTTGAAGAGGATTTTTCTGCGAAAAGTGCCTCATTTTGAAAACTGCCATTAGGAGAACCCTGTGAAATCGGAGAAAATGCTTGTATGTGTCAATATGCCTTGAATGGTGAATGAAAGTCCGGTAATCCACATGTTAATAACAGGGTAGTAATTATTTTGTAAACCGTGATTCATGTAGCGCTTTTGGAAAATGGAATTTCACGGTAATGAAACTATGTAAATTAAAATTCTATTGAGTAGAACGAGCTAGAAGAGAATTTTTCTGTGAAAATTGCATGATTATCGAATCTGAAGTTTGGAAAAAGCTGCAAAATGAGAGTAAATATTTGTAGGTGCACATGTGCCTCTATGTTGCAAGAAAGTTCGGTAATCCACATTTTCAAAACATATTAAAGAATCTTTTTCTAATCCGTGGTGCATGTAGCGTGTTCAGAATGTGGAATTTCACGGTGATTGAAACAATGTAAATGACTTCTCTATTGGGTAGAACTCGCTCCGAGAGGGTTTTTCTGCGAAAACTTCGTCATTTTTGAAACTGGCGTTTGGAAAATGCGGCAAAATCTGAGAAACTACTTCTAAGAATCAATATTCAATGTATGTTGATGAAAGTTCGGTAATCCACATGCTAACAAATTTGTAGTGAATATGTGTCGAATCCTTTATGCATGTAGCATGTTAGGAACACGGAATTTCACAGCCAGGGAATTTATGTAAATTACATTTCTCTTGGTTAGAAATCACTCCAAGAGATTTTTCCTGAGAAATAGGCCTGATTTTTGAAACTGACATTAGGAAAATCTGCGATCTCAGACTACTAGATTCTCGGTGTAAATCTGCCTTTTATGGTGGATGAAAGTTCGGTAATCCGCATGCTAACAACTCTGTAGTGAATATTTGTCGAATCCTAGGTACGTGAAACGTGTTCTGAACACAGAATATCACGGTGAGCGAATCTATATAAAATAAATGTCTCTTGGGTAGAATTCGCTCCAAGAGACTTTTCTGGGTATTCTGCCTCATTTTTGAAACTGGCTTTTGAAAATATCTGCAAAATCAGTGAAAATGCTTCAAAGTGTCAATATGCCTTGTATTGTGATGCAAGATAGTAAAAACACATGCAAACATTCTGTGGTGAATATTTGTAGAAAGCGTTATGCATGTGGCCTGATCGTTTCCCGGAAAATGCCGGTGATGGAATCTATGTAAATTACATGCCTATTGGTTAGAATTCGCTCCAAAATATTTTTCTGAGCAAACGGCCTGATTTTCGAAACTAGCATTAGGAAAAAGCTGCAAATTCAGAGTTAATGTTTCTAGGTGTATATATGCCATTTATGGTGGATGAAAGTTCTGTAATCTACATGTTCACAACTCATTCGGGAAAGTTTGTTGAAACCTTGATGCATGTAGCGTGTTCGGAAAATGGAATGTCACTGTGAGGGAAACTTTGTAAATTACATTTCTATTGGGAAGTACTCGCTCCACGAGAATTTTTCTGCGTATCTGCCTCCTTTTCAAAACTGGCATTAGGGAAAACTTTCGAAATATGAGAAAATGCTTCAAAGTGTCAACATGGCATTTATGGTGGATGAAAGTTCAGTAATCCTTATGCTAACAACTCTGTAGTGAATATTTGTCGAATCCGTGATGCATGTAGCTTTTTCGGAACACGGAATTTCACGATGACGGGTTCTATGTAAATTGCATGTCTATTGGGTAGAACTCGCTCCGAGAGTATTTTTCTGTGGAAACTGCATGATTTTAGAGACCGACATTAGGAGAAAACTACTAAATCAGAATAAAATTTCTATGTATAAATATGCACTGTAAGGTGGATTAAAGTTCGTTAATACACATGTTCACAACTCATTAAAGAAGGTTTTTTGAATCCGTGGTGCATGTAACGTGTTCAGAACACGGAATGACACGGTGATTGAAAGTAGTTAAATTATTATCTTTTGGGTAGAACTGTCTCCAAGAGCATTTTTCTGCCAATTCTGCCTCATTTTCAAAACTGGCATTAAAACTAACCTGTGAAATCTGAGAAAATTCTTCAAAGTGTCAGTAAGCCTTGTATGGTGGATGAAAGTGCTGTAATCCACTTGCTAACAACTCTGTAGTGAATATTTCTCGCATCCGAGATGCATGTATCGTGTTCGGAACACGGAATTTCACGGTGAGCGAATCCATGTAAATTACATGTCTATAGGTTAGAACCCGCTCCAAGAGGTTTTTGCCGTGAAATCTGCCTCATTTTCGAAACTGGCATTTCGAAAGCTCTGTGAAATCAGAGAAAAAGCTTCTAAGCATCAATATGCCTACTAGTGGGATGAAAGTCCTGTAATCCACATGCAAACAACTCTGCAGTGTATTTTTGTCGAATATTTTCTGCATGTAGCGTGTTCGAAACACGTAATTTCACAGCGGGAGAATCTATGTTATTTACATATCTTTTGGGTAGAACACGCTCCAAAAGTTTTTTCCTTTTGAAACTGCCTGATTTTCGAAACTGCTATTAGGAAAAAGCTGCGAACTCAGAGTTAAAGTTTCTAGGTGTAAATATGCCTTGTATGGTGGATGAAAGTTCTGTAATACACATGTACACAACTCATTAAAAATGTTTGTCAAATCCGTGATGTATGTAGCGTGTTCGGAACACGGAATGTTACGGTGACGGTATCTATGAAAATGAGATGTCTATTGGATAGAACATGCACCAAGAGAACTTTTCTGCGAAATCTGCCTGATTTTAGTAAGTGACGTTAGGAAAACCTGCGAAATCTTAGTAAATGTTTCTAGGTGTAAATATGCCTTGTTTTGTGGTTGAAAAATCGGTAATCCACATGCTCACGCTCATTAAATAATGTTTGTGGAAGCCGTGATGAATGTAAAGTTTTCGGAATACGGAAAGTCTCGGTGAGTGAAACTCTGAAAATAACAATTCTACTGGATAGAACTCGCTTAAATTGAATGCTTCTGCGAAAATTTCATGATTTTCGAAACTGGATGTTAGGAAAAACCTGCGAAATCAGAATAACTACTTCTAGGTGTAAATATGCCTTGTAAGGTGGACGAAAGTTTGGTAATCCACATGCTCACACTCATTAAAGAATGTCGAATTCGTGATGCATATAACGTGTTCGGAATACGGAATGTCATAGTGAAGGAAACAATGTAAGTTACATGTCTATTGGGTAGAACTCGCTTGAAGAGGATTTTTCTGCGAAAAGTGCCTCATTTTGAAAACTGCCATTAGGAGAACCCTGTGAAATCGGAGAAAATGCTTGTATGTGTCAATATGCCTTGAGTGGTGAATGAAAGTCCGGTAATCCACATGTTAATAACAGTGTAGTAATTATTTTGTAAACCGTGATTCATGTAGCGCTTTTGGAAAATGGAATTTCACGGTAATGAAACTATGTAAATTAAAATTCTATTGAGTAGAACGAGCTAGAAGAGAATTTTTCTGTGAAAATTGCAGGATTATCGAATCTGAAGTTTGGAAAAAGCTGCAAAACGAGAGTAAATATTTGTAGGTGCACATGTGCCTCTATGTTGCAAGAAAGTTCGGTAATCCACATTTTCAAAACATATTAAAGAATCTTTTTCTAATCCGTGGTGCATGTAGCGTGTTCAGAACGTGGAATTTCACGGTGATTGAAACAATGTAAATGACTTCTGTATTGGGTAGAACTCGCTCCGAGAGGGTTTTTCTGCGAAAACTTCGTCATTTTTGAAACTGGCGTTTGGAAAATGCGGCAAAATCTGAGAAAATACTTCTAAGAATCAATATTCAATGAATGGTGATGAAAGTTCGGTAATCCACATGCTAACAAATTTGTAGTGAATATGTGTCGAATCCTTTATGCATGTAGCATGTTAGGAACACGGAATTTCACAGCCAGGGAATTTATGTAAATTACATTTCTCTTGGTTAGAAATCACTCCAAGAGATTTTTCCTGAGAAATAGGCCTGATTTTTGAAACTGACATTAGGAAAATCTGCGATCTCAGACTACTAGATTCTCGGTGTAAATCTGCCTTTTATGATGGATGAAAGTTCGGTAATCCGCACGCTAACAACTCTGTAGTGAATATTTGTCGAATCTGAGATACGTGTAGCGTGTTTGGAACACAGAATATCACGGTGAGCGAATCTAAATAAAATAAATGTCTCTTGGGTAGAATTCGCTCCAAGAGACTTTTCTGGGTATTCTGCCTCATTTTTGAAACTGGCTTTTGAAAATATCTGCAAAATCAGTGAAAATGCTTCAAAGTGTCAATATGCCTTGTATTGTGATGCAAGATCGTAAAAACACATGCAAACAAATCTGTGGTGAATATTTGTAGAAAGCGTTATGCATGTGGCCTGATCGTTTCCCGGAAAATGCCGGTGATGGAATCTATGTAAATTACATGCCTATTGGTTAGAATTCGCTCCAAAATATTTTTCTGAGCAAACGGCCTGATTTTCGAAACTAGCATTAGGAAAAAGCTGCAAATTCAGAGTTAATGTTTCTAGGTGTATATATGCCATTTATGGTGGATGAAAGTTCTGTAATCTACATGTTCACAACTCATTCGGGAAAGTTTGTTGAAACCTTGATGCATGTAGCGTGTTCGGAAAATGGAATGTCACTGTGAGGGAAACTTTGTAAATTACATTTCTATTGGGAAGTACTCGCTCCACGAGAATTTTTCTGCATATCTGCCTCCTTTTCAAAACTGGCATTAGGGAAAACTTTCGAAATATGAGAAAATGCTTCAAAGTGTCAACATGGCATTTATGGTGGATGAAAGTTCAGTAATCCTTATGCTAACAACTCTGTAGTGAATATTTGTCGAATCCGTGATGCATGTAGCTTTTTCGGAACACGGAATTTCACGATGACGGGTTCTATGTAAATTGCATGTCTATTGGGTAGAACTCGCTCCGAGAGTATTTTTCTGTGGAAACTGCATGATTTTAGAGACCGACATTAGGAGAAAACTACTAAATCAGAATAAAATTTCTATGTATAAATATGCACTGTAAGGTGGATTAAAGTTCGTTAATACACATGTTCACAACTCATTAAAGAAGGTTTTTTGAATCCGTGGTGCATGTAACGTGTTCAGAACACGGAATGACACGGTGATTGAAAGTAGTTAAATTATTATCTTTTGGGTAGAACTGTCTCCAAGAGCATTTTTCTGCCAATTCTGCCTCATTTTCAAAACTGGCATTAAAACTAACCTGTGAAATCTGAGAAAATTCTTCAAAGTGTCAGTAAGCCTTGTATGGTGGATGAAAGTGCTGTAATCCACTTGCTAACAACTCTGTAGTGAATATTTCTCGCATCCGAGATGCATGTAGCGTGTTCAGAACACGGAATTTCACGGTGAGCGAATCCATGTAAATTACATGTCTATTGGTTAGAACCCGCTCCAAGAGGTTTTTGCCGTGAAATCTGCCTCATTTTCGAAACTGGCATTTCGAAAGCTCTGTGAAATCAGAGAAAAAGCTTCTAAGCATCAATATGCCTACTAGTGGGATGAAAGTCCTGTAATCCACATGCAAACAACTCTGCAGTGTATTTTTGTCCAATATTTTCTGCATGTAGCGTGTTCGAAACACGTAATTTCACAGCGGGAGAATCTATGTTATTTACATATCTTTTGGGTAGAACACGCTCCAAAAGTTTTTTCCTTTTGAAACTGCCTGATTTTCGAAACTGCTATTAGGAAAAAGCTGCGAACTCAGAGTTAAAGTTTCTAGGTGTAAATATGCCTTGTATGGTGGATGAAAGTTCTGTAATACACATGTACACAACTCATTAAAAATGTTTGTCAAATCCGTGATGTATGTAGCGTGTTCGGAACACGGAATGTTACGGTGACGGTATCTACGAAAATGAGATGTCTATTGGATAGAACATGCACCAAGAGAACTTTTCTGCGAAATCTGCCTGATTTTTGTAAGTGACGTTAGGAAAACCTGCGAAATCTTAGTAAATGTTTCTAGGTGTAAATATGCCTTGTTTTGTGGTTGAAAAATCGGTAATCCACATGCTCACGCTCATTAAATAATGTTTGTGGAAGCCGTGATGAATGTAAAGTTTTCGGAATACGGAAAGTCTCGGTGAGTGAAACTCTGAAAATAACAATTCTACTGGATAGAACTCGCTTAAATTGAATGCTTCTGCGAAAATTTCATGATTTTCGAAACTGGATGTTAGGAAAAACCTGCGAAATCAGAATAACTACTTCTAGGTGTAAATATGCCTTGTAAGGTGGACGAAAGTTTGGTAATCCACATGCTCACACTCATTAAAGAATGTCAAATTCGTGATGCATATAACGTGTTCGGAATACGGAATGTCATAGTGAAGGAAACAATGTAAGTTACATGTCTATTGGGTAGAACTCGCTTGAAGAGGATTTTTCTGCGAAAAGTGCCTCATTTTGAAAACTGCCATTAGGAGAACCCTGTGAAATCGGAGAAAATGCTTGTATGTGTCAATATGCCTTGAGTGGTGAATGAAAGTCCGGTAATCCACATGTTAATAACAGTGTAGTAATTATTTTGTAAACCGTGATTCATGTAGCGCTTTTGGAAAATGGAATTTCACGGTAATGAAACTATGTAAATTAAAATTCTATTGAGTAGAACGAGCTAGAAGAGAATTTTTCTGTGAAAATTGCAGGATTATCGAATCTGAAGTTTGGAAAAAGCTGCAAAACGAGAGTAAATATTTGTAGGTGCACATGTGCCTCTATGTTGCAAGAAAGTTCGGTAATCCACATTTTCAAAACATATTAAAGAATCTTTTTCTAATCCGTGGTGCATGTAGCGTGTTCAGAACGTGGAATTTCACGGTGATTGAAACAATGTAAATGACTTCTCTATTGGGTAGAACTCGCTCCGAGAGGGTTTTTCTGCGAAAACTTCGTCATTTTTGAAACTGGCGTTTGGAAAATGCGGCAAAATCTGAGAAAATACTTCTAAGAATCAATATTCAATGAATGGTGATGAAAGTTCGGTAATCCACATGCTAACAAATTTGTAGTGAATATGTGTCGAATCCTTTATGCATGTAGCATGTTAGGAACACGGAATTTCACAGCCAGGGAATTTATGTAAA
The DNA here is from genome assembly GCF_036321535.1 of Camelus dromedarius. Taxonomy (NCBI): domain Eukaryota; kingdom Metazoa; phylum Chordata; class Mammalia; order Artiodactyla; family Camelidae; genus Camelus; species Camelus dromedarius. The sequence continues at coordinate 3,832,916 of NW_026989854.1, forward strand.
TTACATTTCTCTTGGTTAGAAATCACTCCAAGAGATTTTTCCTGAGAAATAGGCCTGATTTTTGAAACTGACATTAGGAAAATCTGCGATCTCAGACTACTAGATTCTCGGTGTAAATCTGCCTTTTATGATGGATGAAAGTTCGGTAATCCGCACGCTAACAACTCTGTAGTGAATATTTGTCGAATCTGAGATACGTGTAGCGTGTTTGGAACACAGAATATCACGGTGAGCGAATCTATATAAAATAAATGTCTCTTGGGTAGAATTCGCTCCAAGAGACTTTTCTGGGTATTCTGCCTCATTTTTGAAACTGGCTTTTGAAAATATCTGCAAAATCAGTGAAAATGCTTCAAAGTGTCAATATGCCTTGTATTGTGATGCAAGATCGTAAAAACACATGCAAACAAATCTGTGGTGAATATTTGTAGAAAGCGTTATGCATGTGGCCTGATCGTTTCCCGGAAAATGCCGGTGATGGAATCTATGTAAATTACATGCCTATTGGTTAGAATTCGCTCCAAAATATTTTTCTGAGCAAACGGCCTGATTTTCGAAACTAGCATTAGGAAAAAGCTGCAAATTCAGAGTTAATGTTTCTAGGTGTATATATGCCATTTATGGTGGATGAAAGTTCTGTAATCTACATGTTCACAACTCATTCGGGAAAGTTTGTTGAAACCTTGATGCATGTAGCGTGTTCGGAAAATGGAATGTCACTGTGAGGGAAACTTTGTAAATTACATTTCTATTGGGAAGTACTCGCTCCACGAGAATTTTTCTGCGTATCTGCCTCCTTTTCAAAACTGGCATTAGGGAAAACTTTCGAAATATGAGAAAATGCTTCAAAGTGTCAACATGGCATTTATGGTGGATGAAAGTTCAGTAATCCTTATGCTAACAACTCTGTAGTGAATATTTGTCGAATCCGTGATGCATGTAGCTTTTTCGGAACACGGAATTTCACGATGACGGGTTCTATGTAAATTGCATGTCTATTGGGTAGAACTCGCTCCGAGAGTATTTTTCTGTGGAAACTGCATGATTTTAGAGACCGACATTAGGAGAAAACTACTAAATCAGAATAAAATTTCTATGTATAAATATGCACTGTAAGGTGGATTAAAGTTCGTTAATACACATGTTCACAACTCATTAAAGAAGGTTTTTTGAATCCGTGGTGCATGTAACGTGTTCAGAACACGGAATGACACGGTGATTGAAAGTAGTTAAATTATTATCTTTTGGGTAGAACTGTCTCCAAGAGCATTTTTCTGCCAATTCTGCCTCATTTTCAAAACTGGCATTAAAACTAACCTGTGAAATCTGAGAAAATTCTTCAAAGTGTCAGTAAGCCTTGTATGGTGGATGAAAGTGCTGTAATCCACTTGCTAACAACTCTGTAGTGAATATTTCTCGCATCCGAGATGCATGTAGCGTGTTCAGAACACGGAATTTCACGGTGAGCGAATCCATGTAAATTACATGTCTATTGGTTAGAACCCGCTCCAAGAGGTTTTTGCCGTGAAATCTGCCTCATTTTCGAAACTGGCATTTCGAAAGCTCTGTGAAATCAGAGAAAAAGCTTCTAAGCATCAATATGCCTACTAGTGGGATGAAAGTCCTGTAATCCACATGCAAACAACTCTGCAGTGTATTTTTGTCGAATATTTTCTGCATGTAGCGTGTTCGAAACACGTAATTTCACAGCGGGAGAATCTATGTTATTTACATATCTTTTGGGTAGAACACGCTCCAAAAGTTTTTTCCTTTTGAAACTGCCTGATTTTCGAAACTGCTATTAGGAAAAAGCTGCGAACTCAGAGTTAAAGTTTCTAGGTGTAAATATGCCTTGTATGGTGGATGAAAGTTCTGTAATACACATGTACACAACTCATTAAAAATGTTTGTCAAATCCGTGATGTATGTAGCGTGTTCGGAACACGGAATGTTACGGTGACGGTATCTACGAAAATGAGATGTCTATTGGATAGAACATGCACCAAGAGAACTTTTCTGCGAAATCTGCCTGATTTTTGTAAGTGACGTTAGGAAAACCTGCGAAATCTTAGTAAATGTTTCTAGGTGTAAATATGCCTTGTTTTGTGGTTGAAAAATCGGTAATCCACATGCTCACGCTCATTAAATAATGTTTGTGGAAGCCGTGATGAATGTAAAGTTTTCGGAATACGGAAAGTCTCGGTGAGTGAAACTCTGAAAATAACAATTCTACTGGATAGAACTCGCTTAAATTGAATGCTTCTGCGAAAATTTCATGATTTTCGAAACTGGATGTTAGGAAAAACCTGCGAAATCAGAATAACTACTTCTAGGTGTAAATATGCCTTGTAAGGTGGACGAAAGTTTGGTAATCCACATGCTCAGACTCATTAAAGAATGTCGAATTCGTGATGCATATAACGTGTTCGGAATACGGAATGTCATAGTGAAGGAAACAATGTAAGTTACATGTCTATTGGGTAGAACTCGCTTGAAGAGGATTTTTCTGCGAAAAGTGCCTCATTTTGAAAACTTCCATTAGGAGAACCCTGTGAAATCGGAGAAAATGCTTGTATGTGTCAATATGCCTTGAATGGTGAATGAAAGTCCGGTAATCCACATGTTAATAACAGTGTAGTAATTATTTTGTAAACCGTGATTCATGTAGCGCTTTTGGAAAATGGAATTTCACGGTAATGAAACTATGTAAATTAAAATTCTATTGAGTAGAACGAGCTAGAAGAGAATTTTTCTGTGAAAATTGCAGGATTATCGAATCTGAAGTTTGGAAAAAGCTGCAAAACGAGAGTAAATATTTGTAGGTGCACATGTGCCTCTATGTTGCAAGAAAGTTCGGTAATCCACATTTTCAAAACATATTAAAGAATCTTTTTCTAATCCATGGTGCATGTAGCGTGTTCAGAACGTGGAATTTCACGGTGATTGAAACAATGTAAATGACTTCTCTATTGGGTAGAACTCGCTCCGAGAGGGTTTTTCTGCAAAAACTTCTTCATTTTTGAAACTGGCGTTTGGAAAATGCGGCAAAATCTGAGAAAATACTTCTAAGAATCAATATTCAATGTATGGTGATGAAAGTTCGGTAATCCACATGCTAACAAATTTGTAGTGAATATGTGTCGAATCCTTTATGCATGTAGCATGTTAGGAACACGGAATTTCACAGCCAGGGAATTTATGTAAATTACATTTCTCTTGGTTAGAAATCACTCCAAGAGATTTTTCCTGAGAAATAGGCCTGATTTTTGAAACTGACATTAGGAAAATCTGCGATCTCAGACTACTAGATTCTCGGTGTTAATCTGCCTTTTATGGTGGATGAAAGTTCGGTAATCCGCATGCTAACAACTCTGTAGTGAATATTTGTCGAATCTGAGATACGTGTAGCATGTTTGGAACACAGAATATCACGGTGAGCGAATCTATATAAAATAAATGTCTCTTGGGTAGAATTCGCTCCAAGAGACTTTTCTGGGTATTCTGCCTCATTTTTGAAACTGGCTTTTGAAAATATCTGCAAAATCAGTGAAAATGCTTCAAAGTGTCAATATGCCTTGTATTGTGATGCAAGATAGTAAAAACACATGCAAACATTCTGTGGTGAATATTTGTAGAAAGCGTTATGCATGTGGCCTGATCGTTTCCCGGAAAATGCCGGTGATGGAATCTATGTAAATTACATGCCTATTGGTTAGAATTCGCTCCAAAATATTTTTCTGAGCAAACGGCCTGATTTTCGAAACTAGCATTAGGAAAAAGCTGCAAATTCAGAGTTAATGTTTCTAGGTGTATATATGCCATTTATGGTGGATGAAAGTTCTGTAATCTACATGTTCACAACTCATTCGGGAAAGTTTGTTGAAACCTTGATGCATGTAGCGTGTTCGGAAAATGGAATGTCACTGTGAGGGAAACTTTGTAAATTACATTTCTATTGGGAAGTACTCGCTCCACGAGAATTTTTCTGCGTATCTGCCTCCTTTTCAAAACTGGCATTAGGGAAAACTTTCGAAATATGAGAAAATGCTTCAAAGTGTCAACATGGCATTTATGGTGGATGAAAGTTCAGTAATCCTTATGCTAACAACTCTGTAGTGAATATTTGTCGAATCCGTGATGCATGTAGCTTTTTCGGAACACGGAATTTCACGATGACGGGTTCTATGTAAATTGCATGTCTATTGGGTAGAACTCGCTCCGAGAGTATTTTTCTGTGGAAACTGCATGATTTTAGAGACCGACATTAGGAGAAAACTACTAAATCAGAATAAAATTTCTATGTATAAATATGCACTGTAAGGTGGATTAAAGTTCGTTAATACACATGTTCACAACTCATTAAAGAAGGTTTTTTGAATCCGTGGTGCATGTAACGTGTTCAGAACACGGAATGACACGGTGATTGAAAGTAGTTAAATTATTATCTTTTGGGTAGAACTGTCTCCAAGAACATTTTTCTGCCAATTCTGCCTCATTTTCAAAACTGGCATTAAAACTAACCTGTGAAATCTGAGAAAATTCTTCAAAGTGTCAGTAAGCCTTGTATGGTGGATGAAAGTGCTGTAATCCACTTGCTAACAACTCTGTAGTGAATATTTCTCGCATCCGAGATGCATGTAGCGTGTTCGGAACACGGAATTTCACGGTGAGCGAATCCATGTAAATTACATGTCTATTGGTTAGAACCCGCTCCAAGAGGTTTTTGCCGTGAAATCTGCCTCATTTTCGAAACTGGCATTTCGAAAGCTCTGTGAAATCAGAGAAAAAGCTTCTAAGCATCAATATGCCTACTAGTGGGATGAAAGTCCTGTAATCCACATGCAAACAACTCTGCAGTGTATTTTTGTCCAATATTTTCTGCATGTAGCGTGTTCGAAACACGTAATTTCACAGCGGGAGAATCTATGTTATTTACATATCTTTTGGGTAGAACACGCTCCAAAAGTTTTTTCCTTTTGAAACTGCCTGATTTTCGAAACTGCTATTAGGAAAAAGCTGCGAACTCAGAGTTAAAGTTTCTAGGTGTAAATATGCCTTGTATGGTGGATGAAAGTTCTGTAATACACATGTACACAACTCATTAAAAATGTTTGTCAAATCCGTGATGTATGTAGCGTGTTCGGAACACGGAATGTTACGGTGACGGTATCTATGAAAATGAGATGTCTATTGGATAGAACATGCACCAAGAGAACTTTTCTGCGAAATCTGCCTGATTTTTGTAAGTGACGTTAGGAAAACCTGCGAAATGTTAGTAAATGTTTCTAGGTGTAAATATGCCTTGTTTTGTGGTTGAAAAATCGGTAATCCACATGCTCACGCTCATTAAATAATGTTTGTGGAAGCCGTGATGAATGTAAAGTTTTCGGAACACGGAATGTCTCGGTGAGTGAAACTCTGAAAATAACAATTCTACTGGATAGAACTCGCTTAAATTGAATGCTTCTGCGAAAATTTCATGATTTTCGAAACTGGATGTTAGGAAAAACCTGCGAAATCAGAATAACTACTTCTAGGTGTAAATATGCCTTGTAAGGTGGACGAAAGTTTGGTAATGCACATGCTCAGACTCATTAAAGAATGTCGAATTCGTGATGCATATAACGTGTTCGGAATACGGAATGTCATAGTGAAGGAAACAATGTAAGTTACATGTCTATTGGGTAGAACTCGCTTGAAGAGGATTTTTCTGCGAAAAGTGCCTCATTTTGAAAACTTCCATTAGAAGAACCCTGTGAAATCGGAGAAAATGCTTGTATGTGTCAATATGCCTTGAATGGTGAATGAAAGTCCGGTAATCCACATGTTAATAACAGTGTAGTAATTATTTTGTAAACCGTGATTCATGTAGTGCTTTTGGAAAATGGAATTTCACGGTAATGAAACTATGTAAATTAAAATTCTATTGAGTAGAACGAGCTAGAAGAGAATTTTTCTGTGAAAATTGCATGATTATCGAATCTGAAGTTTGGAAAAAGCTGCAAAACGAGAGTAAATATTTGTAGGTGCACATGTGCCTCTATGTTGCAAGAAAGTTCGGTAATCCACATTTTCAAAACATATTAAAGAATCTTTTTCTAATCCGTGGTGCATGTAGCGTGTTCAGAACGTGGAATTTCACAGTGATTGAAACAATGTAAATGACTTCTCTATTGGGTAGAACTCGCTCCGAGAGGGTTTTTCTGCGAAAACTTCGTCATTTTTGAAACTGGCGTTTGGAAAATGCGGCAAAATCTGAGAAAATACTTCTAAGAATCAATATTCAATGTATGGTGATGAAAGTTCGGTAATCCACATGCTAACAAATTTGTAGTGAATATGTGTCGAATCCTTTATGCATGTAGCATGTTAGGAACACGGAATTTCACAGCCAGGGAATTTATGTAAATTACATTTCTCTTGGTTAGAAATCACTCCAAGAGATTTTTCCTGAGAAATAGGCCTGATTTTTGAAACTGACATTAGGAAAATCTGCGATCTCAGACTACTAGATTCTCGGTGTAAATCTGCCTTTTATGGTGGATGAAAGTTCGGTAATCCGCATGCTAACAACTCTGTAGTGAATATTTGTCGAATCCTAGGTACGTGAAACGTGTTCTGAACACAGAATATCACGGTGAGCGAATCTATATAAAATAAATGTCTCTTGGGTAGAATTCGCTCCAAGAGACTTTTCTGGGTATTCTGCCTCATTTTTGAAACTGGCTTTTGAAAATATCTGCAAAATCAGTGAAAATGCTTCAAAGTGTCAATATGCCTTGTATTGTGATGCAAGATAGTAAAAACACATGCAAACATTCTGTGGTGAATATTTGTAGAAAGCGTTATGCATGTGGCCTGATCGTTTCCCGGAAAATGCCGGTGATGGAATCTATGTAAATTACATGCCTATTGGTTAGAATTCGCTCCAAAATATTTTTCTGAGCAAACGGCCTGATTTTCGAAACTAGCATTAGGAAAAAGCTGCAAATTCAGAGTTAATGTTTCTAGGTGTATATATGCCATTTATGGTGGATGAAAGTTCTGTAATCTACATGTTCACAACTCATTCGGGAAAGTTTGTTGAAACCTTGATGCATGTAGCGTGTTCGGAAAATGGAATGTCACTGTGAGGGAAACTTTGTAAATTACATTTCTATTGGGAAGTACTCGCTCCACGAGAATTTTTCTGCGTATCTGCCTCCTTTTCAAAACTGGCATTAGGGAAAACTTTCGAAATATGAGAAAATGCTTCAAAGTGTCAACATGGCATTTATGGTGGATGAAAGTTCAGTAATCCTTATGCTAACAACTCTGTAGTGAATATTTGTCGAATCCGTGATGCATGTAGCTTTTTCGGAACACGGAATTTCACGATGACGGGTTCTATGTAAATTGCATGTCTATTGGGTAGAACTCGCTCCGAGAGTATTTTTCTGTGGAAACTGCATGATTTTAGAGACCGACATTAGGAGAAAACTACTAAATCAGAATAAAATTTCTATGTATAAATATGCACTGTAAGGTGGATTAAAGTTCGTTAATACACATGTTCACAACTCATTAAAGAAGGTTTTTTGAATCCGTGGTGCATGTAACGTGTTCAGAACACGGAATGACACGGTGATTGAAAGTAGTTAAATTATTATCTTTTGGGTAGAACTGTCTCCAAGAGCATTTTTCTGCCAATTCTGCCTCATTTTCAAAACTGGCATTAAAAGTAACCTGTGAAATCTGAGAAAATTCTTCAAAGTGTCAGTAAGCCTTGTATGGTGGATGAAAGTGCTGTAATCCACTTGCTAACAACTCTGTAGTGAATATTTCTCGCATCCGAGATGCATGTATCGTGTTCGGAACACGGAATTTCACGGTGAGCGAATCCATGTAAATTACATGTCTATAGGTTAGAACCCGCTCCAAGAGGTTTTTGCCGTGAAATCTGCCTCATTTTCGAAACTGGCATTTCGAAAGCTCTGTGAAATCAGAGAAAAAGCTTCTAAGCATCAATATGCCTACTAGTGGGATGAAAGTCCTGTAATCCACATGCAAACAACTCTGCAGTGTATTTTTGTCCAATATTTTCTGCATGTAGCGTGTTCGAAACACGTAATTTCACAGCGGGAGAATCTATGTTATTTACATATCTTTTGGGTAGAACACGCTCCAAAAGTTTTTTCCTTTTGAAACTGCCTGATTTTCGAAACTGCTATTAGGAAAAAGCTGCGAACTCAGAGTTAAAGTTTCTAGGTGTAAATATGCCTTGTATGGTGGATGAAAGTTCTGTAATACACATGTACACAACTCATTAAAAATGTTTGTCAAATCCGTGATGTATGTAGCGTGTTCGGAACACGGAATGTTACGGTGACGGTATCTATGAAAATGAGATGTCTATTGGATAGAACATGCACCAAGAGAACTTTTCTGCGAAATCTGCCTGATTTTAGTAAGTGACGTTAGGAAAACCTGCGAAATCTTAGTAAATGTTTCTAGGTGTAAATATGCCTTGTTTTGTGGTTGAAAAATCGGTAATCCACATGCTCACGCTCATTAAATAATGTTTGTGGAAGCCGTGATGAATGTAAAGTTTTCGGAATACGGAATGTCTCGGTGAGTGAAACTCTGAAAATAACAATTCTACTGGATAGAACTCGCTTAAATTGAATGCTTCTGCGAAAATTTCATGATTTTCGAAACTGGATGTTAGGAAAAACCTGCGAAATCAGAATAACTACTTCTAGGTGTAAATATGCCTTGTAAGGTGGACGAAAGTTTGGTAATCCACATGCTCACACTCATTAAAGAATGTCGAATTCGTGATGCATATAACGTGTTCGGAATACGGAATGTCATAGTGAAGGAAACAATGTAAGTTACATGTCTATTGGGTAGAACTCGCTTGAAGAGGATTTTTCTGCGAAAAGTGCCTCATTTTGAAAACTGCCATTAGGAGAACCCTGTGAAATCGGAGAAAATGCTTGTATGTGTCAATATGCCTTGAGTGGTGAATGAAAGTCCGGTAATCCACATGTTAATAACAGTGTAGTAATTATTTTGTAAACCGTGATTCATGTAGCGCTTTTGGAAAATGGAATTTCACGGTAATGAAACTATGTAAATTAAAATTCTATTGAGTAGAACGAGCTAGAAGAGAATTTTTCTGTGAAAATTGCAGGATTATCGAATCTGAAGTTTGGAAAAAGCTGCAAAACGAGAGTAAATATTTGTAGGTGCACATGTGCCTCTATGTTGCAAGAAAGTTCGGTAATCCACATTTTCAAAACATATTAAAGAATCTTTTTCTAATCCGTGGTGCATGTAGCGTGTTCAGAACGTGGAATTTCACGGTGATTGAAACAATGTAAATGACTTCTCTATTGGGTAGAACTCGCTCCGAGAGGGTTTTTCTGCGAAAACTTCGTCATTTTTGAAACTGGCGTTTGGAAAATGCGGCAAAATCTGAGAAAATACTTCTAAGAATCAATATTCAATGAATGGTGATGAAAGTTCGGTAATCCACATGCTAACCAATTTGTAGTGAATATGTGTTGAATCCTTTATGCATGTAGCATGTTAGGATCACGGAATTTCACAGCCAGGGAATTTATGTAAATTACATTTCTCTTGGTTAGAAATCACTCCAAGAGATTTTTCCTGAGAAATAGGCCTGATTTTTGAAACTGACATTAGGAAAATCTGCGATCTCAGACTACTAGATTCTCGGTGTAAATCTGCCTTTTATGATGGATGAAAGTTCGGTAATCCGCACGCTAACAACTCTGTAGTGAATATTTGTCGAATCTGAGATACGTGTAGCGTGTTTGGAACACAGAATATCACGGTGAGCGAATCTATATAAAATCAATGTCTCTTGGGTAGAATTCGCTCCAAGAGACTTTTCTGGGTATTCTGCCTCATTTTTGAAACTGGCTTTTGAAAATATCTGCAAAATCAGTGAAAATGCTTCAAAGTGTCAATATGCCTTGTATTGTGATGCAAGATCGTAAAAACACATGCAAACAAATCTGTGGTGAATATTTGTAGAAAGCGTTATGCATGTGGCCTGATCGTTTCCCGGAAAATGCCGGTGATGGAATCTATGTAAATTACATGCCTATTGGTTAGAATTCGCTCCAAAATATTTTTCTGAGCAAACGGCCTGATTTTCGAAACTAGCATTAGGAAAAAGCTGCAAATTCAGAGTTAATGTTTCTAGGTGTATATATGCCATTTATGGTGGATGAAAGTTCTGTAATCTACATGTTCACAACTCATTCGGGAAAGTTTGTTGAAACCTTGATGCATGTAGCGTGTTCGGAAAATGGAATGTCACTGTGAGGGAAACTTTGTAAATTACATTTCTATTGGGAAGTACTCACTCCACGAGAATTTTTCTGCGTATCTGCCTCCTTTTCAAAACTGGCATTAGGGAAAACTTTCGAAATATGAGAAAATGCTTCAAAGTGTCAACATGGCATTTATGGTGGATGAAAGTTCAGTAATCCTTATGCTAACAACTCTGTAGTGAATATTTGTCGAATCCGTGATGCATGTAGCTTTTTCGGAACACGGAATTTCACGATGACGGGTTCTATGTAAATTGCATGTCTATTGGGTAGAACTCGCTCCGAGAGTATTTTTCTGTGGAAACTGCATGATTTTAGAGACCGACATTAGGAGAAAACTACTAAATCAGAATAAAATTTCTATGTATAAATATGCACTGTAAGGTGGATTAAAGTTCGTTAATACACATGTTCACAACTCATTAAAGAAGGTTTTTTGAATCCGTGGTGCATGTAAAGTGTTCAGAACACGGAATGACACGGTGATTGAAAGTAGTTAAATTATTATCTTTTGGGTAGAACTGTCTCCAAGAGCATTTTTCTGCCAATTCTGCCTCATTTTCAAAACTGGCATTAAAACTAACCTGTGAAATCTGAGAAAATTCTTCAAAGTGTCAGTAAGCCTTGTATGGTGGATGAAAGTGCTGTAATCCACTTGCTAACAACTCTGTAGTGAATATTTCTCGCATCCGAGATGCATGTAGCGTGTTCGGAACACGGAATTTCACGGTGAGCGAATCCATGTAAATTACATGTCTATTGGTTAGAACCCGCTCCAAGAGGTTTTTGCCGTGAAATCTGCCTCATTTTCGAAACTGGCATTTCGAAAGCTCTGTGAAATCAGAGAAAAAGCTTCTAAGCATCAATATGCCTACTAGTGGGATGAAAGTCCTGTAATCCACATGCAAACAACTCTGCAGTGTATTTTTGTCGAATATTTTCTGCATGTAGCGTGTTCGAAACACGTAATTTCACAGCGGGAGAATCTATGTTATTTACATATCTTTTGGGTAGAACACGCTCCAAAAGTTTTTTCCTTTTGAAACTGCCTGATTTTCGAAACTGCTATTAGGAAAAAGCTGCGAACTCAGAGTTAAAGTTTCTAGGTGTAAATATGCCTTGTATGGTGGATGAAAGTTCTGTAATACACATGTACACAACTCATTAAAAATGTTTGTCAAATCCGTGATGTATGTAGCGTGTTCGGAACACGGAATGTTACGGTGACGGTATCTACGAAAATGAGATGTCTATTGGATAGAACATGCACCAAGAGAACTTTTCTGCGAAATCTGCCTGATTTTTGTAAGTGACGTTAGGAAAACCTGCGAAATCTTAGTAAATGTTTCTAGGTGTAAATATGCCTTGTTTTGTGGTTGAAAAATCGGTAATCCACATGCTCACGCTCATTAAATAATGTTTGTGGAAGCCGTGATGAATGTAAATTTTTCGGAATACGGAAAGTCTCGGTGAGTGAAACTCTGAAAATAACAATTCTACTGGATAGAACTCGCTTAAATTGAATGCTTCTGCGAAAATTTCATGATTTTCGAAACTGGATGTTAGGAAAAACCTGCGAAATCAGAATAACTACTTCTAGGTGTAAATATGCCTTGTAAGGTGGACGAAAGTTTGGTAATCCACATGCTCAGACTCATTAAAGAATGTCGAATTCGTGATGCATATAACGTGTTCGGAATACGGAATGTCATAGTGAAGGAAACAATGTAAGTTACATGTCTATTGGGTAGAACTCGCTTGAAGAGGATTTTTCTGCGAAAAGTGCCTCATTTTGAAAACTGCCATTAGGAGAACCCTGTGAAATCGGAGAAAATGCTTGTATGTGTCAATATGCCTTGAATGGTGAATGAAAGTCCGGTAATCCACATGTTAATAACAGTGTAGTAATTATTTTGTAAACCGTGATTCATGTAGCGCTTTTGGAAAATGGAAATTCACGGTAATGAAACTATGTAAATTAAAATTCTATTGAGTAGAACGAGCTAGAAGAGAATTTTTCTGTGAAAATTGCAGGATTATCGAATCTGAAGTTTGGAAAAAGCTGCAAAACGAGAGTAAATATTTGTAGGTGCACATGTGCCTCTATGTTGCAAGAAAGTTCGGTAATCCACATTTTCAAAACATATTAAAGAATCTTTTTCTAATCCGTGGTGCATGTAGCGTGTTCAGAACGTGGAATTTCATGGTGATTGAAACAATGTAAATGACTTCTCTATTGGGTAGAACTCGCTCCGAGAGTGTTTTTCTGCGAAAACTTCGTCATTTTTGAAACTGGCGTTTGGAAAATGCGGCAAAATCTGAGAAAATACTTCTAAGAAACATATTCAATGTATGGTGATGAAAGTTCGGTAATCCACATGCTAACAAATTTGTAGTGAATATGTGTCGAATCCTTTATGCATGTAGCATGTTAGGAACACGGAATTTCACAGCCAGGGAATTTATGTAAATTACATTTCTCTTGGTTAGAAATCACTCCAAGAGATTTTTCCTGAGAAATAGGCCTGATTTTTGAAACTGACATTAGGAAAATCTGCGATCTCAGACTACTAGATTCTCGGTGTAAATCTGCCTTTTATGGTGGATGAAAGTTCGGTAATCCGCATGCTAACAACTCTGTAGTGAATATTTGTCGAATCTGAGATACGTGTAGCATGTTTGGAACACAGAATATCACGGTGAGCGAATCTATATAAAATAAATGTCTCTTGGGTAGAATTCGCTCCAAGAGACTTTTCTGGGTATTCTGCCTCATTTTTGAATCTGGTTTGGAAAATATCTGCAAAATCAGTGAAAATGCTTCAAAGTGTCAATATGCCTTGTATTGTGATGCAAGATCGTAAAAACACATGCAAACAAATCTGTGGTGACTATTTGTAGAAAGCGTTATGCATGTGGCCTGATCGTTTCCCGGAAAATGCCGGTGATGGAATCTATGTAAATTACATGCCTATTGTTTAGAATTCGCTCCAAAATATTTTTCTGAGCAAACGGCCTGATTTTCGAAACTAGCATTAGGAAAAAGCTGCAAATTCAGAGTTAATGTTTCTAGGTGTATATATGCCATTTATGGTGGATGAAAGTTCTGTAATCTACATGTTCACAACTCATTCGGGAAAGTTTGTTGAAACCTTGATGCATGTAGTGTGTTCGGAAAATGGAATGTCACTGTGAGGGAAACTTTGTAAATTACATTTCTATTGGGAAGTACTCGCTCCACGAGAATTTTTCTGCGTATCTGCCTCCTTTTCAAAAGTGGCATTAGGGAAAACTTTCGAAATATGAGAAAATGCTTCAAAGTGTCAACATGGCATTTATGGTGGATGAAAGTTCGGTAATCCTTATGCTAACAACTCTGTAGTGAATATTTGTCGAATCCGTGATGCATGTAGCTTTTTCGGAACACGGAATTTCACGATGACGGGTTCTATGTAAATTGCATGTCTATTGGGTAGAACTCGCTCCGAGAGTATTTTTCTGTGGAAACTGCATGATTTTAGAGACCGACATTAGGAGAAAACTACTAAATCAGAATAAAATTTCTATGTATAAATATGCACTGTAAGGTGGATTAAAGTTCGTTAATACACATGTTCACAACTCATGAAAGAAGGTTTTTTGAATCCGTGGTGCATGTAACGTGTTCAGAACACGGAATGACACGGTGATTGAAAGTAGTTAAATTATTATCTTTTGGGTAGAACTGTCTCCAAGAGCATTTTTCTGCCAATTCTGCCTCATTTTCAAAACTGGCATTAAAACTAACCTGTGAAATCTGAGAAAATTCTTCAAAGTGTCAGTAAGCCTTGTATGGTGGATGAAAGTGCTGTAATCCACTTGCTAACAACTCTGTTGTGAATATTTCTCGCATCCGAAATGCATGTAGCGTGTTCGGAACACGGAATTTCACGGTGAGCGAATCCATGTAAATTACATGTCTATTGGTTAGAACCCGCTCCAAGAGGTTTTTGCCGTGAAATCTGCCTCATTTTCGAAACTGGCATTTCGAAAGCTCTGTGAAATCAGAGAAAAAGCTTCTAAGCATCAATATGCCTACTAGTGGGATGAAAGTCCTGTAATCCACATGCAAACAACTCTGCAGTGTATTTTTGTCCAATATTTTCTGCATGTAGCGTGTTCGAAACACGTAATTTCACAGCGGGAGAATCTATGTTATTTACATATCTTTTGGGTAGAACACGCTCCAAAAGTTTTTTCCTTTGAAAACTGCCTGATTTTCGAAACTGCTATTAGGAAAAAGCTGCGAACTCAGAGTTAAAGTTTCTAGGTGTAAATATGCCTTGTATGGTGGATGAAAGTTCTGTAATACACATGTACACAACTCATTAAAAATGTTTGTCAAATCCGTGATGTATGTAGCGTGTTCGGAACACGGAATGTTACGGTGACGGTATCTATGAAAATGAGATGTCTATTGGATAGAACATGCACCAAGAGAACTTTTCTGCGAAATCTGCCTGATTTTCTTAAGTGACGTTAGGAAAACCTGCGAAATCTTAGTAAATGTTTCTAGGAGTAAATATGCCTTGTTTTGTGGTTGAAAAATCGGTAATCCACATGCTCACGCTCATTAAATAATGTTTGTCGAAACCGTGATGAATGTAACGTTTTCGGAACACGGAATGTCTCGGTGAGTGAAACTCTGAAAATAACAATTCTACTGGATAGAACTCGCTTAAATTGAATGCTTCTGCGAAAATTTCATGATTTTCGAAACTGGATGTTAGGAAAAACCTGCGAAATCAGAATAACTACTTCTAGGTGTAAATATGCCTTGTTAGGTGGACGAAAGTTTGGTAATCCACATGCTCACACTCATTAAAGAATGTCGAATTCGTGATGCATGTAACGTGTTCGGAATACGGAATGTCATAGTGAAGCAAACAACATAAGTTACATGTCTATTGGGTAGAACTCGCTTGAAGAGGATTTTTCTGCGAAAAGTGCCTCATTTTGAAAACTGCCATTAGGAGAACCCTGTGAAATCGGAGAAAATGCTTGTATGTGTCAATATGCCTTGAATGGTGAATGAAAGTCCGGTAATCCACATGTTAATAACAGTGTAGTAATTATTTTGTAAACCGTGATTCATGTAGCGCTTTTGGAAAATGGAATTTCACGGTAATGAAACTATGTAAATTAAAATTCTATTGAGTAGAACGAGCTAGAAGAGAATTTTTCTGTGAAAATTGCATGATTGTCGAATCTGAAGTTTGGAAAAAGCTGCAAAACGAGAGTAAATATTTGTAGGTGCACATGTGCCTCTATGTTGCAAGAAAGTTCGGTAATCCACATTTTCAAAACATATTAAAGAATCTTTTTCTAATCCGTGGTGCATGTAGCGTGTTCAGAACGTGGAATTTCACGGTGATTGAAACAATGTAAATGACTTCTCTATTGGGTAGAACTCGCTCCGAGAGGTTTTATCTGCGAAAAGTTCGTCATTTTTGAAACTGGCGTTTGGAAAATGCGGCAAAATCTGAGAAAATACTTCTAAGAATCAATATTCAATGTATGGTGATGAAAGTTCGGTAATCCACATGCTAACAAATTTGTAGTGAATATTTGTCGAATCTTTTATGCATGTAGCATGTTAGGAACACGGAATTTCACAGCCAGGGAATTTATGTAAATTACATTTCTCTTGGTTAGAAATCACTCCAAGAGATTTTTCCTGAGAAATAGGCCTGATTTTTGAAACTGACATTAGGAAAATCTGCGATCTCAGAGTACTAGATTCTCGGTGTAAATCTGCCTTTTATGGTGGATGAAAGTTCGGTAATCTGCATGCTAACAACTCTGTAGTGAATATTTGTCGAATCTGAGATACGTGTAGCGTGTTTGGAACACAGAATATCACAGTGAGCGAATCTATATAAAATAAATGTCTCTTGGGTAGAATTCGCTCCAAGAGACTTTTCTGGGTATTCTGCCTCATTTTTGAAACTGGCTTTTGAAAATATCTGCAAAATCAGTGAAAATGCTTCAAAGTGTCAATATGCCTTGTATTGTGATGCAAGATCGTAAAAACACATGCAAACAAATCTGTGGTGAATATTTGTTGAAAGCGTTATGCATGTGGCCTGATCGTTTCCCGGAAAATGCCGGTGATGGAATCTATGTAAATTACATGCCTATTGGTTAGAATTCGCTCCAAAATATTTTTCTGAGCAAACGGCCTGATTTTCGAAACTAGCATTAGGAAAAAGCTGCAAATTCAGAGTTAATGTTTCTAGGTGTATATATGCCATTTATGGTGGATGAAAGTTCTGTAATCTACATGTTCACAACTCATTCGGGAAAGTTTGTTGAAACCTTGATGCACGTAGCGTGTTCGGAAAATGGAATGTCACTGTGAGGGAAACTTTGTAAATTACATTTCTATTGGGAAGTACTCGCTCCACGAGAATTTTTCTGCGTATCTGCCTCCTTTTCAAAACTGGCATTAGGGAAAACTTTCGAAATATGAGAAAATGCTTCAAAGTGTCAACATGGCATTTATGGTGGATGAAAGTTCGGTAATCCTTATGCTAACAACTCTGTAGTGAATATTTGTCGAGTCCGTGATGCATGTAGCTTTTTCGGAACACGGAATTTCACGATGACGGGTTCTATGTAAATTGCATGTCTATTGGGTAGAACTCGCTCCGAGAGTATTTTTCTGTGGAAACTGCATGATTTTAGAGACTGACATTAGGAGAAAACTACTAAATCAGAATAAAATTTCTATGTATAAATATGCACTGTAAGGTGGATTAAAGTTCGTTAATACACATGTTCACAACTCATTAAAGAAGGTTTTTTGAATCCGTGGTGCATGTAACGTGTTCAGAACACGGAATGACACGGTGATTGAAAGTAGTTAAATTATTATCTTTTGGGTAGAACTGTCTCCAAGAGCATTTTTCTGCCAATTCTGCCTCATTTTCAAAACTGGCATTAAAACTAACCTGTGAAATCTGAGAAAATTCTTCAAAGTGTCAGTAAGCCTTGTATGGTGGATGAAAGTGCTGTAATCCACTTGCTAACAACTCTGTAGTGAATATTTCTCGCATCCGAGATGCATGTAGCGTGTTCGGAACACGGAATTTCACGGTGAGCGAATCCATGTAAATTACATGTCTATTGGTTAGAACCCGCTCCAAGAGGTTTTTGCCGTGAAATCTGCCTCATTTTCGAAACTGGCATTTCGAAAGCTCTGTGAAATCAGAGAAAAAGCTTCTAAGCATCAATATGCCTACTAGTGGGATGAAAGTCCTGTAATCCACATGCAAACAACTCTGTAGTGTATTTTTGTCGAATATTTTCTGCATGTAGCGTGTTCGAAACACGTAATTTCACAGCGGGAGAATCTATGTTATTTACATATCTTTTGGGTAGAACACGCTCCAAAAGTTTTTCCTTTGAAAACTGCCTGATTTTCGAAACTGTTATTAGGAAAAAGCTGCGAACTCAGAGTTAAAGTTTCTAGGTGTAAATATGCCTTGTATGGTGGATGAAAGTTCTGTAATACACATGTACACAACTCATTAAAAATGTTTGTCAAATCCGTGATGTATGTAGCGTGTTCGGAACACGGAATGTTACGGTGACGGTATCTATGAAAATGAGATGTCTATTGGATAGAACATGCACCAAGAGAATTTTTCTGCGAAATCTGCCTGATTTTCGTAAGTGACGTTAGGATAAACTGCGAAATCTTAGTAAATGTTTCTAGGTGTAAATATGCCTTGTTTTGTGGTTGAAAAATCGGTAATCCACATGCTCACGCTCATTAAATAATGTTTGTGGAAGCCGTGATGAATGTAACGGTTTCGGAACACGGAATGTCTCGGTGAGTGAAACTCTGAAAATAACAATTCTACTGGATAGAACTCGCTTAAATTGAATGCTTCTGCGAAAATTTCATGATTTTCGAAACTGGATGTTAGGAAAAACCTGCGAAATCAGAATAACTACTTCTAGGTGTAAAAATGCCTTGTTAGGTGGAAGAAAGTTTGGTAATCCACATGCTCACACTCATTAAAGAATGTCGAATTCGTGATGCATGTAACGTGTTCGGAATACGGAATATCATAGTGAAGGAAACAATGTAAGTTACATGTCTATAGGGTAGAACTCGCTTGAAGAGGATTTTTCTGCGAAAAGTGCCTCATTTTGAAAACTTCCATTAGGAGAACCCTGTGAAATCGGAGAAAATGCTTGTATGTGTCAATATGCCTTGAATGGTGAATGAAAGTCTGGTAATCCACATGTTAATAACAGTGTAGTAATTATTTTGTAAACCGTGATTCATGTAGCGCTTTTGGAAAATGGAATTTCACGGTAATGAAACTATGTAAATTAAAATTCTATTGAGTAGAACGAGCTAGAAGAGAATTTTTCTGTGAAAATTGCATGATTATCGAATCTGAAGTTTGGAAAAAGCTGCAAAACGAGAGTAAATATTTGTAGGTGCACATGTGCCTCTATGTTGCAAGAAAGTTCGGTAATCCACATTTTCAAAACATATTAAAGAATCTTTTTCTAATCCGTGGTGCATGTAGCGTGTTCAGAACGTGGAATTTCACGGTGATTGAAACAATGTAAATGACTTCTCTATTGGGTAGAACTCGCTCCGAGAGGGTTTTTCTGCGAAAACTTCGTCATTTTTGAAACTGGCGTTTGGAAAATGCGGCAAAATCTGAGAAAATACTTCTAAGAATCAATATTCAATGTATGGTGATGAAAGTTCGGTAATCCACATGCTAACAAATTTGTAGTGAATATGTGTCGAATCCTTTATGCATGTAGCATGTTAGGAACACGGAATTTCACAGCCAGGGAATTTATGTAAATTACATTTCTCTTGGTTAGAAATCACTCCAAGAGATTTTTCCTGAGAAATAGGCCTGATTTTTGAAACTGACGTTAGGAAAATCTGCGATCTCAGACTACTAGATTCTCGGTGTAAATCTGCCTTTTATGGTGGACGAAAGTTCGGTAATCCGCATGCTAACAACTCTGTAGTGAATATTTGTCGAATCTGAGATACGTGTAGCATGTTTGGAACACAGAATATCACGGTGAGCGAATCTATATAAAATAAATATCTCTTGGGTAGAATTCGCTCCAAGAGACTTTTCTGGGTATTCTGCCTCATTTTTGAATCTGGCTTTGGAAAATATCTGCAAAATCAGTGAAAATGCTTCAAAGTGTCAATATGCCTTGTATTGTGATGCAAGATCGTAAAAACACATGCAAACAAATCTGTGGTGAATATTTGTAGAAAGCGTTATGCATGTGGCCTGATCGTTTCCCGGAAAATGCCGGTGATGGAATCTATGTAAATTACATGCCTATTGGTTAGAATTCGCTCCAAAATATTTTTCTGAGCAAACGGCCTGATTTTTGAAACTAGCATTAGGAAAAAGCTGCAAATTCAGAGTTAATGTTTCTAGGTGTATATATGCCATTTATGGTGGATGAAAGTTCTGTAATCTACATGTTCACAACTCATTCGGGAAAGTTTGTTGAAACCTTGATGCATGTAGCGTGTTCGGAAAATGGAATGTCACTGTGAGGGAAACTTTGTAAATTACATTTCTATTGGGAAGTACTCGCTCCACGAGAATTTTTCTGCGTATCTGCCTCCTTTTCAAAAGTGGCATTAGGGAAAACTTTCGAAATATGAGAAAATGCTTCAAAGTGTCAACATGGCATTTATGGTGGATGAAAGTTCGGTAATCCTTATGCTAACAACTCTGTAGTGAATATTTGTCGAATCCGTGATGCATGTAGCTTTTTCGGAACACGGAATTTCACGATGACGGGTTCTATGTAAATTGCATGTCTATTGGGTAGAACTCGCTCCGAGAGTATTTTTCTGTGGAAACTGCATGATTTTAGAGACCGACATTAGGAGAAAACTACTAAATCAGAATAAAATTTCTATGTATAAATATGCACTGTAAGGTGGATTAAAGTTCGTTAATACACATGTTCACAACTCATTAAAGAAGGTTTTTTGAATCCGTGGTGCATGTAACGTGTTCAGAACACGGAATGACACGGTGATTGAAAGTAGTTAAATTATTATCTTTTGGGTAGAACTGTCTCCAAGAGCATTTTTCTGCCAATTCTGCCTCATTTTTGAAACTGGCATTAAAACTAACCTGTGAAATCTGAGAAAATTCTACAAAGTGTCAGTTAGCCTTGTATGGTGGATGAAAGTGCTGTAATCCACTTGCTAACAACTCTGTAGTGAATATTTCTCGCATCCGAGATGCATGTAGCGTGTTCGGAACACGGAATTTCACGGTGAGCGAATCCATGTAAATTACATGTCTATTGGTTAGAACCCGCTCCAAGAGGTTTTTGCCGTGAAATCTGCCTCATTTTCGAAACTGGCATTTCGAAAGCTCTGTGAAATCAGAGAAAAAGCTTCTAAGCATCAATATGCCTACTAGTGGGATGAAAGTCCTGTAATCCACATGCAAACAACTCTGTAGTGTATTTTTGTCGAATATTTTCTGCATGTAGCGTGTTCGAAACACGTAATTTCACAGCGGGAGAATCTATGTTATTTACATATCTTTTGGGTAGAACACGCTCCAAAAGCTTTTTCCTTTGAAAACTGCCTGATTTTCGAAACTGCTATTAGGAAAAAGCTGCGAACTCAGAGTTAAAGTTTCTAGGTGTAAATATGCCTTGTATGGTGGATGAAAGTTCTGTAATACACATGTACACAACTCATTAAAAATGTTTGTCAAATCCGTGATGTATGTAGCGTGTTCGGAACACGGAATGTTACGGTGACGGTATCTATGAAAATGAGATGTCTATTGGATAGAACATGCACCAAGAGAACTTTTCTGCGAAATCTGCCTGATTTTCGTAAGTGACGTTAGGAAAACCTGCGAAATCTTAGTAAATGTTTCTAGGTGTAAATATGCCTTGTTTTGTGGTTGAAAAATCGGTAAACCACATGCTCACGCTCATTAAATAATGTTTGTCGAAACCGTGATGAATGTAACGTTTTCGGAACACGGAATGTCTCGGTGAGTGAAACTCTGAAAATAACAATTCTACTGGATAGAACTCGCTTAAATTGAATGCTTCTGCGAAAATTTCATGATTTTCAAAACTGGATGTTAGGAAAAACCTGCGAAATCAGAATAACTACTTCTAGGTGTAAATATGCCTTGTAAGGTGGACGAAAGTTTGGTAATCCACATGCTCACACTCATTAAAGAATGTCGAATTCGTGATGCATGTAACGTGTTCGGAATACGGAATGTCATAGTGAAGGAAACAATGTAAGTTACATGTCTATTGGGTAGAACTCGCTTGAAGAGGATTTTTCTGCGAAAAGTGCCTCATTTTGAAAACTGCCATTAGGAGAACCCTGTGAAATAGGAGAAAATGCTTGTATGTGTCAATATGCCTTGAATGGTGAATGAAAGTCCGGTAATCCACATGTTAATAACAGTGTAGTAATTATTTTGTAAACCGTGATTCATGTAGCGCTTTTGGAAAATGGAATTTCACGGTAATGAAACTATGTAAATTAAAATTCTATTGAGTAGAACGAGCTAGAAGAGAATTTTTCTGTGAAAATTGCATGATTATCGAATCTGAAGTTTGGAAAAAGCTGCAAAACGAGAGTAAATATTTGTGGTGCACATGTGCCTCTATGTTGCAAGAAAGTTCGGTAATCCACATTTTCAAAACATATTAAAGAATCTTTTTCTAATCCGTGGTGCATGTAGCGTGTTCAGAACGTGGAATTTCACGGTGATTGAAACAATGTAAATGACTTCTCTATTGGGTAGAACTCGCTCCGAGAGGGTTTTTCTGCGAAAACTTCGTCATTTTTGAAACTGGCGTTTGGAAAATGCGGCAAAATCTGAGAAAATACTTCTAAGAATCAATATTCAATGTATGGTGATGAAAGTTCGGTAATCCACATGCTAACAAATTTGTAGTGAATATGTGTCGAATCCTTTATGCATGTAGCATGTTAGGAACACGGAATTTCACAGCCAGGGAATTTATGTAAATTACATTTCTCTTGGTTAGAAATCACTCCAAGAGATTTTTCCTGAGAAATAGGCCTGATTTTTGAAACTGACGTTAGGAAAATCTGCGATCTCAGACTACTAGATTCTCGGTGTAAATCTGCCTTTTATGGTGGACGAAAGTTCGGTAATCCGCATGCTAACAACTCTGTAGTGAATATTTGTCGAATCTGAGATACGTGTAGCATGTTTGGAACACAGAATATCACGGTGAGCGAATCTATATAAAATAAATATCTCTTGGGTAGAATTCGCTCCAAGAGACTTTTCTGGGTATTCTGCCTCATTTTTGAATCTGGCTTTGGAAAATATCTGCAAAATCAGTGAAAATGCTTCAAAGTGTCAATATGCCTTGTATTGTGATGCAAGATCGTAAAAACACATGCAAACAAATCTGTGGTGAATATTTGTAGAAAGCGTTATGCATGTGGCCTGATCGTTTCCCGGAAAATGCCGGTGATGGAATCTATGTAAATTACATGCCTATTGGTTAGAATTCGCTCCAAAATATTTTTCTGAGCAAACGGCCTGATTTTTGAAACTAGCATTAGGAAAAAGCTGCAAATTCAGAGTTAATGTTTCTAGGTGTATATATGCCATTTATGGTGGATGAAAGTTCTGTAATCTACATGTTCACAACTCATTCGGGAAAGTTTGTTGAAACCTTGATGCATGTAGCGTGTTCGGAAAATGGAATGTCACTGTGAGGGAAACTTTGTAAATTACATTTCTATTGGGAAGTACTCGCTCCACGAGAATTTTTCTGCGTATCTGCCTCCTTTTCAAAAGTGGCATTAGGGAAAACTTTCGAAATATGAGAAAATGCTTCAAAGTGTCAACATGGCATTTATGGTGGATGAAAGTTCGGTAATCCTTATGCTAACAACTCTGTAGTGAATATTTGTCGAATCCGTGATGCATGTAGCTTTTTCGGAACACGGAATTTCACGATGACGGGTTCTATGTAAATTGCATGTCTATTGGGTAGAACTCGCTCCGAGAGTATTTTTCTGTGGAAACTGCATGATTTTAGAGACCGACATTAGGAGAAAACTACTAAATCAGAATAAAATTTCTATGTATAAATATGCACTGTAAGGTGGATTAAAGTTCGTTAATACACATGTTCACAACTCATTAAAGAAGGTTTTTTGAATCCGTGGTGCATGTAACGTGTTCAGAACACGGAATGACACGGTGATTGAAAGTAGTTAAATTATTATCTTTTGGGTAGAACTGTCTCCAAGAGCATTTTTCTGCCAATTCTGCCTCATTTTTGAAACTGGCATTAAAACTAACCTGTGAAATCTGAGAAAATTCTACAAAGTGTCAGTTAGCCTTGTATGGTGGATGAAAGTGCTGTAATCCACTTGCTAACAACTCTGTAGTGAATATTTCTCGCATCCGAGATGCATGTAGCGTGTTCGGAACACGGAATTTCACGGTGAGCGAATCCATGTAAATTACATGTCTATTGGTTAGAACCCGCTCCAAGAGGTTTTTGCCGTGAAATCTGCCTCATTTTCGAAACTGGCATTTCGAAAGCTCTGTGAAATCAGAGAAAAAGCTTCTAAGCATCAATATGCCTACTAGTGGGATGAAAGTCCTGTAATCCACATGCAAACAACTCTGTAGTGTATTTTTGTCGAATATTTTCTGCATGTAGCGTGTTCGAAACACGTAATTTCACAGCGGGAGAATCTATGTTATTTACATATCTTTTGGGTAGAACACGCTCCAAAAGCTTTTTCCTTTGAAAACTGCCTGATTTTCGAAACTGCTATTAGGAAAAAGCTGCGAACTCAGAGTTAAAGTTTCTAGGTGTAAATATGCCTTGTATGGTGGATGAAAGTTCTGTAATACACATGTACACAACTCATTAAAAATGTTTGTCAAATCCGTGATGTATGTAGCGTGTTCGGAACACGGAATGTTACGGTGACGGTATCTATGAAAATGAGATGTCTATTGGATAGAACATGCACCAAGAGAACTTTTCTGCGAAATCTGCCTGATTTTCGTAAGTGACGTTAGGAAAACCTGCGAAATCTTAGTAAATGTTTCTAGGTGTAAATATGCCTTGTTTTGTGGTTGAAAAATCGGTAAACCACATGCTCACGCTCATTAAATAATGTTTGTCGAAACCGTGATGAATGTAACGTTTTCGGAACACGGAATGTCTCGGTGAGTGAAACTCTGAAAATAACAATTCTACTGGATAGAACTCGCTTAAATTGAATGCTTCTGCGAAAATTTCATGATTTTCAAAACTGGATGTTAGGAAAAACCTGCGAAATCAGAATAACTACTTCTAGGTGTAAATATGCCTTGTAAGGTGGACGAAAGTTTGGTAATCCACATGCTCACACTCATTAAAGAATGTCGAATTCGTGATGCATGTAACGTGTTCGGAATACGGAATGTCATAGTGAAGGAAACAATGTAAGTTACATGTCTATTGGGTAGAACTCGCTTGAAGAGGATTTTTCTGCGAAAAGTGCCTCATTTTGAAAACTGCCATTAGGAGAACCCTGTGAAATAGGAGAAAATGCTTGTATGTGTCAATATGCCTTGAATGGTGAATGAAAGTCCGGTAATCCACATGTTAATAACAGTGTAGTAATTATTTTGTAAACCGTGATTCATGTAGCGCTTTTGGAAAATGGAATTTCACGGTAATGAAACTATGTAAATTAAAATTCTATTGAGTAGAACGAGCTAGAAGAGAATTTTTCTGTGAAAATTGCAGGATTATCGAATCTGAAGTTTGGAAAAAGCTGCAAAACGAGAGTAAATATTTGTAGGTGCACATGTGCCTCTATGTTGCAAGAAAGTTCGGTAATCCACATTTTCAAAACATATTAAAGAATCTTTTTCTAATCCGTGGTGCATGTAGCGTGTTCAGAACGTGGAATTTCACGGTGATTGAAACAATGTAAATGACTTCTCTATTGGGTAGAACTCGCTCCGAGAGGGTTTTTCTGCAAAAACTTCGTCATTTTTGAAACTGGCGTTTGGAAAATGCGGCAAAATCTGAGAAAATACTTCTAAGAATCAATATTCAATGTATGGTGATGAAAGTTCGGTAATCCACATGCTAACAAATTTGTAGTGAATATGTGTCGAATCCTTTATGCATGTAGCATGTTAGGAACACGGAATTTCACAGCCGGGGAATTTATGTAAATTACATTTCTCTTGTTTAGAAATCACCCCAAGAGATTTTTCCTGAGAAATAGGCCTGATTTTTGAAACTGACATTAGGAAAATCTGCGATCTCAGACTACTAGATTCTCGGTGTAAATCTGCCTTTTATGGTGGATGAAAGTTCGGTAATCCGCATGCTAACAACTCTGTAGTGAATATTTGTCGAATCTGAGATACGTGTAGCATGTTTGGAACACAGAATATCACGGTGAGCGAATCTATATAAAATAAATGTCTCTTGGGTAGAATTCGCTCCAAGAGACTTTCCTGGGTATTCTGCCTCATTTTTGAAACTGGCATTAAAACTACCCTGTGAAATCTGAGAAAATTCTTCAAAGTGTCAGTAAGCCTTGTATGGTGGATGAAAGTGCTGTAATCCACTTGCTAACAACTCTGTAGTGAATATTTCTCGCATCTGAGATGCATGTAGCGCGTTCGGAACACGGAATTTCACGGTGAGCGAATCCATGTAAATTACATGTCTATTGGTTAGAACCCGCTCCAAGAGGTTTTTGCCGTGAAATCTGCCTCATTTTCGAAACTGGCATTTCGAAATCTCTGTGAAATCAGAGAAAAAGCTTCTAAGCATCAATATGCCTACTAGTGGGATGAAAGTCCTGTAATCCACATGCAAACAACTCTGTAGTGTATTTTTGTCGAATATTTTCTGCATGTAGCGTGTTCGAAACACGTAATTTCACAGCGGGAGAATCTATGTTATTTACATATCTTTTGGGTAGAACACGCTCCAAAAGTTTTTTCCTTTGAAAACTGCCTGATTTTCGAAACTGCTATTAGGAAAAAGCTGCGAACTCAGAGTTAAAGTTTCTAGGTGTAAATATGCCTTGTATGGTGGATGAAAGTTCTGTAATACACATGTACACAACTCATTAAAAATGTTTGTCAAATCCGTGATGTATGTAGCGTGTTCGGAACACGGAATGTTACGGTGACGGTATCTATGAAAATGAGATGTCTATTGGATAGAACATGCACCAAGAGAACTTTTCTGCGAAATCTGCCTGATTTTCGTAAGTGACGTTAGGAAAACCTGCGAAATCTTAGTAAATGTTTCTAGGAGTAAATATGCCTTGTTTTGTGGTAGAAAAATCGGTAATCCACATGCTCACGCTCATTAAATAATGTTTGTCGAAACCGTGATGAATGTAACGTTTTCGGAACACGGAATGTCTCGGTGAGTGAAACTCTGAAAATAACAATTCTACTGGATAGAACTCGCTTAAATTGAATGCTTCTGCGAAAATTTCATGATTTTCGAAACTGGATGTTAGGAAAAACCTGCGAAATCAGAATAACTACTTCTAGGTGTAAATATGCCTTGTAAGGTGGACGAAAGTTTGGTAATCCACATGCTCACACTCATTAAAGAATGTCGAATTCGTGATGCATGTAACGTGTTCGGAATACGGAATATCATAGTGAAGGAAACAATGTAAGTTACATGTCTATAGGGTAGAACTCGCTTGAAGAGGATTTTTCTGCGAAAAGTGCCTCATTTTGAAAACTTCCATTAGGAGAACCCTGTGAAATCGGAGAAAATGCTTGTATGTGTCAATATGCCTTGAATGGTGAATGAAAGTCTGGTAATCCACATGTTAATAACAGTGTAGTAATTATTTTGTAAACCGTGATTCATGTAGCGCTTTTGGAAAATGGAATTTCACGGTAATGAAACTATGTAAATTAAAATTCTATTGAGTAGAACGTGCTAGAAGAGAATTTTTCTGTGAAAATTGCATGATTATCGAATCTGAAGTTTGGAAAAAGCTGCAAAACGAGAGTAAATATTTGTAGGTGCACATGTGCCTCTATGTTGCAAGAAAGTTCGGTAATCCACATTTTCAAAACATATTAAAGAATCTTTTTCTAATCCGTGGTGCATGTAGCGTGTTCAGAACGTGGAATTTCACGGTGATTGAAACAATGTAAATGACTTCTCTATTGGGTAGAACTCGCTCCGAGAGGGTTTTTCTGCGAAAACTTCGTCATTTTTGAAACTGGCGTTTGGAAAATGCGGCAAAATCTGAGAAAATACTTCTAAGAATCAATATTCAATGTATGGTGATGAAAGTTCGGTAATCCACATGCTAACAAATTTGTAGTGAATATGTGTCGAATCCTTTATGCATGTAGCATGTTAGGAACACGGAATTTCACAGCCAGGGAATTTATGTAAATTACATTTCTCTTGGTTAGAAATCACTCCAAGAGATTTTTCCTGAGAAATAGGCCTGATTTTTGAAACTGACGTTAGGAAAATCTGCGATCTCAGACTACTAGATTCTCGGTGTAAATCTGCCTTTTATGGTGGACGAAAGTTCGGTAATCCGCATGCTAACAACTCTGTAGTGAATATTTGTCGAATCTGAGATACGTGTAGCATGTTTGGAACACAGAATATCACGGTGAGCGAATCTATATAAAATAAATATCTCTTGGGTAGAATTCGCTCCAAGAGACTTTTCTGGGTATTCTGCCTCATTTTTGAATCTGGCTTTGGAAAATATCTGCAAAATCAGTGAAAATGCTTCAAAGTGTCAATATGCCTTGTATTGTGATGCAAGATCGTAAAAACACATGCAAACAAATCTGTGGTGAATATTTGTAGAAAGCGTTATGCATGTGGCCTGATCGTTTCCCGGAAAATGCCGGTGATGGAATCTATGTAAATTACATGCCTATTGGTTAGAATTCGCTCCAAAATATTTTTCTGAGCAAACGGCCTGATTTTTGAAACTAGCATTAGGAAAAAGCTGCAAATTCAGAGTTAATGTTTCTAGGTGTATATATGCCATTTATGGTGGATGAAAGTTCTGTAATCTACATGTTCACAACTCATTCGGGAAAGTTTGTTGAAACCTTGATGCATGTAGCGTGTTCGGAAAATGGAATGTCACTGTGAGGGAAACTTTGTAAATTACATTTCTATTGGGAAGTACTCGCTCCACGAGAATTTTTCTGCGTATCTGCCTCCTTTTCAAAAGTGGCATTAGGGAAAACTTTCGAAATATGAGAAAATGCTTCAAAGTGTCAACATGGCATTTATGGTGGATGAAAGTTCGGTAATCCTTATGCTAACAAATCTGTAGTGAATATTTGTCGAATCCGTGATGCATGTAGCTTTTTCGGAACACGGAATTTCACGATGACGGGTTCTATGTAAATTGCATGTCTATTGGGTAGAACTCGCTCCGAGAGTATTTTTCTGTGGAAACTGCATGATTTTAGAGACCGACATTAGGAGAAAACTACTAAATCAGAATAAAATTTCTATGTATAAATATGCACTGTAAGGTGTATTAAAGTTCGTTAATACACATGTTCACAACTCATTAAAGAAGGTTTTTTGAATCCGTGGTGCATGTAACGTGTTCAGAACACGGAATGACACGGTGATTGAAAGTAGTTAAATTATTATCTTTTGGGTAGAACTGTCTCCAAGAGCATTTTTCTGCCAATTCTGCCTCATTTTTGAAACTGGCATTAAAACTAACCTGTGAAATCTGAGAAAATTCTACAAAGTGTCAGTTAGCCTTGTATGGTGGATGAAAGTGCTGTAATCCACTTGCTAACAACTCTGTAGTGAATATTTCTCGCATCCGAGATGCATGTAGCGTGTTCGGAACACGGAATTTCACGGTGAGCGAATCCATGTAAATTACATGTCTATTGGTTAGAACCCGCTCCAAGAGGTTTTTGCCGTGAAATCTGCCTCATTTTCGAAACTGGCATTTCGAAAGCTCTGTGAAATCAGAGAAAAAGCTTCTAAGCATCAATATGCCTACTAGTGGGATGAAAGTCCTGTAATCCACATGCAAACAACTCTGTAGTGTATTTTTGTCGAATATTTTCTGCATGTAGCGTGTTCGAAACACGTAATTTCACAGCGGGAGAATCTATGTTATTTACATATCTTTTGGGTAGAACACGCTCCAAAAGTTTTTTCCTTTGAAAACTGCCTGATTTTCGAAACTGCTATTAGGAAAAAGCTGCGAACTCAGAGTTAAAGTTTCTAGGTGTAAATATGCCTTGTATGGTGGATGAAAGTTCTGTAATACACATGTACACAACTCATTAAAAATGTTTGTCAAATCCGTGATGTATGTAGCGTGTTCGGAACACGGAATGTTACGGTGACGGTATCTATGAAAATGAGATGTCTATTGGATAGAACATGCACCAAGAGAACTTTTCTGCGAAATCTGCCTGATTTTCGTAAGTGACGTTAGGAAAACCTGCGAAATCTTAGTAAATGTTTCTAGGTGTAAATATGCCTTGTTTTGTGGTTGAAAAATCGGTAAACCACATGCTCACGCTCATTAAATAATGTTTGTCGAAACCGTGATGAATGTAACGTTTTCGGAACACGGAATGTCTCGGTGAGTGAAACTCTGAAAATAACAATTCTACTGGATAGAACTCGCTTAAATTGAATGCTTCTGCGAAAATTTCATGATTTTCAAAACTGGATGTTAGGAAAAACCTGCGAAATCAGAATAACTACTTCTAGGTGTAAATATGCCTTGTAAGGTGGACGAAAGTTTGGTAATCCACATGCTCACACTCATTAAAGAATGTCGAATTCGTGATGCATGTAACGTGTTCGGAATACGGAATGTCATAGTGAAGGAAACAATGTAAGTTACATGTCTATTGGGTAGAACTCGCTTGAAGAGGATTTTTCTGCGAAAAGTGCCTCATTTTGAAAACTGCCATTAGGAGAACCCTGTGAAATAGGAGAAAATGCTTGTATGTGTCAATATGCCTTGAATGGTGAATGAAAGTCCGGTAATCCACATGTTAATAACAGTGTAGTAATTATTTTGTAAACCGTGATTCATGTAGCGCTTTTGGAAAATGGAATTTCACGGTAATGAAACTATGTAAATTAAAATTCTATTGAGTAGAACGAGCTAGAAGAGAATTTTTCTGTGAAAATTGCAGGATTATCGAATCTGAAGTTTGGAAAAAGCTGCAAAACGAGAGTAAATATTTGTAGGTGCACATGTGCCTCTATGTTGCAAGAAAGTTCGGTAATCCACATTTTCAAAACATATTAAAGAATCTTTTTCTAATCCGTGGTGCATGTAGCGTGTTCAGAACGTGGAATTTCACGGTGATTGAAACAATGTAAATGACTTCTCTATTGGGTAGAACTCGCTCCGAGAGGGTTTTTCTGCAAAAACTTCGTCATTTTTGAAACTGGCGTTTGGAAAATGCGGCAAAATCTGAGAAAATACTTCTAAGAATCAATATTCAATGTATGGTGATGAAAGTTCGGTAATCCACATGCTAACAAATTTGTAGTGAATATGTGTCGAATCCTTTATGCATGTAGCATGTTAGGAACACGGAATTTCACAGCCGGGGAATTTATGTAAATTACATTTCTCTTGTTTAGAAATCACCCCAAGAGATTTTTCCTGAGAAATAGGCCTGATTTTTGAAACTGACATTAGGAAAATCTGCGATCTCAGACTACTAGATTCTCGGTGTAAATCTGCCTTTTATGGTGGATGAAAGTTCGGTAATCCGCATGCTAACAACTCTGTAGTGAATATTTGTCGAATCTGAGATACGTGTAGCATGTTTGGAACACAGAATATCACGGTGAGCGAATCTATATAAAATAAATGTCTCTTGGGTAGAATTCGCTCCAAGAGACTTTTCTGGGTATTCTGCCTCATTTTTGAAACTGGCATTAAAACTACCCTGTGAAATCTGAGAAAATTCTTCAAAGTGTCAGTAAGCCTTGTATGGTGGATGAAAGTGCTGTAATCCACTTGCTAACAACTCTGTAGTGAATATTTCTCGCATCTGAGATGCATGTAGCGTGTTCGGAACACGGAATTTCACGGTGAGCGAATCCATGTAAATTACATGTCTATTGGTTAGAACCCGCTCCAAGAGGTTTTTGCCGTGAAATCTGCCTCATTTTCGAAACTGGCATTTCGAAATCTCTGTGAAATCAGAGAAAAAGCTTCTAAGCATCAATATGCCTACTAGTGGGATGAAAGTCCTGTAATCCACATGCAAACAACTCTGTAGTGTATTTTTGTCGAATATTTTCTGCATGTAGCGTGTTCGAAACACGTAATTTCACAGCGGGAGAATCTATGTTATTTACATATCTTTTGGGTAGAACACGCTCCAAAAGTTTTTTCCTTTGAAAACTGCCTGATTTTCGAAACTGCTATTAGGAAAAAGCTGCGAACTCAGAGTTAAAGTTTCTAGGTGTAAATATGCCTTGTATGGTGGATGAAAGTTCTGTAATACACATGTACACAACTCATTAAAAATGTTTGTCAAATCCGTGATGTATGTAGCGTGTTCGGAACACGGAATGTTACGGTGACGGTATCTACGAAAATGAGATGTCTATTGGATAGAACATGCACCAAGAGAACTTTTCTGCGAAATCTGCCTGATTTTCGTAAGTGACGTTAGGAAAACCTGCGAAATCTTAGTAAATGTTTCTAGGAGTAAATATGCCTTGTTTTGTGGTTGAAAAATCGGTAATCCACATGCTCACGCTCATTAAATAATGTTTGTCGAAACCGTGATGAATGTAACGTTTTCGGAACACGGAATGTCTCGGTGAGTGAAACTCTGAAAATAACAATTCTACTGGATAGAACTCGCTTAAATTGAATGCTTCTGCGAAAATTTCATGATTTTCGAAACTGGATGTTAGGAAAAACCTGCGAAATCAGAATAACTACTTCTAGGTGTAAATATGCCTTGTAAGGTGGACGAAAGTTTGGTAATCCACATGCTCACACTCATTAAAGAATGTCGAATTCGTGATGCATGTAACGTGTTCGGAATACGGAATGTCATAGTGAAGGAAACAATGTAAGTTACATGTCTATTGGGTAGAACTCGCTTGAAGAGGATTTTTCTGCGAAAAGTGCCTCATTTTGAAAACTGCCATTAGGAGAACCCTGTGAAATCGGAGAAAATGCTTGTATGTGTCAATATGCCTTGAATGGTGAATGAAAGTCCGGTAATCCACATGTTAATAACAGTGTAGTAATTATTTTGTAAACCGTGATTCATGTAGCGCTTTTGGAAAATGGAATTTCACGGAAATGAAACTATGTAAATTAAAATTCTATTGAGTAGAACGAGCTAGAAGAGAATTTTTTCTGTGAAAATTGCATGATTATCGAATCTGAAGTTTGGAAAAAGCTGCAAAACGAGAGTAAATATTTGTAGGTGCACATGTGCCTCTATGTTGCAAGAAAGTTCGGTAATCCACATTTTCAAAACATATTAAAGAATCTTTTTCTAATCCGTGGTGCATGTAGCGTGTTCAGAATGTGGAATTTCACGGTGATTGAAACAATGTAAATGACTTCTCTATTGGGTAGAACACGCTCCGAGAGGGTTTTTCTGCAAAAACTTCGTCATTTTTGAAACTGGCGTTTGGAAAATGCGGCAAAATCTGAGAAAATACTTAAAAGAATCAATATTCAATGTATGGTGATGAAAGTACGGTAATCCACATGCTAACAAATTTGTAGTGAATATGTGTCGAATCCTTTATTCATGTAGCATGTTAGGAACACGGAATTTCACAGCCAGGGAATTTATGTAAATTACATTTCTCTTGGTTAGAAATCACTCCAAGAGATTTTTCCTGAGAAATAGGCCTGATTTTTGAAACTGACATTAGGAAAATCTGCGATCTCAGACTACTAGATTCTCGGTGTAAATCTGCATTTTATGGTGGATGAAAGTTCGGTAATCCGCATGCTTACAACTCTGTAGTGAATATTTGTCGAATCTGAGATACGTGTAGCATGTTTGGAACACAGAATATCACGGTGAGCGAATCTATATAAAATAAATGTCTCTTGGGTAGAATTCGCTCCAAGAGACTTTTCTGGGTATTCTGCCTCATTTTTGAATCTGGCTTTGGAAAATATCTGCAAAATCAGTGAAAATGCTTCAAAGTGTCAATATGCCTTGTATTGTGATGCAAGATCGTAAAAACACATGCAAACAAATCTGTGGTGAATATTTGTAGAAAGCGTTATGCATGTGGCCTGATCGTTTCCCGGAAAATGCCGGTGATGGAATCTATGTAAATTACATGCCTATTGGTTAGAATTCGCTCCAAAATATTTTTCTGAGCAAACGGCCTGATTTTCGAAACTAGCATTAGGAAAAAGCTGCAAATTCAGAGTTAATGTTTCTAGGTGTTTATATGCCATTTATGGTGGATGAAAGTTCTGTAATCTACATGTTCACAACTCATTCGGGAAAGTTTGTTGAAACCTTGATGCACGTAGCGTGTTCGGAAAATGGAATGTCACTGTGAGGGAAACTTTGTAAATTACATTTCTATTGGGAAGTACTCGCTCCACGAGAATTTTTCTGCGTATCTGCCTCCTTTTCAAAACTGGCATTAGGGAAAACTTTCGAAATATGAGAAAATGCTTCAAAGTGTCAACATGGCATTTATGGTGGATGAAAGTTCGGTAATCCTTATGCTAACAACTCTGTAGTCAATATTTGTCGAATCCGTGATGCATGTAGCTTTTTCGGAACACGGAATTTCACGATGACGGGTTCTATGTAAATTGCATGTCTATTGGGTAGAACTCGCTCCGAGAGTATTTTTCTGTGGAAACTGCATGGTTTTAGAGACCGACATTAGGAGAAAACTACTAAATCAGAATAAAATTTTTGTGTATAAATATGCACTGTAAGGTGGATTAAAGTTCGTTAATACACATGTTCACAACTCATTAAAGAAGGTTTTTTGAATCCGTGGTGCATGTAACGTGTTCAGAACACGGAATGACACGGTGATTGAAAGTAGTTAAATTATTATCTTTTGGGTAGAACTGTCTCCAAGAGCATTTTTCTGCCAATTCTGCCTCATTTTCAAAACTGGCATTAAAACTAACCTGTGAAATCTGAGAAAATTCTTCAAAGTGTCAGTAAGCCTTGTATGGTGGATGAAAGTGCTGTAATCCACTTGCTAACAACTCTGTAGTGAATATTTCTCGCATCCGAGATGCATGTAGCGTGTTCGGAACACGGAATTTCACGGTGAGCGAATCCATGTAAATTACATGTCTATTGGTTAGAACCCGCTCCAAGAGGTTTTTGCCGTGAAATCTGCCTCATTTTCGAAACTGGCATTTCGAAAGCTCTGTGAAATCAGAGAAAAAGCTTCTAAGCATCAATATGCCTACTAGTGGGATGAAAGTCCTGTAATCCACATGCAAACAACTCTGTAGTGTATTTTTGTCGAATATTTTCTGCATGTAGCGTGTTCGAAACACGTAATTTCACAGCGGGAGAATCTATGTTATTTACATATCTTTTGGGTAGAACACGCTCCAAAAGTTTTTTCCTTTGAAAACTGCCTGATTTTCGAAACTGCTATTAGGAAAAAGCTGCGAACTCAGAGTTAAAGTTTCTAGGTGTAAATATGCCTTGTATGGTGGATGAAAGTTCTGTAATACACATGTACACAACTCATTAAAAATGTTTGTCAAATCCGTGATGTATGTAGCGTGTTCGGAACACGGAATGTTACACTGACGGTATCTATGAAAATGAGATGTCTATTGGATAGAACATGCACCAAGAGAACTTTTCTGCGAAATCTGCCTGATTTTCGTAAGTGACGTTAGGAAAACCTGCGAAATCTTAGTAAATGTTTCTAGGTGTAAATATGCCTTGTTTTGTGGTTGAAAAATCGGTAATCCACATGCTCACGCTCATTAAATAATGTTTGTCGAAGCCGTGATGAATGTAACGTTTTCGGAACACGGAATGTCTCGGTGAGTGAAACTCTGAAAATAACAATTCTACTGGATAGAACTCGCTTAAATTGAATGCTTCTGCGAAAATTTCATGATTTTCGAAACTGGATGTTAGGAAAAACCTGCGAAATCAGAATAACTACTTCTAGGTGTAAATATGCCTTGTTAGGTGGACGAAAGTTTGGTAATCCACATGCTCACACTCATTAAAGAATGTTTGTCGAATTCGTGTTGCATGTAACGTGTTCGGAATACGGAATGTCATACTGAAGGAAACAATGTAAGTTACATGTCTATTGGGTAGAACTCGCTTGAAGAGGATTTTTCTGCGAAAAGTGCCTCATTTTGAAAACTGCCATTAGGAGAACCCTGTGAAATCGGAGAAAATGCTTGTATGTGTCAATATGCCTTGAATGGTGAATGAAAGTCCGGTAATCCACATGTTAATAACAGTGTAGTAATTATTTTGTAAACCGTGATTCATGTAGCGCTTTTGGAAAATGGAATTTCACGGTAATGAAACTATGTAAATTAAAATTCTATTGAGTAGAACGAGCTAGAAGAGAATTTTTCTGTGAAAATTGCATGATTGTCGAATCTGAAGTTTGGAAAAAGCTGCAAAACGAGAGTAAATATTTGTAGGTGCACATGTGCCTCTATGATGCAAGAAAGTTCGGTAATCCACATTTTCAAAACATATTAAAGAATCTTTTTCTAATCCGTGGTGCATGTAGCGTGTTCAGAATGTGGAATTTCACGGTGATTGAAACAATGTAAATGACTTCTCTATTGGGTAGAACACGCTCCGAGAGGATTTTTGTGCAAAAACTTCGTCATTTTTGAAACTGGCGTTTGGAAAATGCGGCAAAATCTGAGAAAATACTTAAAAGAATCAATATTCAATGTATGGTGATGAAAGTACGGTAATCCACATGCTAACAAATTTGTAGTGAATATGTGTCGAATCCTTTATGCATGTAGCATGTTAGGAACACGGAATTTCACAGCCAGGGAATTTATGTAAATTACATTTCTCTTGGTTAGAAATCACTCCAAGAGATTTTTCCTGAGAAATAGGCCTGATTTTTGAAACTGACATTAGGAAAATCTGCGATCTCAGACTACTAGATTCTCGGTGTAAATCTGCCTTTTATGGTGGATGAAAGTTCGGTAATCCGCATGCTAACAACTCTGTAGTGAATATTTGTCGAATCTGAGATACGTGTAGCATGTTTGGAACACAGAATATCACGGTGAGTGAATCTATATAAAATAAATGTCTCTTGGGTAGAATTCGCTCCAGGAGACTTTTCTGGTTATTCTGCCTCATTTTTGAATCTGGCTTTGGAAAATATCTGCAAAATCAGTGAAAATGCTTCAAAGTGTCAATATGCCTTGTATTGTGATGCAAGATCGTAAAAACACATGCAAACAAATCTGTGGTGAATATTTGTAGAAAGCATTATGCATGTGGCCTGATCGTTTCCCGGAAAATGCCGGTGATGGAATCTATGTAAATTACATGCCTATTGGTTAGAATTCGCTCCAAAATATTTTTCTGAGCAAACGGCCTGATTTTCGAAACTAGCATTAGGAAAAAGCTGCAAATTCAGAGTTAATGTTTCTAGGTGTTTATATGCCATTTATGGTGGATGAAAGTTCTGTAATCTACATGTTCACAACTCATTCGGGAAAGTTTGTTGAAACCTTGATGCACGTAGCGTGTTCGGAAAATGGAATGTCACTGTGAGGGAAACTTTGTAAATTACATTTCTATTGGGAAGTACTCGCTCCACGAGAATTTTTCTGCGTATCTGCCTCCTTTTCAAAACTGGCATTAGGGAAAACTTTCGAAATATGAGAAAATGCTTCAAAGTGTCAACATGGCATTTATGGTGGATGAAAGTTCGGTAATCCTTATGCTAACAACTCTGTAGTCAATATTTGTCGAATCCGTGATGCATGTAGCTTTTTCGGAACACGGAATTTCACGATGACGGGTTCTATGTAAATTGCATGTCTATTGGGTAGAACTCGCTCCGAGAGTATTTTTCTGTGGAAACTGCATGGTTTTAGAGACCGACATTAGGAGAAAACTACTAAATCAGAATAAAATTTCTATGTATAAATATGCACTGTAAGGTGGATTAAAGTTCGTTAATACACATGTTCACAACTCATTAAAGAAGGTTTTTTGAATCCGTGGTGCATGTAACGTGTTCAGAACACGGAATGACACGGTGATTGAAAGTAGTTAAATTATTATCTTTTGGGTAGAACTGTCTCCAAGAGCATTTTTCTGCCAATTCTGCCTCATTTTCAAAACTGGCATTAAAACTAACCTGTGAAATCTGAGAAAATTCTTCAAAGTGTCAGTAAGCCTTGTATGGTGGATGAAAGTGCTGTAATCCACTTGCTAACAACTCTGTAGTGAATATTTCTCGCATCCGAGATGCATGTAGCGTGTTCGGAACACGGAATTTCACGGTGAGCGAATCCATGTAAATTACATGTCTATTGGTTAGAACCCGCTCCAAGAGGTTTTTGCCGTGAAATCTGCCTCATTTTCGAAACTGGCATTTCGAAAGCTCTGTGAAATCAGAGAAAAAGCTTCTAAGCATCAATATGCCTACTAGTGGGATGAAAGTCCTGTAATCCACATGCAAACAACTCTGTAGTGTATTTTTGTCGAATATTTTCTGCATGTAGCGTGTTCGAAACACGTAATTTCACAGCGGGAGAATCTATGTTATTTACATATCTTTTGGGTAGAACACGCTCCAAAAGTTTTTTCCTTTGAAAACTGCCTGATTTTCGAAACTGCTATTAGGAAAAAGCTGCGAACTCAGAGTTAAAGTTTCTAGGTGTAAATATGCCTTGTATGGTGGATGAAAGTTCTGTAATACACATGTACACAACTCATTAAAAATGTTTGTCAAATCCGTGATGTATGTAGCGTGTTCGGAACACGGAATGTTACGGTGACGGTATCTATGAAAATGAGATGTCTATTGGATAGAACATGCACCAAGAGAACTTTTCTGCGAAATCTGCCTGATTTTCGTAAGTGACGTTAGGAAAACCTGCGAAATCTTAGTAAATGTTTCTAGGTGTAAATATGCCTTGTTTTGTGGTTGAAAAATCGGTAAACCACATGCTCACGCTCATTAAATAATGTTTGTCGAAACCGTGATGAATGTAACGTTTTCGGAACACGGAATGTCTCGGTGAGTGAAACTCTGAAAATAACAATTCTACTGGATAGAACTCGCTTAAATTGAATGCTTCTGCGAAAATTTCATGATTTTCAAAACTGGATGTTAGGAAAAACCTGCGAAATCAGAATAACTACTTCTAGGTGTAAATATGCCTTGTAAGGTGGATGAAAGTTTGGTAATCCACATGCTCACACTCATTAAAGAATGTCGAATTCGTGATGCATGTAACGTGTTCGGAATACGGAATGTCATAGTGAAGGAAACAATGTAAGTTACATGTCTATTGGGTAGAACTCGCTTGAAGAGGATTTTTCTGCGAAAAGTGCCTCATTTTGAAAACTGCCATTAGGAGAACCCTGTGAAATAGGAGAAAATGCTTGTATGTGTCAATATGCCTTGAATGGTGAATGAAAGTCCGGTAATCCACATGTTAATAACAGTGTAGTAATTATTTTGTAAACCGTGATTCATGTAGCGCTTTTGGAAAATGGAATTTCACGGTAATGAAACTATGTAAATTAAAATTCTATTGAGTAGAACGAGCTAGAAGAGAATTTTTCTGTGAAAATTGCAGGATTATCGAATCTGAAGTTTGGAAAAAGCTGCAAAACGAGAGTAAATATTTGTAGGTGCACATGTGCCTCTATGTTGCAAGAAAGTTCGGTAATCCACATTTTCAAAACATATTAAAGAATCTTTTTCTAATCCGTGGTGCATGTAGCGTGTTCAGAACGTGGAATTTCACGGTGATTGAAACAATGTAAATGACTTCTCTATTGGGTAGAACTCGCTCCGAGAGGGTTTTTCTGCGAAAACTTCGTCATTTTTGAAACTGGCGTTTGGAAAATGCGGCAAAATCTGAGAAAATACTTCTAAGAATCAATATTCAATGTATGGTGATGAAAGTTCGGTAATCCACATGCTAACAAGTTTGTAGTGAATATGTGTCGAATCCTTTATGCATGTAGCATGTTAGGAACACGGAATTTCACAGCCGGGGAATTTATGTAAATTACATTTCTCTTGTTTAGAAATCACCCCAAGAGATTTTTCCTGAGAAATAGGCCTGATTTTTGAAACTGACATTAGGAAAATCTGCGATCTCAGACTACTAGATTCTCGGTGTAAATCTGCCTTTTATGGTGGATGAAAGTTCGGTAATCCGCATGCTAACAACTCTGTAGTGAATATTTGTCGAATCTGAGATACGTGTAGCATGTTTGGAACACAGAATATCACGGTGAGCGAATCTATATAAAATAAATGTCTCTTGGGTAGAATTCGCTCCAAGAGACTTTTCTGGGTATTCTGCCTCATTTTTGAAACTGGCATTAAAACTACCCTGTGAAATCTGAGAAAATTCTTCAAAGTGTCAGTAAGCCTTGTATGGTGGATGAAAGTGCTGTAATCCACTTGCTAACAACTCTGTAGTGAATATTTCTCGCATCTGAGATGCATGTAGCGTGTTCGGAACACGGAATTTCACGGTGAGCGAATCCATGTAAATTACATGTCTATTGGTTAGAACCCGCTCCAAGAGGTTTTTGCCGTGAAATCTGCCTCATTTTCGAAACTGGCATTTCGAAATCTCTGTGAAATCAGAGAAAAAGCTTCTAAGCATCAATATGCCTACTAGTGGGATGAAAGTCCTGTAATCCACATGCAAACAACTCTGTAGTGTATTTTTGTCGAATATTTTCTGCATGTAGCGTGTTCGAAACACGTAATTTCACAGCGGGAGAATCTATGTTATTTACATATCTTTTGGGTAGAACACGCTCCAAAAGTTTTTTCCTTTGAAAACTGCCTGATTTTCGAAACTGCTATTAGGAAAAAGCTGCGAACTCAGAGTTAAAGTTTCTAGGTGTAAATATGCCTTGTATGGTGGATGAAAGTTCTGTAATACACATGTACACAACTCATTAAAAATGTTTGTCAAATCCGTGATGTATGTAGCGTGTTCGGAACACGGAATGTTACGGTGACGGTATCTACGAAAATGAGATGTCTATTGGATAGAACATGCACCAAGAGAACTTTTCTGCGAAATCTGCCTGATTTTCGTAAGTGACGTTAGGAAAACCTGCGAAATCTTAGTAAA
The DNA here is from genome assembly GCF_036321535.1 of Camelus dromedarius. Classification (NCBI taxonomy): domain Eukaryota; kingdom Metazoa; phylum Chordata; class Mammalia; order Artiodactyla; family Camelidae; genus Camelus; species Camelus dromedarius. The sequence goes on from NW_026989854.1 coordinate 3,873,695, forward strand.
TGTTTCTAGGAGTAAATATGCCTTGTTTTGTGGTTGAAAAATCGGTAATCCACATGCTCACGCTCATTAAATAATGTTTGTCGAAACCGTGATGAATGTAACGTTTTCGGAACACGGAATGTCTCGGTGAGTGAAACTCTGAAAATAACAATTCTACTGGATAGAACTCGCTTAAATTGAATGCTTCTGCGAAAATTTCATGATTTTCAAAACTGGATGTTAGGAAAAACCTGCGAAATCAGAATAACTACTTCTAGGTGTAAATATGCCTTGTAAGGTGGATGAAAGTTTGGTAATCCACATGCTCACACTCATTAAAGAATGTCGAATTCGTGATGCATGTAACGTGTTCGGAATACGGAATGTCATAGTGAAGGAAACAATGTAAGTTACATGTCTATTGGGTAGAACTCGCTTGAAGAGGATTTTTCTGCGAAAAGTGCCTCATTTTGAAAACTGCCATTAGGAGAACCCTGTGAAATAGGAGAAAATGCTTGTATGTGTCAATATGCCTTGAATGGTGAATGAAAGTCCGGTAATCCACATGTTAATAACAGTGTAGTAATTATTTTGTAAACCGTGATTCATGTAGCGCTTTTGGAAAATGGAATTTCACGGTAATGAAACTATGTAAATTAAAATTCTATTGAGTAGAACGAGCTAGAAGAGAATTTTTCTGTGAAAATTGCAGGATTATCGAATCTGAAGTTTGGAAAAAGCTGCAAAACGAGAGTAAATATTTGTAGGTGCACATGTGCCTCTATGTTGCAAGAAAGTTCGGTAATCCACATTTTCAAAACATATTAAAGAATCTTTTTCTAATCCGTGGTGCATGTAGCGTGTTCAGAACGTGGAATTTCACGGTGATTGAAACAATGTAAATGACTTCTCTATTGGGTAGAACTCGCTCCGAGAGGGTTTTTCTGCGAAAACTTCGTCATTTTTGAAACTGGCGTTTGGAAAATGCGGCAAAATCTGAGAAAATACTTCTAAGAATCAATATTCAATGTATGGTGATGAAAGTTCGGTAATCCACATGCTAACAAGTTTGTAGTGAATATGTGTCGAATCCTTTATGCATGTAGCATGTTAGGAACACGGAATTTCACAGCCGGGGAATTTATGTAAATTACATTTCTCTTGTTTAGAAATCACCCCAAGAGATTTTTCCTGAGAAATAGGCCTGATTTTTGAAACTGACATTAGGAAAATCTGCGATCTCAGACTACTAGATTCTCGGTGTAAATCTGCCTTTTATGGTGGATGAAAGTTCGGTAATCCGCATGCTAACAACTCTGTAGTGAATATTTGTCGAATCTGAGATACGTGTAGCATGTTTGGAACACAGAATATCACGGTGAGCGAATCTATATAAAATAAATGTCTCTTGGGTAGAATTCGCTCCAAGAGACTTTTCTGGGTATTCTGCCTCATTTTTGAAACTGGCATTAAAACTACCCTGTGAAATCTGAGAAAATTCTTCAAAGTGTCAGTAAGCCTTGTATGGTGGATGAAAGTGCTGTAATCCACTTGCTAACAACTCTGTAGTGAATATTTCTCGCATCTGAGATGCATGTAGCGTGTTCGGAACACGGAATTTCACGGTGAGCGAATCCATGTAAATTACATGTCTATTGGTTAGAACCCGCTCCAAGAGGTTTTTGCCGTGAAATCTGCCTCATTTTCGAAACTGGCATTTCGAAATCTCTGTGAAATCAGAGAAAAAGCTTCTAAGCATCAATATGCCTACTAGTGGGATGAAAGTCCTGTAATCCACATGCAAACAACTCTGTAGTGTATTTTTGTCGAATATTTTCTGCATGTAGCGTGTTCGAAACACGTAATTTCACAGCGGGAGAATCTATGTTATTTACATATCTTTTGGGTAGAACACGCTCCAAAAGTTTTTTCCTTTGAAAACTGCCTGATTTTCGAAACTGCTATTAGGAAAAAGCTGCGAACTCAGAGTTAAAGTTTCTAGGTGTAAATATGCCTTGTATGGTGGATGAAAGTTCTGTAATACACATGTACACAACTCATTAAAAATGTTTGTCAAATCCGTGATGTATGTAGCGTGTTCGGAACACGGAATGTTACGGTGACGGTATCTACGAAAATGAGATGTCTATTGGATAGAACATGCACCAAGAGAACTTTTCTGCGAAATCTGCCTGATTTTCGTAAGTGACGTTAGGAAAACCTGCGAAATCTTAGTAAATGTTTCTAGGAGTAAATATGCCTTGTTTTGTGGTTGAAAAATCGGTAATCCACATGCTCACGCTCATTAAATAATGTTTGTCGAAACCGTGATGAATGTAACGTTTTCGGAACACGGAATGTCTCGGTGAGTGAAACTCTGAAAATAACAATTCTACTGGATAGAACTCGCTTAAATTGAATGCTTCTGCGAAAATTTCATGATTTTCGAAACTGGATGTTAGGAAAAACCTGCGAAATCAGAATAACTACTTCTAGGTGTAAATATGCCTTGTTAGGTGGACGAAAGTTTGGTAATCCACATGCTCACACTCATTAAAGAATGTCGAATTCGTGATGCATGTAACGTGTTCGGAATACGGAATGTCATAGTGAAGGAAACAATGTAAGTTACATGTCTATTGGGTAGAACTCGCTTGAAGAGGATTTTTCTGCGAAAAGTGCCTCATTTTGAAAACTGCCATTAGGAGAACCCTGTGAAATCGGAGAAAATGCTTGTATGTGTCAATATGCCTTGAATGGTGAATGAAAGTCCGGTAATCCACATGTTAATAACAGTGTAGTAATTATTTTGTAAACCGTGATTCATGTAGCGCTTTTGGAAAATGGAATTTCACGGAAATGAAACTATGTAAATTAAAATTCTATTGAGTAGAACGAGCTAGAAGAGAATTTTTTCTGTGAAAATTGCATGATTATCGAATCTGAAGTTTGGAAAAAGCTGCAAAACGAGAGTAAATATTTGTAGGTGCACATGTGCCTCTATGTTGCAAGAAAGTTCGGTAATCCACATTTTCAAAACATATTAAAGAATCTTTTTCTAATCCGTGGTGCATGTAGCGTGTTCAGAATGTGGAATTTCACGGTGATTGAAACAATGTAAATGACTTCTCTATTGGGTAGAACACGCTCCGAGAGGGTTTTTCTGCAAAAATTTCGTCATTTTTGAAACTGGCGTTTGGAAAATGCGGCAAAATCTGAGAAAATACTTAAAAGAATCAATATTCAATGTATGGTGATGAAAGTTCGGTAATCCACATGCTAACAAATTTGTAGTGAATATGTGTCGAATCCTTTATTCATGTAGCATGTTAGGAACACGGAATTTCACAGCCAGGGAATTTATGTAAATTACATTTCTCTTGGTTAGAAATCACTCCAAGAGATTTTTCCTGAGAAATAGGCCTGATTTTTGAAACTGACATTAGGAAAATCTGCGATCTCAGACTACTAGATTCTCGGTGTAAATCTGCCTTTTATGGTGGATGAAAGTTCGGTAATCCGCATGCTAACAACTCTGTAGTGAATATTTGTCGAATCTGAGATACGTGTAGCATGTTTGGAACACAGAATATCACGGTGAGCGAATCTATATAAAATAAATGTCTCTTGGGTAGAATTCGCTCCAAGAGACTTTTCTGGGTATTCTGCCTCATTTTTGAATCTGGCTTTTGAAAATATCTGCAAAATCAGTGAAAATGCTTCAAAGTGTCAATATGCCTTGTATTGTGATGCAAGATCGTAAAAACACATGCAAACAAATCTGTGGTGAATATTTGTAGAAAGCGTTATGCATGTGGCCTGATCGTTTCCCGGAAAATGCCGGTGATGGAATCTATGTAAATTACATGCCTATTGGTTAGAATTCGCTCCAAAATATTTTTCTGAGCAAACGGCCTGATTTTCGAAACTAGCATTAGGAAAAAGCTGCAAATTCAGAGTTAATGTTTCTAGGTGTATATATGCCATTTATGGTGGATGAAAGTTCTGTAATCTACATGTTCACAACTCATTCGGGAAAGTTTGTTGAAACCTTGATGCACGTAGCGTGTTCGGAAAATGGAATGTCACTGTGAGGGAAACTTTGTAAATTACATTTCTATTGGGAAGTACTCGCTCCACGAGAATTTTTCTGCGTATCTGCCTCCTTTTCAAAACTGGCATTAGGGAAAACTTTCGAAATATGAGAAAATGCTTCAAAGTGTCAACATGGCATTTATGGTGGATGAAAGTTCGGTAATCCTTATGCTAACAACTCTGTAGTCAATATTTGTCGAATCCGTGATGCATGTAGCTTTTTCGGAACACGGAATTTCACGATGACGGGTTCTATGTAAATTGCATGTCTATTGGGTAGAACTCGCTCCGAGAGTATTTTTCTGTGGAAACTGCATGATTTTAGAGACCGACATTAGGAGAAAACTACTAAATCAGAATAAAATTTCTATGTATAAATATGCACTGTAAGGTGGATTAAAGTTCGTTAATACACATGTTCACAACTCATTAAAGAAGGTTTTTTGAATCCGTGGTGCATGTAACGTGTTCAGAACACGGAATGACACGGTGATTGAAAGTAGTTAAATTATTATCTTTTGGGTAGAACTGTCTCCAAGAGCATTTTTCTGCCAATTCTGCCTCATTTTCAAAACTGGCATTAAAACTAACCTGTGAAATCTGAGAAAATTCTTCAAAGTGTCAGTAAGCCTTGTATGGTGGATGAAAGTGCTGTAATCCACTTGCTAACAACTCTGTAGTGAATATTTCTCGCATCCGAGATGCATGTAGCGTGTTCGGAACACGGAATTTCACGGTGAGCGAATCCATGTAAATTACATGTCTATTGGTTAGAACCCGCTCCAAGAGGTTTTTGCCGTGAAATCTGCCTCATTTTCGAAACTGGCATTTCGAAAGCTCTGTGAAATCAGAGAAAAAGCTTCTAAGCATCAATATGCCTACTAGTGGGATGAAAGTCCTGTAATCCACATGCAAACAACTCTGTAGTGTATTTTTGTCGAATATTTTCTGCATGTAGCGTGTTCGAAACACGTAATTTCACAGCGGGAGAATCTATGTTATTTACATATCTTTTGGGTAGAACACGCTCCAAAAGTTTTTTCCTTTGAAAACTGCCTGATTTTCGAAACTGCTATTAGGAAAAAGCTGCGAACTCAGAGTTAAAGTTTCTAGGTGTAAATATGCCTTGTATGGTGGATGAAAGTTCTGTAATACACATGTACACAACTCATTAAAAATGTTTGTCAAATCCGTGATGTATGTAGCGTGTTCGGAACACGGAATGTTACACTGACGGTATCTATGAAAATGAGATGTCTATTGGATAGAACATGCACCAAGAGAACTTTTCTGCGAAATCTGCCTGATTTTCGTAAGTGACGTTAGGAAAACCTGCGAAATCTTAGTAAATGTTTCTAGGTGTAAATATGCCTTGTTTTGTGGTTGAAAAATCGGTAATCCACATGCTCACGCTCATTAAATAATGTTTGTCGAAGCCGTGATGAATGTAACGTTTTCGGAACACGGAATGTCTCGGTGAGTGAAACTCTGAAAATAACAATTCTACTGGATAGAACTCGCTTAAATTGAATGCTTCTGCGAAAATTTCATGATTTTCGAAACTGGATGTTAGGAAAAACCTGCGAAATCAGAATAACTACTTCTAGGTGTAAATATGCCTTGTTAGGTGGACGAAAGTTTGGTAATCCACATGCTCACACTCATTAAAGAATGTTTGTCGAATTCGTGTTGCATGTAACGTGTTCGGAATACGGAATGTCATACTGAAGGAAACAATGTAAGTTACATGTCTATTGGGTAGAACTCGCTTGAAGAGGATTTTTCTGCGAAAAGTGCCTCATTTTGAAAACTGCCATTAGGAGAACCCTGTGAAATCGGAGAAAATGCTTGTATGTGTCAATATGCCTTGAATGGTGAATGAAAGTCCGGTAATCCACATGTTAATAACAGTGTAGTAATTATTTTGTAAACCGTGATTCATGTAGCGCTTTTGGAAAATGGAATTTCACGGTAATGAAACTATGTAAATTAAAATTCTATTGAGTAGAACGAGCTAGAAGAGAATTTTTCTGTGAAAATTGCATGATTGTCGAATCTGAAGTTTGGAAAAAGCTGCAAAACGAGAGTAAATATTTGTAGGTGCACATGTGCCTCTATGTTGCAAGAAAGTTCGGTAATCCACATTTTCAAAACATATTAAAGAATCTTTTTCTAATCCGTGGTGCATGTAGCGTGTTCAGAATGTGGAATTTCACGGTGATTGAAACAATGTAAATGACTTCTCTATTGGGTAGAACACGCTCTGAGAGGATTTTTGTGCAAAAACTTCGTCATTTTTGAAACTGGCGTTTGGAAAATGCGGCAAAATCTGAGAAAATACTTAAAAGAATCAATATTCAATGTATGGTGATGAAAGTACGGTAATCCACATGCTAACAAATTTGTAGTGAATATGTGTCGAATCCTTTATGCATGTAGCATGTTAGGAACACGGAATTTCACAGCCAGGGAATTTATGTAAATTACATTTCTCTTGGTTAGAAATCACTCCAAGAGATTTTTCCTGAGAAATAGGCCTGATTTTTGAAACTGACATTAGGAAAATCTGCGATCTCAGACTACTAGATTCTCGGTGTAAATCTGCCTTTTATGGTGGATGAAAGTTCGGTAATCCGCATGCTAACAACTCTGTAGTGAATATTTGTCGAATCTGAGATACGTGTAGCATGTTTGGAACACAGAATATCACGGTGAGCGAATCTATATAAAATAAATGTCTCTTGGGTAGAATTCGCTCCAGGAGACTTTTCTGGGTATTCTGCCTCATTTTTGAATCTGGCTTTGGAAAATATCTGCAAAATCAGTGAAAATGCTTCAAAGTGTCAATATGCCTTGTATTGTGATGCAAGATCGTAAAAACACATGCAAACAAATCTGTGGTGAATATTTGTAGAAAGCGTTATGCATGTGGCCTGATCGTTTCCCGGAAAATGCCGGTGATGGAATCTATGTAAATTACATGCCTATTGGTTAGAATTCGCTCCAAAATATTTTTCTGAGCAAACGGCCTGATTTTCGAAACTAGCATTAGGAAAAAGCTGCAAATTCAGAGTTAATGTTTCTAGGTGTTTATATGCCATTTATGGTGGATGAAAGTTCTGTAATCTACATGTTCACAACTCATTCGGGAAAGTTTGTTGAAACCTTGATGCACGTAGCGTGTTCGGAAAATGGAATGTCACTGTGAGGGAAACTTTGTAAATTACATTTCTATTGGGAAGTACTCGCTCCACGAGAATTTTTCTGCGTATCTGCCTCCTTTTCAAAACTGGCATTAGGGAAAACTTTCGAAATATGAGAAAATGCTTCAAAGTGTCAACATGGCATTTATGGTGGATGAAAGTTCGGTAATCCTTATGCTAACAACTCTGTAGTCAATATTTGTCGAATCCGTGATGCATGTAGCTTTTTCGGAACACGGAATTTCACGATGACGGGTTCTATGTAAATTGCATGTCTATTGGGTAGAACTCGCTCCGAGAGTATTTTTCTGTGGAAACTGCATGGTTTTAGAGACCGACATTAGGAGAAAACTACTAAATCAGAATAAAATTTCTATGTATAAATATGCACTGTAAGGTGGATTAAAGTTCGTTAATACACATGTTCACAACTCATTAAAGAAGGTTTTTTGAATCCGTGGTGCATGTAACGTGTTCAGAACACGGAATGACACGGTGATTGAAAGTAGTTAAATTATTATCTTTTGGGTAGAACTGTCTCCAAGAGCATTTTTCTGCCAATTCTGCCTCATTTTCAAAACTGGCATTAAAACTAACCTGTGAAATCTGAGAAAATTCTTCAAAGTGTCAGTAAGCCTTGTATGGTGGATGAAAGTGCTGTAATCCACTTGCTAACAACTCTGTAGTGAATATTTCTCGCATCCGAGATGCATGTAGCGTGTTCGGAACACGGAATTTCACGGTGAGCGAATCCATGTAAATTACATGTCTATTGGTTAGAACCCGCTCCAAGAGGTTTTTGCCGTGAAATCTGCCTCATTTTCGAAACTGGCATTTCGAAAGCTCTGTGAAATCAGAGAAAAAGCTTCTAAGCATCAATATGCCTACTAGTGGGATGAAAGTCCTGTAATCCACATGCAAACAACTCTGTAGTGTATTTTTGTCGAATATTTTCTGCATGTAGCGTGTTCGAAACACGTAATTTCACAGCGGGAGAATCTATGTTATTTACATATCTTTTGGGTAGAACACGCTCCAAAAGTTTTTTCCTTTGAAAACTGCCTGATTTTCGAAACTGCTATTAGGAAAAAGCTGCGAACTCAGAGTTAAAGTTTCTAGGTGTAAATATGCCTTGTATGGTGGATGAAAGTTCTGTAATACACATGTACACAACTCATTAAAAATGTTTGTCAAATCCGTGATGTATGTAGCGTGTTCGGAACACGGAATGTTACGGTGACGGTATCTATGAAAATGAGATGTCTATTGGATAGAACATGCACCAAGAGAACTTTTCTGCGAAATCTGCCTGATTTTCGTAAGTGACGTTAGGAAAACCTGCGAAATCTTAGTAAATGTTTCTAGGTGTAAATATGCCTTGTTTTGTGGTTGAAAAATCGGTAATCCACATGCTCACGCTCATTAAATAATGTTTGTCGAAACCGTGATGAATGTAACGTTTTCGGAACACGGAATGTCTCGGTGAGTGAAACTCTGAAAATAACAATTCTACTGGATAGAACTCGCTTAAATTGAATGCTTCTGCGAAAATTTCATGATTTTCGAAACTGGATGTTAGGAAAAACCTGCGAAATCAGAATAACTACTTCTAGGTGTAAATATGCCTTGTTAGGTGGACGAAAGTTTGGTAATCCACATGCTCACACTCATTAAAGAATGTTTGTCGAATTCGTGATGCATGTAACGTGTTCGGAATACGGAATGTCATAGTGAAGGAAACAATGTAAGTTACATGTCTATTGGGTAGAACTCGCTTGAAGAGGATTTTTCTGCGAAAAGTGCCTCATTTTGAAAACTGCCATTAGGAGAACCCTGTGAAATCGGAGAAAATGCTTGTATGTGTCAATATGCCTTGAATGGTGAATGAAAGTCCGGTAATCCACATGTTAATAACAGTGTAGTAATTATTTTGTAAACCGTGATTCATGTAGCGCTTTTGGAAAATGGAATTTCACGGTAATGAAACTATGTAAATTAAAATTCTATTGAGTAGAACGAGCTAGAAGAGAATTTTTCTGTGAAAATTGCATGATTGTCGAATCTGAAGTTTGGAAAAAGCTGCAAAACGAGAGTAAATATTTGTAGGTGCACATGTGCCTCTATGTTGCAAGAAAGTTCGGTAATCCACATTTTCAAAACATATTAAAGAATCTTTTTCTAATCCGTGGTGCATGTAGCGTGTTCAGAATGTGGAATTTCACGGTGATTGAAACAATGTAAATGACTTCTCTATTGGGTAGAACTCGCTCCGAGGGGGTTTTTCTGCAAAAACTTCGTCATTTTTGAAACTGGCGTTTGGAAAATGCGGCAAAATCTGAGAAAATACTTCTAAGAATCAATATTCAATGTATGGTGATGAAAGTTCGGTAATCCACATGCTAACAAGTTTGTAGTGAATATGTGTCGAATCCTTTATGCATGTAGCATGTTAGGAACACGGAATTTCACAGCCGGGGAATTTATGTAAATTACATTTCTCTTGTTTAGAAATCACCCCAAGAGATTTTTCCTGAGAAATAGGCCTGATTTTTGAAACTGACATTAGGAAAATCTGCGATCTCAGACTACTAGATTCTCGGTGTAAATCTGCCTTTTATGGTGGATGAAAGTTCGGTAATCCGCATGCTAACAACTCTGTAGTGAATATTTGTCGAATCTGAGATACGTGTAGCATGTTTGGAACACAGAATATCACGGTGAGCGAATCTATATAAAATAAATGTCTCTTGGGTAGAATTCGCTCCAAGAGACTTTTCTGGGTATTCTGCCTCATTTTTGAAACTGGCATTAAAACTACCCTGTGAAATCTGAGAAAATTCTTCAAAGTGTCAGTAAGCCTTGTATGGTGGATGAAAGTGCTGTAATCCACTTGCTAACAACTCTGTAGTGAATATTTCTCGCATCTGAGATGCATGTAGCGTGTTCGGAACACGGAATTTCACGGTGAGCGAATCCATGTAAATTACATGTCTATTGGTTAGAACCCGCTCCAAGAGGTTTTTGCCGTGAAATCTGCCTCATTTTCGAAACTGGCATTTCGAAATCTCTGTGAAATCAGAGAAAAAGCTTCTAAGCATCAATATGCCTACTAGTGGGATGAAAGTCCTGTAATCCACATGCAAACAACTCTGTAGTGTATTTTTGTCGAATATTTTCTGCATGTAGCGTGTTCGAAACACGTAATTTCACAGCGGGAGAATCTATGTTATTTACATATCTTTTGGGTAGAACACGCTCCAAAAGTTTTTTCCTTTGAAAACTGCCTGATTTTCGAAACTGCTATTAGGAAAAAGCTGCGAACTCAGAGTTAAAGTTTCTAGGTGTAAATATGCCTTGTATGGTGGATGAAAGTTCTGTAATACACATGTACACAACTCATTAAAAATGTTTGTCAAATCCGTGATGTATGTAGCGTGTTCGGAACACGGAATGTTACGGTGACGGTATCTACGAAAATGAGATGTCTATTGGATAGAACATGCACCAAGAGAACTTTTCTGCGAAATCTGCCTGATTTTCGTAAGTGACGTTAGGAAAACCTGCGAAATCTTAGTAAATGTTTCTAGGAGTAAATATGCCTTGTTTTGTGGTTGAAAAATCGGTAATCCACATGCTCACGCTCATTAAATAATGTTTGTCGAAACCGTGATGAATGTAACGTTTTCGGAACACGGAATGTCTCGGTGAGTGAAACTCTGAAAATAACAATTCTACTGGATAGAACTCGCTTAAATTGAATGCTTCTGCGAAAATTTCATGATTTTCGAAACTGGATGTTAGGAAAAACCTGCGAAATCAGAATAACTACTTCTAGGTGTAAATATGCCTTGTTAGGTGGACGAAAGTTTGGTAATCCACATGCTCACACTCATTAAAGAATGTCGAATTCGTGATGCATGTAACGTGTTCGGAATACGGAATGTCATAGTGAAGGAAACAATGTAAGTTACATGTCTATTGGGTAGAACTCGCTTGAAGAGGATTTTTCTGCGAAAAGTGCCTCATTTTGAAAACTGCCATTAGGAGAACCCTGTGAAATCGGAGAAAATGCTTGTATGTGTCAATATGCCTTGAATGGTGAATGAAAGTCCGGTAATCCACATGTTAATAACAGTGTAGTAATTATTTTGTAAACCGTGATTCATGTAGCGCTTTTGGAAAATGGAATTTCACGGAAATGAAACTATGTAAATTAAAATTCTATTGAGTAGAACGAGCTAGAAGAGAATTTTTTCTGTGAAAATTGCATGATTATCGAATCTGAAGTTTGGAAAAAGCTGCAAAACGAGAGTAAATATTTGTAGGTGCACATGTGCCTCTATGTTGCAAGAAAGTTCGGTAATCCACATTTTCAAAACATATTAAAGAATCTTTTTCTAATCCGTGGTGCATGTAGCGTGTTCAGAATGTGGAATTTCACGGTGATTGAAACAATGTAAATGACTTCTCTATTGGGTAGAACACGCTCCGAGAGGGTTTTTCTGCAAAAACTTCGTCATTTTTGAAACTGGCGTTTGGAAAATGCGGCAAAATCTGAGAAAATACTTAAAAGAATCAATATTCAATGTATGGTGATGAAAGTACGGTAATCCACATGCTAACAAATTTGTAGTGAATATGTGTCGAATCCTTTATTCATGTAGCATGTTAGGAACACGGAATTTCACAGCCAGGGAATTTATGTAAATTACATTTCTCTTGGTTAGAAATCACTCCAAGAGATTTTTCCTGAGAAATAGGCCTGATTTTTGAAACTGACATTAGGAAAATCTGCGATCTCAGACTACTAGATTCTCGGTGTAAATCTGCCTTTTATGGTGGATGAAAGTTCGGTAATCCGCATGCTAACAACTCTGTAGTGAATATTTGTCGAATCTGAGATACGTGTAGCATGTTTGGAACACAGAATATCACGGTGAGCGAATCTATATAAAATAAATGTCTCTTGGGTAGAATTCGCTCCAAGAGACTTTTCTGGGTATTCTGCCTCATTTTTGAATCTGGCTTTTGAAAATATCTGCAAAATCAGTGAAAATGCTTCAAAGTGTCAATATGCCTTGTATTGTGATGCAAGATCGTAAAAACACATGCAAACAAATCTGTGGTGAATATTTGTAGAAAGCGTTATGCATGTGGCCTGATCGTTTCCCGGAAAATGCCGGTGATGGAATCTATGTAAATTACATGCCTATTGGTTAGAATTCGCTCCAAAATATTTTTCTGAGCAAACGGCCTGATTTTCGAAACTAGCATTAGGAAAAAGCTGCAAATTCAGAGTTAATGTTTCTAGGTGTATATATGCCATTTATGGTGGATGAAAGTTCTGTAATCTACATGTTCACAACTCATTCGGGAAAGTTTGTTGAAACCTTGATGCACGTAGCGTGTTCGGAAAATGGAATGTCACTGTGAGGGAAACTTTGTAAATTACATTTCTATTGGGAAGTACTCGCTCCACGAGAATTTTTCTGCGTATCTGCCTCCTTTTCAAAACTGGCATTAGGGAAAACTTTCGAAATATGAGAAAATGCTTCAAAGTGTCAACATGGCATTTATGGTGGATGAAAGTTCGGTAATCCTTATGCTAACAACTCTGTAGTCAATATTTGTCGAATCCGTGATGCATGTAGCTTTTTCGGAACACGGAATTTCACGATGACGGGTTCTATGTAAATTGCATGTCTATTGGGTAGAACTCGCTCCGAGAGTATTTTTCTGTGGAAACTGCATGATTTTAGAGACCGACATTAGGAGAAAACTACTAAATCAGAATAAAATTTCTATGTATAAATATGCACTGTAAGGTGGATTAAAGTTCGTTAATACACATGTTCACAACTCATTAAAGAAGGTTTTTTGAATCCGTGGTGCATGTAACGTGTTCAGAACACGGAATGACACGGTGATTGAAAGTAGTTAAATTATTATCTTTTGGGTAGAACTGTCTCCAAGAGCATTTTTCTGCCAATTCTGCCTCATTTTCAAAACTGGCATTAAAAGTAACCTGTGAAATCTGAGAAAATTCTTCAAAGTGTCAGTAAGCCTTGTATGGTGGATGAAAGTGCTGTAATCCACTTGCTAACAACTCTGTAGTGAATATTTCTCGCATCCGAGATGCATGTAGCGTGTTCGGAACACGGAATTTCACGGTGAGCGAATCCATGTAAATTACATGTCTATTGGTTAGAACCCGCTCCAAGAGGTTTTTGCCGTGAAATCTGCCTCATTTTCGAAACTGGCATTTCGAAAGCTCTGTGAAATCAGAGAAAAAGCTTCTAAGCATCAATATGCCTACTAGTGGGATGAAAGTCCTGTAATCCACATGCAAACAACTCTGTAGTGTATTTTTGTCGAATATTTTCTGCATGTAGCGTGTTCGAAACACGTAATTTCACAGCGGGAGAATCTATGTTATTTACATATCTTTTGGGTAGAACACGCTCCAAAAGTTTTTTCCTTTGAAAACTGCCTGATTTTCGAAACTGCTATTAGGAAAAAGCTGCGAACTCAGAGTTAAAGTTTCTAGGTGTAAATATGCCTTGTATGGTGGATGAAAGTTCTGTAATACACATGTACACAACTCATTAAAAATGTTTGTCAAATCCGTGATGTATGTAGCGTGTTCGGAACACGGAATGTTACACTGACGGTATCTATGAAAATGAGATGTCTATTGGATAGAACATGCACCAAGAGAACTTTTCTGCGAAATCTGCCTGATTTTCGTAAGTGACGTTAGGAAAACCTGCGAAATCTTAGTAAATGTTTCTAGGAGTAAATATGCCTTGTTTTGTGGTTGAAAAATCGGTAATCCACATGCTCACGCTCATTAAATAATGTTTGTCGAAGCCGTGATGAATGTAACGTTTTCGGAACACGGAATGTCTCGGTGAGTGAAACTCTGAAAATAACAATTCTACTGGATAGAACTCGCTTAAATTGAATGCTTCTGCGAAAATTTCATGATTTTCGAAACTGGATGTTAGGAAAAACCTGCGAAATCAGAATAACTACTTCTAGGTGTAAATATGCCTTGTTAGGTGGACGAAAGTTTGGTAATCCACATGCTCACACTCATTAAAGAATGTTTGTCGAATTCGTGTTGCATGTAACGTGTTCGGAATACGGAATGTCATACTGAAGGAAACAATGTAAGTTACATGTCTATTGGGTAGAACTCGCTTGAAGAGGATTTTTCTGCGAAAAGTGCCTCATTTTGAAAACTGCCATTAGGAGAACCCTGTGAAATCGGAGAAAATGCTTGTATGTGTCAATATGCCTTGAATGGTGAATGAAAGTCCGGTAATCCACATGTTAATAACAGTGTAGTAATTATTTTGTAAACCGTGATTCATGTAGCGCTTTTGGAAAATGGAATTTCACGGTAATGAAACTATGTAAATTAAAATTCTATTGAGTAGAACGAGCTAGAAGAGAATTTTTCTGTGAAAATTGCATGATTGTCGAATCTGAAGTTTGGAAAAAGCTGCAAAACGAGAGTAAATATTTGTAGGTGCACATGTGCCTCTATGTTGCAAGAAAGTTCGGTAATCCACATTTTCAAAACATATTAAAGAATCTTTTTCTAATCCGTGGTGCATGTAGCGTGTTCAGAATGTGGAATTTCACGGTGATTGAAACAATGTAAATGACTTCTCTATTGGGTAGAACACGCTCTGAGAGGATTTTTGTGCAAAAACTTCGTCATTTTTGAAACTGGCGTTTGGAAAATGCGGCAAAATCTGAGAAAATACTTAAAAGAATCAATATTCAATGTATGGTGATGAAAGTACGGTAATCCACATGCTAACAAATTTGTAGTGAATATGTGTCGAATCCTTTATGCATGTAGCATGTTAGGAACACGGAATTTCACAGCCAGGGAATTTATGTAAATTACATTTCTCTTGGTTAGAAATCACTCCAAGAGATTTTTCCTGAGAAATAGGCCTGATTTTTGAAACTGACATTAGGAAAATCTGCGATCTCAGACTACTAGATTCTCGGTGTAAATCTGCCTTTTATGGTGGATGAAAGTTCGGTAATCCGCATGCTAACAACTCTGTAGTGAATATTTGTCGAATCTGAGATACGTGTAGCATGTTTGGAACACAGAATATCACGGTGAGCGAATCTATATAAAATAAATGTCTCTTGGGTAGAATTCGCTCCAGGAGACTTTTCTGGGTATTCTGCCTCATTTTTGAATCTGGCTTTGGAAAATATCTGCAAAATCAGTGAAAATGCTTCAAAGTGTCAATATGCCTTGTATTGTGATGCAAGATCGTAAAAACACATGCAAACAAATCTGTGGTGAATATTTGTAGAAAGCGTTATGCATGTGGCCTGATCGTTTCCCGGAAAATGCCGGTGATGGAATCTATGTAAATTACATGCCTATTGGTTAGAATTCGCTCCAAAATATTTTTCTGAGCAAACGGCCTGATTTTCGAAACTAGCATTAGGAAAAAGCTGCAAATTCAGAGTTAATGTTTCTAGGTGTTTATATGCCATTTATGGTGGATGAAAGTTCTGTAATCTACATGTTCACAACTCATTCGGGAAAGTTTGTTGAAACCTTGATGCACGTAGCGTGTTCGGAAAATGGAATGTCACTGTGAGGGAAACTTTGTAAATTACATTTCTATTGGGAAGTACTCGCTCCACGAGAATTTTTCTGCGTATCTGCCTCCTTTTCAAAACTGGCATTAGGGAAAACTTTCGAAATATGAGAAAATGCTTCAAAGTGTCAACATGGCATTTATGGTGGATGAAAGTTCGGTAATCCTTATGCTAACAACTCTGTAGTCAATATTTGTCGAATCCGTGATGCATGTAGCTTTTTCGGAACACGGAATTTCACGATGACGGGTTCTATGTAAATTGCATGTCTATTGGGTAGAACTCGCTCCGAGAGTATTTTTCTGTGGAAACTGCATGGTTTTAGAGACCGACATTAGGAGAAAACTACTAAATCAGAATAAAATTTCTATGTATAAATATGCACTGTAAGGTGGATTAAAGTTCGTTAATACACATGTTCACAACTCATTAAAGAAGGTTTTTTGAATCCGTGGTGCATGTAACGTGTTCAGAACACGGAATGACACGGTGATTGAAAGTAGTTAAATTATTATCTTTTGGGTAGAACTGTCTCCAAGAGCATTTTTCTGCCAATTCTGCCTCATTTTCAAAACTGGCATTAAAACTAACCTGTGAAATCTGAGAAAATTCTTCAAAGTGTCAGTAAGCCTTGTATGGTGGATGAAAGTGCTGTAATCCACTTGCTAACAACTCTGTAGTGAATATTTCTCGCATCCGAGATGCATGTAGCGTGTTCGGAACACGGAATTTCACGGTGAGCGAATCCATGTAAATTACATGTCTATTGGTTAGAACCCGCTCCAAGAGGTTTTTGCCGTGAAATCTGCCTCATTTTCGAAACTGGCATTTCGAAAGCTCTGTGAAATCAGAGAAAAAGCTTCTAAGCATCAATATGCCTACTAGTGGGATGAAAGTCCTGTAATCCACATGCAAACAACTCTGTAGTGTATTTTTGTCGAATATTTTCTGCATGTAGCGTGTTCGAAACACGTAATTTCACAGCGGGAGAATCTATGTTATTTACATATCTTTTGGGTAGAACACGCTCCAAAAGTTTTTTCCTTTGAAAACTGCCTGATTTTCGAAACTGCTATTAGGAAAAAGCTGCGAACTCAGAGTTAAAGTTTCTAGGTGTAAATATGCCTTGTATGGTGGATGAAAGTTCTGTAATACACATGTACACAACTCATTAAAAATGTTTGTCAAATCCGTGATGTATGTAGCGTGTTCGGAACACGGAATGTTACGGTGACGGTATCTATGAAAATGAGATGTCTATTGGATAGAACATGCACCAAGAGAACTTTTCTGCGAAATCTGCCTGATTTTCGTAAGTGACGTTAGGAAAACCTGCGAAATCTTAGTAAATGTTTCTAGGTGTAAATATGCCTTGTTTTGTGGTTGAAAAATCGGTAATCCACATGCTCACGCTCATTAAATAATGTTTGTCGAAACCGTGATGAATGTAACGTTTTCGGAACACGGAATGTCTCGGTGAGTGAAACTCTGAAAATAACAATTCTACTGGATAGAACTCGCTTAAATTGAATGCTTCTGCGAAAATTTCATGATTTTCGAAACTGGATGTTAGGAAAAACCTGCGAAATCAGAATAACTACTTCTAGGTGTAAATATGCCTTGTTAGGTGGACGAAAGTTTGGTAATCCACATGCTCACACTCATTAAAGAATGTTTGTCGAATTCGTGATGCATGTAACGTGTTCGGAATACGGAATGTCATAGTGAAGGAAACAATGTAAGTTACATGTCTATTGGGTAGAACTCGCTTGAAGAGGATTTTTCTGCGAAAAGTGCCTCATTTTGAAAACTGCCATTAGGAGAACCCTGTGAAATCGGAGAAAATGCTTGTATGTGTCAATATGCCTTGAATGGTGAATGAAAGTCCGGTAATCCACATGTTAATAACAGTGTAGTAATTATTTTGTAAACCGTGATTCATGTAGCGCTTTTGGAAAATGGAATTTCACGGTAATGAAACTATGTAAATTAAAATTCTATTGAGTAGAACGAGCTAGAAGAGAATTTTTCTGTGAAAATTGCTGGATTATCGAATCTGAAGTTTGGAAAAAGCTGCAAAACGAGAGTAAATATTTGTAGGTGCACATGTGCCTCTATGTTGCAAGAAAGTTCGGTAATCCACATTTTCAAAACATATTAAAGAATCTTTTTCTAATCCGTGGTGCATGTAGCGTGTTCAGAACGTGGAATTTCACGGTGATTGAAACAATGTAAATGACTTCTCTATTGGGTAGAACTCGCTCCGAGAGGGTTTTTCTGCGAAAACTTCGTCATTTTTGAAACTGGCGTTTGGAAAATGCGGCAAAATCTGAGAAAATACTTCTAGGAATCAATATTCAATGTATGGTGATGAAAGTTCGGTAATCCACATGCTAACAAATTTGTAGTGAATATGTGTCAAATCCTTTATGCATGTAGCATGTTAGGAACACGGAATTTCACAGCCAGGGAATTAATGTAAATTACATTTCTCTTGGTTAGAAATCACTCCAAGAGATTTTTCCTGAGAAATAGGCCTGATTTTTGAAACTGACATTAGGAAAATATGCGATCTCAGACTACTATATTCTCGGTGTAAATCTGCCTTTTATGGTGGATGAAAGTTTGGTAATCCGCATGCTAACAACTCTGTAGTGAATATTTGTCGAATCTGAGATACGTGTAGCGTGTTTGGAACACAGAATATCACGGTGAGCGAATCTATATAAAATAAATGTCTCTATGGTAGAATTCGCTCCAAGAGACTTTTCTGGGTATTCTGCCTCATTTTTGAAACTGGCTTTTGAAAATATCTGCAAAATCAGTGAAAATGCTTCAAAGTGTCAATATGCCTTGTATTGTGATGCAAGATCGTACAAACACATGCAAACAAATCTGTGGTGAATATTTGTAGAAAGCGTTATGCATGTGGCCTGATCGTTTCCCGGAAAATGCCGGTGATGGAATCTATGTAAATTACATGCCTATTGGTTAGAATTCACTCCAAAATATTTTTCTGAGCAAACGGCCTGATTTTCGAAACTAGCATTAGGAAAAAGCTGCAAATTCAGAGTTAATGTTTCTAGGTGTATATATGCCATTTATGGTGGATGAAAGTTCTGTAATCTACATGTTCACAACTCATTCGGGAAAGTTTGTTGAAACCTTGATGCATGTAGCGTGTTCGGAAAATGGAATGTCACTGTGAGGGAAACTTTGTAAATTATATTTCTATAGGGAAGTACTCGCTCCACGAGAATTTTTCTGCGTATCTGCCTCCTTTTCAAAACTGGCATTAGGGAAAACTTTCGAAGTATGAGAAAATGCTTCAAAGTGTCAACATGGCATTTATGGTGGATGAAAGTTCAGTAATCCTTATGCTAACAACTCTGCAGTGAATATTTGTCGAATCCTTGATGCATGTAGCTTTTTGGGAACACGGAATTTCACGATGACGGTTTCTATGTAAATTGCATGTCTATTGGGTAGAACTCGCTCCGAGAGTATTTTTCTGTGGAAACTGCATGATTTTAGAGACTGACATTAGGAGAAAACTACTAAATCAGAATAAAATTTCTATGTATAAATATGCACTGTAAGGTGGATTAAAGTTCGTTAATACACATGTTCACAACTCATTAAAGAAGGTTTTTTGAATCCGTGGTGCATGTAACGTGTTCAGAACACGGAATGGCACGGTGATTGAAAGTAGTTAAATTATTATCTTTTGGGTAGAACTGTCTCCAAGAGCATTTTTCTGCCAATTCTGCCTCATTTTCAAAACTGGCATTAAAACTAACCTGTGAAATCTGAGAAAATTCTTCAAAGTGTCAGTAAGCCTTGTATGGTGGATGAAAGTGCTGTAATCCACTTGCTAACAACTCTGTAGTGAATATTTCTCGCATCCGAGATGCATGTAGCGTGTTCGGAACACGGAATTTCACGGTGAGCGAATCCATGTAAATTACATGTCTATTGGTTAGAACCCGCTCCAAGAGGTTTTTGCCGTGAAATCTGCCTCATTTTCGAAACTGGCATTTCGAAAGCTCTGTGAAATCAGAGAAAAAGCTTCTAAGCATCAATATGCCTACTAGTGGGATGAAAGTCCTGTAATCCACATGCAAACAACTCTGTAGTGTATTTTTGTCGAATATTTTCTGCATGTAGCGTGTTCGAAACACCTAATTTCACAGCGGGAGAATCTATGTTATTTACATATCTTTTGGGTAGAACACGCTCCAAAAGATTTTTCCTTTGAAAACTGCCTGATTTTCGAAACTGCTATTAGGAAAAAGCTGCGAACTCAGAGTTAAAGTTTCTAGGTGTAAATGTGCCTTGTATGGTGGATGAAAGTTCTGTAATACACATGTACACAACTCATTAAAAATGTTTGTCAAATCCGTGATGTATGTAGCGTGTTCGGAACACGGAATGTTACGGTGACGGTATCTATGAAAATGAGATGTCTATTGGATAGAACATGCACCAAGAGAGCTTTTCTGCGAAATCTGCCTGATTTTCGTAAGTGACGTTAGGAAAACCTGCGAAATCTTAGTAAATGTTTCTAGGTGTAAATATGCCTTGTTTTGTGGTTGAAAAATCGGTAATCCACATGCTCACGCTCATTAAATAATGTTTGTCGAAGCCGTGATGAATGTAACGTTTTCGGAACACGGAATGTCTCGGTGAGTGAAACTCTGAAAATAACAATTCTACTGGATAGAACTCGCTTAAATTGAATGCTTCTGCGAAAATTTCATGATTTTCGAAACTGGATGTTAGGAAAAACCGGCGAAATCAGAATAACTACTTCTAGGTGTAAATATGCCTTGTATGGTGGATGAAAGTTTGGTAATCCACATGCTCACACTCATTAAAGAATGTTTGTCGAATTCGTGATGCATGTAACGTGTTCGGAATACGGAATGTCATACTGAAGGAAACAATGTAAGTTACATGTCTATTGGGTAGAACTCGCTTGAAGAGGATTTTTCTGCGAAAAGTGCCTCATTTTGAAAACTGCCATTAGGAGAACCCTGTGAAATCGGAGAAAATGCTTGTATGTGTCAATATGCCTTGAATGGTGAATGAAAGTCCGGTAATCCACATGTTAATAACAGGGTAGTAATTATTTTGTAAACCGTGATTCATGTAGCGCTTTTGGAAAATGGAATTTCACGGTAATGAAACTATGTAAATTAAAATTCTATTGAGTAGAACGAGCTAGAAGAGAATTTTTCTGTGAAAATTGCATGATTATCGAATCTGAAGTTTGGAAAAAGCTGCAAAACGAGAGTAAATATTTGTAGGTGCACATGTGCCTCTATGTTGCAAGAAAGTTCGGTAATCCACATTTTCAAAACATATTAAAGAATCTTTTTCTAATCCGTGGTGCATGTAGCGTGTTCAGAATGTGGAATTTCACGGTGATTGAAACAATGTAAATGACTTCTCTATTGGGTAGAACTCGCTCCGAGAGGGTTTTTCTGCGAAAACTTCGTCATTTTTGAAACTGGCGTTTGGAAAATGCGGCAAAATCTGAGAAAATACTTCTAAGAATCAATATTCAATGTATGGTGATGAAAGTTCGGTAATCCACATGCTAACAATTTTGTAGTGAATATTTGTCGAATCCTTTATGCATGTAGCATGTTAGGAACACGGAATTTCACAGCCAGGGAATTAATGTAAATTATATTTCTCTTGGTTAGGAATCACTCCAAGAGATTTTTCCTGAGAAATAGGCCTGATTTTTGAAACTGACATTAGGAAAATCTGCGATCTCAGACTACTAGATTCTCGGTGTAAATCTGCCTTTTATGGTGGATGAAAGTTCGTTAATCCGCATTCTAACAACTCTGTAGTGAATATTTGTCGAATCTGAGATACGTGTAGTGTGTTTGGAACACAGAATATCACGGTGAGCGAATCTATATAAAATAAATATCTCTTGGGTAGAATTCGCTCCAAGAGACTTTTCTGGGTATTCTGCCTCATTTTTGAAACTGGCTTTTGAAAATATCTGCAAAATCAGTGAAAATGCTTCAAAGTGTCAATATGCCTTGTATTGTGATGCAAGATCGTAAAAACACATGCAAACAAATCTGTGGTGAATATTTGTAGAAAGTGTTATGCATGTGGCCTGATCGTTTCCCAGAAAATGCCGGTGATGGAATCTATGTAAATTACATGCCTATTGGTTAGAATTCGCTCCAAAATATTTTTCTGAGCAAACGGCCTGATTTTCGAAACTGGCATTAGAAAAAAGCTGCAAATTCAGAGTTAATGTTTCTAGGTGTATATATGCCATTTATGGTGGATGAAAGTTCTGTAATCTACATGTTCACAACTCATTCGGGAAAGTTTGTTGAAACCTTGATGCATGTAGCGTGTTCGGAAAATGGAATGTCACTGTGAGGGAAACTTTGTAAATTACATTTCTATTGGGAAGTACTCGCTCCACGAGGGTTTTTCTGCGTATCTGCCTCCTTTTCAAAACTGGCATTAGGGAAAACTTTCGAAATATGAGAAAATGCTTCAAAGTGTCAACATGGCATTTATGGTGGATGAAAGTTCGGTAATCCTTATGCTAACAACTCTGTAGCGAATATTTGTCGAATCCGTGATGCATGTAGCTTTTTCGGAACACGGAATTTCACGATAACGGTTTCTATGTAAATTGCATGTCTATTGGGTAGAACTCGCTCCGAGAGTATTTTTCTGTGGAAACTGCATGATTTTAGAGACTGACATTAGGAGAAAACTACTAAATCAGAATAAAATTTCTATGTATAAATATGCACTGTAAGGTGGATTAAAGTTCGTTAATACACATGTTCACAACTCATTAAAGAAGGTTTTTTGAATCCGTGGTGCATGTAACGTGTTCAGAACACGGAATGACACGGTGATTGAAAGTAGTTAAATTATTATCTTTTGGGTAGAACTGTCTCCAAGAGCATTTTTCTGCCAATTCTGCCTCATTTTCAAAACTGGCATTAAAACTAACCTGTGAAATCTGAGAAAATTCTTCAAAGTGTCAGTAAGCCTTGTATGGTGGATGAAAGTGCTGTAATCCACTTGCTAACAACTCTGTAGTGAATATTTCTCGCATCCGAGATGCATGTAGCGTGTTCGGAACATGGAATTTCACGGTGAGCGAATCCATGTAAATTACATGTCTATTGGTTAGAACCCGCTCCAAGAGGTTTTTGCCGTGAAATCTGCCTCATTTTCGAAACTGGCATTTCGAAAGCTCTGTGAAATCAGAGAAAAAGCTTCTAAGCATCAATATGCCTACTAGTGGGATGAAAGTCCTGTAATCCACATGCAAACAACTCTGTAGTGTATTTTTGTCGAATATTTTCTGCATGTAGCGTGTTCGAAACACGTAATTTCACAGCGGGAGAATCTATGTTATTTACATATCTTTTGGGTAGAACACGCTCCAAAAGTTTTTTCCTTTGAAAACTGCCTGATTTTCGAAACTGCTATTAGGAAAAAGCTGCGAACTCAGAGTTAAAGTTTCTAGGTGTAAATATGCCTTGTATGGTGGATGAAAGTTCTGTAATACACATGTACACAACTCATTAAAAATGTTTGTCAAATCCATGATGTATGTAGCGTGTTCGGAACACGGAATGTTACGGTGACGGTATCTATGAAAATGAGATGTCTATTGGATAGAACATGCACCAAGAGAACTTTTCTGCGAAATCTGCCTGATTTTCGTAAGTGACGTTAGGAAAACCTGCGAAATCTTAGTAAATGTTTCTAGGTGTAAATATGCCTTGTTTTGTGGTTGAAAAATCGGTAATCCACATGCTCACGCTCATTAAATAATGTTTGTCGAAACCGTGATGAATGTAACGTTTTCGGAACACGGAATGTCTCGGTGAGTGAAACTCTGAAAATAACAATTCTACTGGATAGAACTCGCTTAAATTGAATGCTTCTGCGAAAATTTCATGATTTTCGAAACTGGATGTTAGGAAAAACCTGCGAAATCAGAATAACTACTTCTAGGTGTAAATATGCCTTGTTAGGTGGACGAAAGTTTGGTAATCCACATGCTCACACTCATTAAAGAATGTTTGTCGAATTCGTGATGCATGTAACGTGTTCGGAATACGGAATGTCATAGTGAAGGAAACAATGTAAGTTACATGTCTATTGGGTAGAACTCGCTTGAAGAGGATTTTTCTGCGAAAAGTGCCTCATTTTGAAAACTGCCATTAGGAGAACCCTGTGAAATCGGAGAAAATGCTTGTATGTGTCAATATGCCTTGAATGGTGAATGAAAGTCCGGTAATCCACATGTTAATAACAGGGTAGTAATTATTTTGTAAACCGTGATTCATGTAGCGCTTTTGGAAAATGGAATTTCACGGTAATGAAACTATGTAAATTAAAATTCTATTGAGTAGAACGAGCTAGAAGAGAATTTTTCTGTGAAAATTGCAGGATTATCGAATCTGAAGTTTGGAAAAAGCTGCAAAACGAGAGTAAATATTTGTAGGTGCACATGTGCCTCTATGTTGCAAGAAAGTTCGGTAATCCACATTTTCAAAACATATTAAAGAATCTTTTTCTAATCCGTGGTGCATGTAGCGTGTTCAGAACGTGGAATTTCACGGTGATTGAAACAATGTAAATGACTTCTCTATTGGGTAGAACTCGCTCCGAGAGGGTTTTTCTGCGAAAACTTCGTCATTTTTGAAACTGGCGTTTGGAAAATGCGGCAAAATCTGAGAAAATACTTCTAGGAATCAATATTCAATGTATGGTGATGAAAGTTCGGTAATCCACATGCTAACAAATTTGTAGTGAATATGTGTCAAATCCTTTATGCATGTAGCATGTTAGGAACACGGAATTTCACAGCCAGGGAATTAATGTAAATTACATTTCTCTTGGTTAGAAATCACTCCAAGAGATTTTTCCTGAGAAATAGGCCTGATTTTTGAAACTGACATTAGGAAAATCTGCGATCTCAGACTACTATATTCTCGGTGTAAATCTGCCTTTTATGGTGGATGAAAGTTTGGTAATCCGCATGCTAACAACTCTGTAGTGAATATTTGTCGAATCTGAGATACGTGTAGCGTGTTTGGAACACAGAATATCACGGTGAGCGAATCTATATAAAATAAATGTCTCTATGGTAGAATTCGCTCCAAGAGACTTTTCTGGGTATTCTGCCTCATTTTTGAAACTGGCTTTTGAAAATATCTGCAAAATCAGTGAAAATGCTTCAAAGTGTCAATATGCCTTGTATTGTGATGCAAGATCGTAAAAACACATGCAAACAAATCTGTGGTGAATATTTGTAGAAAGCGTTATGCATGTGGCCTGATCGTTTCCCGGAAAATGCCGGTGATGGAATCTATGTAAATTACATGCCTATTGGTTAGAATTCACTCCAAAATATTTTTCTGAGCAAACGGCCTGATTTTCGAAACTAGCATTAGGAAAAAGCTGCAAATTCAGAGTTAATGTTTCTAGGTGTATATATGCCATTTATGGTGGATGAAAGTTCTGTAATCTACATGTTCACAACTCATTCGGGAAAGTTTGTTGAAACCTTGATGCATGTAGCGTGTTCGGAAAATGGAATGTCACTGTGAGGGAAACTTTGTAAATTATATTTCTATAGGGAAGTACTCGCTCCACGAGAATTTTTCTGCGTATCTGCCTCCTTTTCAAAACTGGCATTAGGGAAAACTTTCGAAGTATGAGAAAATGCTTCAAAGTGTCAACATGGCATTTATGGTGGATGAAAGTTCAGTAATCCTTATGCTAACAACTCTGTAGTGAATATTTGTCGAATCCTTGATGCATGTAGCTTTTTGGGAACATGGAATTTCACGATGACGGTTTCTATGTAAATTGCATGTCTATTGGGTAGAACTCGCTCCGAGAGTATTTTTCTGTGGAAACTGCATGATTTTAGAGACTGACATTAGGAGAAAACTACTAAATCAGAATAAAATTTCTATGTATAAATATGCACTGTAAGGTGGATTAAAGTTCGTTAATACACATGTTCACAACTCATTAAAGAAGGTTTTTTGAATCCGTGGTGCATGTAACGTGTTCAGAACACGGAATGGCACGGTGATTGAAAGTAGTTAAATTATTATCTTTTGGGTAGAACTGTCTCCAAGAGCATTTTTCTGCCAATTCTGCCTCATTTTCAAAACTGGCATTAAAACTAACCTGTGAAATCTGAGAAAATTCTTCAAAGTGTCAGTAAGCCTTGTATGGTGGATGAAAGTGCTGTAATCCACTTGCTAACAACTCTGTAGTGAATATTTCTCGCATCCGAGATGCATGTAGCGTGTTCGGAACACGGAATTTCACGGTGAGCGAATCCATGTAAATTACATGTCTATTGGTTAGAACCCGCTCCAAGAGGTTTTTGCCGTGAAATCTGCCTCATTTTCGAAACTGGCATTTCGAAAGCTCTGTGAAATCAGAGAAAAAGCTTCTAAGCATCAATATGCCTACTAGTGGGATGAAAGTCCTGTAATCCACATGCAAACAACTCTGTAGTGTATTTTTGTCGAATATTTTCTGCATGTAGCGTGTTCGAAACACGTAATTTCACAGCGGGAGAATCTATGTTATTTACATATCTTTTGGGTAGAACACGCTCCAAAAGATTTTTCCTTTGAAAACTGCCTGATTTTCGAAACTGCTATTAGGAAAAAGCTGCGAACTCAGAGTTAAAGTTTCTAGGTGTAAATGTGCCTTGTATGGTGGATGAAAGTTCTGTAATACACATGTACACAACTCATTAAAAATGTTTGTCAAATCCGTGATGTATGTAGCGTGTTCGGAACACGGAATGTTACGGTGACGGTATCTATGAAAATGAGATGTCTATTGGATAGAACATGCACCAAGAGAGCTTTTCTGCGAAATCTGCCTGATTTTCGTAAGTGACGTTAGGAAAACCTGCGAAATCTTAGTAAATGTTTCTAGGTGTAAATATGCCTTGTTTTGTGGTTGAAAAATCGGTAATCCACATGCTCACGCTCATTAAATAATGTTTGTCGAAGCCGTGATGAATGTAACGTTTTCGGAACATGGAATGTCTCGGTGAGTGAAACTCTGTAAATAACAATTCTACTGGATAGAACTCGCTTAAATTGAATGCTTCTGCGAAAATTTCATGATTTTCGAAACTGGATGTTAGGAAAAACCGGCGAAATCAGAATAACTACTTCTAGGTGTAAATATGCCTTGTATGGTGGATGAAAGTTTGGTAATCCACATGCTCACACTCATTAAAGAATGTTTGTCGAATTCGTGATGCATGTAACGTGTTCGGAATACGGAATGTCATAGTGAAGGAAACAATGTAAGTTACATGTCTATTGGGTAGAACTCGCTTGAAGAGGATTTTTCTGCGAAAAGTGCCTCATTTTGAAAACTGCCATTAGGAGAACCCTGTGAAATCGGAGAAAATGCTTGTATGTGTCAATATGCCTTGAATGGTGAATGAAAGTCCGGTAATCCACATGTTAATAACAGGGTAGTAATTATTTTGTAAACCGTGATTCATGTAGCGCTTTTGGAAAATGGAATTTCACGGTAATGAAACTATGTAAATTAAAATTCTATTGAGTAGAACGAGCTAGAAGAGAATTTTTCTGTGAAAATTGCATGATTATCGAATCTGAAGTTTGCAAAAAGCTGCAAAACGAGAGTAAATATTTGTAGGTGCACATGTGCCTCTATGTTGCAAGAAAGTTCGGTAATCCACATTTTCAAAACATATTAAAGAATCTTTTTCTAATCCGTGGTGCATGTAGCGTGTTCAGAATGTGGAATTTCACGGTGATTGAAACAATGTAAATGACTTCTCTATTGGGTAGAACTCGCTCCGAGAGGGTTTTTCTGCGAAAACTTCGTCATTTTTGAAACTGGCGTTTGGAAAATGCGGCAAAATCTGAGAAAATACTTCTAAGAATCAATATTCAATGTATGGTGATGAAAGTTCGGTAATCCACATGCTAACAATTTTGTAGTGAATATTTGTCGAATCCTTTATGCATGTAGCATGTTAGGAACACGGAATTTCACAGCCAGGGAATTAATGTAAATTATATTTCTCTTGGTTAGGAATCACTCCAAGAGATTTTTCCTGAGAAATAGGCCTGATTTTTGAAACTGACATTAGGAAAATCTGCGATCTCAGACTACTAGATTCTCGGTGTAAATCTGCCTTTTATGGTGGATGAAAGTTCGTTAATCCGCATTCTAACAACTCTGTAGTGAATATTTGTCGAATCTGAGATACGTGTAGTGTGTTTGGAACACAGAATATCACGGTGAGCGAATCTATATAAAATAAATGTCTCTTGGGTAGAATTCGCTCCAAGAGACTTTTCTGGGTATTCTGCCTCATTTTTGAAACTGGCTTTGGAAAATATCTGCAAAATCAGTGAAAATGCTTCAAAGTGTCAATATGCCTTGTATTGTGATGCAAG
The DNA here is from genome assembly GCF_036321535.1 of Camelus dromedarius. Taxonomy (NCBI): domain Eukaryota; kingdom Metazoa; phylum Chordata; class Mammalia; order Artiodactyla; family Camelidae; genus Camelus; species Camelus dromedarius. Next base: position 3,902,112 of record NW_026989854.1, read on the forward strand.
ATCGTAAAAACACATGCAAACAAATCTGTGGTGAATATTTGTAGAAAGTGTTATGCATGTGGCCTGATCGTTTCCCAGAAAATGCCGGTGATGGAATCTATGTAAATTACATGCCTATTGGTTAGAATTCGCTCCAAAATATTTTTCTGAGCAAACGGCCTGATTTTCGAAACTGGCATTAGAAAAAAGCTGCAAATTCAGAGTTAATGTTTCTAGGTGTATATATGCCATTTATGGTGGATGAAAGTTCTGTAATCTACATGTTCACAACTCATTCGGGAAAGTTTGTTGAAACCTTGATGCATGTAGCGTGTTCGGAAAATGGAATGTCACTGTGAGGGAAACTTTGTAAATTACATTTCTATTGGGAAGTACTCGCTCCACGAGAATTTTTCTGCGTATCTGCCTCCTTTTCAAAACTGGCATTAGGGAAAACTTTCGAAATATGAGAAAATGCTTCAAAGTGTCAACATGGCATTTATGGTGGATGAAAGTTCGGTAATCCTTATGCTAACAACTCTGTAGCGAATATTTGTCGAATCCGTGATGCATGTAGCTTTTTCGGAACACGGAATTTCACGATAACGGTTTCTATGTAAATTGCATGTCTATTGGGTAGAACTCGCTCCGAGAGTATTTTTCTGTGGAAACTACATGATTTTAGAGACTGACATTAGGAGAAAACTACTAAATCAGAATAAAATTTCTATGTATAAATATGCACTGTAAGGTGGATTAAAGTTCGTTAATACACATGTTCACAACTCATTAAAGAAGGTTTTTTGAATCCGTGGTGCATGTAACGTGTTCAGAACACGGAATGACACGGTGATTGAAAGTAGTTAAATTATTATCTTTTGGGTAGAACTGTCTCCAAGAGCATTTTTCTGCCAATTCTGCCTCATTTTCAAAACTGGCATTAAAACTAACCTTTGAAATCTGAGAAAATTCTTCAAAGTGTCAGTAAGCCTTGTATGGTGGATGAAAGTGCTGTAATCCACTTGCTAACAACTCTGTAGTGAATATTTCTCGCATCCGAGATGCATGTAGCGTGTTCGGAACACGGAATTTCACGGTGAGCGAATCCATGTAAATTACATGTCTATTGGTTAGAACCCGCTCCAAGAGGTTTTTGCCGTGAAATCTGCCTCATTTTCGAAACTGGCATTTCGAAAGCTCTGTGAAATCAGAGAAAAAGCTTCTAAGCATCAATATGCCTACTAGTGGGATGAAAGTCCTGTAATCCACATGCAAACAACTCTGTAGTGTATTTTTGTCGAATATTTTCTGCATGTAGCGTGTTCGAAACACGTAATTTCACAGCGGGAGAATCTATGTTATTTACACATCTTTTGGGTAGAACAAGCTCCAAAAGATTTTTCCTTTGAAAACTGCCTGATTTTCGAAACTGCTATTAGGAAAAAGCTGCGAACTCAGAGTTAAAGTTTCTAGGTGTAAATATGCCTTGTATGGTGGATGAAAGTTCTGTAATACACATGTACACAACTCATTAAAAATGTTTGTCAAATCCGTGATGTATGTAGCGTGTTCGGAACACGGAATGTTACGGTGACGGTATCTATGAAAATGAGATGTCTATTGGATAGAACATGCACCAAGAGAACTTTTCTGCGAAATCTGCCTGATTTTTGTAAGTGACGTTAGGAAAACCTGCGAAATCTTAGTAAATGTTTCTAGGTGTAAATATGCCTTGTTTTGTGGTTGAAAAATCGGTAATCCACATGCTCACGCTCATTAAATAATGTTTGTCGAAGCCGTGATGAATGTAACGTTTTCGGAACACGGAATGTCTCGGTGAGTGAAACTCTGAAAATAACAATTCTACTGGATAGAACTCGCTTAAATTGAATGCTTCTTCGAAAATTTCATGATTTTCGAAACTGGATGTTAGGAAAAACCTGCGAAATCAGAATAACTACTTCTAGGTGTAAATATGCCTTGTATGGTGGATGAAAGTTTGGTAATCCACATGCTCACACTCATTAAAGAATGTTTGTCGAATTCGTGATGCATGTAACGTGTTCGGAATACGGAATGTCATAGTGAAGGAAACAATGTAAGTTATATGTCTATTGTGTAGAACTCGCTTGAAGAGGATTTTTCTGCGAAAAGTGCCTCATTTTGAAAACTGCCATTAGGAGAACCCTGTGAAATCGGAGAAAATGCTTGTATGTGTCAATATGCCTTGAATGGTGAATGAAAGTCCGGTAATCCACATGTTAATAACAGGGTAGTAATTATTTTGTAAACCGTGATTCATGTAGCGCTTTTGGAAAATGGAATTTCACGGTAATGAAACTATGTAAATTAAAATTCTATTGAGTAGAACGAGCTAGAAGAGAATTTTTCTGTGAAAATTGCATGATTGTCGAATCTGAAGTTTGGAAAAAGCTGCAAAACGAGAGTAAATATTTGTAGGTGCACATGTGCCTCTATGTTGCAAGAAAGTTCGCTAATCCACATTTTCAAAACATATTAAAGAATCTTTTTCTAATCCGTGGTGCATGTAGCGTGTTCAGAACGTGGAATTTCACGGTGATTGAAACAATGTAAATGACTTCTCTATTGGGTAGAACTCGCTCCGAGAGGGTTTTTCTGCGAAAACTTCGTCATTTTTGAAACTGGCGTTTGGAAAATGCGGCAAAATCTGAGAAAATACTTCTAAGAATCAATATTCAATGTATGGTGATGAAAGTTCGGTAATCCACATGCTAACAAATTTGTAGTGAATATTTGTCGAATCCTTTATGCATGTAGCATGTTACGAACACGGAATTTCACAGCCAGGGAATTTATGTAAATTACATTTCTCTTGGTTAGAAATCACTCCAAGAGATTTTTCCTGAGAAATAGGCCTGATTTTTGAAACTGACATTAGGAAAATCTGCGATCTCAGACTACTAGATTCTCGGTGTAAATCTGCCTTTTATGGTGGATGAAAGTTCGGTAATCCGCATGCTAACAACTCTGTAGTGAATATTTGTCGAATCTGAGATACGTGTAGCGTGTTTGGAACACAGAATATCACGGTGAGCGAATCTATATAAAATAAATGTCTCTATGGTAGAATTCGCTCCAAGAGACTTTTCTGGGTATTCTGCCTCATTTTTGAAACTGGCTTTTGAAAATATCTGCAAAATCAGTGAAAATGCTTCAAAGTGTCAATATGCCTTGTATTGTGATGCAAGATCGTAAAAACACATGCAAACAAATCTGTGGTGAATATTTGTAGAAAGCGTTATGCATGTGGCCTGATCGTTTCCCGGAAAATGCCGGTGATGGAATCTATGTAAATTACATGCCTATTGGTTAGAATTCGCTCCAAAATATTTTTCTGAGCAAACGGCCTGATTTTCGAAACTAGCATTAGGAAAAAGCTGCAAATTCAGAGTTAATGTTTCTAGGTGTATATGTGCCATTTATGGTGGATGAAAGTTCTGTAATCTACATGTTCACAACTCATTCGGGAAAGTTTGTTGAAACCTTGATGCATGTAGCGTTTTCGGAAAATGGAATGTCCCTGTGAGGGAAACTTTGTAAATTACATTTCTATTGGGAAGTACTCGCTCCACGAGAATTTTTCTGCGTATCTGCCTCCTTTTCAAAACTGGCATTAGGGAAAACTTTTGAAATATGAGAAAATGCTTCAAAGTGTCAACATGGCATTTATGGTGGATGAAAGTTAGGTAATCCTTATGCTAACAACTCTGTAGTGAATATTTGTCGAATCCGTGATGCATGTAGCTTTTTCGGAACACGGAATTTCACGATGACGGGTTCTATGTAAATTGCATGTCTATTGGGTAGAACTCGCTCCGAGAGTATTTTTCTGTGGAAACTGCATGATTTTAGAGACTGACATTAGGAGAAAACTACTAAATCAGAATAAAATTTCTATGTATAAATATGCACTGTAAGGTGGATTAAAGTTCGTTAATACACATGTTCACAACTCATTAAAGAAGGTTTTTTGAATCCGTGGTGCATGTAACGTGTTCAGAACACGGAATGACACGGTGATTGAAAGTAGTTAAATTATTATCTTTTGGGTAGAACTGTCTCCAAGAGCATTTTTCTGCCAATTCTGCCTCATTTTCAAAACTGGCATTAAAACTAACCTGTGAAATCTGAGAAAATTCTTCAAAGTGTCAGTAAGCCTTGTATGGTGGATGAAAGTGCTGTAATCCACTTGCTAACAACTCTGTAGTGAATATTTCTCGCATCCGAGATGCATGTAGCGTGTTCGGAACACGGAATTTCACGGTGAGCGAATCCATGTAAATTACATGTCTATTGGTTAGAACCCGCTCCAAGAGGTTTTTGCCGTGAAATCTGCCTCATTTTCGAAACTGGCATTTCGAAAGCTCTGTGAAATCAGAGAAAAAGCTTCTAAGCATCAATATGCCTACTAGTGGGATGAAAGTCCTGTAATCCACATGCAAACAACTCTGTAGTGTATTTTTGTCGAATATTTTCTGCATGTAGCGTGTTCGAAACACGTAATTTCACAGCGGGAGAATCTATGTTATTTACATATCTTTTGGGTAGAACACGCTCCAAAAGTTTTTTCCTTTGAAAACTGCCTGATTTTCGAAACTGCTATTAGGAAAAAGCTGCGAACTCAGAGTTAAAGTTTCTAGGTGTAAATATGCCTTGTATGGTGGATGAAAGTTCTGTAATACACATGTACACAACTCATTAAAAATGTTTGTCAAATCCGTGATGTATGTAGCGTGTTCGGAACACGGAATGTTACGGTGACGGTATCTATGAAAATGAGATGTCTATTGGATAGAACATGCACCAAGAGAACTTTTCTGCGAAATCTGCCTGATTTTTGTAAGTGACGTTAGGAAAACCTGCGAAATCTTAGTAAATGTTTCTAGGTGTAAATATGCCTTGTTTTGTGGTTGAAAAATCGGTAATCCACATGCTCACGCTCATTAAATAATGTTTGTCGAAGCCGTGATGAATGTAACGTTTTCGGAACACGGAATGTCTCGGTGAGTGAAACTCTGAAAATAACAATTCTACTGGATAGAACTCGCTTAAATTGAATGCTTCTGCGAAAATTTCATGATTTTCGAAACTGGATGTTAGGAAAAACCTGCGAAATCAGAATAACTACTTCTAGGTGTAAATATGCCTTGTATGGTGGATGAAAGTTTGGTAATCCACATGCTCACACTCATTAAAGAATGTTTGTCGAATTCGTGATGCATGTAACGTGTTCGGAATACGGAATGTCATAGTGAAGGAAACAATGTAAGTTATATGTCTATTGGGTAGAACTCGCTTGAAGAGGATTTTTCTGCGAAAAGTGCCTCATTTTGAAAACTGCCATTAGGAGAACCCTGTGAAATCGGAGAAAATGCTTGTATGTGTCAATATGCCTTGAATGGTGAATGAAAGTCCGGTAATCCACATGTTAATAACAGGGTAGTAATTATTTTGTAAACCGTGATTCATGTAGCGCTTTTGGAAAATGGAATTTCACGGTAATGAAACTATGTAAATTAAAATTCTATTGAGTAGAACGAGCTAGAAGAGAATTTTTCTGTGAAAATTGCATGATTGTCGAATCTGAAGTTTGGAAAAAGCTGCAAAACGAGAGTAAATATTTGTAGGTGCACATGTGCCTCTATGTTGCAAGAAAGTTCGCTAATCCACATTTTCAAAACATATTAAAGAATCTTTTTCTAATCCGTGGTGCATGTAGCGTGTTCAGAACGTGGAATTTCACGGTGATTGAAACAATGTAAATGACTTCTCTATTGGGTAGAACTCGCTCCGAGAGGGTTTTTCTGCGAAAACTTCGTCATTTTTGAAACTGGCGTTTGGAAAATGCGGCAAAATCTGAGAAAATACTTCTAAGAATCAATATTCAATGTATGGTGATGAAAGTTCGGTAATCCACATGCTAACAAATTTGTAGTGAATATTTGTCGAATCCTTTATGCATGTAGCATGTTAGGAACACGGAATTTCATAGCCAGGGAATTTATGTAAATTACATTTCTCTTGGTTAGAAATCACTCCAAGAGATTTTTCCTGAGAAATAGGCCTGATTTTTGAAACTGACATTAGGAAAATCTGCGATCTCAGACTACTAGATTCTCGGTGTAAATCTGCCTTTTATGGTGGATGAAAGTTCGGTAATCCGCATGCTAACATCTCTGTAGTGAATATTTGTCGAATCTGAGATACGTGTAGCGTGTTTGGAACACAGAATAGCACGGTGAGCGAATCTATATAAAATAAATGTCTCTATGGTAGAATTCGCTCCAAGAGACTTTTCTGGGTATTCTGCCTCATTTTTGAAACTGGCTTTGGAAAATATCTGCAAAATCAGTGAAAATGCTTCAAAGTGTCAATATGCCTTGTATTGTGATGCAAGATCGTAAAAACACATGCAAACAATTCTGTGGTGAATATTTGTAGAAAGCGTTATGCATGTGGCCTGATCGTTTCCCGGAAAATGCCGGTGATGGAATCTATGTAAATTACATGCCTATTGGTTAGAATTCGCTCCAAAATATTTTTCTGAGCAAACGGCCTGATTTTCGAAACTAGCATTAGGAAAAAGCTGCAAATTCAGAGTTAATGTTTCTAGGTGTATATGTGCCATTTATGGTGGATGAAAGTTCTGTAATCTACATGTTCACAACTCATTCGGGAAAGTTTGTTGAAACCTTGATGCATGTAGCGTGTTCGGAAAATGGAATGTCCCTGTGAGGGAAACTTTGTAAATTACATTTCTATTGGGAAGTACTCGCTCCACGAGAATTTTTCTGCGTATCTGCCTCCTTTTCAAAACTGGCATTAGGGAAAACTTTTGAAATATGAGAAAATGCTTCAAAGTGTCAACATGGCATTTATGGTGGATGAAAGTTCGGTAATCGTTATGCTAACAACTCTGTAGTGAATATTTGTCGAATCCGTGATGCATGTAGCTTTTTCGGAACACGGAATTTCACGATGACGGGTTCTATGTAAATTGCATGTCTATTGGGTAGAACTCGCTCCGAGAGTATTTTTCTGTTGAAACTGCATGATTTTAGAAACTGACTTTAGGAGAAAACTACTAAATCAGAATAAAATTTCTATGTATAAATATGCACTGTAAGGTGGATTAAAGTTCGTTAATACACATGTTCACAACTCATTAAAGAAGGTTTTTTGAATCCGTGGTGCATGTAACGTGTTCAGAACACGGAATGACACGGTGATTGAAAGTAGTTAAATTATTATCTTTTGGGTAGAACTGTCTCCAAGAGCATTTTTCTGCCAATTCTGCCTCATTTTCAAAACTGGCATTAAAACTAACCTGTGAAATCTGAGAAAATTCTTCAAAGTGTCAGTAAGCTTTGTATGGTGGATGAAAGTGCTGTAATCCACTTGCTAACAACTCTGTAGTGAATATTTCTCGCATCCGAGATGCATGTAGCGTGTTCGGAACACGGAATTTCACGGTGAGCGAATCCATGTAAATTACATGTCTATTGGTTAGAACCCGCTCCAAGAGGTTTTTGCCGTGAAATCTGCCTCATTTTCGAAACTGGCATTTCGAAAGCTCTGTGAAATCAGAGAAAAAGCTTCTAAGCATCAATATGCCTACTAGTGGGATGAAAGTCCTGTAATCCACATGCAAACAACTCTGTAGTGTATTTTTGTCGAATATTTTCTGCATGTAGCGTGTTCGAAACACGTAATTTCACAGCGGGAGAATCTATGTTATTTACATATCTTTTGGGTAGAACACGCTCCAAAAGTTTTTTCCTTTGAAAACTGCCTGATTTTCGAAACTGCTATTAGGAAAAAGCTGCGAACTCAGAGTTAAAGTTTCTAGGTGTAAATATGCCTTGTATGGTGGATGAAAGTTCTGTAATACACATGTACACAACTCATTAAAAATGTTTGTCAAATCCGTGATGTATGTAGCGTGTTCGGAACACGGAATGTTACGGTGACGGTATCTATGAAAATGAGATGTCTATTGGATAGAACATGCACCAAGAGAACTTTTCTGCGAAATCTGCCTGATTTTTTAAGTGACGTTATGAAAACCTGCGAAATCTTAGTAAATGTTTCTAGGTGTAAATATGCCTTGTTTTGTGGTTGAAAAATCGGTAATCCACATGCTCACGCTCATTAAATAATGTTTGTGGAAGCCGTGATGAATGTAAAGTTTTCGGAATACGGAAAGTCTCGGTGAGTGAAACTCTGAAAATAACAATTCTACTGGATAGAACTCGCTTAAATTGAATGCTTCTGCGAAAATTTCATGATTTTCGAAACTGGATGTTAGGAAAAACCTGCGAAATCAGAATAACTACTTCTAGGTGTAAATATGCCTTGTAAGGTGGACGAAAGTTTGGTAATCCACATGCTCACACTCATTAAAGAATGTCGAATTCGTGATGCATATAACGTGTTCGGAATACGGAATGTCATAGTGAAGGAAACAATGTAAGTTACATGTCTATTGGGTAGAACTCGCTTGAAGAGGATTTTTCTGCGAAAAAGTGCCTCATTTTGAAAACTGCCATTAGGAGAACCCTGTGAAATCGGAGAAAATGCTTGTATGTGTCAATATGCCTTGAATGGTGAATGAAAGTCCGGTAATCCACATGTTAATAACAGTGTAGTAATTATTTTGTAAACCGTGATTCATGTAGCGCTTTTGGAAAATGGAATTTCACGGTAATGAAACTATGTAAATTAAAATTCTATTGAGTAGAACGAGCTAGAAGAGAATTTTTCTGTGAAAATTGCAGGATTATCGAATCTGAAGTTTGGAAAAAGCTGCAAAACGAGAGTAAATATTTGTAGGAGCACATGTGCCTCTATGTTGCAAGAAAGTTCGGTAATCCACATTTTCAAAACATATTAAAGAATCTTTTTCTAATCCGTGGTGCATGTAGCCTGTTCAGAACGTGGAATTTCACGGTGATTGAAACAATGTAAATGACTTCTCTATTGGGTAGAACTCGCTCCGAGAGGGTTTTTCTGCGAAAACTTCGTCATTTTTGAAACTGGCGTTTGGAAAATGCGGCAAAATCTGAGAAAATACTTCTAAGAATCAATATTCAATGTATGGTGATGAAAGTTCGGTAATCCACATGCTAACAAATTTGTAGTGAATATGTGTCGAATCTTTTATGCATGTAGCATGTTAGGAACACGGAATTTCACAGCCAGGGAATTTATGTAAATTACATTTCTCTTGGTTAGAAATCACTCCAAGAGATTTTTCCTGAGAAATAGGCCTGATTTTTGAAACTGACATTAGGAAAATCTGCGATCTCAGACTACTAGATTCTCGGTGTAAATCTGCCTTTTATGGTGGATGAAAGTTCGGTAATCCGCATTCTAACAACTCTGTAGTGAATATTTGTCGAATCTGAGATACGTGTAGTGTGTTTGGAACACAGAATATCACGGTGAGCGAATCTATATAAAATAAATGTCTCTTGGGTAGAATTCGCTCCAAGAGACTTTTCTGGGTATTCTGCCTCATTTTTGAAACTGGCTTTGGAAAATATCTGCAAAATCAGTGAAAATGCTTCAAAGTGTCAATATGCCTTGTATTGTGATGCAAGATCGTACAAACACATGCAAACAAATCTGTGGTGAATATTTGTAGAAAGTGTTATGCATGTGGCCTGATCGTTTCCCGGAAAATGCCGGTGATGGAATCTATGTAAATTACATGCCTATTGGTTAGAATTCGCTCCAAAATATTTTTCTGAGCAAACGGCCTGATTTTCGAAACTGGCATTAGAAAAAAGCTGCAAATTCAGAGTTAATGTTTCTAGGTGTATATATGCCATTTATGGTGGATGAAAGTTCTGTAATCTACATGTTCACAACTCATTCGGGAAAGTTTGTTGAAACCTTGTTGCATGTAGCGTGTTCGGAAAATGGAATGTCACTGTGAGGGAAACTTTGTAAATTACATTTCTATTGGGAAGTACTCGCTCCACGAGGTTTTTTCTGCGTATCTGCCTCCTTTTCAAAACTGGCATTAGGGAAAACTTTCGAAATATGAGAAAATGCTTCAAAGTGTCAACATGGCATTTATGGTGGATGAAAGTTCGGTAATCCTTATGCTAACAACTCTGTAGCGAATATTTGTCGAATCCGTGATGCATGTAGCTTTTTCGGAACACGGAATTTCACGATAACGGTTTCTATGTAAATTGCATGTCTATTGGGTAGAACTCGCTCCGAGAGTATTTTTCTGTGGAAACTGCATGATTTTAGAGACTGACATTAGGAGAAAACTACTAAATCAGAATAAAATTTCTATGTATAAATATGCACTGTAAGGTGGATTAAAGTTCGTTAATACACATGTTCACAACTCATTAAAGAAGGTTTTTTGAATCCGTGGTGCATGTAACGTGTTCAGAACACGGAATGACACGGTGATTGAAAGTAGTTAAATTATTATCTTTTGGGTAGAACTGTCTCCAAGAGCATTTTTCTGCCAATTCTGCCTCATTTCAAAACTGGCATTAAAACTAACCTGTGAAATCTGAGAAAATTCTTCAAAGTGTCAGTAAGCCTTGTATGGTGGATGAAAGTGCTGTAATCCACTTGCTAACAACTCTGTAGTGAATATTTCTCGCATCCGAGATGCATGTAGCGTGTTCGGAACACGGAATTTCACGGTGAGCGAATCCATGTAAATTACATGTCTATTGGTTAGAACCCGCTCCAAGAGGTTTTTGCCGTGAAATCTGCCTCATTTTCGAAACTGGCATTTCGAAAGCTCTGTGAAATCAGAGAAAAAGCTTCTAAGCATCAATATGCCTACTAGTGGGATGAAAGTGCTGTAATCCACATGCAAACAACTCTGTAGTGTATTTTTGTCGAATATTTTCTGCATGTAGCGTGTTCGAAACACGTAATTTCACAGCGGGAGAATCTATGTTATTTACATATCTTTTGGGTAGAACACGCTCCAAAAGTTTTTTCCTTTGAAAACTGCCTGATTTTCGAAACTGCTATTAGGAAAAAGCTGCGAACTCAGAGTTAAAGTTTCTAGGTGTAAATATGCCTTGTATGGTGGATGAAAGTTCTGTAATACACATGTACACAACTCATTAAAAATGTTTGTCAAATCCGTGATGTATGTAGCGTGTTCGGAACACGGAATGTTACGGTGACGGTATCTATGAAAATGAGATGTCTATTGGATAGAACATGCACCAAGAGAACTTTTCTGCGAAATCTGCCTGATTTTCGTAAGTGACGTTAGGAAAACCTGCGAAATCTTAGTAAATGTTTCTAGGTGTAAATATGCCTTGTTTTGTGGTTGAAAAATCGGTAATCCACATGCTCACGCTCATTAAATAATGTTTGTCGAAACCGTGATGAATGTAACGTTTTCGGAACACGGAATGTCTCGGTGAGTGAAACTCTGAAAATAACAATTCTACTGGATAGAACTCGCTTAAATTGAATGCTTCTGCGAAAATTTCATGATTTTCGAAACTGGATGTTAGGAAAAACCTGCGAAATCAGAATAACTACTTCTAGGTGTAAATATGCCTTGTTAGGTGGACGAAAGTTTGGTAATCCACATGCTCACACTCATTAAAGAATGTTTGTCGAATTCGTGATGCATGTAACGTGTTCGGAATACGGAATGTCATAGTGAAGGAAACAATGTAAGTTACATGTCTATTGGGTAGAACTCGCTTGAAGAGGATTTTTCTGCGAAAAGTGCCTCATTTTGAAAACTGCCATTAGGAGAACCCTGTGAAATCGGAGAAAATGCTTGTATGTGTCAATATGCCTTGAATGGTGAATGAAAGTCCGGTAATCCACATGTTAATAACAGTGTAGTAATTATTTTGTAAACCGTGATTCATGTAGCGCTTTTGGAAAATGGAATTTCACGGTAATGAAACTATGTAAATTAAAATTCTATTGAGTAGAACGAGCTAGAAGAGAATTTTTCTGTGAAAATTGCAGGATTATCGAATCTGAAGTTTGGAAAAAGCTGCAAAACGAGAGTAAATATTTGTAGGTGCACATGTGCCTCTATGTTGCAAGAAAGTTCGGTAATCCACATTTTCAAAACATATTAAAGAATCTTTTTCTAATCCGTGGTGCATGTAGCGTGTTCAGAACGTGGAATTTCACGGTGATTGAAACAATGTAAATGACTTCTCTATTGGGTAGAACTCGCTCCGAGAGGGTTTTTCTGCGAAAACTTCGTCATTTTTGAAACTGGCGTTTGGAAAATGCGGCAAAATCTGAGAAAATACTTCTAGGAATCAATATTCAATGTATGGTGATGAAAGTTCGGTAATCCACATGCTAACAAATTTGTAGTGAATATGTGTCAAATCCTTTATGCATGTAGCATGTTAGGAACACGGAATTTCACAGCCAGGGAATTAATGTAAATTACATTTCTCTTGGTTAGAAATCACTCCAAGAGATTTTTCCTGAGAAATAGGCCTGATTTTTGAAACTGACATTAGGAAAATCTGCGATCTCAGACTACTATATTCTCGGTGTAAATCTGCCTTTTATGGTGGATGAAAGTTTGGTAATCCGCATGCTAACAACTCTGTAGTGAATATTTGTCGAATCTGAGATACGTGTAGCGTGTTTGGAACACAGAATATCACGGTGAGCGAATCTATATAAAATAAATGTCTCTATGGTAGAATTCGCTCCAAGAGACTTTTCTGGGTATTCTGCCTCATTTTTGAAACTGGCTTTTGAAAATATCTGCAAAATCAGTGAAAATGCTTCAAAGTGTCAATATGCCTTGTATTGTGATGCAAGATCGTAAAAACACATGCAAACAAATCTGTGGTGAATATTTGTAGAAAGCGTTATGCATGTGGCCTGATCGTTTCCCGGAAAATGCCGGTGATGGAATCTATGTAAATTACATGCCTATTGGTTAGAATTCACTCCAAAATATTTTTCTGAGCAAACGGCCTGATTTTCGAAACTAGCATTAGGAAAAAGCTGCAAATTCAGAGTTAATGTTTCTAGGTGTATATATGCCATTTATGGTGGATGAAAGTTCTGTAATCTACATGTTCACAACTCATTCGGGAAAGTTTGTTGAAACCTTGATGCATGTAGCGTGTTCGGAAAATGGAATGTCACTGTGAGGGAAACTTTGTAAATTATATTTCTATAGGGAAGTACTCGCTCCACGAGAATTTTTCTGCGTATCTGCCTCCTTTTCAAAACTGGCATTAGGGAAAACTTTCGAAGTATGAGAAAATGCTTCAAAGTGTCAACATGGCATTTATGGTGGATGAAAGTTCAGTAATCCTTATGCTAACAACTCTGTAGTGAATATTTGTCGAATCCTTGATGCATGTAGCTTTTTGGGAACACGGAATTTCACGATGACGGTTTCTATGTAAATTGCATGTCTATTGGGTAGAACTCGCTCCGAGAGTATTTTTCTGTGGAAACTGCATGATTTTAGAGACTGACATTAGGAGAAAACTACTAAATCAGAATAAAATTTCTATGTATAAATATGCACTGTAAGGTGGATTAAAGTTCGTTAATACACATGTTCACAACTCATTAAAGAAGGTTTTTTGAATCCGTGGTGCATGTAACGTGTTCAGAACACGGAATGGCACGGTGATTGAAAGTAGTTAAATTATTATCTTTTGGGTAGAACTGTCTCCAAGAGCATTTTTCTGCCAATTCACGCAGCGCTCGACTGT